>NC_044556.1:63995604-65195604 GCF_007565055.1 Rhinopithecus roxellana
AAATAGAAACAGCAGAGGTATGACAGTGCAGAGAAAGGGGGAAAAAGGTTTCGAGGACAAACACAAGGAAGGACCGTACACACACGATGGGTGGTGTGCATGTGTGAGGCACCACATTGTATCGATATTGGGGTGAAGTAGTTGGAGTTTGGGAAGAGTGGTCACATTCACACACAACAGGTGGTGGAAGAGCTAAGATTCAAATTCAGAGGGGGGATCTGCTTGTTTCGGAGAACCTGCAACACTGACGTCACTTCAGTGGGATACATCTCCCCTATTAGTAACATGTAAGCGGGCGCGCCAAATTTCGAGCTCAAGGCCAGAAAGCAAGAAACTGCTAGATAAGAGGGGCTAGTCCCTGGTCCCATTGCGCTCTTTAACTGCAACTTGCAACTACACCCTCTTTCCCCCACGCTCAGCCCTAGTGCATTTTCTGGCTAAGAGACATACATGTGTGACTCAGAGACATGGTGTCCAAAGAGGTCTGGAGCAGGAGGCAATTTGCGCAGTAGTGTCTTTGAGGAGTTACCGGGGTACGTAGTCGCACATGTGGGAGGGTCGAGGGAAGGAGGGGAAAGGGACTGGGTGTGGCAGAGGAACTAAGGCCGTAGAAGTTGGAGCCGCAGTATAGTGGGGGCGTGGGTCTGACAGCCTACATGTGTAAGCTGTGTCGCGGTAAGACATCAGTGGAGAGGACGTTAGTATGTATTCAAGAACACAGCCTTTCCAGTATAGAGGAGATTTGTCAATTGCCAATGGATTGGCCGAGAAATGTCTAGAATGTCAAAGCTTTTCTTGAATGAGGACGTCCGGGGTTGGGGTCCAGGCCAATAAAACTTTTCCTGGTGCTTGGTTACCGGGGGGGGAAAGAGGATTTATTTTTCAGTGGCAATATGTGACTGCTAAAACAATCGTTTGATAGAAATATTAGTTTTGTCACCATAGATCTACTCAGTGGCACGTTGTCCTGGTCTATGGTGTGATGGCGGGCTACTCCTGAAATTGGAACCCAAGGGAACTTCTGGGTTCATAGGTCGTAGTTTTCTGAGGGTACTATACCTTGTGCGATTTTAGAAGAAACAACAGATACACACCATTCTCTATTCCAGGCTACAGCTTCATTCCCACCACTTCGGGGCCGCCAGGAGCCCTCAACCCTGGCTGCAAATTAGGATTATATAGAAGAGACTAAGATCAGCATAAATGTCATGGTAAAACAAAACAAACATGTCTAGTGTTTTCAGTAAAGAATGATTAGAAAATATGACCTATTCACATATTTAGATAGGATTCATCTCTATGCATACCCCCAACCTGTAACAAAACTATTAACAATTAGTCAATGATGCATTAAGTTTTCACTAGAAAGGGAAAGCCATCAGATTATATAAATGGTGACAAGGAATGTAGGGCAAGAGAAGTAAATGAAGCATGGCGTGCGTTTGATGTTAAAGATGGCTTCTTGTGAATGTCGATCCAGTCAGGGTCACCCTCCGTGCCCTCCATGTCTCTCAAATGATCAGTGAAAAGCTATAACAAAGGCACGAACATTTACCCCTCAATGACACATGCTGGTATGAAATAAGAGAAAATATTGGTGTAGACCAAAAATGTTTTGGGTGGGGTTCCAGTTTTAAAATGTTGGAATTGTTTTTTGCTTACTTCTTAGTCCATATGGAATATTAAAATAGATGTGGCTGCAGCGTGTCTTGCCCGATGTTTGGTACACAGGATTTGATTTTACAGTGCCTTCATAAAAATAAGAAAACAGTGGCCCCTCTGGATGACTTCTTGGCAAGAGGAATATAGCTTGTTACAACTACAGAAGAAAAAACTGGTAGCAATACAATACCGACTTCTGGGGGTATCCGGTAGGACTGCGCCAGGGTCCCGGAGGGGGAGAGGGGGGGGGGGGGGGGGGGGGGGGGGAGCGGGGCCTGGAGGTCGGGCTAAGTCTCCCACTCATTCCCTCCAGACCAAGCATTTATAGCAGGGGGTCGGTTGGGGAATGTGCAACCCTAAGCATGTAACCCTAAAGGATCGCCCACATTCAATTCACAATTATTCTTTTACCCAGCATCATTCGATGGGAAATCTCCAGGAAACATTTCAGAAATCGGTCATAATTTTTCAGTTGAGACAAAGTTTGGGAGGTTTCTAGCATTTAGTGAGAAGAGACCAGGAATGCTAGATGCCTTATGATGTTCAGGGGGGGGAAGAGCCAAAGCCACAACGAAAATTGGTTCACACCTTCATATAAATAAGAAAAAATATATGTTTGAACCACTTATTGTAACTGTACAATTAGCATGAAAGCTGTTGACCTAAATTGTCCGTTGTATAATATAATTAAGTAATCTGTTTAACAGTTTGTATATATATGTGGTAATTGGTGATCCAAAGCGTCAGCTACTTTAAATGAATGAGAGAGAAGACTTGTACATTGTGGGTACCGGGGTTAAAAGATGGTTGCTCAACATTTTGGAAAATTATCCGGCCCAAAAAACTCAGGTCAGGATTTGTTTGGTTTCTATAACAAGGATCGCTTGTATCATGCTTTACAAAAACTAGTAGTGTTGTCTCGAATTCGGTGAGATAATTGAACATTGTATAACTATGTATACGTTAGATCTTGTTTCAAAGATATCACATAAAAGAGGGATGCACGAAGTATTCCGCTACAGTTGAATGGTTGATTATATGATTTTGCCCATAAGGACATAGAAGTTTATGGAAATGCCTTCTCTCCCAGTGTGTTTTTTCTAATGAAGTAACAAAGTCTTGAGTATTAAGACATGTGTTACAAAGCACATGGGTAAGTAAGTTATCAAAGGTAGGTGGTGGGCACGATTTCGAAAGGGATCTTGTCCATGGAATACTCACAAATAGTCTTTTAATCAGAAAAAGACAGATGCGTAGCGGATACAAATAAATTTGAATTATTGCTAAAGTGTGGTAAGCTACATAATATTGGAGAAAGCTACTTTCCAGACTATCTCATGCCAGAGAATTTTAGTAAATGATCATGGAAAAAATGCAAATAATTGGTTTGTTTATAAATCCTTTCTTTGGGTGAGCAGTGGTTGACGGTATCAAAAATTGATGGCATGTTGAAAAGAGTGTGTAGCCATGTATGCACTGAGGCAAGACAGGTCAGTTTTTATGTCAAGTATATGAAAGAATCTTGTATGATAATGAAGACTTACTTCTCATATACAAAGGATCTGCAAGGAATAAAAGAGTTGTAGATAAACTAATATTTTCAAAAGTACGGATCAAGTACAAAAAGAAGTATTGGTCTTAGTAGAAGGTTTCTTTTAAAAAATATTAGACAGAGGAAAGATTTTCCTTTCGCGTCTTGAGGTATGTAATCAATTGAAATGGGTGGACCGAAGGCTGTGTGATTGCGCCAAAAAGGCTGTATTGGGGGAAGGCATATTACAATTACAACCTGTTTAGCAGTTTCGGGCTTCTATGTTTCGTCAATAGACTATGGTAAGAATCTTGAGTGAACATTTTCAGAAATCAATATATTGTTTATGTCTTAATTAAGAGAATTAGAGACAGGTCTACGAATTATTTATGTGGTAAGGAATAAACCGAGGTACGAAATTGACAAGACTATAATAAAAATGTTTGTGGATTGTTATCTAACATAATGAGTAAGAGGTTTATATCTTCGTAGTAATAGATAGCTCTTCAGAGGGAACTGGCTTATTCATTTTGATGCTTCCTATTTGACAGAGACACTAGTTTTAAATGCATTATGTCATTCATCATTGATAAATGGGAGTGACCAAATACAATACCGAGAAGTTAAATGCTGTAAACATGTTGTAACGTTAATGAGGGGTAATTTGAATGCGAGAAATGAAATCAATCACATCAATGCGAAAGAAATATTTATGGGAATTATCAAGAAACTTAGATTTATTTAAAATAATCTTTGTCACTGAACATTTTCATTATTCTTCTTTCCAGCTGCCGAATGAAGTTAAGTGTAATACTATTTGGAAATACATTACCTCAATATGATGCTACCAGAAGTAAATTGTACTATCGAATGACTTAGGTGATTAAATAATGGGCATGAGCTAATTCAAATGTTGGAATGGGAAAAGGGGCATTGTCGCCACCTTACAGAGTTTCCCTAGTGGAGAAGAGGACAGGGGCCCAAGAATTAATCATAATCTAATCCCAAAAGTGTACGCCCACGTGAATCACTTTGCTTGATTTGTTTGATTTGTGTTTTTCAATTTTAATGTAATGTTTAATGAACAATATAAGTTTTTTAAGGTGGTAAAATGTTTTCACATGATTTAACATTGATTCAGAATCGTCTATTGACTCTGTTTTAAAGACTGATGTTCTACAGGCCAGGGGAAGGGGGAGGGCGGGTATAGCTATTACAGATGATCTAGGGTAGACTCTCTTCTTGTCTACCCGGTCATTTGGTTCTAATTCTATAACTATACATTTAATGCTTACCACCAGTACTTGTCATGATTATCACTAGTGATTTTGGTTATGGGTCAGGCGCATGGGGGGAGGGGAAGGGGTCTTTAATATTTTCCTTCAAGGGGTCATGGGATGGAGATATCCGAAGTTCTCGCCTGTTCATAACAGTTGGCTTCTCCTCTTTACAGTTAAAAGTCACTTTTGTATCACACCTTTATTATGTCTAAAAATTTCCCTAGAATACATCCTAGTATTGATTGTCTGGCTTAATATTCTCAGATATGTGACATATTCTTTCAATATGGGGCAGGTTGCGTAGGTTATGTTGTTGCTGCTATTTGGGAAAATTCCGTCAAAGTTATACATTTAGGATTTTGTCCTGTTTCTAGGGCTTTGTGTAATTTGTTCTTCAGGGAGGGCTGGGGGTCCTTCATTTGCATGGTTTGTCAAATGTGTTGGGCCTCTGCTCAATCTTCGTCACTTTAACATTCCACCTTGAAATCATTTTTTGCAAAGTTGTCTTCTCACTTGATTAGTGTTAAAATTTTAGACTTTTCCATAATCTTCATCTATTTTTTATCTATTTTTCCATAAGGCATTATCTGTATGGTGTGTAGGTCACTCACGGGTTCGGGTCCTGCAAACGCCAACTTTATTAAAGAAAGAGATATGATTACGTTATTATGAGGGTCATTTTTGGACTTACTGATTAGGAGAATGAGATTTTCAGTGCTAGCATCACAGCGTATACTACAAACTCTACGGAACTACTGCTGGTTGTTATAAATATATTGCAATGGTCACTGTAAAGAAGTCTAAAAATGTATAACAAATATAAACAGTGTGAACAAATTCCAAAACAAATATCAAATTAGTGGAGTCGCATGAAACAAATATATTTTTGTTTTAAGGTTTATTTTTAAAGTCTTTCATATTATTTCTATTCTGTATATGTACAGTGTATATGTATCATAGCTTAATGATAGGAAATTTGTGCTGCCAAAAAAACGCGTATTTATTTTGTTTGGGTTGCCCATTCTTTGCTAAATGTAGTATTTATTGAGCCACTTGTTATCTTAGAAAGTTAGAATCAGAGATAGTTTATGTTTTCATTTAAAACATTATATATGATTTAAATGTGCATCTCAACTTACCACAGTCTGCCTTCAAATAATATTATACTCACCTTACAAGTAACACAAGAAGCTTACAGCAGGATTTTTTCATTTTCCCCTTGTTCTTTGTGATATTATCGCCATTGATTTTTCACTTCTACATATATTACAAATGCCACACTACCTTGTTTGCTTTATATAGTTACAAACATTTGGAGAAATTGAAAAATGAGAAGTCTTTAATATTTGCCTCACATTTACCAATTCCAATGTCCTACCATGTTGATCAAGTCTCTCAGTGGTAACCTTCACCTTCAGACTAAAGAATATTCATGAACATTTCTTGTAATACCTAGGGAACAATTCCCTCAACTTTCTATTGTGTGAAAATGTCTTTTATCATCTCCATTTTTAGGGATGTTTTTGCTGATTGAGGATTCTTAATTAACAGAGGTTTGTTTTTCTTTCCTTCCTTGTCTTCTGGCTTGTCTTGTTTCTGATAAAGTCAGTGCTAATTGTTATCTCTGTTCCTGGCACATAATGTGTCTTTTTTCCTCTGGCTCCTTTTGAGATTGTTTTCTCTCACTTATTTTCAGAAATTTCATTATAATGTGCCTCTTTTTTAAAAAAAAAATTCTCTGTTCAGTTGTACATGTGCACTTTTGTTACGTAGTTAAACTCATGTCATGGGGATTTATGTTCGTCCTACTTGGGGTATGCTAGGTTTCTTGGACCTGTGTGTTTATAGTTTTCATCATCAGGAAATCTTTTGAGCATTACTTTTTCAAATTTTTTGAATTCTTCTCTTTTCCTAGGACCCCAATTTACACATTTGTTAGACCTCTTACGTGATCACAAAGCTAAGTGAGAATCTGCTTTTTCTTTCTGTCTTTTTCTTTCCATGCTTCAGTGTGGAAAATTCCTATTGTTATGTATTAACGTTCACTGACCTTTTTTCCCCCCAGTATCTCTTCTGCTATTAAGCCCATCTAGTGAATTTTTTTTCTTTCAGATATTGTTTTTTCATCTCTCATTTTTTAAATCCTATTTTACATGTATATTTTTATTAATACTTGTTAATTCCAACATTTCTACAATTTCAGAGTCTGTTTCTATTATTTTTTTCTCCAGATTATGGGTCATCTTTTTCTGTTTGTGTGTCAAGCACATTTTGATTGATTTGATTAGATCGCTGATTTTTTAAATTTTGTTATCTTTCTTTAGAGATCATTGAATTTTTGTTCCAGTATCAATTAAATTATTTGAGGATTAGTTTGATTCTTTTGAGTCTTGTTATTAAGCTTTATTAGGTCAAGCCTTGAGTAACTATGTGGGGACTGCTCCTAAGACATGGCTTTGCTAGGGTCTCTGCTGAATGTTCTAAGAGTTTAATGAGATGTTTCCACTGTGACTAAACTAAACTCAAACCCTACCCACTTCTCAGCCATGTGCATGCTTGAGTACAAGTTTGTCCAACCTGCTGCCCACGGGCCACCTGCACCCCAAAACGGCTTTAAATGCGGCCCAATGCAAATCCATAAAATTTTTGAAAACATTTATAAGATTGTTTTGCAATTTTTTTTTTGGCTCATCGTTTTCATTAGTGTTAGTGTATTTTATGTGTGGCCCAAGACAATTCGTTCTTCTCCCAATGTGGCCCAGGGAAGCCAAAAGATTGGACACCCCTGCTCAAGCCAAAAGATGGGATACCCTTGCTCAGTTTCTAGTTCTTGGGTACTTGTTCTTTCCCCCATAGTTGTTTTTCTGTAGTCTCATGGAGTTACATGCTAGATTCAAAGGGACGTTTGATGTAGATTTCTGGAACTTTCTCTTCATCTCTCCTTTCTCTGTGGTTCTCTGATATCTCTAGGCTTTGATCTCTGTCTCCTCAGCTCAGCAAGATGGCTGTGCTTCATTTAGCTTCCTGCTTTCTGTGCCAAAGTTCCAGGACATGCCTCCAAATTGTAAACCACATCTTACTGGTCTTTCTTCTCTCAAGTTTTTCTCTCTCTCAGGCATCACGTCATTGGTTCTGGCCTATTGTCAACAATAACTAAAACATTGTTTTCATCTAGTTTGTACAGAAAGCAGTCTTTAACCTCTTTAACCACAGGAACTACGTCCTCAGTTGTAACCAGAAGCAGAAGTGAGTTGCCTATGGATTTTAATTTTTTGCTAATACTGCCCCCAGAAGCATATCGTAAAACAGTTTTCTACAGCCTCCTATACGTATTACCTTTTTTTTTTCCTAATCCACTCTCTGCTCCCTACCACCTGCCAAAATATTTGGTCTTCAAATTCTTAATAAATACCAGAAACTGAAAGTATTCCCCACCACATGGCAGGATTTTAAAATAGAAGATATGTTTTCTGTGCTACTTTGTCATTACTTTGCCCTAGGTCATTCCATATGAATTATTTTGACCCTCCACTTACAAGTGAGATACAGCTCATTTGTTGGACAGTCTAATTCCTCATTTTCTCCACTTTGTTGGTCTGCAATTTTTCTTGGCAGGTTATCTCAACTTCAATTAAAGTTACTTCTCTCCTTCCTTTATTATACACAAATGAATCTGGGTTAGTATAACCTATTCAAACACTGCTTTTTATTTAGTGTCACTCATAGCTCTACTATTTCATTTTCCTGCTTTTCGTGTAGGGAATGATTTCTTACTTTCTTATTGAAAAACCCAAACTTATTCATTGTGAAGTTGGGGAAGATCGACTACTTCACCTATATTGGGGGGATTGCTAAGAAGTTCATGATCCGAAGCTGCTTACATAATGGAAATGCTTGTATAATTAAAAATATGTGATAAAGGGGATAAAGAAGGGAAATGGGGTGTAGGTAATTACATGGTTTTAAGTGTGAATCGCTGGGGTTGTTGAAGGCAATAAATTTATGTATAGATATTTTTATTAGGATTTTTTTCAAAAAATGTTTATAAGTAAAAGAGATAGTAGCCATTTTTTACCGGGAAATCTAAAATTACATGTATAGGGCAATGAAATGGGGTCAGTGGAAAGAAGCTGAAGAGCAAAATATTGGCTAAAAACGGAAGAGGGCATTGATGCTACAAGCCACGAAGTGATATGTAACTTAACACAGGTGTATTAATTGTTTGGTCCACTCCAAAGTCACTGTCCTTTTGGGAAAATGCAGTAAGCCAAATGGAATATTGTCTATTGCCCGTAGATGAGATATCAGAAGTTTAATAAGTGAGCGAAATAATCCTGTGGGAGGGCTTCATGAGTATAGTCACTATAATAGCCGAGTAAGGGGTTGCTATCTTCCTAAGGACAGCCATTGAGCGGCCATAAGGGGGTGTGAGTTAATAAGCCATTAAGTTAAATTAAGATCAGTTTCAAATAACATTAATAGTGGTGGCAGATGTCAGTTAAAGGAACAGTGAACCGAATAGTGGGGTGGCAATTGAAATACCGCTAGGAGGAATTTAGAATGGGGAAAAAATAATCATCTGAGTGTAACCAAACAAAGGAAAACTCTTTTTGGGTAATTTCGTTGTGTAGATTAAAACATGGATGCAAAAGAACCAGAGTTGACGCAGAGGCAGATGACAGGGGGTTCCACGCAAGTTGGAGGGACAACAAAAGAACGTGCACAAATGAAATGATTACACACTATGGGTAATGTTGGAGGGAAAATAAAATAGCCAACGGGCAGTATTATTGTCTGAAACGCGTTAGAAATACTCAAGTTTGAGTGTACGAGGAGTACATGCTGAAGAGTTAGTGCCAAGCCAGATGTGGCAGACGAAAACGGTGACACGGGCAGGGCTGGTGCAGGCATAACAATGGCTCAATTCTCCACAATAAAAATAATGACCGTATAGGGGGAAGATTAATCTATCTATATTAGGGTGGGTATGTATGAAAACTTGATGATCCATAAAGAGAAGCATTTCTTAATTAGACTTAGAGAAGGGAAAGGGATATGTCTTCTAGTCAAATGCCACCACCAATAATATCAACCGCAAGAATCTCCATTGGTTTGAAACTATTAAACCTCAGGAGGACTGTATTATTTGTAAGTGATCCTGTACCTGCACTGTAGTAGAGAAGAAGAAATGAGATATATTTATGTCATATAGGTGGGTTTAATAGGGCGGACGGCAAGAAAAATATGGACAGTGGGTTGTGAAATGAAATAAGGTAATGAATACGGTGGGTAACGGGTGAGAGGTAGAGGTGAAGGGGTCTTCTAGTAACCGATCGTGAACATTTTCTAGTCCTCTGTCAGTTCTCCATTAACAGAGCCACGTTTAATGATCACGGGCTGGTGCATGAAGGGATCGTAGGGGACTAAAGGACGAAAAGTCAGGGCATATATAAAGTTTCAAAAGGAGACTGGTCGCGGTCAGCGGAGGTTTTCTTATAAAATAAGAGAGAAGCCTAGCTGGCAGAGTACTCGACTTAGGTGGTGTGTTCAGTGTGTAAGAATGTGGCCCAGGGCAGTGGGGCGGTCATGAACCTTATGAAAATCGGCAGTACTTTTTGAGGCCCAGGTGGGGAATAAAGCTCGAGGTACAGGAGGTGGGTCGAGACCAAAGCTGACAGCGGGAAACATGTGAAGGGGAACCATACATGTCGGTGCTACGTAAAAACTCAAAATGGGTTTAATAGGAAAGGGGGATAGGGCCAGGTGTGGTGGCGTAGCCTGTAAATGCGGCTAGCTACTCAGGAGCTGAGGCAGGAGAACACTTGAACCGCCGAGGAAGCAGAGTGATATGCATGGTGATCGCAAAAAAATCATGGCCATAGGGCAAACCTCCAGCCTGGTACGACAGAACGAGTGGTCTCCACTAAAAAAAAAAAAAAGTCTTAAACGATATTGGGCAGCAGCAAGGGAAGAATTGTAATTTGGATATGTTGATACTAAGTTTTTAATGTATTATCCCGCTGGATACTTTAAAATTGTTGCTATCTGGACGTAGAACAGAACTTGAGGACAATTTTCCCTCTGCTTGTATGCATTATGGGCTCAGTGAGCCTTGTAAGAACTAGACTTTAAACTATAGAGGAGCAGTGCTCAATGGTCATACCGACGCCTAAAAGCCTTGGATTCAGTCAATCTCTTAAGGTTTGCCTCTATGACAACAGCTAATAATATCATTTTACTTATTCGAAAGCCCGGGCAGTGAGATGAAGTCCCCCTCTGCAGACCCAAGCCAAAAGGACACACTGACGCTGGAATGTGAATTAAAATTTTCTCTGGTCAGAAGAGATGGTGAGCTTGGTAATCTTGTGGTAATATTAGATTCTCAGCTCACACCACAGAAGTCCATTATGGGCCTCAGAAATCCCCTGGTTACTTCTGCCCCCACTTCCTATGAAAATAATTATTAGTTCATGCCCAAAGATTAAAACAGCCACAGCATGAAACAACTTCAGTGTTCCTCTTAGCCTACTTATTTGCTTAAGCCTCCTTCCAGAATATCCCATCAGTCAGAATTCCAGGCAGTGCTTAAAATGTGCGAAGTTGCTAAGCTTTCATCTCTGACTATTTTGACTAGGTCCCAGTCTCTTCCTCTAAGTGGGGTGTGATTTTTATTTTCATTCTGTCTCATATAAATCATACTTGTGTTCCATTTAGTGTCTTCCCGTTTAGATGTGGTTAACCAGCATAGAGTTGCTCCCAACTGAGTGGGAAGAAAGAAAGAAGAATAAAGAGAGAGAGTAGAGAGAAGAGAGAAGAGAGAGAGAGAGAGAGAGAGAGAGAATAGAAGAAAGAATATGAAAGAAAGAAAGAAAGAAACGAAGAAAGAAATAAGAAATCAGAGAGAGAGGAAGAAGGAAGGAAGGTAAGGAAGATAGGAAGAAGGCATGATGAGACATACATCAGAAAGAAAGAAAAAGGACGGGATGCAGGTCCGTCCCTAACCTATGCCCTCCATCCCTCCCTCCCGCTCACCTGCCTTCCTTTCATTACTTCACCGTCAGCCCTTCCTTCATTCCGTCCGTAAGTCTTCCTGCTTGTCTGTTCTTTCGTATTGTATCTGGGACGGTGGCGTTCGGTGCTTTCTTTCCGGGCCAATACCCTAATCAAAACACAACCCAATAAACACAAGAAAATGAAAAAAGCAGAAGCTCTCGATATATCTCTCTCTCTCTCCTCCCTCCCGACCCTCCCTCCCCGACCTCCCTCCCCCCCTTATTGCACACCGTCCCCGACACTCTCCGCCCCCAGCCCCCGTCCGACCCAGAGCTAACCTCGTCTCTTCCTTCCTTCCCTCCTTCCTTCTGGCCTTCCCTTCCCTTCCTTTCCTTCCTTCCTTCCCCTCCCCCTCCCCTCCCCTCCCCTTCCTTTCGCCTTCCGTCCCCTCATCTCCTCTCCCTCCCGGGGGGGGGGCGGGGCCGGCCCGCTCCCGTCCCTTCCCCGTCCTGCCGTCCTTCCGTCCCCTTCCGGCCTGACGGCCGGACTGCCGTCAGGTGCGTGCTTTCGTGCTGGCGGTCGTGGAGGGCGTGCTGTTGTCTTTCCCTCCCTCCCCCCTCCCTCCCCTCCCTCCCCCTCCCCCTCCCTCCCTCCTCCCTCCCTTCGCTTCCTTCCTTCCTATCCCTTCCTTCCTTCCTTCCTTCTGCCTTCCTCCCGTTCCTTCCTATTCCATCCCTCCATCCCTCCCTCCGCCCTCCCTCCTCCATGCCGCTTCCCTCCCTCCCTCCCTCCCTCCCCCTCTTCCTTCCTTCCTTCGCTTCCTTCCTGTCACTTCCCTTCCCTTCCTTCCTTCCTTCTCCTCCTTCCTTCCTTCGCGTGCCCTTCCCTCCCTCACGTCCTTCCTTTAAGGTCATGCCAGACCGCAAGGAACTCCATCACATCCCGAAGGAAGGAAGGAAAGAAGGAAGGAAGGAAGGAAGGAAAGAAAGAAAGGAAAGAAAGAAAGAAATCTACTAAGGGTTTTTTCTTAATCTTAAAATGAACAAATAAAAACTTGAAACATTGAGTGGGCAAGAGAAGTAACCAGCATTCGTGTGAATGGATGGGGCAATTCAAATTCACTTTGGCATTTGACATTAATAGTAATGGCAATTAATTCTAATAAACTTCACTGTAATGAATTTTTGATTTTGAACTAATTGAACTGTGATAAACTGGAATTATGCTAGAAATAAAATAATAATAATAGCATAATAAACATAGAACTAGTATCATTTCATGTCACTTTTGAAAGACATAGTAAATAAAATTGAGTTGATTTATGGGTGTCAGATCAAGGCAGGACAGTATAGCATCTAAAAGTTTGAATTGCTGTGAATTCGTACAGTAGAACCTCAATAAAACATAACAGATTTCACAAATTAAGTCCGTTAGCATGACTTCATACTATAAAATCATAAATATTAAAAAGCTAATCTTTATTGAGTACTTACTATGTGCCAAATGATGTTTTCTATGCATTTTTCTTATTTAATTCTTATATTTTTTTATTACATAATCCTGTCCATTTTACAAATACAGAAATTGAACTTTAGGAAGAGAAAATAGCTTACATAAATAAATTAGTGGGTCAGGTGGGGCTGGTGATCAAAACTAAACCCCTGTTCTTAAACACTGTGCTATTTATTTTGCTTACTCTTTATACACAATAGTTAGTTTAGAGTATGAGTTCCAGTCGCATCTCCTAAGTGTTTTAGTAGAATCCTGCCGAATTTGTTATCATCTATTCAATAGTTAAGACTACATTTGGTTTTCAAGCAGCGTTAAATACAACTTAAACAATGGTAAAAAAAAAAAAAAAAAAAAAAAAAAAAAAAAAAAAAAAAGGGCGGAGGGAGGTTCATTGTATGATTTCACATGAAGTTTGGGGTACCTGGTTACTAAAGTGAGTTAAGGAGCTCAACAGTGTTGTCAAGGAACCATGCTCCTCTGTCCATGCACCACTTTTTTTATGGTTAGAATGGTGAAATTTATTTTAGGCATACGTACATCACAATTAAAAAATGAAATTTTAAAATTCCTAATATATGGATTTTTTTGTCCTTAGGATATTATATGCTAAATTTTTTATTCTAACAGAAGTATGTCAAAAGGCAGGGCCCCAAACAAATTCTCCAAGTCCCATATAAGTTCACATATATCTCAGGGTAATTTTCAGAGTGCCACAAACCTTACCTGCCAGCTTTATTTCTCTTGAGGCTGAGATAACCTATTTCTATTAGGACCCACTAATATAGATGAGTTAATGGAAATTACATTACAAGATTGGAACGTGTCAAGAAAGAGGCAGACAGAACAAAGTTTGTAAGCCATTCGCCGTTCTTAACACCGAAGAGTGCCATCTCCCTACAAGATGGAACAGAGGGCCAGGCATCAGGTCCCTGTTCAAGTCAGAAATGAAGGCGGAAGCCTGGTGCTAGGGACATCTATCCCTTTTGTGAGGAAATTGAAGGCTTCCTCAGAAGTCCCAGCAGATTCCTCTTATATTCTATTGCCCAGATCTGTGTCACATGGCTACACATAGCTTCGAGGAATCCTGCAAAGGTAAGCAATAATTTGGCAGATCTAAAAGTGCAAATGGGCAAAGGAGAAGAGGGCCAGGCATGGGCACAGGACTAGCCACCCAACAGTATTTGTGGAAAGTAAACATTCAGAAGATGATGTCTTCATCTGTTTAGGCTGCTGTAACAAAAATACAATAAACTGAGCAGCTTAAACAAATAAAAAATTATTTCTCACAGTTTAGAGACTGGGAAGTCCAAGATCAAAGTGCCTGCCATTTGGTTCCAGGTGAGGGTTTGTTTTTTGGTTTGCAGACAGATGTCTCCTCGCTGTGTCCTCCCATGACAGAGAAAGCAAGATCTCCTATCTCTTCCTTTTTTCATAAAAGGATTAGTCCCATCATGCAGGCCCCACCCTCATGACTTTATCTCACCTTAATTACCTCCCAAAGGCCCCACCTCCAAATACTATCCCATTGAGGCATAGGGTTCCACCATATGAATTTGAGGGGGATATCACATTCAATCCATGGCAGAAAGGATTATTTGATCAATATAGTATAACTTTCATTAACTGGTATTAGAATTCTTCTAAAGCAAATTTTTTTTTCAGAGATCGGGTCTTGTGGAAATAAACAGTTTTTATCTTGGTAACAGTTGCTGAAAAATGCCTATGTGCAGGTAGTGTCTGGACCACACTGACAGTTAGGCATGTGTAGTTCATACCCAGGTCTCTTAAGAAGTATAGAGACTGGATGGGGAAATTATTCAGATTAATCTGCACATGACTATAAGGTAGTATATAATGCATACTATGAAAAAGCAAGTAAAATGTGGCAACTTTAGTGGAAGGAGAAATTATTTTTTACCTGGGAAAAAGTATTGCTACAAAAAAAGCACTTGCTTATTTTGTAGAGAGAAGACTATCCTCAGAGAAATGGCTCTCTAATGATAGAGTTTCAGATACTACAACAACTATGTAAAAGATAAAAATGCCAGCATAGTATAAACACCAAAAACTGCCGGATGAATAAGAATCTGCCCTGACAGTGTTTCAGCTACACAGCATTGTCAGAATGTGGATTGCACCATTCGAATTCCCACGTGTCCACATGAATGTGAGCATTCTTGATACCACCATGGGGCACCTCTGAGATTTTCCTCTCCCTTAATCATTTCATCAGTTTGAGATTCTAGTGTGGTTGGGGACCAAGAATTGTTTGGCATCTTAGAGAAGCACATAGCATTTTAATTGTGCTTGGAGACAGCGAGACTGAATGAGGGAGAGTAATTAAGAAACGTAAATAAACTAGGAACTCTGTTTTGCCTCACATCATGTCATTATGGCTCAGAATGAACTGCTGAGCTTTATGAGTGAAAGAAGCAGCCAAGGCCACTGAGTTTGGAATAAGACTATGGACTATATGGAATATGTTAGGTGAAGAATAGAGGCAACTATAATGTTATTGTAATTATTTTTTATTGTACATTTACTTCATTTATCATAGAAAAACATACTAATTATGTATGGAGCATATGGCATGTGCTCTGGCCTTAATCCATGAACATCATTATATCATTTTTATTATTTATTTATGTATTTATTTTTGAGACAGTGTCTCACTCTGTCACCCAGGCTGGAGTGCAGTGACACTATCTTGGCTCACTTGAACCTCTACCCCCTGGGTTCAAGCGGTTCTCCTGCTTCAGACTCCGGAGTAGCTGGGTTACAGGCTCCCGTCACCATGCCTGGCTAATTTCTGTGTTTCACCATTTTGGCTGGGCTGGCCTCGAACTCCCGACCTCAAGTAATCCACCCACCTTGGCCTCCCAAAGTGCTGGGATTTCAGGTGTGAGCCACCGCGCCCAGACAATATACATTTATTTAAATTAATTATCAAATTAAACCTGTGAGATGGACACTCTCATTCGCTCCATTTCATAAATGAAGAAAATAAGGCTTGGAGAGTTTAAGTGACATACCAAAGCTTATGTATTCCTTTCTAGGCGCTTAGCAGGTACTAACAGTCATTCAGTGGCAGATCTTGCTTTTCATCATGACCTATCAGACACCCAAAGCCAGAATTTTAATTATCATGTAAAACAATATTTCTGTAACCCAATAAAAAAGGCAATAGAACTCAGATTTTGAAAAACTTTTGGCAGATTCCAGGTCTAGAAAAGATAATTATCTTGGACACAAGCAATTAAATGTAAACATGTATAATATGAAATATTCAAATGTATATTGAAACTGTCCCTGAATTGGATGCATTTATCAGTGGATAAATGTATTATAATAATTTATTAATAGAGATTAAATTAATATACTTATTACTAAATGGATGAGTTTATTAAGATACCTAACAACATATTAAACAAGGATATGAAGGCTTGTTTTCATAGCAGCATCACTAATGCTGCTAAATGTCCATCTCTGTGCAGATATTGGCAAACCTTTCCTCTAAAGACTAGACAGTAACTATTTTCAGCATCGTGAGTGATAGAGTCTCTGTCACAGTTATTTAACTCTGCTGTTGTGGCATGAACACAGCCATAGACAATGCATAAATGAATGGGTGTGGTTGTGCGCCAATAAAATTTTATGTATAAAACAGGCAGAGGTGAACTTGGGCCATGGTCCAAGGTTTGCCAGCCCCAGTGTTAGAGAGCTAAAATGATCCCATTTTAGGGAGAAAGCTTTAAAAGAGTGCTAGTATAGTAAGCAAGAAAAAAAGTAGATATATTTAAAATTTAAGCAACACTTGAATCTCATTTTTATAAAGGGAGGAAGTCAACATGGTTTTCATTTTCACTTTCAGCAGTATTAAATAATGATTACAAGGAAAGAAACTTATATTCAATTATAAAACTAATTTATAAGGCAAATTGTCTAAACTGTCAGATTATCTAAACATCAGAAGACACGTCAGAGGCAACATTAGTACACAAAATAATGTTTAGAAGAACCAGAATAAAGCTCACCACCAGTCAATCTATACATATTTAATAACCATTAAATATGTAAGTTCTATTGCAGAAATGCAAAGATAAAAAAGAAGGCAAAAGAAAAGAAACAAATATTAGAAAATTAAATTTATTTAGTTTATGAGAAATTATCACGTGGTTATTAAAATTGTTTATTTCTATGTAATAGCTTTCTCTCGATATAACAAAGAATAGATCAATCTCCATGAATTAAGATTTTTAACCATCTGAAACAATAAGATGGATGCATAAAAACTCTTGAAATTAGTTTCACCTCTATTACTCTAGTTTTGCAAAGCAGACACTAAAATAAATAGATATGTGTGTTTGCATATGTGTACATACACAGACATAGACATTTATATGTATGTTACTTAATTGTTGTTCTCTGTATAGTATATGTAGTGTGTATATTATATGTGTGTGCATAAATACTGTCCATATACTATATATATACACACATGTACAGTGTTTATATATGTAGTGTTTATGTAGACATATATACCGTGTATATTGTATATGTAGTATATATATACACATATGTACAGTCATCCCTCAGAATCCACCTGGGATTGGTTCCACGATCCCTATGAATACCAAAATCCACAGATGTTCAAGTCCCTTATATAAAATGGCAGACTACTTGTGTGTAACATACACACATCTTGCCATATACTTTAAATCATCTCTAGAATTCTTATAATACCTAATGCAATGTAAATTCTATGTAAATAGTTAAACTATATTTTTATTTGTATTACTTTTTATTGTTGTATTATTATCTTTTCCAAATTTTTTTTATCTACAGTTGGTTGAATTCATGGATGTGGACAGCCAACTGTATTGTATGTCTATATATATATATATACACACACATACATGTATTTACCATATAAAGAATGAAGAATAAATAATATACAGATTACAAACATTTCCACATTATTCATCTCATTAAATCTTCACATCAAAAGGTAATACAGAAAAGGTAATACAAAAAAAAAACCACACACACACACACTTGAGTGAAGATAACAACAAATAGATTTGTAATGGAGAGACCAAGTCAACTTTCCCTGTACCTGTCAATCAGTTCGAGTCCTCTTTTCCCCAACAGACAGTTTGGAAGGAGAAAAACAGGAGTACATCATGCTGCACTCCAAATCATTTATTATCTTAAAAATGTGGGAAAGCCAGAATTGGTAAACAAGACTTTTGTAAGCATGCATAAAACATATTAAATATTTGGTGGCAAGGGATTTCCATGAGGCTTTCATGGGAGTTAATAAATCAACAGAAACCACTTACCGAAACATTTTCATGGGTCCAGTGGAATTCTAAGCAAATATCAGGTTTAAGAATGAAAAGTCAGTTATATTTTCAACGTAATCTCACGTTCAAAGAAGTGTAAAAGATGCTTAAGTGTTAATATTTTATGTTTCCCCACTCTCAGCAGTAAATGCAGCCCATTAAAAAGAATGCTAAGCCATAGCTGTTAGCACTGGCACGGGACCAAGGAAACACTGAACCTTCACAGAAGGGGGTTAATTGCTACACGAAGAGGTAATTTATTAAGGAACACTGAAGCCCTGTATATTCCCCAATGCGAGGCTGAACAGCAAAATCTTATGTGAATATTACATTTGATAATCAAGGCCTTTTCTATGGCAGACTTCAGAACTAGCTAAGCTAAACAAAAAGGGGCAATGGAGGGGAGAAAGGGAGAAAGAAAAAATTCCAACACCATTTTTCTCTATGGCTCCCATAAACCTTTACATGGTGCCCTCCAGTCTGCCACCCCCACCACCAGGAAAAGATTGCTGCTCCATAAACCTCTTGGTGGCTGATGAGAAAGTCTCACATAACTGTCAGGTGCAGGGGCAGCTTCTACTGTTTTTTATTTGTCCAGATCTGATGCTTCAGTATTCTTCCGAGTGTTAAACTTAATTTTCACCATTTGTCAGAGCAATGTTTTCAGAACCTTATCATGTTGAACTAGACCTTCTTTTCCATCACAGTTCAGACCTATATCACATGGCCTATTAAACATCAAGTGTGAAGAAAATAGTGGCCCCATGTGTCCCATGCCTAATGTCTCCCTTTTGGCAGAGTTTCGTTCTTAGTCCAATGGGCGCCTTGTCCTGTCCTTAGCTTAAGATTTTGTCAATGGCAAAGGTTCAAGAGACAAGTAGAGTCCACAAACAAGTGTGAGGGCCAAAGTGGCTCTGAGAAATCATTTCACCTAAGAAGCTGATGAATTTCTTGCCTGCACTGGCAACAGAGTTTGGAGTCTCAGAGAACTAGGGAAGGAGAATCAGTTTTACCTCTTTGTCTGTCTTTCTTTCTTTCTTTCTTTCTTTCTTTCTTTCTTTCTTTCTTTCTTTCTTTCTTTCTTTCTTTCTTTCTTTCTTTCTTTCTTTCTTTTTTTTTTTTTTTCTTAACATCTCCAACAGCAAATTGTCATTGAAGAAAAATTCCCTTGGGGGAAAAAAATAGAGCAAAGGAGAAACTGTTTCTTCCATCTTTTTCATTTTGAGCTTAGTCTTCTAGCCATCTCTAATCAAGCCCTCAAAAAATAAGTATTTATGGAGTGTAGATCTTCCTCCTGGCACTGGGTTGAGAGAGGTAATAGAATACAGAAAGCATAAAACACGTGGCCTGGTCCAGCCCTTAAAGTGTTCAGTATCATAGGTAAGTTTTTTTTTTAATAATCCATGTGAAACAAACAACAACTTTATAGTATCTACAATAGGGATAACAGAGTGAGAGCACTTTGAGATTTTAATGGATCCTTATTCTTCTCCCTTGTTGAGCTACTCTTCTACTTCACTTTGTATTTTTATTTCTCACCCTCCTCCATGTTTTCTATATCTTGTTGGCCTTTTCTTGTCCCTGAGCTTCATATGCCCAAAGCCCTATCTGGACCTTTCACCAGCCACTTAACGTCATGCAATCTTGAAGGGCTCCATGATCAAAATTATGTCTGACACTTGCAACTAATCCCCCTATGACACCCCCATTTCTTCAATATCAATGGTGTTAGTGGAAAAAAAAATTACCAATTAAGCTAGTTTACACAAAGCAGTAGGTGGCCTAAGCATCCCCTTTCTCATCCCCTCCTTCTTCTTCATACACTTTTCAGATTGTTGACTTTATATGGGAATATCCTATCTCATTCTAAGACTAGATCCTGAGCATGTATCACATGACAGGGTGGCCAGGTCTAAACCAGGGGAGGGGACAGAGAGGTTTCTTTCACAGCTTCTGAGGACTGTCCATCCACTATCCCACTTCAAACTATCATCAAGTTTCATAACTGTTCTTGCCCTTTATTTATTTGGAGTTTGACAGCATGTTGCTATATTTCATATATGATCTTATGGCAAGGGAGAAGAGGAACCACTTTTTCTATAGAGCAAAGGGAACAGTATGCCCTAAGCCAAGAGAACACAATACATGTTCTGCTTTCCAGCTCCTAGTGGGGTATGTACCTGTTTCTTAGAGACCCTTAGGAAATGAAAGACAGGAATGGTTCCTGTTAGACAAGAGAGAAAAGCTTGGATCCCCCGAGATGCAGATTGGTGTGGCTTCCTAGGATCCTCAAGATACTTTCTGTTCTCCTTTCTTTCCTCTCTCCATTTAGAATTTCAGATACTTATCTTGGTTATCTTGGCTACATGTAACTAATACGAAGCATGGTCATTTACATATGAAAAACATTTTCAGTAATTTTTTATATTTTTGATTTTTTTCAGCTAGTTATGTTTATTTCTTTTAATGCATAAGTGCCTTCTTAATTGGATTAGTATATCATCCAGTAAAAGCAGCCTCTATTCAGGATTATGTTTCACTTAGGACCTCATCCTGGGCAGATTTGAAAGTCACATTAATAATCACTATTAAGCTCATAAGGTGAAACCAAACCTACACATACATACACATTTCCAAGGGTTACAGACTGTTGGTTTTTAATCTGATTTTAAAGAAAGCCTGTGTTAGTTCTTATTCTCTGCAAGTACTCCATTGAGGAATGTCTTATCATTTCAATTTTGAAGTTTATCTTGGAATTTATCTAAAAGGAATTATTTTGGTCACCAGGGTCAACACCCCTTTTCTTTCTTAATCTTTGTTTTTAGTTTTCTTTCTAAGGAATTGGAAGAAAACACAGGCAGATGAGTACTTAAGCAATCCCAGAACTTTGCATGTCACTTGACCCAGAGCCAGGCACATGTAAAGGTCTTCACTTGCCAAAAACACACCAGGGACCTCTTAAGCAATCAAGAATTGCTACATGTGTGCAAGAGCTAACATCTTGAAGACAATCAAAATCGGTAATTCATTTACCCTCTGTTTCTCATTCATTTACCCTCTGAGCATCTTGACATGCTGGAGCATGGAGATCCAAACTGGAAACCCTTGACTGCTCCTTCTGCTTGTGGAAAGGTGACAAGGTCATTCCCTCTTGTTCACAATTGGGCATAATGAAGAGGAATGGAGGACTGGTGGAGGACTGGACTCTACTCTCAAGAATCCCTGGGGAAATGAGAAAAAACAGGGAAACAACGACAGAAGAAAAAGCAGCAAAACAAAGGACACACTAAAATCAACAAGAGTGAAATAACAAAAGGAAGAAAAAGAGAAACTCAACCAAGGGTCAATTTCTGCTTCTTGTATAGTTCTTTTGGTACCACTGATAACATAAGTAGGAACTGATCCTCAAAAAATGGGGCCTTTATTTGCATGAAACATGAAGGACTTACTTTTGCTTGTGGCATTTGTTGTATTTAACGGGAAGTGAACTACCTTCAGTCTTTCCTGCATATGAGTTTTCCACTTCCAAAAATGGGATCTAAAATATATAAGACATTATTCACTACCCGCATTTGATATGAGAAGAATTAAAGCATTCCCCAGCAGTTTTATTCACATTTATTATAGTGGGCCAGGAGATGTTCCATAAAAATGAGTACAAAATGTATACAGTTTGCTGATCTTGAACACAGTGTATTTATATAATACGTTTTATCACCCATAGGCCTTAAAGAGCTAGGTTTTCTCCTGGGATGCACTGTTAATATTTCAACCTCTGCATATGCCAAATGGAAACAAAGATTATTTTAAAAGGTAAATACCCGGCTTTCATTCTTCCTGGCACAATACCGATGCAGCATATTTAACTTGAGTTACTAAGAAAACTGAGGATATTTTACAAGATGTGGCAACATTATGCAAATGACTAATTCCAGTTAAATTCTTTTAAGTGAAATGTGTTACTCAGGGGTCTTTTGATTGCAAGTGATAGAAAACTAACTCAAACTAACTTAGAGGAAATTTACTCATAGATAATGAAGCATCTCACGTTATCAAATAAAGGGTTAAATAACCAGTTCACTGGAAGGACAAGAATGCTGCTAGCCCTCAAAAAACAAATGTAACCAGAGTTTCAAACAGTGAGGATTTTCTGCGTTTTAGGTTGCTTTTCTCTGTATGTCAACCTCTTTCTTTATTTAAATTTCCTCCATAAGACAAGAAACATGCCTTCTGGCCAGTCCTAAGCATCAAAGCATCATAGCTAATAGCTTTTAATAACAGAAAAGGTTTTACCCTATTCTTTATTCAAATATCGAGGCAAAGGGTTCAGATCAGTTTGGCTATATCAGGTACTCATCCTGTAAGCCATAGAGTGATCCTTTCATCAGATGATCAGAATACGCTCTTTCCTCGTGTTCCGTACGCCTCCATCATATGATTAATGTTTGGCAAAGTGAGAGTGAATGCTCCCTTCCTTTCAGTTCAGCACCAAGAGCTGCATCATGGTAAGTAATCTAGGAAGCATAAAATCAATGTGGGAGTCCTAGTTGGTCTACTTGTGAGCTGAGACCGTCAGACAAACTGCCCACCTCTTGTTTGAGTTTGAGTTTCCACCTCAGTAAAATCAGAGAAAGAAGCCCTTTCTCAAAAGAAGGGCTGACTGATGCAACATCATGGATGAATCTTACATTCATTACACTGGATTAAAAAAACTGGGAGCAAAGGAGGATATAGGGTATCATTCTGTTATCAAATTCTAAAATAGAGTTAGGCACAGTGGCTCACACTTGTAATCCCAGCACTTTGGGAGACTGGAGCAGGAGGATTGCTTGAGCCCAGGAGTATGAGACCAGCCTGGACAACACAGAGAGACCTTATGAGAGAAAGGAAGGAAGGAAGGAAGGAAGGAAGGAAGGAAGGAAGGAAGGAAGGAAGGAAGGAAGGAAGGAAGGAAGGAAGGAAGGAAGGAAGGAAGGAAGGAAGGAAGGAAGGGGAAAGAAAGAAGAAAGAGGAGAGAGAAAGAGGGAGAGAGAGAGAAAGAAAGAAAGAAAGAAAGAAAGAAAGAAAGAAAGAAAGAAAGAAAGAAAGAAAGAAAGAAAGAAAGAAAAAGAGAGAGAGAGAGAGAAAGAAAGAAGGAAAGAAAGAAAGAAAGATAGATCTAAAAGAGGCAAGACTGTCTTATAGTGACAGAAACTCAATCAATGCTTCCCTGGGTTGGGTGGTGGAGACTATTGAATGAAGAAGACAAGACGTAACTTTCTGGAAAAATTAAAATGTTCTACATCTCAACTCAGGTGGAGTTACATGAGTGTATATATTTTGTCGAAAGTCTTTAACTCATACACTTACAGTGTGACAATTTCATTTTATGTAGTACATCTCAATAAAAGTTGAATATCTTTTAAAAGTATATCAGAGGCCTTGAGATGAGCATGAAATGATGCAGGGCACATCAAAGCACTTTTTTTTTTTTTTTTTTTTTTTTGAGATGAAGTTTCGCTCTTGACATCTAGGCTGGAGTGCAGTGGCATGATCTTGGCTCACTGCAACCTCCGCCTCCCAGGTTCAAGCGATTCTCCTGCCTCAGCCTCCCGAGTAGCTGGGACTACAGGTGACTGCCACCACACCTGGCTAGTTTTTGTATTTTTACTAGAGATAGGGTTTCACCATGTTGGCCAGGCCGGTCTTGAACTCCACTTGCCTTGGCCCTCCAAAGTGCAGGGATTACAGGCGTGAGCCACCGTGCCTGGCCCAAAGCACTTTTTAATCATAAAATAATATGCATATATCCTTGTTTTTTAATAGTGTCTGTGGCTAGTTTGTTCAGTTAAGTCAGGATGTTGATACAGCCAACTATTAGTCAGATTCTACTGCTATAAATTACTCCTGCCTCTTTAGGCATATTTTCTCTTTGCTTTTCCCACTGCAGGATTCCACTCAACTAAATCCCAGGTGATAAGGCCTTTACAGTTATCCCAATCCCTGGTGACACTTGCAACCATTCGATCTGCAGGGGAGACACAAATTGCAACAGGGACAAAATATACACAGCACAAGAGGCATCACTAAAGACTCCTGCCCCATAGGGAAGTAAGTGCTTCTGAGCTTAGCGAGTTTGGGTTACTACGGGTTTCAGTTATTTATCACTACTTAATAATTTACCTCTAGATGTAGGGTTTAAGACAGCAATAATTTACTCTTTCTCACAATGCTGTGGGTTGGCTGGACTCAGGTGGGCCCTTTTCCATGAGGTGTCAACTGGGGTCAACCATGTGGCTGCACTCAGCTAGGAGCTTAGCTAGGCCTGAAACACCCAGGATAATACACTCACGTATTTGGCACCTCAGCTGGAGTGGCTGGAATGGCTGGGAGCTGGCTGGGCTTCTCTCTTTGTACATGTGGAAGTCTAACCCAAGCTTTTTTCAGTGACACCTAGCTACCAAAAGGAAGAAAACAAAAGTTGTAAGTCCTCCCAAGGTCTGAGCTCAGAGGCACCAGAAAATCATTTCACTGCATTCAGTTGGTCAGCACAAGTCATAAGCCCATCAGACTCTACCGCTTGATGGGAGCTTTGTCATTCATGCTGGGAGATGGGAAGAATTGTTGGTGGACATCTTTACCAACAATATCCAGCACTCTGCCATTCATTTCTTCCACCTGTTATAAATAATTAAGTTTAAGGTCAGTCAGCCCCACAGATATAGGCCCCAAAATAAGGGACTTATTGTCCACGAATTGATTCATTCAAATCACAATTTTTAAAAATTCACTACGGGCCAGGTATGTTGTATGTTAGACATATCAAACAAAAACTCCTCTATCACAATTAGTCAGGAAACCACCTGGTGTGTGGAACTGTTGGCTCAGCAAGGTCAGCCATGCCATTACCAAATCACATGACAAAGAGTTCCCGTTTGTCCAGATTTTGTAAATAGCAGAATACTTTGGAGATCAATGGGCCTTTCTTCTGGCTCTAAGAGGTACTTCCTTCTATTCCCTTAGCTGGATGATAATCTTTTCTCTTTTCAAGGAATACTAAAAAACACAGTAAATAAATATAGACAAATAAAAGTTCATGTAAATTAAGAGAGGGTCTTTTGAAGATGGATAGAGTTCATTTTTATTCCATTAATCGTTCCACAATGGTCATCTACCCATTCCATAACAATAAGTGCTTGCTATCTGCTACATTATAAGCACTTCTCTTTCCTAGCATAAGGGAACACCCCCTTTACCTATCTTTTTTTTAAATTAACAAAGTTTCACTGCCACCTTTCCATTTTCATATGCTTGAGGTCATAACTCCAGTAGACTTAGCCCTGAGGATGCTGGGGACTGAGACCGGGAAGGATGCCTACCCAGGAGTGGTCTAAAGTCAGGGTATTAAGATTCCTTTCCTTCAGGTGTGAAGTGTCCTCCTCCGGGGGTGCTGACTGTCCCAAGTCTCCACTTGCCAACTTCTCCTAGGTCTCATCCACCAGTCTGGTTCCTTTGAGCCAAATGTGCCTTCTCCTTTCTCCCCTTCTCTCTCCAGACCAAACTTTACCGATTCTATGACCCGATTCCTCGAAGGATTAACTGAATCACAGAAGGATGTTAGAAATTGACAGAAGCCCCCTGTGTTTGCATTTTGAGTTTCAAGGCAGACGCAAATGATCTCTAAGGCATGAAGCTCTAATGGCAGCAGGCAGAGGCATGAGGGAGAGGCACTGGGGCCAATTCTCACCTCAGCATTCCTCAAGTCATAGGATGTATACCACTTTTATCTGCATGTCAAATAAATTGGCAACTCAAAAAACTCCACTCATTTTCTCCTGGAAACTTTTATTTTTAATGTTTGATGAATGAATGTCAAGAGACGTTTCAGAAGAGAGCAGTTGGTTCCTTGTGAAAGCAGGCTGCTGAAACACCCTCATTTGTTTTAGTCAGAAGCCTTTATGACAGAACTTTGGTTTCTGTGAATTGATCAAGTCCAAGAGCTCAAGGGGGTGATGAGGTCAAGGCCACTGCAACACTGCCTGGCTAGGGTTCAGCTAACTGCTGATTCCTTGCGAAAGCAGGCTGCTGAAACACCCTCATTTGTTTTAGTCAAAAGCCTCTACTACAGAACTTTGGTTTCTGTGAATTGATCAAGTCCAACAGCTCAAGGGGGTGATGAGGTCAACGTCACTGCAACACTGACTGGCTGGGGTTCAGCTAACTGTTGATGTGTGGGTTTCCTTTAACGATGTGGAGTAGACTAATAAACAGAAAATGCTATATTTTGGAAAATGAATGAAGCCCAGTACTGGGAGACTCTTGGGTGGAGTGTGTGTTAACCCTCTGCTGAGCCAGAAATGGGACCTCTGAGGTTTCTCGTGGAAATTATAATATTTGTGGATTTGAAAATAGAGAAGCAGCCAAATCTTAGAAGCTGAATGAAAATGAGTCATTTTGGTAAGGTACTTCACAGGCCATACAAACAACTTCTCAGTCATTGTCAGGACTGGAAATGTCCTTAGGTGGGTTCTGAAGAAAGCTCTTTGGTTTCAAATCTTGGTGATGGCAGCAAAATTAACTTATTTGAATTTTTGTTTCCAGTGTTGTAAGTGGGAATGATAATAAGAGCATCTACCTTAGATAGGTAAGAAGTCAGAGAAGGTTTTGGAACACTTTGAAAAGCATATGTCATATCCTAAATGCCCCATAAATATTCCTCATTACTATTTAAGTATTGTCAAGTCCTTATCATGCCTACTATGCATAAGAGTAGTTGGACAGATATCCTTCACAATGATGATGGCACAGACATCTACCTATCATTGGAATGAGTTTATAAGCTTGCATTAAATTCTTGCATTCGTAAATTTACTTTCCTAATTATGTTGCCTGGGTTTGGCACTCTCCAAGCATAAACGACTATCAGTGAGAGGAGAAAGCCAAAATTTTGCTGAATGTTAGGAAGGTGGTCTGGCCTCTCAGGCCTCTTCCAAACATAGAATTCTGTTACCTAGAAAACAAGTTTTAGGTGAGTAATCCGCCATGTGCCTAAATCCCTAATAGCTAATGAGGCATTGGCTCATTTTGCACAAGTTTTTCTTCAGGGTTTCCAAAACTAAGTGGCAACACTTTTCTTCCTAATCCAACTAGATATCTTTCTCTCTTGAGTGTCAGTTATCCATTCCAGGAGGAGGCAACCGTGTGTTTCATTGCCAGGTGACCAAATATTCTTTTATCTTAGTCAAAGCCCACTGTGTGTTCTGAATGGCTGTATAGCCAGAAGTGTATGTATTTTTACGGCAGGATATAAAGTGGCAATGTTATATAAAATACAAACTGGCAGGTCAAAGCAGCAGGAGCACTTTAGCGGACCCCAGGCAGAAGTGGTAAAAATAGTACCTAACGCTTGAGAGTGCTCAGCAGAAACGGACAGTGTAGGCATGATTCATTCATTCGCTTTGAAAATTATGTAGGTTTATTCAGGAGGAACTCGAAGGCAGGACTCAGCCTCATTGATCATTTCTGTGAGCAATTTTCTCACATTGTGACAAGTCCTATCCAATATTCTGCATTCAGGGAGAAAAAGGAAGTCTTTGTAGATGAGAAATTCAAAAGAAATAAGCATTGGCTGTTGTAAACAAATAACTAGATCAAATTTTAAAATGTCAGTCAACTGACAAAACTTTGACGTATTCATTCAACAATAAAAGCATTTTTAAGCACCTCGTCTGTGCTCAACCCTTTTCTACAAGTCAGGGATATAGAGAGAAGACTCCTGGTTCCTGTAGTTTATAATCTGGTGAAAATGACAAATAATAAATAATCAAATAAATATATATCCTAATTCCATGTAGAGTTACAGTTGATAGAGTGAAGATGTAAGGGAAGAACAAATGGTGTGAATCTCTTGTTTCTGGAATAGCATAATGAAATCAAATGAGGTCGCTCTGTATGATGTTGATAGTCATACTCAACTTCTCCCTTTCAGATTCGTAACTATTTCCGATCGTTGGTCAAAGCTAAGGAACTAAGGAATGGTTAACATGGTGACTTTCCTGAAAATCAACACTAAATAACTTTTTGAAGTTTCTTTCAGCCGTGTAACAAATTTTCCTCTTCCCATTTATCTCCAGAAGCTGAGATTCACTTGTCCCCAAGTAGCTTGAAAACTGGTCAGAAGAAAACAGTGACAACACTCTAAACGGTTTGCTATTCCTCGATTTGCAGTCAGTATAAATACACCATTTTTAAAAGGTGAGCCCAAAAAACCCAAAAAGGTAGAAAAATAGGGAAGCTAAAAATAAATGACTAAAAGAGAAAAGTTCCTGTAATTTTAGGTTTAAAATACAAGGCTGAGTAATCAAGGAAAGTATTTTTACTGCCTTGTCAATATTTTTCCTGGAAGCTCGGGTAAATAGCCCTTCTTCAGATCTGTAGTGTGAGTGTCTAATGGTCTTAGGTGTCTCTGACCACAGAATAACTTTATGCCTAAGAAACAGAGCAAACAGGAACTCTGTGGTTTCAGCATTTCCCACAAATAAGTAAATATATGGATGTACATTAAGAAAAGGTTCAGGGCCATAGAACAGACAGTTTGGGTCTAGTTGAGCAGTGTTCCCCGCCTAGTGAAATCTTTCATACCAGGCTATTTAAAGGAATCCCTGCTTGCCTAGGGTGATCTTGATCATATTTTCTGCATCGCTTATACTGTCTTTCAATTTAATGCCGAATGCCCAGCAGCTGTGCCAGAAAACCTAAGAAAGGCTGTCCTTTTTCTAAGTTGAGTACTCATTTATTTTCCCTGCTGGTGAAAAACCCACTGGCTTTCATCTCTTCTGAATCCATGGCAAGGAAAAGCAGGGGGTCAACATGCTGAACAGAGTTTAAAAGGGGGAAAAATGATCATGAGGGCCTTCAAGCACACATACCTCCCCAGTTCTAGCTGTCCCTGGGTTTTATGAGGCATTTGCTCAAAGCCCTGCTGTTCAGGCAAGGGGAACAGCACGTGGTTTTCTTAGTAGCCAACAGTTCTGCCTCTCACTGGGGCATGCCTCCAATGGCAGATTCATTAGGTCCCACTGATCCTAGATTTAACACAAATCCAGCGCTTGAATAACAGCCCCTCCTCCTGTACCCACAGATCTTTGGTTATTTGATGCTGGTTGGAAAGTAGGTGCTGGATTTGTCAGGGGAAGCAAATACCCTATCAGATGCCCATACATCACCCTGAACGCCAAGGATACACTGTGTGCTTTCCTGTCAGACATGACTAATAGATCCTCAATCTGGACTTGGCCAATGTGAAGCCAGCAGAGGTAACTGTGAGGAAGGTTCATTCTCTCTTCCAAGAAGGTCCAGTGTGAACTAGTATCTCCACTTATCTGATGGCTTCTGGCTGAAAATATTTAAAAGATCACTTGGAGACAAGAAGCTCATAATTTGACCCCATAAGGAAAAAATGATATTGTTCTTCTAGATCGTTTGGCCACTTCTGACTTCTTCAGCATGCCAAAACTTTCACTTAATTCAGTCAAAAAAACAGTCAGACCAGTCATTTTTAGGCAAATAAAAGTAAATACCTCTTCAATTAGCAAGTAGCAAATTATTTCCAAGATATCATGTGGATTAAAAATATCAAATGCTGTAAGAAAGCATTAGATAAATCTATTGTTAATCAACCTCATATAGTTTATCATGAGAAAGCTAGAAAATCTTAAAAATATCTATAACCAAACTAACATTAAAAAGGACAATTAACCCATTTTTAAACAAAATGGCTCAAAAAGCCTGAATGCAAAGCTAAATGTGACTTTCTTGATGTTTTTGAATTTGATATAATGTAGGCAAATATAAATAAATAAAAAATCAGCTGAGTATTTTTTCTGTCATGTTGATGCAGTCTTGTTTTTATTCTTCACAGGAAACATTTGAGATGACTGCACTGTATACCAGTTTGTGCTCACCATTTGGCACATCTGTGACATTTTTTTCCTCCAGAAAGGCAGTAAACAGTAAGCAGACTGAGGCAAGAACTTTTTTCCCACAGTGTCTTGAGTCTGGTCCTGTTTATCTTTCTATAACAACGGAAACAGATGTATTTTTGTGCTTGCAACTTTCCAGATGTATCACTCTAAAATGCTGTCTGCTGTTCAGAGATGTTGCTAGTATTTAGAGCAGAGAAGGCTTTGCCAAGTTAATTATTTGACTCAAGACATTTCAATTTCTGCAGAGTCCACTCTCTGCGGTAGACATCTCATTAGGATTTATCTGGGGTTCTGTTGAAGTATGTTGTGACCACAGACTCTCAGCAAAGTGGACCTTTATCAGAATTTAGGACTCCTAGAAGCAATGCCTGACAGCAGTGAAGAAGACCTGAAACTCTGAAACTCAGAATCAGTGATGGATAAAATTGCTTAAATCCCGCTGTCACCTTAGATTAGGATTGATCCAAGGCCAAGTACAAGCCTCAGTGTCAGGTTAAGGTTACATATCCCTGGTTATGGAAAAACCAGATCCAGAAGAACAGACAAAACTTTGATAGAGTCACACTGAAGCAGAGAACCTGTTTTGAGAGGAGCATCTTTCGTTTTCTCTAAATTATAGTATTCCTTCACTAACTGTGCTTGCTCCTTCCACAAACTGTAACCTTAGCCAAAAGGTATACATTTTTGTCTTTATAGCTCACAGTACCAAAATGCTGAGCAGCATAAACACTAAACAGATTTTCGATTTGAAGCTATGTAAAACGCAACACTTTAAACAGTAAAAGATACTTTTTTTTTTTCAGTTGAACACAAAACATTCAGCAAGACAGACTATATTCTGGGCCATAAAACAAACATTAGCAAATTCAAAAGAATAGAATTTATACAAAGCATATTTTTGAATCATAAAGAAATTAAAATAGGCATCAAAAACAAAGATATTTGAAAAAAATCTCTGAAATCTTGGAAATTAAAGAACACACTTCTAAACAACCTGTGATTCAAAGAGGAAGTCTTGAGAAAATTTTAAGATACTTTAAACTGAAAGTTAATTAAAATATATGTAATAAAATTTAGAAATTTGTTGGGTGTGGATAACACAACCTACCAACCTACCAACAGGGATGAAATAACAGATATAACCCCTGACCTCCCAGACGTTAAGAGAATGGTAAGCGAATACTACAAATAATTACATGTCTATAAATTCAACAATTTAGAAGAGATGAACTGATTCCTTGACAGACACCAACTACCAAAACCCATTCAAGAAAAAAAAATAACCTGAATAATCCTACCTCGATTATAGAAATTAAATTTGTAGTTAAAAACCTTTACACAAAGAAAATTCCAAACTTGGGTGATTTCACCAGTTAATTCACCAAACATTTAGGGAAGAAATAATACCAATTATAAACAATCTCTTCTGAAAAATAGGGAAAAAACACTCCTCAACACATTTTATGAGGCCGTCATTACCCTAACATCAAAACCGAAAACATAACACATAAACAAGAAACATACAGGCCAATATCCCTCACTCTCATGAACATAGACACAAAAATCTTCAGTAAAACTTCAGCAAAATTAGAAGTCCAGCAATATATAAAACAGTTACTATGCCATGATCAAATAGTCTTTATTGCAAAAATACAAGACTGGTTCAACTTTTAAAATCAATCAATGTAACTCACTATATTAACAGACTAAATTTTAAAAGTAATATAATCATGTCTATATATATAGAGAGAGAGAAAAGGTATTTGGGGAAAAAATCAACACGTTAATGATTTTTAAAGATCAGCAAACTAGGAATAAAAGAGAATGTCTTTAACCTGATAAAAGGCAGACACACACAAACCTTGCAGCTAACATCAAACTTTCTGGTGAGAGTCTGGATGTCCTCTTTCACTGAAACTATTTAGCATCATACAGTATGTCCTAATCATTGTAATAATGCAATAAAAATACAGTGTATACATATTTGAAAAATCACTCTCTGTTCCCAGACAACATAATTGTGGACATAGAGAATATCAGGAATCCACAAAAAAGGTAATGAAGTAACAAGTGAGTTTATCAAGGTTGCAGAAAACAAGGTCAATACACAAAAATCAGCTGTATTTCTAGATATTAACAGCAAACAGTGGGAATTTGAAAAAAAAATAAGATAAAAGTACTATTTACAACAGCACCCAAAAAATTAAATCCTTAGGCATAAATTTATTGAAAATGTACAAGATCTAAATGCTAAAAAGTACAAAGCACTGATCAAAAAAGCAAATTATATCTAAAGAAATGGAGAGATATAACTTGTTGATAAATTGGAAGACTCAATATTACTATGCTCTCACTTCTCTCCCAATTAAATCTATACATTCAATGCAATCTCAGCAGGCTTTTTTGTAAATATTGTCAAGCTGGCTCTAAAAGGTATATAGAAGGCAAATAAACTAGAATAGCAAAAGCACATTTGAAAAAGAACAACATTAAAGGAATCTATTCCATTTCAAGACTTGCTGTAAGACTTACTACAGGCCAATATCCTTCATGCACATAGACACAAAATCTTCAACCAAATAATTAGCGAATCAAGTCCAGCAATATAAAAAGGTTAATGTATCTTAACCAAGCAGCGTTTATCTCAGAAACGCAAGATGAATATCCAATAATTAAAATAGTATGTTATTAGTGAAAGGAGACACACATTCACAGGAACTTATCAGGTTGAAATCCAGGTTGTCAGCTTGGTTGGACTCCTGTTTGAAGACTCTGGGAAAAAATCTGCTTCCAAGTTCATACGGTTGTTTGTATAATATAGATCCTGACTATTACATTGGTCTCACAGAGATAACCTCCCTGTTGATAAACCTGAAAATCAACACATTAGTAACCTTGATGACATCCACATAATTCTTTATACCTTGTAAAGTAGCATAATCAGGGTGTATTATTTCGTCGTATTCATAGTCCCAGGAATTAAAGTAGAAAATCTTGAGGGGACTATGTTAGAATTCTGCTTACCATATCATCTATATGTGAAAGAAAGAACCTTATGGGTACTTTAAATCTTATATAAAAATTAACTCAAAAATGATCATAGACCTAAATATAATACACAAAATTATAAAATTTCTAGAAGCAAATATAAGAGAACAACTTTTTGACTTTGGGTTAGACAATGCATCTTCATATATGACACAAAGGTATAATTCATTTTTAAAAAAAGAACAATAATTTGGGCTTTTTCAAAGTTGAAAACTTTTATGCTGTGAAGACACAGTTAAGAGAATAAAAAGACAAGCCACAGAATGAAAGAAATATATTTTCAAGTCATCTTTCTGACAAAGGGTTTGTTTCCAGAATGCATAAAGCACTCTCGAAACTTAACCAGAAAACAACCCAATTAATAATGAACAAAATATATAAACAGACACTTCACCAAAGAAGTGGATGAAAAATAAGCATCATTAATCATTAGAGAAATGCAAATTAAAACCACAATTAGATATGACTACACATCTATTTGAATGGCTAATATTTAAAAAGTTCCATACCATGGAATACTACTCACCAATAAAGGGAACAAAGTATTGATGCCCATGGCCACATAAATGAATCTTAAAATGCATTCTGGGCTGGGCACAGTGGTTCATGTCTGTAATCCCAGCACTTTGGGAGACCGAGGCAGGTGGATCACGAGGTCAAGCGTTTGAAACCAGCCTGGCCAACATAGTGAAATCCCATCTCTACTAAAAATAAAAAAAAAATTAGCCAGGCGTGTTGGTGGGTGCCTGTAATCCCAGCTACTCAGGAGGTTGAGGCAGGAGAATCGCTTGAACCTGGGAGGCAAAGGTTGCAGTGAGCCGAAATCGTGCCACTGCACTCCAGCCCAGCAACAGTGCAAGACTCCACGTAAAAAAAAAAAAAAAAAAAAAAAAAAAAAAACAGCCTTCTGCTAAGTGAAAGAAGTCAGACCTAAGATGCGATATAGAAAACGCTTTATGATTCTATTAATATAACATTCTGGACAAGGCAAAACTCTGCAGACAGTGGTTTTCAGAGGTAGGGGATGTGGAGAGGGGTTGCTTAGAAAACAATCAGTAAAGATGAGATTTGGGTTGATGAAGCTGTTTTGTATCATGATTATAAAAGTGGATATGTAACTATATATTTGTCAGGACCTGTAGAGCTATATACTACAAAGAGCAAATTTTATTATATGTAAAAAATTTTGAAAACCAACCAGGATGTTGTGGGAGGACCCAATATGGACTACAAACTTAACAAATGAATGTAACTATATTATAAATGAATAGTATGACCCTGCTAAAGAGGGTAGGGAAGAAAGGGACTAACCTGAATTACTTTGAAAATGAGTATTTTGATCGGATGCTGTAAGACTAAATACTAAAAGAATTGTACAATACTAAATTCTAGTAAGTACATTTTCTTCTCTCAGGGGAATGAATTCGCAATCCTGAAACACTTCATGTTTGTACTATAGTTAAACAAGTATGTGAATATTTGGTAGATAATGAGAACTAGGATTCTCACTGTCAGAGAAAGAAGTTACAAATAAGAAAAGGCAGAAAGCTAGAATGAACACTGTGGTGTTGAACTGCAATCAGAGGTATCAGTAACAACTCATGCTTTTTAAAATATAAATACATACATACAGAAATGTAGATGTATGTATGTGTCTGAGTTAGTATACATATATATATTTCCAATCTTTGTGCACTACAAGGGTCTAGAAGTAACAACACCCTTGTAGAAATGAGCACATCTCTTCCTCTTGGTTTTAAACATAATTCTCCCCCCAAAAAGGAACTAGAAGTCCTTGGAGAAGAGGTACAATCCAGGCCGGGGCAGGGAAAATACAGTGGTGAACCTTGAGCATTGTATGGTGTCAGAAAATAAGGAAATTGTCCTCAAGGAAAGAGGTATGTCAGAGGGATCCAGAAGCAATCTAAAAGAGTGCCACATGATCAAGCTAGAACAATTTGAGCAACAAAATAATCACAGTATTATAACCCATAAAATATAATAAATATCAGTCTACTTGATATGAATAAATAATTGAATAAATAAATGTGCAAGGAGAGACAACTCTTCCTGATGAAGAACTTCAATTAATAAATATAGAAGAAATGAAAATCACCATTAGTCCTCCCAAGTGATGCTAAAATAATTAGAAAAAAGCTTGAGGAAGAAGATATTTGCATAGTCTCAAAGTATTTCTCAACATCTCAAAGGCATTTATTAATTACAAAAGAAAAGTTAGCAACTTACGGTAGAGAAATCCATCAGAAAGTGCTTTGACCATGTGATCAAAGTTAACATAATCACTAATGAGACATATTTATTTCATATGCCCTCGGTATCAACACAGAGAAAGACATAATCATTTCTGTGACATTCCTACCAAAAATGCTAACTTCAATCTAATTATGAGAAAACATGAGACAAACCCAAATAGAAGAAACTTTATCAAAAGACCTTGAAAAGGTATTTTATGTCCTTAGCCCTTTTGAAGGGTATTGGTGAGTAATTCTGGAGGAAAATTTATGAAGAAAATTTTCCTCCAAAATTACTGACCAATACTCTTTTCTGAAAAGCAAAGGTTGAGGAATTGTCACAGATTGTCAAGAGACCAGAAGAGATGTGACAACTGAATGCAATATAGAATTCCAGATTACATCTTGAAACAGAAAAAAAAAGAAAAAAAAAGACATTAGTGGGAAAACCAGTGAATCCAAAATAAAGTTTCTGATTTAGTTAATACCATTGCGCCAATATTAACCTCTTAGTTTTGATCATTGTATTGTGGTTATGCAAAATATTAACTTTAGGGGAAGCTACATGAGAGGTGTAAGAAAACTCTATATTCATGCAGCTTTTTGGTGAGTCTAAAATTATTTGTAAATAAAAAATTTAATAAATAATTAAAGGAGAATAATGAGAAATACATCAGTCACTGGTCCATAGGAATGATGGAATTCTGATTGGACAGGTCTTTGAAAATTCCCTCCTCTGGTAGCTGAAGAAGTTCCTTAGTTGACACTAGTTCTGCTCCCTAAAAGGAACTCTTGATCAGTGTCCTTCATCCCCAGTGACATTGCTAAGTTTTTGTTGCTTCATTATCCTTCAAGACCATATCTAAAGTAGGTAGTGAGAATCATGTTCTGTTAGCAACTGTACAACTTTCATATCATACTTTCTGCTTATACAAATTTTGATGTCCTGTATATTGGTTAAAGCTTAAGCAATTTTTTCTTCGAAAATATAATTCCCTCAAAAAATTCATAGACTTAAGATAGTTTTGCTCATAGTTAGTCCCATGTGTTAGCAACCTAACTAAAGTTCTTTTGTGGGCATAGCTCCAATTCTTGCTTCATTTCATTATTTACTTTAATGGCAGCTTTCTTTCTTACTTTAATGGCAGTTACTCTTAGGTCTTCTGAACTAAGAGGACTGGTTTGGAAGGCCACACCCTTGGTCTGTTCTTTGCCCACCTAGCCTGTTTCTCCCTGAGGAGCTTAATGGTTTTTTGTTTTGTTTTGCTTTTGTTTTTTAATTCTTCTTCAAGGTTACATGAAACAACTATCTTCTTTTTTGTTTAAAGTATAGGAGTTAACTTTTCCAAACGTAAGAGGGTCTAAATTTCTGGAGATTATTTTTCCGAGTTTGTATCTGTTTTGAAACATTTTTCTAAAGCAGCAAGGAGCTTGAAAATACAGTAATCTAGCTATATCTAGTTGTTTCTCTTTACCCTATAGTCTCAGTGAGTGCAGGGTATACAATTTGCTGCAGGCCACAGTTTACCAAATGTTTTGTTATAGCATTATAAAGGTCATAAGCATTCTAGTATGTTGAAGCTACCTGCTGCCTCACCACTATGCAGATGGCATATATATATATATATTGGCTTAGTTAGGAAAAGCCCCACTTCTAGCATCAACTGTTAGAAAGAAATACTTTAGACAAATTAAATTTAGCAGAGTTTATTTGCACAAAGAAGAATTCATGAATCAGGCTGCACCCTGAAACAGGAAAGGTTCAGAAACATCCACCCAGCAATATGGGCAGATAGTATTTACAAACAGAAAGAGAAAGTGGCGTACAGAACAAGCTGGATTAGCTACAGCTGGGCATTTGCCGCATGTGAATATGGTCTGATCAGTTGGCAGTCTGTGATTGACTGAAACTCAGCTACTGCGACTGGCTGGGATTCAGCTATTTACTATAATATACTGTTAGGTTAGTTTGCAGCTTATTTATTTACATACTAAGTTAGGTTGCAGTTTGTTACACAGGAACTCAAAGTAAAGACACATCTTTGGGCCAAATTTAATTTAATTTGACACAATATCTGAATTAACTAAAATATAGCTAGGCAAATAATACAATGGCTTAAAGACAAAAGAGCCTTAACAATACCTTGCCTTAAAGAATAGTTATGTTCATTTATCTCCCACAAAACAGACCAGACATGAGGTTTGCTCTGCTCTGCATCTTTCTTATTTCTCTACCATTCCATAGTATGTGTTCCTGGCTACATGACGAAAGTTGGGGGAAGAGCATTGGAGAGTACATGTGCAACATGGTAAGGATATGGCCTGGAAATGGCACATGTCATTTGTGAAGATTTAGTCATGTAGTCACATCCTGGTACAATGGAGTTTGGAAATATAGCTTTTCGATGGGTGGCCACATTCCCAGCTGCTAGTCTAATTCTGTGGAAGAAGGAGAGAATGGATTTTGGTGACACTTAGTCTCCATCCGCTCTCCACTTGGATTATCTATCACCACACTTTCCTGGTTTCCCTTTCACCTTCTTGGCCTTTTTTCCAGTCTCCTTTGCTGACTCCATACTCTATTTAACCTCTAAATGCTTTGTAGGGATCAGTGTCAAAGGGACCAGTCTCTAGGTCTCTCCTCTTCTCTAGCAATACTCTCCCCTGATTATCCCAACTCATTCTGTGGTTTTTAAGTGACATAAAAATGTCAAATCCTAAATTCCTTTCTCTAGCTTTGTTCCTTCTACTATACTCAAAATTTCTATATACGATGGCTATCTCATAACCAACTACCAGAGATCTCAGCTTGGCAATCTGAACTCATCATGGACGAAACTAAACTCTGATTTACCCCTACAAAGCTGATTCTCCCCCAGTATTTTGTCCATCCTGATATGTGGTAGCATCATCCAGCCAGTTGTCTGAGCCAAAAAAAAAAAAAAAAAAAAATCCAGAAGTCATTCTTCGTTCATAAATCCTTCTCTCAATCCCAACATCCAATGGATCAGCAAAGTTTTGTGTATACTACCTTTAAAAGACATGTTGAACCTGTGCATGATAGGCTAAACAATGACCCCCCCTCCTCTGCCCCAGAAAAAAAAAAAAGATGTCTGTGTTCTAATCACCAGAACCTGTGAATATTGCATGGCAAAGGGACCTTGCGGTTGTGGTTAAGAATCTTGAGATGGGGAGATTATCCTTGATTCTCTGGGTAGGACCAACATAATCCATAAGGTTTCTCATAAGAGGGAGGCAGGAAAATCAGAGTTACATCAGGGAGTGAGACAGAAAAGGGTGATAAAGGTGGTAATGGAGGAAGAGAGGAGAAAAGGCTATGTGATGCAGGGACATGGAACGATGCAGGTCAAGGAATAAGGTTGACCTCTAGAAGCTAGAAAATGCAAAGAAATGAATTCTCCCTTGAGCCTCAAGAAGGAACATGAGACTGCTGAGGTTTTGATTTTATCCCAGTAAAACTTCTGACCTACAGAATTCTAAGATAATAAAGTCATAAGATATAGGTCACTAAGTTTGTGGTAATTTGTCACAGCAGCAATAGAGTACTAATACTCTATCCGTGTCTCTCTATCTCCACTGCTGCTACCATAATTGAGGGCTGCTGCAAGCACAAACTGTCTGAATTTGAATTCCTGTTCTTCTACTTACCTGCTCTGGGCAACCCATTCAAGCTTCCTCTGCCTCGGTTACCTCATCTGTCAAATGAAATCATGGTAGAGTCGTTACGAGGACTCAGTGTGTTGCCATATTTAAAGTCCTTGGAATAGTACTTGACATACTGTAAGTATGTTTAAGTGTTTGCTATCATTATTGTTATAATTTATACCCTGTATCATTTCAATACTCAGCTGGTCTCCCTGCTTCCTCTCTTGCCCATATAATCTCTTATTCACAGAATATTATTCACAGTAAGAATGATATATTTAAAACATAAAATCAAGTAATCTCTTGGATTATAATCCTCCAAGGGCTTCCCACTATAATTAAATCATATCAAAATTTCTAAGCAAAGCCTACAAGGCCTGCTATGATCTAGTCCATGACTTACCACCCAACCTCATGTCAGTCTACTGTCTCTGTTGCTGACTCGCTTTTCCCAACTACCGTTCATTTGGTTCTCCAAACTCACCAAACTTTCAGTGCGCTGTTCCCCTGCCCGGAATGCCATTTACCCATGTCTTCGCTTGACTGACTCCTTTTAGAAATTCATTCAAAGTCTTCTGCTCAGAAAGGCTTTCCCTCCCAATTCAAATGAAAATAGCTGCCTCTACTATTTACTTACTTATTTCATGTATCTTCCATGAAAAGAGCCCGCTGCTGTATCCCTAGTGCTCAGACTATAACTTGCATATTATACATAATCAATAAACAGTTGTGAAATGAGTGTTGGTGACATGTGTGAAGAGGCCATTTGTTGAGGTGTCATACTGGTGCATCCCACATATGTTCTGAATCAGATGAGCACAGTTTTAAATCTTTCCTCTCAGCAGAAAGGTTCTGCCTAAAGACAAACTAATTCATCCAGTGATGATTATGTAAGTCTGTTTTCTCACATTTTTCTGATTATTTTTCTTAACAAGTGTCACTAGGGACACTTTCCAGAAAACCACTGAAAAGGGACTTTAACAGTGTATGAGACCTATATTTAATCTCCCAAACCCACCCTTTCTAAATCTGTTTTTGTTTTGGGGGACAGGAGTTGTGTGTTTGTTAGACCGGATTTTGTTCTATTAGCCAGGCTAGAGTGCAGTGGCCCCATCACGGCTCACAGCAGCCTCAAACTCCCAGGCTCAAGCAACCCTCCGACCTCTGCCTCCTGAGTGAGTAGCAGACATGTGCCACCATACTCGGCTAATTTTGTAATTTTTTGTAGAGACAGGGTCTCCCTATATTGCCCCAGCAGACCTTGAACTCCTAGGCTCAAGAGATCCTCCCACCTCAACCTCCCAAAGTGCTGGGATTATAGACACGAGCAAATAATTTTAGGCAGGAGCAAATAATTTTAAGTTGTTTTGGTTAAAAATGAAAAACTGTGTGTATGATACCTACATGAAGTGAGTCCTGCCTTTAGAGTACAGCATTTCAGAGACCCATTGTTGAAACACCTGGGAACTTGCTTTCTCAGAAGATGCAAAGAAAACTGAGATCCAACAGCAGAAGAAAGGCAAGCCTCACACCGTCCATAGAATAGCTCCTAGGAAGTCCCCACATAGTGTTGGGCTCATGTGTGTGGCCACCAGTTTGCACAACTCTGCAGCCTGTTCTTTTATGTTTATTTTTTCTCTCATCTCAGCATGAGGCTGTGCACAAACAGTAAAGAAAGTTTTTCTCAGTCTTCATCTATCTGAAGTCTTTCCAGCATCTTCCCTTAAAATATGAGATACTACATGGGCCTACGTTCCATTTTCATAGGGATGGGGTTTTCTGGTTCTTTCAACATAGATCTCATTGGTTAATTTAGAGTGTAAGCTAAAAAGAAAAAATTAAAGCTGATAACCACTCTGCGATCATTTTAAAAATGTGAAAAGATGTAACATGGGGTTTAGGGTTAACAGGATAAAACAGACGGCTGGATGGTGATTCACTCTTTTTCTCCCTAAAGACACCAACATGTAACCCTGGGGTGGCCTTGTCGACATTAGAAGTGCATACCTGGTGTATCATCTGACAGCCTGAGAGTGCCTGCTATTACTCAGAAGAAAAGATGGTGTATCTGATAGTCTGAAAAGAACAAAGACTCCAGTTACTTCATCACTCTTGCTGGAGGGTCTGGAATTAATTGTGTTTCTTTATACCCCATCTAATTTTACAAAATCATACCTCTCCATGGCAGTTTACTAATTTACCACTTCATCTAAGATAAGACTTTGCCAACAGTAATAACATTTAGAAAATGCTGTCAGGCCTGCCGAATATATAGTCTCCCGTTCCTCCAACCTCACCCCCAGCCCATAGACACACATCTACACGCTCACTCAGAACTTAAAGCAGGTAGACCCAGCCTCGAAGGACAAAAAACAACCAGAATGATTTGGTGCCTCAGAAGTTTACCTTCACAACAAGAATAACTAACACTATCCAGACACCTCTTTGAGTATCTGCTCCAGTGTCAGTCCAATGGGTAAAGAGAGTAGAAAGAAATAATTGGTCTGCACTTCAGAAAGGCATTTTAGTATATTTCCCTTGTACACATTTGTTGTGTGCTTATTGTATAAAGATCACTGTATGGATTGCCTCCCCTCAGATTTGATGGGCAGGGAGCAAAGCAGGGAAATTGCAAATTTTGAAATGAGCATGGAAATATCAAGCCTAAAGATTCTAAATGGAACATTTGGTGTTATGGTGTTTGGGGAATAGAAAATGACTGGGGGGTTGGATATTCAATTCAGTTGCATAGTCAATTTCACCAAATTCTACTCTGGCCTAAGGATGAGTAAGCAGGCTTGGTACACAAGTATCTTCTAAATTTAATCATGGTAATATGGCATATACATGGGGACTTAGAGAAGGGGTGATAGGGCAAAGGTAACCAAATCTTAATAAGTGTTTCCCACTAGTCTAGTTTCTCTAGGCCATCAAGCAGTACATCCCTGATCTTTAAGCATGATATGGTGTGTATGTGTGAATTGTGTGTGAGTGTGTGTGCTTGTGTGAGTGTGAGTGTGGGTGGAGTACAAACTAAAGCAAAAGAGTGTATGTTTCCCTTCTGGCTCAGATTGCATTCGTAGATACAATTATTTGTTTAACATAGTCACACCATATCATATTATATTCTATGATTTATTAGCAAAAGCATGCTCTTTAAACTTCATTTTCCCAAGCAATGATAATTTCTTGACATGTTTCATTACTGGGAAATGACATAGACATTTGTTATATTCTCAGACAATAAAATATTACCCTGCTCACATACCTTCATGGAATATTAAACAAAATGAATGCCATTCCCTTTCTGTGTTTATCATATCATATTAAAAGTGAAGACGTAGCCCTTATGTTTTCTTTCCTGATAGACGAGACATTGGAAAGAATGAGTTTAGTTTACCCTTCTTTCCAACTGGCTTTACTTAGCTATTTGCAAAGCCTCCAATAACGCTGTTAGAGTTCATTTCAATCATCCAGCTTTTCAAAGGCCATTCCCAATGTACCTTTCTTTCAAATCATCATGAAGAATAAAAATCCGAAATTTCCCCTATAAACGCGTTTCTTGTCTTAACCCCAGATTCAGTTAGTTTCAGGCAATGATGGTAATAGCAAAGACTGGGGAGTGATCCAATGTAAGGATTACACAATTCTTCATAGAAACTGGTTGTAGACCAACTTTATGAATATGTTGTAAACATTTATCAGCCCACATACTGGATCTTTCCATATGCATATAAAGACCATATGAAATATACATTCTTTACCACTAACATATCAAAAAACATTATCTAGTGTGAATGAGAGATTATGTACTCACAGGGTGGTATATGCACACCCATAACCATACAGATACACACATTTATTATAGAAAGAGTTTTAAAATACTATGGACTTTCTGTAGAAAGCAGTTCATCATGGAGAATAATAAATTTTCTTGAGTTTCATCAAATGTATTGCATATTAAGAGGGATTTTTCAGTGCTATGCTTAGATTTGAGTTGAAGTCCTAGACATGTCTAAGTTTTCCTGCCTCTCATGGATAGAATCAGCATTAAACTGAGGGAAACTTTGTCAAACACCAAACATTTTAGATAAGGAAAATCTGTGCACCTTTTGACATGACTATGGAAAAATAGCCTAAACATCTAAAACAACCTCAAGCTTAAGTTCAGATAGTCTAAGTTCTACACTTAACCTTTATGACTACCTTGTTTGAATTCAGGCCAGTAAATTAAGTTCAGATTGTCTAAGTTCTACACTTAACCTTTATGACTCAAGCTTCAGTTCAGATAGTTTAAGTTCTACACTTAACCTTTATGACTACCTTGTTTGAATTCAGGCCAGTAAATTAATTACTCTATACATTAATTTTCCAGGAGTTCCCAGGGGAGAATAAATTTGCAGTATCTACTTTTAAAGTAGTTGAGAGAACAAAATAAAACTATATAATCAGTGCAGCTCTCTGCTGAAGGTGAGAACCTACGCAGTCCCCAGGGTTTGCTCAACAGAAGGGCCATAGCTTAATGTTTAGTTGTCACTGACTTGAAATTCATGATAATTTTACCTTTGAACTTGTGCTTCGTCCATGAAGTCCAATGAGACAATGAAGCATGAGCAGAGCAGACATGATGGTGTGAACAGGTTGTGTGCAGGCTTGGGTCTTCTGGAATCCTGAGCAATGGGCAGAAACATCAACAGTGGCAGCCCTGCCATGGCTCAGGGAGAGATTATGTGCTTTGCATGGGGGCAGCACCAAGATCACGGCTCACCCTTCTATCTCCAAAGCCTGTCCTTATATCATCTGTACCAAAATTAACTCTCTGGTCTGAATACTGAGACAGGAACTGCCTGTACTCAGGCCGTAAACTTTGTCAATACATTATTACAAAATAAACTGTGCTCATGGACATTGTATTAAAGCATATCAGAGAGTTCTTAAAATTCTGCAAAGACTTTAGACTCTCTGGTTTTGAAAACTTCTGCAACATTGCAAAGCGAATATCCACAGACTTAGAAACAGTTTAAAGGTCATCACATTCAAAAGAAAAAGAACAGTATTCTCATATGAAGCTTTGGATGAACCAATTATTAACAAGGAAGACAATTCTAAGACTAATTTTTCTGCCAAGGGAAGAAAAATCCACAATTCTATATTGTGATAGAATGCATAAACAGGTGTTCTGAATTGTGTAGAAATTGTGAAGCCATCGTTGGTTTCTTGTATGACTGCCACAAATTATAGGAAACATTAGGAAAAAAACAGTATTTTTAGAGAAATGTTAGAGAAAACAATAAAATAAAATGCTGCAGTATATATTCACATGTAAAATCAAATTCAGACTTACAATAAACCAATTTGAATACAGTTAAATCTTTTTAGAAAAGTTTTTTTGCAAGAATCATTAGTACTTGGTCAGGCACAGTGGGTTATGCCTGTAATCCCAGCACTTTGGGAGGCCGAGGAGGGAGGATCACCTGAGGTCAGGAGTTCAAGACCGTCCTGGTCAGCTTGGCGAAACACCATCTCTACTAAAAACACAAAATCAGCTGGGTGTGGTGGTGGGTGCCTGCAATCCCAGCTACTTCGCAGGCTGAGAAAGAAGAATTGCTTCAACCTGGGAGGCAGAGTTTGCAGTGAGCCGAGGTCGTGCCACGGCACTCCAGCCTGGCAACAAGGTGAGACTCCATCTCAAAAGAATAAAAAGAAGAAGAAGAATTATTAGTTCTGGATGTGCTAAAAATGTGTATTTCAAAATAATGTATCAGAAATTTATCTCAATGTTCTCACAGCCGACAAAATACTACTAGCAGTTTTAGTAAACAGTTGCATCGACAGAAAGGTCCTTTTCAAAATTGAATATTATCGAGAATTATTTGCAACTTTGCATTTGCCAAGAGGACTGACATTGCTTTCAATTATATTAATTGAAAATTAAATTGGTAAAAGTGTAAATTTTGATGACCTAATAAATGAATTTGCAGAAAATTTGGTCAGAAAATTGCATAATTCATTGATATAATATTACTAAATTATTATTTATTTAAAATTATACCAATATATTATTGTGATTTGTAAGTTTATATTGTTACTCATGTATTATTAGTATTCCTGCTATGTTGTACAACTAACAAAATGTTTTTAAAGAAAAAGCTTTCTCTTTTAGCACCTTTATAACATTTTTTCCCTAATTTTTTCACAAGGAGCCCTGCATTCTTATTTTGCACAGGACCCTGCAAATTATGCAACCAGCCCTGGATGGAATACAGTTTAGATTTTTGCCAGAAATTTGCTGAATTCTATTTAACCAAAGCAAGGCTCATTTTTCTTTAAACACTTGAAGTATATTAATTTTATGTCCTTTATCTAATAATTCTGCCTTATGGACATTTGTTTCTTTGTGTGTTAGATAAAATTTGATTAGTGTGTTAGTGTTCATTCAGCCTCTGTGTCTCTGTGACAAGCCTGTGCATCAGGGTTGAAATCTTCCCCTGCAGTGGAAATTTACATTGCCTCAGCCAGGCACGCCAGGATGCTAATAGACCACCTGAGGTTGGGGTTTTTAAAACCAGGAGGTCATACAAAACTGACTCTAACCCCCTGCAAGGGAATATCTATATTATAAATTCTCAGAGATGTTTTTCTACCAGAACCCAGGCAGAAAAAGATAGTTTCCTTATCACCTTTTTGTGAGCATTTTTTTTCCTAGTTCACAGTTTCACAAAACAAAACACCCATTAAACAGCCCACCTCCCCTCCTTGCCCTGACCCAAGGCCTTGCACTAGATTCTGGGCCGACCTGAACTAAATGTCCAAAACCAGCGTTAGGTTAAGAAATCTTCTGCACACCCAGGCAGCAGCAGCGGCCTCTGTGTCCCTTCACCACATGGCTTTCATTTTCCATTTTAATGTAGTACCTGATCATTGCAAACTACTCTGTGCATTGGAGATAATATTGAGGATATTTTATATGCCATTTTTAAGTGTTTTATAGAACATCCTCCAATCTGGCACATTGCCAGGAAAGGAAGGTGGGTCTTTATTTTATATTATGCAAAATGAAGATAATTGAATTCGATGAGCCCTAAATTACAGTTCACTCCTTCAGTCTTCCACTCAATGTTGGAAGACTGTGTGCTGGACAAACAGTGTAAGGTGCTAAGGATACCTCAATGGATAAGACATAGCTTCTGCCCCCAAAGAGTTCACAGCTTGAGAATATAGAGTTGGAAATATAATTTAGTAAAATGCGAGAATGCAATCATAGGGTCATGCACAGGATAGTACGCAGGTGTGGGATAGTGACAGCTTTTAGCAAAAATTCAATGTAACCTGTTTGAGAGGATAAGTTTACCTGGTGTTTGGGGGCAGGAGATAGGAGAGTGCTGATCCTGGAGTGGAGAAGGTGATTCCAGACAAAAGGGAAAGCTTGACAGAATAACAGAGGTGAAAAACCACATGGTGGAAATAAGAGCTGACTGATCCAGTGAAACGGCCTTATTCTAACCCTCTTTTACAAAGAACCTTAGTAGAGCTATGAAGATAGAAACTAAAAGACAAGTAGGTTCCCCTGATTCAGATACTTCTTAACATAATCTAAAAAGATTTTATTTTTAAGTTACATTTTATTTCTTTAACTTTATTACTTTTTTGAAATTTTATACACACTAAAACATCCTGAAATAGCATGAACTTTTAACAGCCCAGGCACAAAAGCGTACAGCAAATTACATATTGCTTGCAGACTTAAGAACAATGTAGTTCTGATGGAAATTAATCAAACCCCTTCTTTAGCGTGTTGGTGAGCCCCTTACCCAAATTGTCAAGGGAAATATTTCCCCCCATTTCCTTTTTCTGTTGTCTCAGTACTTCCTCTAATCCAGATTGCTTATACCTACAATTCTCATTGAACCAAGCTGCTCTGATTGTATTCCTCCTAAAGTGGTCAGTCCTCAACCTCTCTGCAACTGTTCAAGGTTTCCGTCTTATATGGGACTTTGGTTTCAACCGCCCCAGCATTTGCAACAGAACATCTACTGTCTCTGTAACTAGTAAGCCTGTTCCTGATTTTTATTGCATAATTCCATACAATGTTGAACCGGTAAGTGAAGTCCCTCTCCGATTCAGATGAACTCTATCCTGTGGCTTTATGTAGGAAACTCTCCTTATAGAGTTTCTTATCTAAACCCACTAGAAATGGGTTTCTCTGTAGCATTAGGTGAGAAGAAAACATCTTCTGCACTAAGTTCTTGCCGTGATGCAAATAACCTTTCTTTAAATATGTCCTCTTCACCTCCCTTCACACTATAGATGTTTCATTGAAGAAAAAATTGCTTCTCCTTATGATTAATCTTAGCCCAGTGGACTTGAAATTCTGTTGGCCTTTTTGGGGCTCACTGATATTGGGTAACAAGTTCACCTCGAATGGTTATCAGTGGCATATAAATGCAAAGCACTCTTATTATATGTAAATTACTATTTCTTTCTGTAAATCTTTCCTCTCCCTTTTCAAAAAACATATTTATATTAAGGTTGAATATTCAAATTTTTTCTGCAGATTTCTATGAATAGCTTTAAAATACTCAAGTTAGAACTCACTTCAACTCAATTGAGATTTTATCAACTTTTCATTTTCTAGCAATATGAATGCCAAATTACTTTGTGCTTAAAGATTATATGACCTAATGTACTGTTAGAATGCGAAATTTTCAACTATGAAGATTTGTCTTAATTTCTTTAAAAGGCAATGTATGAAGTTTGTAATTTATGTTAAAATATACCATCATAGATCTTATAGTACTGTAAATATGCTATTTAATTTAAGCTTGAGGCCGGGTGCAGTGGCTCACTCCTGTAATCCCAACATTTTGGGAGGCCGAGGCGGGTGGATCACCTGAAGCCAGGAGTTTGAGACCAGCCTGGCAACATGGTGAAACCCAGTCTCTACTAAAAATATAAACATTAGCCAGGTGTGGTTCTGCATGCCTGTAATCCCAACTACTCCAGAGGCTGAGGCAGGAGAATTGCTTGAACCCGGGAGGTGGAGGTTGCAGTGAGCAGAGATTGTGCTACTACACCCGAGCATAGGTGACAGAGCAAGACTCCGTCTCAGGAAAAAAAAAAAAAAAAATTTAAGCTTCAGCTCTAAAGATAGTCACCTCCTCTGTCTGAAAATCTGCACTCCAGGGAAACCAACTGTAATTTTATTAGAAAGGCCACACTAGAAATACAAGCACTTCTATTATTCATATCTACATCAATCCCTGAAACTCTGATAATTAACATAATAGGCTAGATTCTCCAGTCAGTATTTAGAATGATAAATGTTACAATTGGGCCTTTATTAGTGAAATTTAAATATATTTAAAATATATAGATTTAAAAAATATTTTATAAAATTAAAGATATTTAAGATACGTAGATTGAAAACTGGATGAAATACTTTGGATTCACTCCTCACTCTTTGGTGAACAGCCTATAAGAATCTAGCCAGGTCCAAATTAGTCCTTAGGTTTGGTGGTGGGGATACATTTTTTAAAATCAGTAAAATTATGACTCTTTATAATATAAAAGGAACATGTGTCAAAGATTTTATTTGCCTCACTAACTAATGAGGAAACCAGAAAAGAAGCAACAGTTTATTCAGAGAAGACCTCTAAGACCAGACAAACATATAAGCCCATGGGTAATACTGAAATGAATTTTTTAAATAGGTACAAAACTGGTTTCTTTCACTATAGGGAGGGGAAGTCCGTTGAACCTCCACTAGACAGAATTTATTTGCATGTGTATAGATAAAAATTATTTGCCCTACTGTCAATTCTCTACAGGTTAACTTATATCTACAGAATTGTAAAATAGCTCAGCCAATGAAAGGCAGACACTACATAGAATCAAATAATCACAAAGGTATTCTCTAAACCAGTTGTTCCCAACACTTTTGCACCAGGGACTAGTTTCATGGAAGACAATTATTCCACAGGATGGTGGGGCGTGGGGGATAGTTTCAGTATAAAACTGTTCTACCTCAGATCATCAGGCACTAGATTCTCATAAGGAGCACGCAACCTAGATCCTTCACATGCGCAGTTCACAATAGGGTCTGCGCTCCTATGAGAATCTAATGACAGGAGGCTGAGCTCAGAGGGTAATGCTTGCTCACTTTCTGCTCACCTCCTGCTGTGCAACCCACTTCGTAACAGCCCACAGATGGTACCTGCTGGGGATTGGGGACCCCTGCTCCAAACAACATATAGTTTTCTACTGAAAACACCTGCTAATCTTTTAGTTCATTTAAAAGTCTTTCACAATTTTACCTTACTATACTACTATATTCAACCACTGATTTAGAAGGATTTCTAAATTACCTCTAAACTTCTGTTACCTGTTGATGCTAAACAGATAACAGAAGTCTACTTCTAGAATGCTGTCTCCTTTTCCTTAGGCTAACCTTTCTTGCAGAATGTTGGTTGGAGCAACTAAAAAAGTAGAGTACTGGAACCACATTGGACTTACAGAATAAACTGTATTGTGCTTGCCTGCTCATAAAGGTTTGTTTAAAAATGCCCACACCAACAATGAAATTTACCAAAAGCTTGTTTTCATTATAACTTTGTAGCAAGGTTGTGGTGGAATAGTAGCCCTTATCAACTTCAAACATTTTGGGCTGTTACCTTTATCTATCAAAAAGAACACAAGTTACACATAAACAAATTGACAGGTAGATTTGCAACAGGCAGAAATTACTACCATGATTAGTTCCCCCCTCTTTTTTCCCGTCTGGAAGAAAGTTATTAATTCTGCTTACTAAAGGTCAGAAGTAGCATTTAGAAAAGATTTTGAGTGGGGCCTATAATGGGTTTGAACATCTGTGAGCACCCATTTGGCTGTTAATATTTTGCTCCTACTTCACATTTTGTCTAGTCCTAGTGTGGTATAGATACAACCTGCTCAACCTCAAGTCAAAGGAACCAGAAAACACAATTTTTATTCTTTACCTATTCCTGGCCCACTCCTCCAACCCCAGATCTTTCTATCTTGATGACAACCTCCCTTTATTTAGTCTTTCAGGAAGGTGGCAGTGGGAAGAGGAGGGAGGTAGGTGAGGATCCTAAAGCTCAGCATCTCTGAGTCAATATTTTGTGCTCTTTTTAAGTAAGACTATATCACTGGACTATAAAATACTTTGGCAGTAACTACATCAAGATGTAAACACGTATGACTGGTGAGTAAGTACACTCAGCTTACCCAGCTTGGTTATAGAATTAGAATTTCCATACACCTCCAAATGAACCCTTGAAAGCAGGCTTCAGTGAAAAGGAGGTAAAACAAAGACTACAACATATGGTTTATCTTTTCAGCAATTACATTTTCAAATGTAATCTTATACACTTTTTCCTCTTAAATAAAGTCTTGTTTAAAACCAAATGTTTCTCTGTTAACACAGAGTAGGCAAATGAGAGTCCACACGCGGATATTGAGATATTCAGTGGTTTCATGGTTTTGAAAAGTTTGAATTAACATGCTGTACTTGTGGCCTCCTGGAGAATAAGGCTGTGCAAAGGGAAAAGTGGTTAAGAACTGGGCTTGTGTCTTCCACATGGACAAGCTTTTTCAGGCCACACTCAGTTGCAGAATCAGCATTTTCTTCAGAGGAGAGGGCAACTGTGCACTGTAACATATCCCACATGTCCATATCAGAACAGCAAATTTCTTGCTCTGAGAAAAAAAAATCTACCTTCAGCTCTCCTCCTAAGTAGAAGGCTTCTACAGAATTCTTTATGTCTCTGAAGTCACTCTAACTGAAACATGTAGCTGCTTTTAGGTTTTAACAAAGCTAACATGACCAACCATATTAATGAAAGATCACATCATTTTGAGTCTGTTTTCTATTATTCTGATGATAATATGAAATTACCACACCTTTCCAAATGCCTGAATTTTCTGTTCCTGTGTCAGGAAACATGTTATTCCTTCATGGGGAAGAAAACTCGCCTTTGCTAATGTAACGTTGTAAGAAGTCAGACAGCAACAGGACAAAAGTCCGATGGCAGAACAGGGCCTTAGAGATGGGCTAGTGCAGATTAAGTAAGAGGAAGGCAGATGACATTTAGAAGTCAAAGAAGGATGGCAAGTACTATGGTTTTCTTTGCTCAGCCCCTATTTAACCCTCTTTCTTCCTTGTTCTGCAGAGTGAGACAAGCTGAAGTCCACATTTCCCACATTTTTTAGGATCCGGTGTTGCAAATACAAATTAGATTCTACCAGTCAGATGTAGTTGCCTGAGATTTACAGATAAGTAGAGAAGGCTATTTTCACACAGATGGCCCTGCCAGCAAACCATGCCATAAAGATGTAACTATTGAGAGGCCATTTTGCTGGTGTCTTAGTCTGTTTTGCGTTGCTATAGCAGAATAGCTGAGTCTGGGTCATTTATAAATTAAAGAGGTTTATTTGGCTTATGATTCTGGTGGCTGAAGAGTCCAAGATAGGGCAGCTGACTCTAGTTAGAACCTCATGCTGCTTCTACTCATGGTGGAAAATGGAAGGGGAGCTGGCCTGTGCAAAGAGCTCACATGGCAAAAGAGGAAGCAAAAGAAAGAAACCAAGGAAGCCAGGCTCTTCTTAAAACACTGTCACAAGAACTAATTTACTCACTCACCCCGACCCTGTGGGAGAGCCTTAATCTATTCTTGAGGGATCCTCCTCCATGACCCAAATACCTCCCACTAGGCCCCACCTCCAACACCACCACATAAGAATCAAATTTCAACATGCATTTTGGTGGAGACAAACCATATCCAAACCACAGCAGCTGGTCACTTGCAGGGTTCCAGTGTCAAATAACCAGTCCCATAAATGTCAGGAGGCAGTTACAGCAGCAGCAGCAGCAGCAGGGACCACAGCAGCGCAGCAACAGCCCACTGATGCCTTGGCCACAACCATGAATAGTCCTGTGCTGGGACCTTGACCCTAACTCCTTCAGTTCTTGCACTAACTCTGTGAGCACACAATTCTCTACATTAAATCACCTTCTGTCTAAAACACTCACAATGGTTTTGTTTCTTGTACTTCACTCTAATTTGGAGAGGATTGGTGATTATCAGAAAATGATTGACTGGGCAAAGTGGCTTTTGCCTGTAATACCAGCACTTTAGGAGGCTGAGGTGAGAGGATCCCTTTAGGCCAGGAGTTCAAGACCAGCCTGTGAAATGTAGTGGGACTGCATCTCTGCAGAAAAAAAAAATTTAAATTAATCAGGCATGGTGGTGTGTACCTGCAGTTCTAGGTACTTGGGAGGCTGAAGTAGGAAGATCACTTGAGCCCAGGAACTTGAGGCTGCAGTGAGCTACGATTGTGCCACTGCACTCCAGCCTGGGTGACAGAATGAGACCCTGTTAAAAAAAAAAAAAAAAAGAAAAGAAAGAAAGAAAATAGAAAAGATCAACCACAGAAGGTGAGAAGCCTAAGTCTCAAAATTGATAAATTTTAGAATTAGAAGGGAGTTTACAAATTCCCCACTCAGTCCTACCCTCCTCAATTTAAAAGTGAGAAATTAAGACCTAGGGAAATTAATTATATGATCTGTAATTAAAGGAATTGAGGCTATGCGGTACAAAAGACAAAACAGAAGGCAAGAAATAAGGCATATCTGGGTTTGAATCCTAGAGCTGCTACCAATTAACCGTGTAGCCTTAATTTCTCCAAGCCTCAGTTTCCTTATCTGTAAAATAGGGCTAATTAGGCTATTAATTATTATTGAGTGCTGAGCACTCAATAGCTCATAGAGTCTTCCCTTCTTTTATTCCTTTATTCATGGTCACATGATATGAGTGCCTGGTCACAAACCAGGCTTTCTGATCCCTAGAAATACAAAGATAAGCATGAGGCAAGCTCTAAAAATGGCCTTATATCCAAGTGCACTTTTAATCTGTGGACAAAAAATAAACGAAAAATGAAAATCTGGAAGGCAACACTGAAATCAGGAGAGATAGCCAAAGGGAAAAAAAAACGCAGAAGATGAGGACAAAAGCTGGAATTAGGGTTGGGAAGTGTTACTTCTACTGGGTTAAGATAAATTTTTATTCCAACAGAGTGAAAATAGGACTCTACTGGTAATGGTCCAAATGACCTGATGGCAAAATACAAAATAGTTAAGTGGGGACAATTTATGAAGAGAGATGGCTGGCCATGGTTCAAACCAACAGGAGATTGAGTTGGCAAAATACAGAGTCAGCCCCTGGGGTTGGGGGCTCTGCCGGCTATGCCACACTAGCAAACAGATCAGAATTTCATAGCTGGGGAGTGAAGAGCAGACATACCTCCTGGGGTTAGGACAGTATAAGGGTAGAAAGCAAGTCAGATCCAGACATAAGTCTCCTTTTAAGTCCTATTCAATCATACTAGGATAGGATCTACAAATAAGCTATAACTGTGCCCAACAGAGTCTTAGCAGCAACCTCTTCACACCATTCCTAAGGCTCTGAGGCTGGGAGACAAATATGAATGAGGAGGAACATTGTGCTTACTTTGAAGTATCAATTTAGCAGTGAGTGCATAGATTTCTGTCTTTTTTGGTTGTTTTGTGTTGACCTGCACTTATATGGATCTAACTCACGTGACCCTTAAGACCTTGATGAGATGGGCTGGGACCCTTATTCTATGCCCTGTGAAAGCCCCAGTGCAGCCATAAGATGTTTGCGGATTCCCTGGGATTTATGTTTGCCTAGTCACCTCTTCCTCCAGGCATGTTTTCTTTTGTGGCGCCTCGCTTCATACAACAGACACAGAAGCTCAGTTTCTTCCTTCATTTCCACATAAACTGTCATGAGCACAGTGGGCGCTACTGAAAATCTTGGGGCCCATAGGGACAGGGCATGAGAAAAGATCTCAATGCCCCCACCCATCAGTCCTGCTCCTCTCACGTTGCTTTCCTTCTCTGATTCCCATCACCCTACCTGTTAAGAGTTCGGCTCTCCTTGGCAATTTCTCCCAAATTTGTATTTCCAAACCCAAACGCATGGAGACTTTGGATGCCAACACAAACAGATCCAGGGCAGATGAAGGAATTTATTTAGAAACATAAAATCAAATAAAAAGTAAAATGGTAAAATAAATAAACAAACCAACACTTATAAATAAGGCAGGCTAGTACTCTTAGGGAAAATAAAACACTCCTCAATCTGGTTGGTTCAATCTAATGGTGAAAATAAAAGTAGGCTCGGAATTATTTAATAATTCAAGTATCTTAACAATCAAAAGGAAATGAAACTTGCCAGTTAGGCTATCTAGAATTATTTTCACCAGTGCAATAAATTAAAATGGTCATTACAGTTGACCCTTGAACAACATGAGTTTGAATTGGATGAATCCACTCTATGTGGATTTTCTTCCACCTCTGCCACCCCTGAGACAGCAACACCATGCCCTCTTCTTCCTCCTTTTCCTCAGTCTATTCTACCTGAACATGATGAGGATGGAGATCTTTAGGATGATCCACTTCCATTTAATAAATAGGAAATATATTTTCTGTTCTTTATTATTTGCTTAATATTTTCTCTAGCTTGCTGTATTGTAAGAATATAGTATATAATACATGTAACATACAAAATATGTGTTAATTGACGGTTTATGTTGTTGTAAGATTTCCAATCAATAGTAGGCTATTAGTAGTTAAGTTTTGGGGGAGTCAAAAGTTATACATAGATGTTATACATAGGGGGTTTGATGCCCTTAACCTTGGCATTGCACAAGGGCCAACTCACTGAAAACAGCTCTGATATGTTTCTCATTCATTCTCTCCTCATATCGTTTTTCTTCTCTGACGCATTTATTTAACAAATATTTATTGAGTACCTAAGGTGTTCCAGGCACTGTTCTAGACCCTGTAGGTACAGCAGCAAGTAAAAAACAGACAGGGACCCTCACTTATGGAGCCTACCTTCTGGTGGAAGAGATAAACAGTAAACACATAAACAGATACATAAAATAAGGTCATATTATGGTCAGTATTAGAAACAAAGTAAGGCAAGGTAATGGGATAGAGAACAACTAGAATTGGTTGGTTTAAGCTGAGATAAGATGGCCAGGGAAGGTTCTTTAAAAAGCACCCTATTGGACAATGACCTTCTTGGTTAGCAAGTAAAAGCATGGAGGAGAGTTCCACAGCCCTAAGGTGGGAAAAGCAGAGGGACAGCACAGAGGCCAGTGGAGGTCAGAAACAGAGAAGAAGGGAGATGACAAGAGATGAGATCAAAGACATAAGCTGGGTCCAGATCACCAAGAGTCTTGTGCTCCATGATGAAGAATTTACATTTTATTACCATCACCCCTACTGCGTTTACGAACACCTGCTAAACACTTGTTTGACAGAATCAGACCTATAAGATTTCTTATTTTTAAAATTAGTTGCAATATAAAGCTTAAAGAATAATATATGACATTATAATTAAGTAGAAGTTTAAAATAATAAAAGCCTAAAGCACACACACGCCTTCACACTACACATTCAAGAAATCTGACCTGTGGTCTATGGGTTTTTATGCATAGAAAGTGTACAGTATGCCATCAAGCCCCTTTCATTGCCCATTGCCATCTGTTCCTGCAAAATCTATCTCCACAAACAATGAAAGAAGTCCTTCCTTAAAATACTATGTCCCGGGTTCCTAATTTCAGACCACAGCTGAAGATAAGTTAAGCACTGGGAAATTCTTTGGGTTTCATCATCTTTTAAAGCCAACAAGAGAGCCCTTCAGATTCTTCTTTTTTCACTAGGTTGTTGGGTTGACTCTAAAGACAGACCATGTGATTTTTGGAAATTTTAATCCTTTCTAACCCCTAGAGACAGGGAGGAAGAATCAATTAAGTGCCAGAAAAGTGAGCTGAAACGAATTATGCAGTGGGCTTAATAGAACCACCATGTGATGAAATATTCTCTCTCTTTTAATTTATGAAAAGCACTTCCTGGCATGTTCCACATCCATCTCCCTTGGGGCTTCTTGGTCAACCCATTCAACTGCATCACTTAGGAATTAATTTTTTTCTCCAAAGCCAAGGCTATTAGGGCTACAAGACAAAGATCAGCATTTCCATTCCATTGCTTCAAAGGGATTTCCCTCAGGAATTCCCTTCCTCCTTTACTCCAATATGATTCTAAATAATACTTACCCACCCCAGTTTTGAAACACAGTTGAACTTATCCATTAACCTTGTCATTAGAGTTTGAGAACAAGGCTACCAGCTCGCAGATGAATTTTTCAAGAAGCCTCTCCCAGACTCCACTCCTACACTGAACAATGTCTTATCCCACAGTCAGGATGTAGTTTCAAATAATGTGGAAAAAACCCACCTATGGTGTGATCTTAGACAATCACTTACTCTCTCTGGATCTCAGTTTGTCCACATATAGGGAAATAATTAAACAGGAGGGAGAAAAAAGCAATATGAGCTAAGATGCTCATTGGAGCATTAAATATAAGGCTAAAAAAAAAGAAACAACTTAGCTTCCAAAATGTTAAAACCATAACAGTATTTTACTAGCTTTGAACAATGATAAAAACAACTGGAATTTGTGTAGCATATTACTTTGTAAAATACTTACAAGTACATTGCCTAATTTGTAAACAGCCTAACAAAAAGCAGGCCAATTTATGACTTTTATTCATTTTTATTTTGCAGATGAGAAAATGAAGCTGCAAATAAGCTAAGTGAGTTGCATGAGGTAAACAGAGCAGTTACTCAGACACAGCATGGTAGAATGTAACTATCATGGAGTTTGGAATGAGGCAGGGTTGGTCTCTTATATTAGCTCTACTACCATCTAGTTTTATATTTTTTTGAACGTTCTTATATAGGCTTCAGTTTTCTCATCAGCAAAACAGGATGGGTAGGTGTGCAATTAAACAGGAGAACATCTGTGGAATGTAGCATCTAGCATGTAGCTGTGAAAATAAATTCTAATTTCCTTTCCCTTCTTTTAATTGTGAATCCTGTAGCCTACTAAGTATGCCATGCTACCCCTGCCATCACTAGAACTGGCTACCAGGGAATTCTACTTTTGCTTATCTTCCCAATCTGAGGCAGTGTTTCCTTTATTGATACCCCCTGGCCTAGGGTTACCCACACCCAACAGACAGAGAGAGAAAATAGGCTTTCCACCAGCTTCAGAGTCCACTGATCTCATTCCTTCTGACTCTGACTTCTGAATTTCTGCTTGCCTCTTTAAATCTGTGTCAGCTGACTCCTTAGTTGAGCTGCCTAGTGTCAGAAAACAATGGGAATATTTTCACAATTCTGTGTGCTCTGAGCTTTCTGAGCAATCTGGGTTAGAGGGTGAGTGAATGGCAAACCAGGGTAGAAAGTAAAGGACAGTAAGTTACCTAGGAGAGATTTACAAGTTTCTCTCCCCTTGAGCCATATGTTCGCATTTCAAGGTTCACCCTAGGACCTTCCCTTCTCTCCTTAGAGAAGATTTGCTCACATTAGAAAGCAAAGGTTTTTCTCCTTCTTTCAGGAGGGAAGAAAAGACAGTTGTGCCTCTGCTCCTACATGAGCTCCAAGATTCGTAATTTCATCATGATACCCTGAAGAAGAAATGGACATGGAAAACTGGCACTGACACATAGATCATCAGTCTGCTGCTGACCTAGAAACCTTGTATTTACTGTAAGGATAAAATAAATGAATGTAAATGTAAAATATTGTCTCCTAGACTTGATTTATTATCCACAGAAGTCTGAAATATCTTTCAGCTCTCCTCCTTCTTGACTGAACCTGGGTCATTATCATCTGCAGAGTCATCTCAAACGAATGCATAGGAAACTTCAGTTTGATAGTAGTTCCAACCTTTACTAGGTAGAATTGAATGGAAAAGAGAAAACTGCTTGTCTTGAGAACCTGAATTAAGACACTAAACTGAACCTTAAATTTTTATTTAGGGAGGATAGAGAACGTATATGTTGGAGGAAAGCAAAGGGTGAAAGAGACCCACAAAATTCACCAGCCACCATTAAACATAAGATCACAACATAGCACTTCATTGTTTCAACTATTTGGGACTGCAAAAGGGTTTCTCAGGTCATTCATTCATTTTTTTGCCAGAGCAAAGGAACTTTCAACAAGATGATGGCCTCAATAACAAAAGAATTGGGAAGAATGTGAGAATGATGCTTCTTGCCCTCCTGTACCTGGTTCTGCCAAGATGTTGGAAGCAAAACCTCTTCAACCCAATTGCCATCAAAATCTCTGGGTTTTGGTAGCTAACTTTTCTTGCATGTCTGTTTTATAATGACCTTTTTGAGTCAGTTATCTTCATTCAGAAGCGCCCAGGAAGTCAATCTCAGTAGAGTTAGATCAGAGACTTGCATGTTACTCTCAAAGTGCCCTGGATCCAGGTCACAAGATTAGTTGAGTCAATACAAATAAGCCACCTCAGCAAGAACATCAGTGAGCAAAACAAGCCAACCTATGGCTGATTCACTTCTCTTGATTCCAGTGAGTTCAGGTTCCCAACACAGCCTTGCCCTCAGACTTTAGATTTCTGGTGCCCTTCAGAACAGTTCTTTATTTTCCTTTTGTATGAAGCCTGGAGGGACCTGCTACTCAGCTGAATTCCTTCTCTCCAGATCTGAAGAACAGTCTGCAGCCTGGCTGGCATCTCTTTGCAATCCACTCTATCTGATCCCACTTCTTACCGCTAAATCCAATCAGTTCAGCATTTGAAAAAAGTAAAAATTTAGAAAATCTTGTTTGTTTGTTTGTTGTTTGTTTGTTTGTTTTTACCATTTCAAAGGCAGATTTATTCTATGGCTTTGGACAAGTCACTCAACCATTCTGACCTTTGTTCTTCTAAAACATAAGTAGCCAGCGTGGAGTATCAGCACATAGCTATCCATGTTTCTAGGAATGGTGTTCAGTATATTATGAAAACCCTCTGGAAGGGTTAGTTTATACAAAGCAGGAAAATTCCAACCTTGGAGAGGTTAATCCCCTCATAAAATAGCATAAAAATACAGAGACATTAAGTTTCAAGAGGATGGAATATGACTCCAGCTAGATGTCCTGCCCTAAACCTCAGACAATGTCATGAGCCAAAAAAACCTCAATAATTGAATGCATTTGGATAAGACAATGACAAAACCAATTTCCTGAATGATGGAAATTATATCTGCCCCCCAAAGAAAATGGCTTTTCTCTGTCACACGATGGCAGAGAAACTAGCAGGGAAAAACTATTTTATTGGGTAATGGACCAGTATGCCAATATATCATCCTCACTATTTTTCAATTTCTGAGGAACAATGGTAAAGATCAGTGCCCTGCCACTGTGAGGTGTCAACCCAGCTGAAAATATCAATACATCTAATTTACTAAAAAAGGCTTTTGGACGACAGGAATGATCACTGCTGCCCATGGAATTAAGGAGTTTGGCTGCAGTGAGGAGGACAGGCTGATTGTGCTTATCTTATCTGATTCTGTCATCATTGTAGAGTCAGCTTCTGCTGGGGGCCTGGAATCCTGGGAAACTGACCTCTTTGCTCTGGGGTTGCTAAATCACAGAAGCCTGTGGGCCCCACCCAGTTCACATAGAAAGAACATCTAGGCAGTTTCTACTCTTAGTGGGTGAGAAACCGCAGAGAACAGCTTACATCCCAAATTAGTAATGATCATGGTCTCTGTTCTATAAGGAACGCATCTACAAATTCCTGCACCCAGCTTCAGTGGTTAGGCCAGCTTTACTTTTGAAGTAGACAGCAAATGGGTAATCCATTTGCTTATACACATATTAGAAGAGTGTGCTGTGTTTAAGCACAGTGCAAGACTCTTTTATCGGCTGCTTTATAAGCCTAATATTCTCTTCCCACCCAGAATGGCCAGTTAATATACCAGGGCTAAATTTGGGGGGAATTACTCTACCATATGGAAGTAGCAAAGGAAGAACATAAAAAGCAGAAAGAGCTAAGCCCGGGTGTATAGTGGTCTCAAATTCACTCATTATTCATATGAGTGTAAGAAACACAGGGAACAGGAGAAGGTCAGTGGGGTCCGTGGAGGCCATTCCTTTCCAATAAGCTCTTTTTTTCCTAGGGCAGCATCTAATTGCTTCTGTGCTGCTTACAGTTTGGTCTGGGACTCTGTTCCAAATATTTGTTACTCTCAGGGAGGGGAAAAAAATGTTGCTGGTGACTGTTCTGTATTTCAGTTTTTGAGTTTCAAATACTATTCAAGTACAGTATTATTGCTTTGTACTATAGTATAGTGTTGCTTGCAGACAAGGTCCTAAGCAGGGAGGGTTACAGATGAGCCTCAATGCTACTTCCCAGGAGGCTCTTCTCCTTTCTGAGTGAGAGAACTAACTACTTTTAACCCCAAGGTTTGTTTGTCATTTTCCACAGGGGGTGTGCTACTGGAAAATAGTGGGGAATAGGGTCAGTCAAGTGGGATATTTTTTTCAAAGAAAACATGCTCCCTGGTTCTCAGGGAAATAGAGGGGTAGAAATGGCCTGAGTATTATCTACTTTCCAATGACTATAGCTTTTTTTTCCCTTCCTTTCTTCTTTTTCTCCTTCCTTCTGCCTGTCCTTTCTTTTCTCACTTTTTTTCTTTTTAATATCCAGAGCCCACTAGAATAAAGATATCTTACCTTCTGGCTCTAAGGAGCTTTCCAGCCTCCTCAGATTAGCTATTGGCCCCAGCTTGCAGATACCTTCGGGGATCTGGGAACCAAACCACAGTTAGCACCCCAACTTCTTGACACCAAACCTTTTAATGCCCAGAGACAGCCAAAATCAGCAGCTGCTAAAACTAGGGAAATGAGAAAAATAAAACTCTTACTCACCCTCAAGCAACTTGTAGCTTGCTGAGAAGGCAATATTCATGCATATCAAGCAACTAATCAAAAATATATAACAGTATATTGACACGTTGTGAATAAGCTCTGAATTCACTAGTGCCAGGCCAATCTAAGCTCAGGTTTTAAAGTTCAACTATCAACAACTAGAAAGTTTTATAAGCTCTCCTACTTTCTACACTCAAGGACTTCTATGCTAATACATTAGTCCTTAAAAGATGGTTAAGAGCCACACATTCTTTGTCTAGTGAATAGAATTGCCAATACTCTGGGTTCATAACTATATTTCTTTAACCCTTAAGATTCCCTAGGGGGTTTCACATCCTGGTATATGCAAGGTAACTCTGTTATAAAACAAAAGAATTTTTCCTTTGTGTATGTGTGTATATTTCAATGCATCAAGTAATGAAATCATGCATTTGGGTTGTAATTCTCTCCTTCCTGGGACTGAACATTAATCATCCAATTAGCTGGTCTGTTCTTCCTCAAAGTAAAGTGTGGTCTATTGAAAGCATTATTCTCACACATGGGGGCTAGACAACTTTTGACCACTATGGGCTGCCTGCAAAACAGAATGGAGTTTTCAAAGGGTGCTATTCATTACCTCACAAATCCTACAGTATGTCTGCCTTGGGTTTATTAGTTCAGTGAAATTTTGATGGATTTAAAAATATATATAAATAACTGTAGTAAAAAGCCTGTGCAGCTCTCACCCATGCATGAACTGAAGAAACTAATAGGCACAAGTGCTATGAATACAAACACACCCAACCGGCTTTGTTTGGTGGGATGATGATTTCACTCTTGGAAGCTCTGCTACTCTTGGATATGCTTTTTTTTTTTCTTCTAATGTAACAATTTTACATTCAAAAAGGCAGAGCAAAGTGGCTTCTCACTGACTTCTACCTCTATAAATACCTACATAAAGGGAAGCAGCTTAAGTTAGAAATAAAACATATAAACCTCAGTCCAAGCAGAGAGATTTATGAGTTTTCTGATGAATTTTATCCCAATAACCTTGATCAAGCAAAGAATGCCAAGTAATATTTACTGACCTCATGTCTCAGTTGAGATATTAGAGAAAGAAAGACAGACAAAAGAAACTTAAAACTAACAAGAAGAAATGAGGAGGAAGAGTAAATGGCAGAAAAATTAAGGGAAGTGAGAAATAAGAAAGCTCTGCGTATGTTAAGGAGTTGTCAAGAGCTAATGATTTCCTAGATTCGGGCTCCATTAAATGCTCTGTACTTGGGGGCAGGGATGAGTTGTATGAAGTAGCTTAACTTCCAAAACCTTTTGGCCAATTCAAGAAAAAAAAACTTACCTCTAACTTGTTACCACTGGAAGTAACCTCAGAGAACTTCCAGTTCAAACTCACAATTTATAAAATGAAGAAATTATGACTCAGATAAGTAAAGTGGTATTTCAGTGATCTCTCAGCTGATCAGTAGAATAGCTGAGCCTAAAATCCAGATCTATTTTCTAACCCATTCTTATTTCCACTAAACATCATTCTGTATGTTTGCTAGACCTGTATAATCTCCCATCATATTGTGCATACCCCTTGCCCTTCATCCTCTATTCCACACACACAAACACACACAGACACACACACACACATTTGTGTTATGTTTTTGTGAATATAACATAGTATAAATATGAGTTATTCATCAGTTAGAATAGACAGGCAAGAAATAGCAAGGAATACATGTTGACAGCAAGCTGTTTGCTTGCAAACTGAATGCAAATATGGTGTAGCACTTCCAGCTATTACATACACCTGAATGTGGCCTTTGGGAAAATCCTAATGAAATTCACAGGGTTTCATAGCCCTGAATCCACCAAATCATTGTACAACATAAATCCAGTTGTGTGATCCCACCCCATGGGGAAGCAAGAAACTCTGGGGCTGGTGCCACTTCCCAGTGGATTCATTTTTTGGAAGCAATTCTGTTGCTGTCACCTGACTGGGAAATAGCCATTTGTTTCGTTAGAATTTTTTGATTCAATGAGCTTCTTCCATGTCATATAACATATATATAAACTCTTCCACTTCAAGCACTTTACCTCCTGGGTACTAATCACCCCTCACCTATGCCCACCCTTCCAACCTTTCACTCTACACACACACACACACTCCACCCTTTGTTTCCACCTTCAGCTTAAAGGCAAACCTTATTAACTTACTATAAAAGGCCAAAGCGAAATAGGGAAAACATATTCACTTTACATTTTCTTAAAGGGGGCTTGTGTGAGGCAATGTCCTCTCCTTCCAATAAACCTTGCTGTCACTGACAAGCCATAAGAAGAACTTAAGCTTTAGATGTTTTCTTAATAGAAAGGATGGATCTATAGAACTCAAACTAGATGTGTGGTGTAGTGGATCAGGTGAAATGGTGTCTATCCTTAGGTAGGAAATATTTAATGATAGAAGAACAAATGTTCAAGTCAAGAATTACAAAGACATGTATGACTGCTATACAAAAGAAAAAAACTTCAGTTTAAGACAAAGAAGGACTTTCTAATGAAAAAGAGTTCCACGCTCCCTCTCTCACTCTCTGGTATGTCAATGGAAATTGGATGACCATCTATTTATATCCCCAACAGGAATTCATCAAAGAAAGGCTGGACCAGGGAAACCTGAATCCTTTCTAATTCTCCACACAGAGCGCTATGGAAACTCTTCTGATGGTTGGTTGAAAACAGGGAAACATTATATGGGTTTAGAAAAGAAAAAATATAACTGATCAACATAGGGATCAAGAATGGGTCTATCTGCAGGTTGTTCCAACCAACTGTGGAAGTGATCCTATAGTTCACCGTGTACATTGTCACTAATAAAACCTTCAAAGACCTTCTGTAAAGAAAAGATAAGAATGTTTTATAAATATCACACCAAAAATGTATTTGGATTTTTAACTGTATGAGCATACTTGAAGTTTTTTCTCCTAAGTAGTATAGATAGCAACTGTTAACATAAAACTAGGAAAACAATAGTTTCTACTTCACAGAGGGTGTGAGGTTTAAATAAAACAACGTGTGAAATCTCCTGCACAGATCACCTAGCACAGTGAGTAATCAGTAAGTGCTAGCTATCTTATTTACAGCCGCTATTAATTTTCTCAATCATGCATTTCTTGATAGATATTGTCTTGGTAAATAAGTTACACTAAGTTAGAAGTATCCTGATTCCAAATTTCCAGAGCTGCACAATATGGTCTACATTATACTTCAGAGCCTACAGCACTGAACACAGTTATCATGCAGCTGTTGAATGCTCATGCATGTAGCATGTTGGTATCAGTGTCTACTGGCATGACCTAGTGGGCATAAACTTAGAGGGAAGTTGCAACAAAAGCAAGTAATCAAAAGACTCCATTTTTCTATGAAAGTAAATAAAATCTGATTGGTGGAATGAACAAAGCAAGTAGAAAGAATTGGGTCAAGAGAGACTTTATACATATATTTTTTGTGTGACTAATTTAGTGGGTTAGTGTTTCTTTGCAACTTGTGGTGTTTTCCAGCTGGCTTGAAGAAATAGAGAATTTAGGGCCAAAATATTTGGTGAGTTTCCTAATGAAAAAAAATTAAACAATAGCTGCTCTGGCTTTTTGTAAGCAAAGATGTCTGAGTTGAACTCCAGGAAGAAAAGGAGCTATCACCCTAGTCTATATTTATGAATTTATATGCCAAGATTAAGGTGAACACCCCCAAAGTCCCATGTTACCACTCTTTTCTATCACCATACCCGATCAAAAACAGCAACATACACTGAGAGAAATTCTTTAAAAGCTACCTCAAAAAAGCAAACAATAGACAATTTTTACCCACAAAAGCACAAATTGCCCAAAGGCAAATGCCTAGCTGCCTCCCATCCCGAACACGAGACCGAAAAACTGGAAAGCTTAGATCTTTGGTGGACTGTGGACTCCTCAAACTCCTTGGATGACGTAATCTGATTTGAGAAAAAACACACTCAACTGGCCATCTAGCAGAGGTCTCTATTCCAAGGGTTAGCCTTGCAGTGACCATCTGTATTTCTTCAGCTGAAGTCTGCACAAAGAAAAACTGAAAAGTTGATATTCTAAAGCCCAGCTCTTCCTGGACATTAATTTCTAGTGACTATCTGGGATGTTTAGTTGAAGTATTCTTAGGCAGAGAAAAGTTAAAACAGTCTCCAACTATCATCACTTCTCACATCACAAATTCCAATGGATCATAATTACCCAGAATAAAAATGACCCACAGGACATACAACCAGGATTCCTCTTTCAGCATGAAATTATCCAAACGAAGACCATAGAGCAGATGGCAACTTTTCAGTGGCACATTCTATGACTGGGATATTGGAGTCCTTGGATTCTCAGCCTAATGCAATGACGACATCAGGCCCATGGAAGGTAGAATTCTAAGATGGCCCCCAAGGTCTGTGTCCCCAGGTACACATGTCCTGTACAATCTCCTTCCCTTCAGAGTGGCCAGAATCTATGAATATGATGGGATAGTCATTCCTCTGTTAGGTTATATTCTACAAGATTCCATTTTAACTGACCAGAGAGAGATTCTCCTACTTGCTTTGAGGGAGTAGGTTGCCATATTGTGATAAGGCCACATGTTTTAGACGTGAGTCGTTGACTTATTCTCTGAGAACAATCCCTGGATAACTGCATGGAAGAAAACAGGAACTCATTTCCTATAACCACAAGAAGCTGGATTCTGCCAACAGCATGAATAAGCTTGGAAGAGAACCCCGAGGTCCAGATAAAAACCAAACCAGGTGACACCTTGATTTCAGCCCTTTGAGACCTCAAGCAGAGGATCCAAGGAAATGATGAAATAATAAACATCTGTTGTTGGAAGTCACTAAGTTTGTGGTAATTTGTTATGTAGCAGTAGGATACTAACACTTAGCCTGAGCTGAGTGGCTGTAGGTTCTCATTTACCCACTGTGTGACCTCAAGCAGGTTAAATAATTCTTTTGAGCTTCAGCTTTCTCATCCCTCAAGTGTGGATTATGAATATATCTGCCCACTTGCTCCCAGATATTTCAAGTGAGGGTGAAAATAGATATTACTGGTGAAAGTATTTTGAAATTTTATAGCATTAATCAAGTAATTGGTAATGTTAAGTAAAATATTTGAGGTCTGTGGAAATCTAAGGGTCATCGCGGAACTCCAAACTAACTCCAGCTTTTCAAACTAGGGTGGTGTTATAAGAGCTTCTGCTCCCATGACCTATCTACAAAGCAAATGCCAGAAAATATAAACATGGAGAAAATTTTATATTTCATAGAAATTGGCAGAGCCTCGCCTGCAAATGATTTACTTATGCACACTATATACATTTCCTGTGACAAGTGCTACGTACTATGGATAAGTACGCAAACAAAATCCAAGTTCTCTTTTTAAGCCAGTTAATGTCCCTAAGAAGACACAGATAAGAGATGAACAATTACCAAACTGTGTGAAAATGTTATACTAGTTGGTAGGCAGACTGCTGGGTGAGCACAGGCTGCAGGGAGTTAGAGCACCTGCTTGTCACAGGGATGTGCAGAAGGGTTTCCCAGAGGAAGATGGACTTGTTTTGATTGGTCATTAAGCAGACAAGATGGGCAAAGGGCTAAGGAAGAGGCATTTCATGGGAAACAGTTGGATTTAAAACCCAGAGTCTTGAAACCATGACTCTTTTATGGGACAAGCACGTTAGTGCCATCTGGCTTTATAAAAGAGAACAGGAAGTTACACGAAAACCTTAGAACTGACAGTTAGGGAAAGAGCAGACCATAAAGGACCTTGTATGCTTTAATGAAGAATTTGATATTTATTCTGAAGGTGATAAGGAGCCCTTGATGACTTTTAAACAGATCTGCATTGAAGAACGTTAACTTGGGCAGCAGTGTGGGTAATGGATTAGAAAGAGGAAAGAATTCAACTTGAGGGTAATTGGAGTAATATTCCTAAGAAAAGATAAAGACATTCATGCAGAAGAAAAGTGGGATGAATTTAAGGGCACCAAGAAGGTGGGACAAGCAGGATTTAATTGGCCAGATTTAATCTGGGAGAGAAAGAGGTCATGTTGAATCCAAGGTTTCCAGCGTGAGCAACTGTATAATTTTGAGATCTGTGAGTACTCCAGGTCTCATCCTGATATAGGAGGAAGAATTTAAGTAAGAACATCAGGAGCATCCCAAAACTGATCAGGAAGTAGGAGGAGGAAATTATTAACACAGGCAGACAATTTATGTCCTAGATCCATTTAGGCAAACATTGCCCAGGGATTTTTCCTCACTAATAAAAGAATAGTTTGGGCAACAAAAGTCATGTCTGAGACTAGAACAAGACAGTAGTTCTGGGTCTGATGTCTTCAATGGCTAGGCCTATAAGTAGCCATTAAGAGCATCAAAGACAGTTTCTTAATGGGTGGATCCTCAACTTGCTAAAACTTAACTATAAGTGTTTAGAAGGTAGACTGAGACATTTGTTAATTGACTGGCTTACCAGTCTAGGAGTTGAAGGTAACCATGGCTTAGTTCAGCACATATGCACACTTTTAAAATGAATTATAAAGTGTCTCAGATAACAAAAGAAATCTTAGTCTTCAGAAGTTCCTCTTGCAGTCAAGAAGGCGAGAGTGGTGAGAGCTCAGAAGGCCTGTCAACATTTTTTTATTCCATTTTTAGAACCACATCATTCAAAATGATGTTTTCAATTATTCCTGCTTTTAAATTGAATTTCGTCTGGAAATAAATACACCACACCACTTTTAGTGCGAACACCCTGTAAAAGGCACTGAGAATGTGGAATCGATTTTTAGACTGTGCACGAGGCCTTATATTCGCCAAATCACACCACTCCTTTTAAAACATATCTCAAGTTGGTCATCTGCTGGGGAGTGTTGCTTCATTCTTATTGATCTTCCTCCAACCCACCAGCACTAACCCAAATCCACCTTTCTCAGTGTGCAGTGTTGTGGTTTTTGTATTTATCTGTCCTCATGCCTATGCTTTTGTCTGAATATTTTGTCTCTTTTCCATCTCTATTTGATTGGGCCCAACCTCCTTCTTTACTAAGTGCCCCAAGAAACATGATATGATCCTATCAACAGAGTTAATCAACTAATCCTTATTTCTTATTATTCAAGCAATAAGCAAACACACAGAATTACTGCAACTGAGAAGACATTTTCTATTATAACTTTCTTGTTTGCCTGTCACCTAGAAATTGATGGTTGCCTTCTTTTCCCCTTCCTTCTTCATTATAGTGGGTGAAGGGGACACGATGTATACTAGTCTGTTCTCACACTGCTAATGAAGACATACCCAAGACTGGGTGATTTATAAAGGAAAGAGGTTTAATGGACTCACAGTTCCACATGGCTGGAGAGGCCTCACAATCATGGTGGAAAGTGAATGGGGAGCAAAGTCACGTCTTACATAGTGGCAAGCAAGAAAGCATGTCCTGGGGAACTCCCATTTATAAAACTATCAGATGTTATGAGATTTATTCACTACAATGAGAATAGTGGAGGGAAACCACACCCGTGATTCAATTTTCTCCACCTGGCCCTGCCCTTGACATGTGGGGTTATTACAATTCAAGTTGAGATTTGGGTGGGGACACAGCCAAACCATATCACAGTAACAGAAATCTTGGATTTGAAATAGGAGACTTCCAGTTCCCACAAGAGCTAATGGACTCAGCTTAGTGAGAGAGTGACATGCTGGATCAGCAGCAGAGATTGTATGGCAACTTGAGGGGGTGCTATGGAAATGGGGACTGAGAGAAGGCCTTGCAGCACCTACCAGTGGATAAACCTAAAGGGTGAGGATTAATACAGGGGAACAAACAAGCAGTTTGATTAGTACCCAGGAGAATCAGACCTAAGACAGAATCAGATTTGAGAAAATTGTTAATGCAATCAGAGTTAATGCAATAAAGAGCAATATCTGTTGCAGCTTACCCTTTTACATAGTCCCCAGATTTTTTTGACTGATGGAATTAACCCAGGGAACACCACGGGGGGGCTCAGCTCCACTCTGTGTCACTCTAGGAACTGTGCAACCAAGAATAAACTAGGATTTTGTTTTTGCGTAGCAGGTGAGGGAACATAGGCTGTGGTCTCTTGCAAAAGTCTGTCTGTGACTTTTCTCACTTTAATCCTATTTTCATTAAACTCAACACAAGCCAGCCAGCAAGTGCTTGCTCCCCAGATCACTACCTGATCTTACTTTCAGTTTGGGATTCTTTATCGTGTATTGCATTTGCTAACTCACCACTGAAATTTGCCGAGAAGATTTATTTATTCAATAAACAGTGAATTGACTTTGTGGGGAGGGGAAGGGGATGGTTAGAATGAAGAATGCAGTTAATCAACTGATGCTCCATCTACAAGATAAAAAATGATCTGACTCTTCCCTACCTGGACTCACTAGCAATTTATGATCAATCACCCTCCTTCTTCCTGATAGTTCAACAGCATACAAACTTGCTGTATGTCCTAGTTTGTTTTCCAGGATTCAGTAGTTTCCCTTTCCAAAGATTTCCTTTCTGAGTGGTTTTTCACAACTTTGGAAACTCAGCACAACCTGGCTTCACCTGGCTTAGGCTTTTCTCTAGGAACCTTTTCTCCGGTGCTAGACAAGGGGAGACCAAGCTGGAAAGCTCAGCTTATATAAGCTCATTTGACAAATATGATACATGCCAAAAACCTGACATTTCACAATACAAACTTTTTATGAAGCAGCTTTATGTTTCAAACACAATAAGGCATTCAAAGAGCATGTGATCATCCAACCACCTCCCCAAGTCCCAAGGGTTCAGTTAAAAATACATGGGAAAGAAACAAAGCACTTTCACATAATGGTATCAAACCCACTGTTTTCCCTTTGATTCCCTCCTTTTCCCTTCTGTGTTCTCCAGGGTGGCCAGGCTAGTACCCTTAGAGATTCACTTCACCACCACTCCCAGGGGCTGGGGGGAAACCTCTCCTTTGATCTGAAAACAACTACATTGAAAGTCCTCTCTGGGGTAGGAGTATTGTGACACATAGCCATTATCTCAGATGAGATAATGAATGAGAAAATGCTTTGTAAACCATAAAGTTTTAAATGTTAGTGATCGTTTTATTATTGTTAGTAATTTATTTATTAGAATTGTTACTACTAATAATAAAATGAATCACCAAGCTTCCTGCCCCAGAGTTCCAATTTAGGCTGCAGTGCCTCAGGAAGATATGGAAGCTGCAAGAGACACGGGGAAGAGAGATGTTATCCATCACTGCTTTAGTCCCCTGGAAGAGTTGCTGTGTTTACGAGAGTTCATCAGGACCTCCGCTGACTCTAAAAGTAACTTTCCACTGTTGAAGTTATTCTTCATTATCATTGATAATGCACCCACATATCCACACTGTGAAAGAGGCTTTTACTGCTGAAGTCTCCAGTAATCCCACTGAGAAGATCATCTCTCCTACCCAAAAGGCTTAAGGACTTGGCCACCTTCCCCCAGCTCCCTTATCCCCCTCCAGGTGGCCTTTTCTCAGACCAGACCCCTACCCCTAATGTTGCCCAGCCATCTCCTCATAACTTGGAATCACCCACAAAGAAAAAAGAAAAAAAAGATTATGATTCAAGTGAAAATCTGAGTAAGCAAACGTATTTGGTATTGAGAGCTATGGAAAGTTGAGTCTGGAGCCAGAGGTGGTTACCCGACTCTGCCCATAATTTTACACAGACAGCTCCATGCAGCGATCTTGGTGGGTTCAGAGGAGTGTAATGGGAAGCACTCTAGAATTTTTACTTTTGAGTATTTTTCAACAAATAAGTCCATTTAAGCTGCAATGGAAAGGATTGCCAACTACTTTCTCAACCAGGACTTTACAAAGAAAGAAACAGATAAAGAATAATTTATAATGATCAAAGATAAACTGAAAAATTGGTCTGGAAGAAATACAATTTCAGGTCTAGAAGTTGGGTTTTATGAGAGAGATAATCCTCCCCTATTTTTTCCAGGCCTATAAATGCACTTTTTATTTTATTTTTTCCGCAGCCCTGCAGTTGCCACAAAAGTTGAACATGAGGAAGATTATTGCATTTATTTTCAGGGGGTACTTGGCAATAACATTCTGCAGACCCACCTTGTGCCATTTAGGAGCATAAGTTGGAAACGCCCTGCCAGCTGCTGCTTGTCAATGTATCTAAACTTCTACTTTTACAGTCTAATGAAGACCCAGCCCTTCTCTATCTGGGGACAATCTGTGAGTTTGGTCCGTGTCTGCCATTTTATGTCTGATGCTCATTATCAACAATTAACACAAAGAACAGATAGTATTTTGGCTGTTTCTGCCTTAGGGAAAGAGCAATTTTTTAATGGTAATTAGAATATAAACTTAATACCAAACCATTCATATTAAAGTCACTGGCTATTCTAAAATATGTCTAATACAAACAATAAATCTGGTTATTATCATTCTACTCAAATCTTTTCTTTATGCTTTAGAGGGTCCAATAAGGTACTATTCCAGAACAGGAGAGGGGAAGAGCTCAAGTATTCAACTTCACCTGGGCATCCCCTGCATCACAATAACAAATACATGGGAATTGTTCTCTTTTTTTAAGTATTGGATCACATTTTCTTAATTCCACCTGAAAACAGCTTTCTGGCATTTCATGGTAAACATGTATAGTCATACAATTTAGATGAGGCTACCTTACTGAGCAGAATGTAAATGAGAAAAACTCGTACTGCTCGTCAACCTCTAAAATGTCCAAATATGGGCATAACTGAGAAATAGAGAGACACAGGACAGTAATGTTTTATCTTAAATTAAGTTTGCCTGTTATACTGAGAAGCTACTCAGGCTCTTCTTGATCCATCTACTTAACAGTGCCCCAAATTTTTATACAAACATATCAAAGAACTTGTCCCATTATAGGAAGCTCAACCACAAACCAAAAAATCACCATTCTCATTCAATTTGGTAGCCATATATTCCTCAGGAAATCTCAGGATAAGAAAGGTTTAATAGTATAACAACACAAACATACAATACAATATTTCCAAGTAATGGCCTTGGTAATAGAGGTAAGTTTGATTTCTATATAATGCATATTTTTACATAACGTAATGTGAGCGCTTTGTACTTAGCCAGCTCTGGGTTTGGGACCCAGTTTTGTCACTAATATGTAACATGGGCAAAGTGACACTGAACAAGTTACCCAATCTCTCTGAGACAGCTTCCTCATCTGTAAAATGAGGATAATTATAATTCCTGTACCATAGACTTGCTGTTGGGATTAAATGTGTTAAAGATACAAAGCAATTAAAGCAGTGTCTGGCTTATAGTAATCACTCAATAAATTCCAGCTTTCACTAACATTCCCAGACCTTCCTCCTGCTGTATCTTGATTTCCTATGGTCCTCATTAGCTCTGGCATCACTTAAAGGAGACAATGAATGTATTTCTGAGGAAGAGATCATCTCAGAACAGTCAGGCAAATGGAGAAATGCTGACCAAGGACCAGAGAACCCACTTGCTTACACTGGAGATGAAGAAACTCTCATTCTGGGGATCTAAAGGGAGCTGGAGAAAGTAGATATATAATTATAATATTTCTAATAAGAAATACATTTGGTCTTTGTCTCCAGTTTCTGGTGCAAAGCTGTTAAAATCCTTAGAATTTCCTGAGTGATAAGGGTGTCTTTGTTACTCACGAGAAGCCACTCTCCATTCCAACATCACAGGGACAACGGCTCCTGTACTCACCATTCTTCTGGACCTCAGCCTATGTACCTTTTCATTTGGTTCATCCATTTCCTTTATAATATCTTTACAATGAGCTGGTAAATATAAGTAAATGTTTTCCTGAGTTTTGTGTGCCATTCTAGCAAATTAGCAAACCGAGGAAAGGGTTATGAGAATCCCTGATTAAGACCTCAAGATTGGTCAGAAGTACAAGTGATCCAGACTTGCAATTGGCATCTAAAGTGAAAGGCAGTCTTGTGGGGCTGAGCCCTTAACCTGTGAGGTCTGTGCTAACTCTACATAATGAGTGTTAGTATTGAATTGAGTTGTAGGACACCCGGTTGGTGTCCAGAGACTTTAATCGCTTGGTTTGGAAAAACAAACAAACAAACAAACAAACACACATTTGGTGTCAGAAGTGTTGTGAACAGAGAAACAGTTTTCCCAGAAGAGGGAATGATGTTTTTGTTTCCTATATTCATTTCTGGCCCTCTTACATGTCTGTAAACAGATTCCAGTGATATGTTTTCCAACAGGGAAAGCAATGGGGTGAACAAGAGCATTGAGAGAAAATTGCCTGCAATCTTCACCACACGCCCACCTGCCACCAAATAACATAGCTAAGGGGTCTCAGCTCTGCTAAAAATGACAGGTGTGTAGTCAACCTCTGTGTAAGTTCTGTTTCCTTGGAAGGGCCTTTCTAAGAACAGAGGTAGACTTTAAGTTGTTTTTTGTTTGTTTGTTTTGTTTGTTTTTTGCTTAATGGAAAACCATGCTGTCAACAGATTTTGAGACCAATACTTCCAACTTAGAATGGGTAACCAAACCATCAAGGGAGAAATCTAGAAAAAATACTGGAGTCTCATTCTCAGCATGAGCTTTTGACACAAACAGATATGGCTTTAAATCTTAAATCATGCTGTCATTTATGAGCTTTAGGATCTTGAGCAAGTTAGTTAATTTATTCTAGCCTGTTTTCCTATCTAGGGTGACCATTCATTCCACTTTTCCTGGTACAGTACAAGCTATACCAGTTGTGCCTTGGTAATTAATAAAAGTTGCCTTATCATTCTGAAAAGGCCCCAGTTTGGATAATAAATTTTACGGCTACATCCATTCATCTGTAAAATGAAAATACAGGCACCTCCCAAGGTGGTTATGAAAGCTAACCATAATCTATACTAATAACTATTATAATGCCTTGCACATAGAAAGTGCTCCATGAAAACTAGTTCTCCTTTACCTGCTCACTCCAGATCTATAGTGTCCGGTATGGTTGCCATTAGCCTCACATCGCTACTGAGGAATGTGCTATAAATGCAAAAAATGCACAAGATTTTGAAGATTTAGTACAACAAAAGAAGATTAAATATCTCACTAATAATTTTATATTAATTACATGTCCAAATGATATTATCTTGGACATATTAAGTTAAATGAAATATATTGTTAAAATTAATTGCACCTGTTATGTTTACTTTTTTTAGCATGACTTCTTAAAAAACCGTGGATCACAGCTCCAGAAGTTCTGTTTATGTATCTGCTAATGCCCCAACCTCATTCACCATCACCACCTCACTCTTAGCTTCCCCCTGCCCAGGAATTCTTCCTTCTAAAACTCAATGCAAAAATCAAGTACTCTTTCATCATATTTATCAACATGTTCTTACTTTATTTTTGGGGTTTGGGGAGGTAAAAGGGCAGTCAACTAGGGGGCAAAATAAAATCAAACTTGATGATGGCTCTCATGAATGGTGTTTCCTTAGGGATAGAAACATTGACCTTGAATGCATTAGGAAAGCTAAAGAATCTGGGTCAACACTGGAAAATGTCCATATTAGCAAAGAAAAAGTAGCTTGGTTTGCCAGAAAAGATACTGCAATCTCTCCCTCGATCAGATTTGCTAATGCTTGTGAATGCTTGTAAAACACCTCAGGTCTCAAATCCAAATCACGTGAAGAACTGGGCCCTTGAGCACATCATTGGTGCTGTCTCTATTTGACAAGAAGCATTTTTAGTTGATGGAAAATCACCAACTCTCACCCTCAAAAACATCTTTGAAGAGCAGAAAACAGCCCGACTCTTAGCAGATGTCCCTGACAGGGGAGTTGAAAAGATATAGAGAACAAAATATAGAGCAAATTTACTCCAAAACAATAATTTAATTCTATCATGCCCATGTTACACTGATACAGCTGGTTAAAAAACACAAATGTTCAATTTTAAAAAATAGCAAGTTAGATTTAAAAAATTTAATCAAATAGCATACTTAAAATATTTTCAGATATGTAATATTTTAAAAACGTTTTTGTTGGGAAGAATCCATTGGCTGGGGTGGTTGTCCTGGCATCACATGTAGACACCTGTCAATTCTGTCATAGAGGTAAAAGAGAAGCTACTTTCTTAGCACAACCAAAAATGAGCTTTAGTTAATGTACTGAATTTTTCACAATTCAACCAGTTGTTTTATGTTTATGTTTGTGTTTATGTTATGTTTATGTTTATGTTATGCCTGTGCAGACATAAACATGTACATTACTCCCCGGAAGAGCACCATGTCCCCTGACAGTCTTACAGCTTAGAAGGAGGGAAACAGACAATATGAGGAGTATGTGTTGGATAAATCTAACATTTAATGTATTCCATGAGATGGTTTGTGTCTGAGCTCCACCACCGCTCATCAGTTAACTCCCGCATTCACTCACCCCACAATCAAATAATTGCCTTCTAATTCTCTTCTTTGATAGCAAGCCAACCCTGGGAGAAACAATGGTTTGAAACAATACCACCTGAGGTGGAAGAAAACACAGTGGGCCTCTCACTTTCGCTCTCTAACCACAACAATTGGAAGAGACTTCAGCCTGAAAAATCTATCTGCTACTAAATGGTACCCAGATGGAAATCACAGCTGCTGTCTTGTACCAGTTGTACCTGCGCCCATCCATCTTCAGAACATGCTTGGGGCGGAGGACAGAAATCGAGTTGACAGAGCAGTTAAAGAGCCTCTCTTTTCTCCTGCGTACTTTTCCTTTTATCTTTTTCTCTTCAGTTTCAGAACTTCTTGTTCTCACCTTCATGCTGTGGCAGTGCTGACAAAAGAAAACTGCAGCCTCTGAGAACCAGTGGTGAGTAATAGCCCCAGGCTCTGAATACCTAATGCCTATTGTATGTGTAGGGGGGAGGGAGAGCCAAAGGAGGAGAGGAATTTGGTTAAATTGCCTGTGTAGAAACAGGACCTTTTGGTGACAATCCTAAATGCATCCAGAGAGTATCTGAGTTTTGATACCTCTCCTCTAATTAAATCCAAGGATCTAATATGCATGGCCTTTAGAAATGCGTTGTTCAAACAGATTTGATTCCTGCCCAGAGGCTTTTCAAGCCACTGACCACTTTGAACCTAATTAGAAAAAGCGGAGGACACTGGAGACGTTTAATAAAAGGAATCAAATTGCTGCTTCATCCTCATGACCTGGGATTTATAAGGGAATTTCACTGGCTTTGTAGTAATGTAAAATAAATAGACATTAGATGATGACAGGGAAAACAAAATTGCTGCCAAAGCTAAAAAGAGCTTGGCAAAAGAAGAAAGAACTACTACATAGTTGGTCATTATTTACTGTACAAACCTTTTCATAAAGCAGAGAAGAGAGATACATAGGGATAATGGGCCCTTGCTAAAAGATGAAAAGGGCTTTCTATAGCTTACATTATCCCCTGACGAAGGCACTGACGTGTCCCAGTTGTTACACAATCCTATTGTTCTATTCAGCCATTCAGAAAGCTGAATGAACAGCCCCGCTCTGAAACTTTTAAAGGCTGAAATAAACAGGCAGCTCATTTCCAAGAAAAGAATAAAATTGTAACGGATGGAAATAACTAATTAATTTGTTAATCTTTGCAGACTGCCACGGTCCACTGCATATGCTCTAGCCAGTTAATTAGTCTTTAGCCTATAATTCTAAAATGTAAATCAGTGCAGTTACCTAACCCACCAGCTCCTAACAAAAATATCCAACTGTTCATTATTTAATTTAAAAGGAAGAAGGCTTTGCTTTTCGTTGGTGGTGGTGTTCCTGAGATGTTAACTAAACACCGTGACCTGAGTTTCATTTCATCACACCTTACTGAAATGGTTTTATTCTAAAGTATATGTCCCTTTCCCCACTCCGGAAATCTAAAATCATGAGGCTTCTTTAACTAAAGTCAGGTCTACCCAATCCAACTATAGGAGATTATTTTTAGACGTTAATGAAGGAAAACGTTTTTGTAAACTGTAAAGTGCTGGCTGTAACTGTAAACTTGAACCAAAGTACATTATTTATTTATGTTAATTAATAGCCTGTTGTTCTATTAGATTGCATATCAGTCACTAAAATCATTAGTAGACTCATTCAGCCTTTCAAGTGTGTGTGAGAGATCGGGGGACAGGGCAGAAAGTGGAAGCAAATGTGTTCCTGCCGCATTTGAGAAACATGGAAGAAAGTTCTAAAATGTATCCAAGAGAATCACAGCAAGGGACTCCTCTAACAGAGAAGAGGACATTGATCCCATGAACTGTGCTGGTATCTTTTATAGTACCCAAAGCAGAGGAAATCTCCATTTAACTAGGGTGGTCAGAAAATGGTGGGTTCTTATTATTTCCCCTCTAAAGCACTGTGGGGCCCTATGACTGAGTACCCAACTGGCCCTACATCTTTGTGATCACGGGGCATTGGGCAGGATACTCGTCCTCTCAAAATGTCTTTGTTCTGTTTTTGAATGTTTATAAGAGAATATCTCAATTTGGATAATTTATAAGAAACAAGATTTATGTCTTATAGTTCTGGAGACCAAGACATCCAAGGTTGGGTGGGGGGGCACATCTGGTGAGAAAGAGCCTTCTTGCTGGTGGGGACTCTGAAGTGACCCACAGGGTATCCCATGGAGAGGGGGCTGAGGGTGCTCCCATGTCCCACTCAGGACTCTCTTCCTTTTCTTATAAGTCACCAGTTCCCTTCCCATGATAACTCATTAATCCATTAACCCATTAATTCAAGAATGGATTAATCCATCCATGAAGGCCAAGCCCTCATAATCAATCACCTCTTAAAGGCCCACCTCTCAATATTGCCACATTGGCGATTAAGTTTCAACATGAGTTTTGGAGAGGACATTCAAACCACAGCACTAAGCCAATGTTTCTTCCTCTACAGGGAAACTGGGAAACTGACACTTCCTGCCTCATATTGTTGCCAGTTGCAAAGATCAAATACCAAGGTTATGGGAAGATGTTTTGAAGCCCCATATAAATATGTAATTTAATTTATTCCAATAAAGACTTGCACCAGCTGGGCACAATGGCTCACACCTGTAATTTCAGCTCTTTGGGAGGCTAAGGTGGGCTGATTGCTTGAGCCCAGGAGTTCGCAACCAGCCTGGGCAATATGACAAAACCCTATCTGTACAAAAAAATACAACAATTAGCCGGGTGTGGCGGTGTGCATGCTTGTAGTCCTAGCTACTTGAGAGGCTAAGGTGGGAGGTCGCTTGAGCCTGAGAGGCAGGGGTTGCAGTGAGCCAAGATCATACCACTGCACTCCAGCCTGGGCGACAGAGCAAGACCATGTATCAAAAACCAACCAACCAACCAACCAACCAACCAAGACTCATTGCACATATAAGCAATAGATCAACCATTTTCAAAGAACATAACAAAAAAAAAATCCAACACTACACAAATCTTGAATATACTTTAACCTTTCTTTGAAAGTTTAGAAAGTATTTCAAGATGAGGCAATGCTTTTCTCTAACATTAATATGAGCATCGATTACAGAAATGTTCCACTGAATTACATGGCAAAAATTAAAATTCTGATGATTTTATATCCATGGTTGCTTGAAATATGAGCTATCAGTAGCTACTATATCCCATTAGGCCTTTCAAGCTCCACATCATAAATTGTGTAAGAGATAGGACAGCTCCATTGAAGACATCAGTTGACTTAGACAATTTCTGTCAGATATTATTAATTCAGCAATATAAGAAGGCGACGAAAGGACATGGGTTTGGAGAGTAATCAGAGATGCTGCCAATTAAAGATACCTCTTAAGACACTTTATTTCTATCTGTTGGAACGTTGTCGTAATATACTGTCATCTACTAAAAAATTACTGTAATAAATATAAAAATCTTCACTGTCTGCCATGACAGGAACCCCATGAACTGTTATGCCCTTTTGCAATGCAGAACTTTCCCAACCATATATGGTGGCCCTGAGATGTGTAGTTTTGTCCTTTACACCTTTATTTTCTATTAGTACATTTATTTTTTTAAAAAAGTATGAACTGCCATTTGCAATTTGAAAAACATCAAATACAGAACATTGAAAAATATATTGCTAGACCCCAAAATGAATCTTAATGGCAATCATAGACTTCAACCCCTTCAAGCGGATTTCTGAGTGTCTGAACATAGACGTAGGCTCTGAGACTATGATTTCTAGCTTGTTTTTCCAAAATATTCACTGTGTAACTGGGACAGTATCACTTAGCCCCTTTGTTCCTTATGATATCATTTATAAATGTTATACCTATATTTTAATAAAGGTACTTGATATCTAGATAATAGATAAATGGTTTGTCTATAATCCCTAATTTATATACAATAAGTCTACCAATTTTTGTGGAAGAACTTCATAAGTTTTAAACTAGTATAATATTTAATTTTTAGTATATAAACATCTGATATGGTTTGGCTGCCTCCTCACCCAAATCTCTCCATGAATTTTAATAATCCCCAGATGTCAAGGGCAGGGCCAGGTGGAAATAATTGAATCATTATGGCAGTTTCCCCCATACTGTTCTCATGGTCCTGAATAAGTCTCCCGACATCTGATGGTTTTATAAATGGGAGTTTTTCTGCAATAGCACTCTTGCCTGCCACCATGTAAGACATGACTTTGCTCTCCATTCACCTTCCGCCATGACTGTGAGGCCTCCCCAGCAATGTGAAACCATGAGTCAATTAAACCTCTTTCCTTTATAAATTACCCAGTCTCGGGTATGTCTTTATTAACAGCGTGAGAACAGACTAAGACAACATCCCATCAAATTATAAACAAATCTGAGGCTCTGATTCAGACAAAATAATTTTTTCTATTCCTGCTTGTGTTGTCCAGCCTTATCCTCAATATTTTAAACAAGTATTCAAAATATATTAATGTTGGAAACCATCCAGATCAGTTGATTGGGGATTGGTTAATTATAGGGAATTACTTAATTATGAGCAGTAATTATAATTAAGTTAATGATGATGTAGGAATATACTGGAATACTACAGAGTCACCGAAATGATGAGGCAAATGTATATATTGCTTAGGGAAATAAATTAAGCTAAAAAAAACCTGTGCATAGTATGCTAGTTAGAATAAATAGTAAAGGATGGATGGATTGGTAGTCACATTCATCTATAGAATAAAACTGTAATGACATGCAGTACAATGTTTCAGTGATTCACGAATGGTTGGGATATGGCAATTTTCAATTTCATATTTGTACATTTCTGTATTTGGTGAACTTTATATAATGATCGTGAATTGCTTCTGTTGAGAATGTTGTTGGAACAGTTGTGCTGGGAAAATCTCCACCTCCCACAAAGTATTTTGGAGAAAGGAACTGTGAACAGCCTGGAGGAAAATTTGATATTTAACTCAAACAAGTAGCATCCACTATATTCACACTGGCAGTGATTTCAGAATTAGAGTCTTGCTTTATTTTTGTAAGCATCAAGGTTGATTTTTATATGTGTTCTAATCTTAGTTTACTCCTTATAATCAATTTTCCCAGGACAATAGAAATGAAAGAATGTTGTATTTTGGCTTGCTGAGTTAGAATGAATGGGAAAAACTTAAAGGAAGCAGCAGAAGGAACAGTGAGAATGACATATATTTTCTTTTTTTTTTTTTTTGAGACGGAGTCTTGCTCTGTCGCCCAGGCTAGAGTGCAGTGGCACTATCTTGGCTCACTGCAAACTCCGCCTCCTGGGTTCAAGCGATTCTCCTGCCTCAGCCTCCTGAGTAGCTGGGATTACAGGCACCCGCCACCACACCCGACTAATTTTTGTATTTTTTAGTAGAGACAGAGTGTCACCATCTTGACCAGGCTGGTCTCGAACTCCTGACCTCATGATCCACCCACCTCAGTGGAGTGCTGGGATTACAGGCGTGAGCCACTGCGCCCAGCTGACATACATTTTCTCTGGATCACTGCAGCCCAGCTTAAATATGCTTCTCTAGGTCATCTCTTTATTTACACCTATATCTGCGCATCAACATCATAGGCCATAATGTTCTCAAATCTGTTTTCAATATGAAAATACAGACATGAGAAAGAGCCAATGCTGCTCTCAGAATCTTACAATTCATTCTGCATCCACACAGTCCTGGAGTTCCAAACACAGATGGCCATAACAAGAGAATTAGAGCACTAACTGTTTTCAAAAATAACAACTTATTTCACTAAAATCAGTGAATGGCTTTTTTCAAAGCATAATTATGCTTTCTAGGGGAAGACATTAGGTCTACTGAAAGTAAGTCACCTAATTTACAGATACCAATGATGAAAATCTTCTCAAGGCATTGGGGGAATAAAAGACATTAATTCTCAGTTTGTAAATGAACATGAAATGTGATGTGCCCACGGCCACGTGGGTGTTTCTCTGCAGATCTGCCAGTAAGCAGGCATAACGTGCCAGGAAGAAGGCAACCTGGAAAACATAGCCAGGAACTGGTACAGCTTGGGAAGCCGATAGAAAGAGTTGTTTAATGTGTAAGCTGTCATCTGCACACACAGAAGCATTTCCATGGCTATGAACAAAGGGTAACTGCAGGCTGGTTTATTAATTGAAAATAAATGTCCTTTTCTTTGTGAAATGGCTAGATATTGAAAAACCAAACACATGATAAGAGGACGTGCACAGTCAGCAGAGAAACGTCAGCTTTGAAAAATCTGCCAACAAGGAGAAAGTTTTGAATGGATTGGTTTCCTGGCTCTGCACAACAAATAAACCACTAAGGGATTCCCAAGGATCTAAATAATGAACTAATCTCTCTCCTTTTCCCTTTCCATCTCCCTCTCCCTCACTCCCTTTCCTTATGTGCATCGGAGAATGGTGAGCAAGTACCTAGGGAACTACAGTATTTTGGGTACCCCTTCTCACGAGACAACTAACACCTGAAAAAAAAAAATAGAAATGAATCCCATGCATTTCATACTAAAGAACTGGGGGCTTACCACAAGACAAAAGGAAAATTAGATCTCCAGTTCTCAAGGCAATTTTTCCGCATCGTTAACTAAATATGGTCAGCATTCAACAATTGTGTTGATGAAGTGAGCATGTGGATATATTACAGAATCAATTTTCTTACCTATTTTATTTCTAGACTCAGCATCAGGTTGTTAATTTGCACATTTAACAATGTGGCTCCATTAGAAGGATCTACTTGGCTGTATGGACCAAATTATATATGAATGAATTTAAATTTGCTACTAGGCAGTGCTGTAAATTCTCCAGTGAAGATGGACTGTTTTGGGGCCTCCCATATCTGAGCCAAAGAATCCTTTCATGATGCAATAATTAAGGCCACAAAAACATCATATTACTGTATATGTCCCCAAACTGATACAGTGCTGGGCTCAGGAAAAAGTTGTACATATACACAGCACGTTTTATGAGATCCAGTACTTCCAACTTTTCTTTCTTCTCTTAGATAGATCTAATTTGTGCCTTGGTGAGAATTCAAGTCAATGAAGTATATTCTGAAGATAATATTTGTTCATCAATGATGTATAAATGTACAAGGAAAAACTTCAATTACCTTTCCTCCTTATAACTGTTTCATGAATCATGGAAGTAACTGGGAAGATAGCATGGTTAAACATCTATATCACAGTTTATCCTACTGAGAAAATTAGTCCCCTTTGCAAGAGACAGAATTGCAACCTAAAGGGAAGCAAAAAGTAAGTGTGTTCTGGAAATTAAGCCCTGTCAAGAAAGACATTTTTCTGTTCTTCTTGATGTCTGAAAAACTTTATAATAAAGACGTTTTCCTATTAAGTCTCTGGGAAATTCGTTCTGAGCTATACACAGTACAACTAAAAAAAAACATGATTTTGGTTCCTACAGTTCATTTGTCAGTCCAATAGTTCTGATTTTTCACCTTTGGAAATCCATAATCACATCCCTGGACTTCCAGCATGAGAGTCTACTGGCTTTAGTGAGCGAGAAGGTAGATTTTTACTTATTTGACACTGCTCTTTGAGTTACTTCCATTTTCTTCCTGGTGCTAATAGAGAGGAAAATAAATTATTTCAGAGGAGTTGTGGATCTGGCTTGGTGGTTTTCAAAAAAAGACAAGGGGCTTGTGAGAAGCAAAGGCAAAGGGAGATGGAGCCGGGGACAGGACAGGCTGGAGAGGAGGGCTACAGCAAGACTGAGGGTGCTGGGACATCTCCAGTCACAAACCAGCTCATCACAGCTGAGCCCAAATTTTACTCTCTGTCTGTTATTATGAAGGCACATGTGATATGTGCCATTTTCAATACTGAAATGAAAATGGTTAAAAAGATTATTTTATAAATCTCAAAAGCAAATTATCCTCCCCTCATTTTTTAAACCATAAAACACATTCACTTTTTCTTAATAACATTAAAAAATTTTAAAACAAAAGAGGGAAGTCTCTCCAAACATGCACAAAATCCAAACCCTAAATCTTCCAATGCTGGAAACAAGGTTGAACAACATGAGAAATCATTCTAACAGCTGTTTCTATACATGAGCTATTAAGGAGGGAATCTCATGGTGTCACTTAACCAGCTGTCATATTGAGGAAAAGTGAATGTACCCATTGATGTAATGCTCCTGGGAGGTGGGAGGAGTAGTGGTTTCTTTGAGAAGAGAGGGGAGAAGGGTCAGGGAGGTATGGCTCTAACCTGCGAACAGTGGTTGAATTGTTTAGAATGTTGATTCAGGATCCTACAAAGATCCCATTATCCCTATTCTCAGGTCGATTGTGCACCTGACAAATGGTAGCAGCAACATTACCAGACCTGAGAGAGTTCTGTAGCTCTCTAAGTCTGATAGCCTCTCTCTTTTCTCTCTCTCTCTTTTTCTCTTTCTCTCTCTCTTTCACTCTCCTATTTTGATAGCTGCCTGCTGTTTAAGCAAAGCCCTGAGTTTCCTGACAGCTGATGCCCAGGTGGTCTCAGTATCAATCTAAACAATTTGACATGAAATTGATCTTTCAGGGTTGGTGCTAGGGGAGCTGGTGTCAACACGGCATTCCAACTTCAGTAAAGATAATTCTTTCATCATCGAGGGCAAGGGGAGGGAGGACTAAGAAGAGCTGACACAGGTGTCCAAGTTGCCCACTTGTATTTGCTTTTGAAACTCTCATTGTGATGACATCACCCTATCAAAGGACTGTGTTTGTTGATGTTTGTTTATGTGGGTTGTCAGTATATAACCATGCACAATTACAGCTGGGCTCAACCCACTATATTAAAAAGATGGAAAAATTGAACCACAAAAGGAACTATTTGAGCAGAGAAATGTTGATGGAAGCAAACAGGGAAAGTATACCCTGGATGGAAATTTCCATAGTTTTAAAAACAATCTGGACAGTGTGGACAGATGAGTGGCTCACAAAAATACATATAGTTGACTCTTAATTGTCTCCACCAATAAAATCTCACTAATACAATAGGTTATCCAGTAATAATTTTCTCTTTAGTTTTTCAAACCAATACGTAAATGTTCTTGGAAGCAGACTTGCTTTGTTAACTATGTTTGGCTTAGGACTCACTTGGCTTGGCTTTGGCACTGCATTAATCTTTTGGGGCAGTATATAAGTTCAAAATAGAAGTCAGAGTGACCTTTGTGTTTGCCTGGATCTAGGGTTGTCAATGGAAAAGGAAAAAAAATCTTTGTAGAGACAAAATAAGTCACACTCATGAGTTTAGTTTGGTGGCATGAATAGGGGCATTTCTTTCTTGAATCTCACTGAGTTGGAACGGCTGGAAATGAGGAGTGAACCAGAGCTGCCATGCAGGAATAACACTAATAACACTATCCTTTGCATATCAGAGTTGTCCTGAGTTTAGGCTAGGTCTTATAATCACTACAAAAACTTACTGGAAGGTGAAAAACTTAGATAAGCAACCGCTTCTTCAGTTTCTGTAATACTAGAATTAATTGATGTTGGAGAGACCCAGACTTTTCCATTTAAAGAGTGTTCTGAAAACTTATCAGCCTTTAAAGATGAAAACAATCCACATTTAAAATGCCAGTCCAATGCATTATAGAGCATTTGCTAGTTTAGAGCAATGTGAAATTAGAGTTAGCAACTGTATAGGCTCTGCAGAGTGGTGGAAGAGTTGGGCACCAGCAGTGGACGTCCCAGTGTACCAGTCCTGCTCTGTGATTTTATGTGGGCTGAAGTTGAATATGCAAACTCTTTAAGTGACTTTATCCCTGAAATACAAAGGAAATAATAAGAAACACTACAAGAGTGGTAAGAATCTCACCAAGATGACTGGGAATTGATGGCTGAGCATGTTGAAGAATTAAATAGGAACAAAGGTTGAGGTCTCATTTCTACGCAAGAGGTAAACAAATGTTTTAAAGTGTTTAGAGAGGTAAAACAAATTACTAAACTTGAGTTCAAACCTACACTAGCCGAACCTTCCCAGAGACATTTCCCAAAGCATGGTGAAAAAACATTTTGGCTAAGGGGGACTAAATTCATCTCAATTCTCTACTCCAAACGGTGGCCCTTTATCCTCCGCACATCAAACATGAGCTTTTCCACCCCAACCTAGAGAGTACTAGAAGCCAGAATATTGGGTGGGTCCATGAGCTATCTGACAAATAAGGTCATTTTTATAATGCAGTTCTGTTCTGGTAAGGGATGAAAGCTGTAGCTTCTCAGCACTTTACCTGATTTCTTCATCTAATCTATCATCCGCTAAGAAAGCTGCATCACAGTTTGTCGATATAGGAAAATACATTTGATAAACAAGTCTCACTGTAGTACTGAATGTTTTCCACTGATCACTACTTTATTGAGGACTTGATCTAGAGCTGTAAGTATTTTAGATCTGCTGTGTTCAAGTACCTTTGTTCTTTATATGTATATAATACAATGTACTAATGTCTTATTTAGTATCATAAAGATATAAAATATGCAATCTAAGGCAACACTTCAGATAACTTGTTTACCATTCTATGCTAGAGTCTAGTTCTTGGCAAGCAGTGGATGTTCAAAGTAAGCAGTTCAAACATGTCCTTTTAACAGCATGAATTGTTTTCATCTTAACCATTTTATTATATACATTTCAAGGACCAGGGCACTCTAAATAGAATTTCATGTTTTAGCAGCATTTCAGGTTTACAGGGAAAACCTCAATCATTTAATTGTGCTATAGTTATGATGTCTTCAGAGATAGCATTGAGGAGTGTAAAGCAATTTTTCCCGACACTAGATGGTCCCTTCCTAACATCAGGCTCAGTAAGCTTGTTTCTCTCAGGTTCTACTTCTCTCTACTCATCATCCATTCATTCCACAAATATTTATTGAGCACTTATTTTGTATTATATCAGGCATTAAAGTCACAAAACTCCTAGAAGCTTTATTCGTGTAGAGAAAGGTGCTTGCACTTTATAACAATTTTCTATGCTGCTCAGAAACTCTTTTAACTTATGTATGATTTTATGTTTGTTTTCTAAATGATAGAGGTTTCTAGATTTCCAAATTGTAGGTTAGTGGGGCATCAGTGAAGTTAATCTTCTTGCTTTGTATCTTTACTCAGTGCTGGCATTTTCTCTCCATCATGTTTTACGTCTTTGTTTCTAAGAACCAATAGCCAGGAGACAGTAAAGACTTTCCCTTACTTGATAGTGCTGATCCTGAAAGTATATCTGAAAAATATTCTCGGTTGGTGGGAAATTATAACAGAGTAGGATTTGATTTTTTAAAAGCCTCAGGGACCACATTCATGTAGCTCAAAGAGTACAAGCCTAGCTCTTTCCAAATGTTGCTGTGATTTCATTCTCAGTGATGTGTGTCTGCTCAAATCAATGCCATTTTGCTGTCACACTTGCACCCAATTCATGCTATGCCCTGACAGGAGGTGCAAGCAACAGCACTGAGGGACTAGGCAAATTTGAAACAGTCCATTGCCCATTAACTAGTTTTACAAACAACAATGAAACAGGAAATAACAAAGCATGATCCTTGAATTAGTACCTCAGCAAAAATACTCAAGAGTTTTTCCACAGTCTGTAAATTGCTCCAGATGTGTTTTCACAGTTTATGAAATTGAGAGAGGCAAACTCTAGAGACAAATTAGAACTTTGGATCTGGTCAGAGATGATGTTACAGTAAAGGTGTTTGTTTATATGGCATAGTCTATAGATGCACACAGAACTATAAGCCAAACCCTACTGAAAATACAGTTTATCTTATACATTGTCCATCCAGAGGGATAAGAACTGGTATATATCAAAACAAATATCAATCCAGAGAATGAGGTCTGTTTCATTGCTATGTTTTACCAGGAGAAGATGAGAGTATAATATTTTATTATGAAACAACAAATAGAAGGAACAGAAAAACACGTGGAGATGACCTTACTTTGGAACAAAATGAACAGTGGATAAGGAGTGCCACCTTTTGGCTATTGCATGCTTTGACAATCTCCAAGTTAAAATGGATTTTGGCTTGGTCAATACTGAGCTTTGCAATTCAATTCAGAAATGTTTCTGAAAGTTCTTTTCCAGGTATCTTTGGGTCTCATCCTGCTTGAAATGAACCTTCACAGATTTCCCCAGGTTCTTCCCAGTTAGTTACTGCCCAGAAGGTTAATGTTAGTCATTACTGCTCACTATTGCTCCCCAGAGCACCAACGATGTAGCCAGGAAACCAGGAGAATATTGAAAAACAGAGTACATTTTAAAATCACAATGCACTTCTGATTGAGTTGGTACAGAAGGAATGAATAGAAAGTCTAACTGATCTAGCACAGTCCTTAGAGTCCAATAGCCCTGAACTTAACCCAAACTATGACATTTTGGAATAGATTTATGGTACCTAGTTGGGCCAGCGTAGAGTTTTCCAGAGAAATAAATTAAACATACATGTAACACAAATAGCACACAGGTATGGATGCATGTCACTGAGACTCGTCACCTTAAGAAAATCTAAAAGTAGCCACATTGTTCCCCTCTGGCTGTGTCAAAATGGAAATATTTTGGAAACTAAAAATTGAGTAGACATGGGTCACTACACCATGGAGGGATAGGAAATAAAACTCCTAGTTTCTCATTCTCCAGAACAATAGAAGCTTCAAAAGAACACAATGAAAAAGAGTTCTCATTTCTATCCCAAACATGGCAAATATGGTTAAAGAAGCCAAGATTTTAAATGTCTTCCCTGTAGAAGCCTTTCCTGAATGCTCCAGAGATTTCTACTACTATTGACAGCTTCCTAAAAGGAAGCAACAACTCTTTGACGTCCTCCTGCCTGGATAGTAACATAAACATGCTCTATATGTTCCAAGTCCTGAACTTCGCCTAGGCAACAGTCATGTGTCCTTCCCCTTGTCCTTGGGGCTTGCTAAGTTCCTACTGCAGGTTCATGTGCCTTGTCCCCACAGAGTCCTACAAGGAAAACAAAAGAGTTGCAGCTTAAAAATAATAACCCATCCCTGTCTTTCTGTGGGTGGGTGGTCAAACACCCCATGAGATAAATCAAAGAACCAAACAAGATAAGGTATAATTGAGTGCTGAGATGCTGAATATAACCCAAACAAATAACAGGCTGGGAGGACCTACGTGAGTGTTTGGTACACATCACACATTCAGAAAATGTTAATTTGCCTTTCCTTCTTTCTTTCCTTATGGTAACAGTGACTTCCTGATCCACCTTTGTCTCTGAAGCTTGGCTGTCATGCATGAGTCTCACTTTGATGGACAGTTATTGACATGTCTTCTTCTGAGAACTACTGTTCTGTGAATTCTTATCAGGTGACACTAATAGGAGGTTTCACAGCAAAGTTCCCGGAGGTCAACCCTCTTTCTAATGATGCTGAGCGGTACTGACAAGCCATGTTGTCTCCACAAGGGCAAAGCGCAGATGCCTGAGTCACCCCTGCCTGGTCAACCTTACAGGCTGTACACACAGTGACACAACCAGAGATAAGTAGGAAAATGGGCAGTTCCCTTTACCTTAATTTCATCATGTTTTTACAGTATGTTCTTGCTGATCAAGCCAATTCAAGCCTGATAAAAAAAGAGAGGATCTGATCAAGAGTTTGTCTAGATTTTGTTCACTCACAGTCATCAAAATGGCCTCCTTGGGCCAGCACTGCCTCCACATTCACAGGTCCAGGCCGTGGCACCATGAGGTGGTCAAAAATTGGGCTCACCGTCAGCAGGAACCCCACAATCAGCCCAGAGGGCATGATGAACCTGGAAATCCATTGAAGAAAATCCACTTATTGATTCCACAATAACTAATGAGGAAGCTGAACTGCAGAAAGGTAACATCAGTGTCTAAACCCAGAAACAAATTTTCTTAGCCTGCCAACAGAATGGAAGGAACTGATAGGAGAAATTTGAGGAAATAAAGATAAAGATATCTTCTGAGAGGTTGCCAGTCTGAGAGGGGCCAGAAGTGAAAGAAAAGATATAATAAAAGCCTGGGCACAACAGATATAAGTGTTCTAAACCAGTTAGAAATAATAATTCTAAAAATTATCCAAAAGCTATCATTTTAAAAACTGTAAAACTGAAAATATTTCTAATTATAATTATTTACCTTTATTTTGTGCTTTATAGTTATATACAATTTTACATCTTTTATCTTATCTGTTCCTCCCAACCAAACATGGAAGTTGGGCAAGTAAAAGTTAGTAAAGTTGGCGTTTTGCAGGTTAAGAAACCAAGGTTTCAGCCAAGTGCAATGGCTCATACCTGTAACCCCCAGCACAGGGTGGCCTCCTGTGGCTTAAGTCTAGGAGTTTGAGACCAGCCTGGGCAACATGGCAAAAGCCTCTGTATAAAAAATACAAAAAGTTAGTTGGGTGTGGTGGTGCATGCCTGTAGTAGCTACTTGGGAAGCTGAGGTGAGAGGATTACTTGAGTCTGGGAGGTGGAGACTGCAATGAGCCAAGACCATGCCACTGTACTCAGCCTGGGTGACAGAGCAAGGCCCTGTCTCAAAAAAAAGGAAAGAAAGGAAAAGAAAAAAAAAAAAGGAAAGGAAAGGAAAGGAAAAGGGAAAGGGAAAAGGGAAAAGGAAAAGGTAAGGAAAAAAAGAAAAGAAAAGAAAGAAAAGAAAAGAAAAGAAAAGAAAAGAAAAGAACACAGAAACCAAGGTTTCAAGAAGTGCCCTGACTAGAGTTGCACAGTTGATGAGTGTGCAGGTGTGGAACACAAGCAGGGTTCTGTACCTGGATTCCATCATTTTTATTTTTCAATATTTACATATCCTGGAAAAGTCAAACAAGCCCAAGGTTGCCTTTCTCAGGTGTAGTTAAAATAGATGGCTAAAAACGACTCAGGCAGACGGAAGCCAACGTTGTTAAACCTCTCCCCTTCCACCCCATGCAAAACAAAGTACAGTACTAAGGGTAGGAGATCAAAGGAGAACAACTGAGTCACAGCCACTTGCTAGGGAACCAAAATCAAAGAATTTTTTTTTGGATGGGACTTTGTTCAGCATCTAAAACATAACAAACTAACCATTAATTTTTATTAAATTCTGTTTTTTTAATTCATGAATTGTATTCCAAATGAAAATGTGAACTTTTTAGCAAAAATACGAAATTCCATATCACTGTATTATTATTCTCTAAAGGAAAAAACTTCACCTATGGAGAAATGATGGACTATTTACTTGAAATGTGCTAGAAAAAAAATTATAGATAAGTATAGATTATGGGTCACATTAGAAGCAACCTGTCCTTTTAGAACATTGAGATAGGACAAGTCTCTGATTTTATGACCAAGAGAAAAAGAACTGTTTTAGAATAAATTAATATAAAAGTTATTGAAAAAATGGAAGTTGGTAGCAAGTTTAAGAAATAAGATGCAGAATTATTAATTATCACATTCTTTGGAAAATAAGTGTGCTATTAAAGAGTGCCTTAAGGCTATAATATCAAGACCAAAGAAAAATGTAGTGGAGGGAAAAATGGCCATTTACTTCATTTCTAAATTTAAAAGGAGTTCTGCTATTGCTGGTATCAGGAGATTAATATAGCTGTCAGTGTGATCATTCTCAGAAGGCTGGCTCATTTCCAATTGGAACTGACATATTCAAGATATAATAATGGTTTCTGGCTTCCTAACTAATTTGGACTTGGCTCTATTTTTCAAATAGACATTTTTTAAAGAATAGTTTTAGATTTACAGAAAAATTGTAAAGATAGTAAAGAGAGTTTTCATATATTCCACATCCAATTTCTTCTATTATTAATAGCTTACATTAGTAGGGTATATTTCTTATAATGAATGAGCCAATATTGATACATTATTATTATTGAAAGTCCATATCAGATTTCCTTCATTTTTCTTTCCCTAATGTTTATTTCTTTTCCAGGATCTATCCAAGATGCCACGTTGCATTTAGTTGTCATGTCTCCACAGGCTTCTCTTGGCTGTGACAGGTTCTCAGACTTTCCTTATTTTTGAGGATTTTGACAGTTTTGAGGAGTAACGGTTGAGTATTTAATAGAACATGTCTCAATTGGGATTTGTCTGATGTTTTTCTCATAATTAAACCTGAGTTACAGGTTTTAGAAAAGAAGACCACAGAGGTAAAGTGCCATTTTTATCACATTGTACCAAGGGTACATACTATTGTCATGATTTATGACTGTTGATGCTGACTTTGAACACCAGGCTGAGGTAGTGTTTGTCAGCTTCCTCCACTGTAAAGTTACTCTCCATTACCTGACCCTTTCCATAGTGTATTCTTTGGAAGGAAAGGTACAATGCATGTCCCACACTTAAGGAGTAAAGAAGTATGCCCTCCTGTAAAGGCAGAATATCTACATAATTTATTTGAAATTCTTCTGCAAGGGAGATTTGCCTCTTCTCTCTTGTTTACGTGTTTATTCACACATTTACTTATATCAGTATGGACTCATGGATATTTATTTCATACTTCGCATTACAATTCAATACTCTTATTTACTTATTTTTGCTCAAAATATTCCAGCTTTGGCTACTGGGAACTCTTTGAGTTGGCCTTTCTGTCCTTTTAACACACCCCCCATCATTGTAGGGATTTTGGGGATTTTGTTTGTTTGATTGGTTGGTTGACTGGTTAGTTGGTTGGGTTTGGGGTTTTTTAGTACTTCCTTACTTTCTGGCACTACAAGATAAATCAGGCTCATCTTGTATATTTCCTACCAAGTTCTAGAATCAGCCTTTTCTCTAAGTATCCCTATAACCCCCAATGCATAAACACTAAAAATAAAAATAAACAAATGGAATTACATTAAACCAAAAACCATCTGCAGTCTGGGTATGGTGACTCATGCCTATAATCCTAGGATTTTGGGAGGTTGAGGTTGCATTGAGCTGTGATTATACCATTGCATTACAGCCTGGGTGACGGAGAGAGGGGAAGGAAGGAAGGAAGGAAGGAAGGAAGGAAGGAAGGAAGGAAGGAAGGAAGGAAGGAAGGAAAAAAGCTTCTGCACAGCATATTAAACTATCGACAAAATGAAGAGACAACCTATGGAATGGGAAAATATTTGCAAACTATACATCTGGATAAGGGATTACTATCCAAAATATATTAGGAACTCATATGACTCTATAGTAACAAAATAAATAATCCCATTAAAAACGGGCAAAGTGTCTGAATAAACATTTCAAAAAATTATATACAAATGGCCATATGAGTATATTTTAAAATGCTCAACATCACTAATCATCAGGGACATGCAAATTAAAACCGCAATGAGCTATCACCTCATACCTGTTAGAATGACTATTATCAGAAAGAGGAAAGATAACAAGTGTTACAGAGGATGTGGGTAAAAGGGAACTCTGCACACTGTTGGGAATGTAAATTATACAGCCATTACCGAAAACAGTATAAAGCTTCCTCAAAAATTGAAAAGAGAAATATCATATGATTTAGTAATCCCACTCCTAGATATATAATCCAAAGGAAAATCAGTATATTGAAAAAATATCTGCACTTCTGTGTTCACTGCAACATTATTCACAATAGCCAAGATATGGAATTGGATTTTTAAAATGTGGTATATATACACAATAGAATACTATTCAGCCTTAAAAAAAAAAAAAAAAAGGAAAGCCTGTCATTTGTGACACCATGCATGAACCTGGAGGACATTATGTTAAATTAAATAATCCAGACACAGAAAGATACAAACTACATGATCTCACTTATATGTGGAATCTAAAAAAGTTAAACTCATAGAAGCAGCAAGCAGAATGGTGGTTGCCAGAGGCTGAGTGTCTGTGAGAGGAAGGCAATTGGAGAGATGTTGATCAAAGGTCACAAAGTTTCAGTTAAACAGGAGGAATAAGTTCAAGAAATCTATTGTACAACATGGTGAATATATTATAGTTAATAGCAATGTATTGTATAACTTGAGAATTGCTAAGAGAGTAGATTTTAAGTGTTCTCATCACAAATGGATGATAAGTGAGGTGATGCATATGTTAATTTGCTTGATTTAGCCATTCCACAATGTATACGATATTTCAAAACATCCTGTTGTATGCAATAAGTATATATAATTCTTATTTGTCAACTAAATAAGTAAGTAAATAAGTAGAAATGGGCAAATAGCAGAAATAGACAATTCACAGGAGAAATAAAGAATGAATGTGGAGAAAAGAAAAATAAATAAAAGAAACAAGACCTGAAAAGTAGGTATACTCCTTGCTACTGGGCTGATCTGGCTCTATGTTAAATGTTCATTATGGAATTTAAAAGATTCATTGAACACTCCCTATTTGTCTGGAACTATATTGGACACCCAGCCATGAGTACTATGCTCATGGCTTTTCTTTCATGGGGCTTACATTTTACTGGGGTTTAAGTTTTTTTAAAAGTAGGTAAATTAGTTTGTTAGAAAGTAATAAATACTCTTGAAAACTAAAGTCTGGAAGGAGAATGGGAAGGAAGGAGGTTGCCATTTTAAATAGAGTGACAGAGAATGCCTCTGCTGAGAATGGTAAGGGGAACTGAAAGAGTCATATGGGTTTTTGGAGCAGAAACATTTCAGGAGAGGAAACAGCTAGTGCAAAGGCCCTGAGGCAGGAGCCTGCCTAGTATATGCATGGAACAGAAATGAAACAGGATGTGCCTGGATAAAAAAGAAGAAAGTTATAAAAGATGAAGTCAGTAAAAGTTATGGCATGATGCTGCAAGTGGTGGGAAGAAGGTACAAATCATGTTGAATAAGTAGGCCATTGTGAGGGCTTTGGCTTTGGCTCTAAGAAATATGGAGGAGAAAAGGGCAATTAAATTAAAGGGTGTAGAGCTTCTTGGCTCATTATAAATGGAAACTGCCATTGAAAGTGAATGAATGAAAAAAATATATTTATTTTTAACCTGCACCAAGGATCACAAAAACACTTTTTCTATTCCAAACCAAAACAAACAAACAAAAAACAAAGAAGAGGTTCTATGTTTTTCACGGCCATAATAGAAAGTAGTGAGTTCATTTCCAGAAACCCCCTGTGCTTCTTTGCCCTGGGATATTTCTGTGAGCTCCTGAAGGCACAGTAGGGAGCCCTCCGAGTGGGGAATTCTGAGGTGCTGTCTTCAAAGATCTAAAAAAGAACATCCAAAACATTCTCCAAGCTTCTTCAGAGTACTCAGGAAAGAGGTTTCATTATCAGCCTTATCATTAGAGTGTTTGGTAAACTGATCTAAAGATTAAGAGCTGGTTTTAGTGAGCAAGGGGGGAAAATCCACTTGTAAACGAAGTAACTTCTCAGATAGGAGAGTAGCTAAAGTGCACGAGTGGCAGTTGCTGCCAGCCAGACTTTAACATGCTGTAACTCACATCTCTTATTCCCCCTTGCCTACCTTTGTTCTTTTCCTTCTCTTTGGTAAGACCCCACAAGTTTTGTATTAGTCACTTCTAGGGATACGCAATCAACAATTACTGAGAGTTAAAAAGAGTTTGGGGTCCCTGATCTAGAAAAAGCCTCCCATAATTCCTGAAACTAGGATAAACACCTCCCTCCTCTTCATGTCCTACCTTTCTGTCTTTGGATGCTCCTGGAGAGCGCTAGAGTGCTAAGGGAAGAGAGGAAGTTGGACCCATTTGCACTGCTTATGAACTGTGTACCCTTAGTTAACTTACTCACCTCTTAGTCAATTGAAGAAAGGAGTGCATGAAAAATACCGACTTCAAAGGGCTACTGTGTGATTTAAATGAACTAAAGAATGTGAACTGCCCAGAACATTACATGACAGGTACTACACTTCCATTAAACTTTCCTTTTCTTCCCTTTCCCTTGTTTCGCTGTAGTGTAAGGTCTGTGGGTACAATGTCTGTCTTGTTTATTTCTGCAACTCCTTCAAAATCTAGCAGTAAGCTACGTTAGTAGGAGCTCAATAACTGTTACCTGAATTAGAGAATGCATGAAGTTTACAGGATCACCTCATACATGTTTAAGGGAGAACACACACACATACACACCCACTCACATTACCTTGAAGGAATCATGGTGCACCTTAATGCACGTGTTATTGACTTACCCTGAAGCTTTCTGCAGCTCAGTAATAAGTGTAGGCTGAATAAATGTTGTTGACTGACTGATACCTCGGACTCCAGGAGAATTGGAGAATTAGGTTCAACAGTTACCACCTGTGGTTCCTGAAACTCTTGCTTTACATGCAGAAACACTAGGAAAAACTAAACACTCAGATTGCTGTTGTTGTCAAGGACACATAGATTTTACCCAGAACTCACATTGGGCTGTATTTCTGCCTGATCGTGTGCTTTTCAAGTTCTTAATTAAAGGGAAAATTGAATGTGCTTATTGTAAATGGAATGAAGTCAAAATGATGGATGAGCTGCCTTTCAGGGAATTGCCACTCTGCAACCATTTGATTTCTCACTCTTCTAGGAGACTTTCCAAAGGCTGGCTTGGCAGGCTCTAAGAAGTGGTGGAACAAAGACTGCCCAGGACTACATGAAGCCAGGCTCTCAGTGCTTAGCCACAGGACAAACTTACATCTATCACTGGATCTGCTGTTTTCATATTGATAATGGACCAAGTAAAGGCATCCCTAAAAGTTAGTCTCAACGCACAGTAAGTGAGGCCTCAGAGGAGGGACTGAAGGATTGCAGAGAAAAGGCTTTGATGGGCCACCTGAAGGCATATTAGTTCTGCAGGCAGTGCCGTAGCTCAGCATGGCCTGCAGAGACACGATACTGCCTGCCAAAGAGCACCCTCTCCTAAAGACTTCCCCGGGGTCAAATGCTGGCAACTGCATGTGGAACTATGGAAATGTTGCCTGTTCTACTATCATGGGGTCCCTTTGAACTAAATATGCTTCTTGGGAAAATTCTTAGGAAGTGCTAATTGGAGAGTGATTAAGCAAAGGAAAGTAGAGGTCTGACTCTGGGCAAAGGGGAATATACCAGCTAGATATTCTCTTCCCTGGGCTAGACCTGCAGTTAAAAGCAGATCTAGGCCAACAAAGAAGGTCTGAATACTGATCTCTTCTGCCTTGGCCTTACTGACAATCAGAGGGAACCAAAACAGGGTAAAAATGAGCCTAGACAGAGAGCCAGGAGGTGGGTGAAGGAAGTTCATTTAGGCCAGTCACCTGGGGAGCTTTTTAACTATCCCAATGCCCATGGTCACCTCCATGAGCAATTAAATCAGATTTCTTGGAGTAGGCCCAAGCATCAGCATTTTTAAAACTCTCTAGGTTACTCCCAAAGGCAGCCAAGTTTGGGAACCAATGCTTCTGACCATCAGCATCCACTGCTGCAGAGAAAAGTCAGGCTCTGCATGAGCCTCAATCAGCTCCAGGCCCACAACCTCTGTCTGTTTCTATGTAGCTTGGAGGGCAGAAAGCTGCTGTGAGATATTTTCTAAGCTATCAATTCAGTGTGCATAACCAAAAGGTTAGAGACACATCAGCAGAGGCGATTCTGCTTCAAGAAAAAGGACTTTAAGAATAGAATTAGTCTCTGTTTAGTTTACAAGGACAAAAAGCAACTGCTTCACCACCACCAATGTGAGCCTCAGATGCCAAAGGTTTGGTAAAGGCTAAGTTTAATTGTTTCTAAGAAGAACAGGAAATATTTATTTAGGATTAGTGGCAGCTGCTCCAGGGGTACAGCTGGGGATGGTAGAAGATATAATTAAGAAAATTGTGTGAGGGAGGTCTGGAAAGCCACCAGAAGGGACAGGAGCCTTGGTAGAAGCTGTTTGCATAGGCTTTTTTTTGTGTGGGCAGCTGAGTGTTAATAGGCACTTAGGAGGAGAAAAAGATAAATATGCAGTCTAATTAGCAGCTGACTTAGGGTTGCAAGATCAAATGCAGGTAGAACCCTATTATAGCCTACACCACAGGTCCTCAAAATTGTTTTGTTGAGTGATTGCATCATAATGAGTACCTGGTAGAAATCATCAGTCATATCTCCCGGTATTTTCTCACAATGCTCCCTCACCTAGAATGCCCTTCTAAAAGAGGTACATTTGGGAAGACAATGGAAGTTTATAATTATCATCAGAAATGTGCTAAAATTATCAAAAGGAAAGGAAATGAGCCTGTAAATAATGAACAAAAGTTAGGATTCTATTCATTCTTTAGTAATATCAAATTTGAATTGTTTCAGCAAGATAAAAAATAAAACTGACTATACCATGCACAAGTACTCCGTGTCTTTAAACTCCAAATGGTTTAGTCAAACCTGATTCCTCGTCTTCTCTCCCTGTTGAAGGCATCAGTCTCTCTTTCAAGGCTCAAGTGACCAAATGCCACCCACCCTGTGGATATCCCTGTGAAAAAAGACCTTCCCTTTGTGGCCTCACCCCAAATCATATACACATTGCATAATTATTTCATTCTGTCTTGGATCCTATTGAGTTGTCTTACCTGCCTCCTCAACCAGGTTATAAGTGATGAAAGAACAGAGAATTTATTTTATCCATCTTGTATGGGTCTGTGTTCATACTAGGTAAAGACTGAGTATCTATGAATTTGAATTATGTTAACTCAGATTATTTCCAGAGAAAAGTTTTTTTTTTTTCCTCACAATAAGTTTCTCTCCTTCCTTACTAGTTCAAAAATGCTAGAATCAGAATGACTTTTAGATATGCCTACCAGGGGGAAAAAAATAGTTACAATGTGCAAGTACTCTCCTTTCAAAAGATATTGGGGGTTTTAAAGGATCTTAGAGAAAAATGGCCCAGTACGGGTAAGTGACTTATGCAGGGATACTCAGCAGGTTAGGGCAGGCCAGAATTACAAGTGAAACTCAAGATTCCATGACTTCCAGCCTCTCCTCGATGTCCCTTACCCAAGCTCCTGGGTGACATGACAACCATTCTGAAAAGTTGTTCACTAACTGTCCTTCTGTTCAATAAATCCTTACTTGTCTACTGAATTACTTAATTTTGGAAACAGCTCAATCCTCTGTTCTAATTAAGATATCATTATCAGTGTTTCCTCCTCCATTTTTCTTAGCTTCTCTATTAATCATCAATTCTAACAGCTAACAAATATACTGAGCCCCTCTCCCTCCAATACAGCCACTAGGATACAGGAAGGCAATCTAAATTTAAATTTACTAAAATTAAATAAAATTGAAAATCTTATCCCTAGTTTCCATAGCTACATTCAAAGGCTCAAGAGCTGCATGTGGCTAGTGGCTAGGATATCGGACAGCACAGGTATAGAGCATTTCCACTGATGTAGAAAGAAGCTACTAGGAAACTTGATAGTTGAAAGAAAGTTTAATGTGAACAAGCATGCCCAAGATATCTGCTTGAAGTCTGCATTCTCTTACTGAGATTTCTTCAAGGAGGCAGATGCATGCATAAGTTTATCAGAGAATGCCTACAAACTTAAATTTTTGTTTCATAGCATACCTTATTCAATCACCAGAAGACTTTAAGAATTTACTAGCAAATGTTTGGAACTCTCCTGTGGTGTAGAAAACTGTCCTTCCTTATCATCAAATAGTCCATCAGACCAAATTAGATACATTATAAAATGTCGGCATAGTTTTTGGTTTAAGGAGCCTCCCATTCCAAAATTTCATAGCCAGGAAAAAGTTATTATTTGAAGCCAGTATTTTTCAGTTTCTCCTACGAGCCAGGTATGTGCTGGGGGCTTGATACTTTGTTGCTTTTAATCCTCTTAACAGTTCTTCCAGGTAAGTATCATCGTCTACATTATATAGGTGAAGAGAAGGAGCTACCGGGGCGTTAAATTACCTGCCTATTTTAGGGTGAACCAGTCATCTCGGCTTGCAAGGAATTGAGGGATTTTCCAGGATGCAGGATTTTCAGTGCTAAAACTGGGAATGCCTTAGACAAACTAAGATGGTTGGTCGCTCCATCAGGTCACAAAACAAATAATTTCAGAACAAAAATCAAACTGAAGTCTTTCTAGCTCTAAAGCCCTAGTGTGGATAGACCTTGAACAAAATTCAAATGTCGTTATATAATAAAACTTTCTTTCTTTTTACATCCTTCATAATTTTGTCCTTATTTCCTTGCTCTGTTTCTAGCTATCATTGGATTGCAAATCCAATGTGAAGATTTAGTCTATGTGATCAGAGTTTCTGTTTTTGCTCTTTCCCAGTTTTCTTCCTACATAAATTAAGCTTTGTGTTGACATTCCAGTAATTAAAATAATCCCATAGGATTTCAGGAGTTTGTTTCCTGGTTTGGCAAGGGTTTGTTTACTGGTTTGGCACCCCTTGCAATAAAATCCAAAGCTTCTGACTCATTCCTTTATATAATTTGGCTTGTCTTTTAAAAGATTCAGGTGAGTACATTTGACCGTTCATGTCTCTTCAATGTTCTTTGCCTGCTCTATATGCAGGAGAGAGAGAACTGATGGGCCACCCCAGTGCTAATGAAAATGTGAGCACAATCAGCATCATGAGAACACTGGTGTGAAAAGCAAATTCATGAGTCTTACCTCAGACCCAGAGAATCAGAATCTCTAGGAATGCATACCAACAGTCTACGTTTTAACAAGCCCTCCAGGTGATCCATATGCACATTAAGATTTAAGAAGCACTGGGCTATACTAGATCAGTGGTTCCCAAAGATTGCTAAACATTAGAATCACCTGGGGAGCTCTTAAAACTTCTAATGCCCACGCCACACTCAGACCAACAAAATCACATTTCTGGGTTGGAAAGCCAGAGACTTTTTTTTTGGAGGCGGGGGGGGAACCTCTGTCACCCAGGCTGGAGCGCAGTGGTGCAATCTCGGCTCACTGCAACCTCCGCCTCCCAGGTTCACACAATTCTCCTGCCTCAGCCTCCTGAGTAGCTGGGATTACAGGCACGCGCCACCACACCCAGCTAATTTTTGTATTTTTAGTAGAGACGGGGGTTTCATCACCCTGGTCAGGCTGGTCTCAAACCCCTGACCTCATGATCTGCCCGCCTCAGCCTCCCAAAGTGCTGGAATTACAGGCGTGAGCCACCGCGTCTAGCCAAGATTAGCATTTTTAAAAAACTTCCCAGATCATTCCAAGGTGCAGACCAAGTTGAAAACTGATGCACTAAAGGAGATGAAAGTGCTAACTTTCTATAATTTTTACAGTAATTCTATGCTTCTGCAAAACAAGACAAAGATACTTGGAGTGATATTTAACATATTTTCCAAATATATCATCTTTTGGATTGATAACAGACAAGGACAATGATAGCAAGTTATCATTTTTTTTTTTTGAAATGTTGAGTGGATTAGAAAGTCTCCATTAGGAGTGGCTTGGAGTAAATGATAAATCCAAATTATGTGTTCATAACAAATTTCAGTCCTTTCAACAAATAGACAAGCCAATACCACCATAGGCAGGATGATATTTTCTTCCTAAGGTCAAAGTAGATGACAAGCATAAGTTGACAATCAAAGAGATGACTTTTAGATGTCTGTTTTCTATTACTCTAATTATGGAAAGTGATAATAGTCCATTTGCTAGTAATATTTCTACAACTCTGTGATTGGTAGCCAAATATTGAAGTTTACTCGATGGTGTGGTGACTTTCAGCACAGCCAAATGATTAGAGATAAAGGAAAAGTGTTGAAATGGGACATTTTTGAAACAGTGGGAGCACAGCTCTCCTTTTTGGCAGTTGTAAGTGATGGTGTAACCTTGATAGACCATGGCTGTGTTTATAAGCCCAACCAGTTTGACAGGATTTGACTGAATTAATAACTGGCCAATTTGCTTGAATTTAAATTTGATGAAAACAAATTTAATCAAATATTTTGTCCCAATTAACCAGTTTTTTGTTTGGTTGGTTTTTTAACTTGAAGGATAATGTGCTTCTTGTCATAACTTGAGAGATGATGCCAAGGTCACCAAAATTTAATTTTTTCATTAAGGAGCCATGCACTATGGTGACATTGCAACAGTGTGAGGGGCTTTAGATGAGAAATCTATATATATCTGGCAAGCTATTGGGAGTCACGGGATTGGGTACTTCTTTAAAGACAAGAAGCAATGGAAACCACATAAACCTGAAGCTGTTTTAGCGAATGGTTCTTCTAATCCGAAAAGTTCTTGGTTGTCAAAGTGAAGACCTCAGCAAAAGGAATGAGACCAACCATGAAAATTGGCACAGCCTAGGTATCCACGATCAGAGAAAATAGAGAAAAGTCATGATAAATGAGCAATGATGCTCAAAAGAGATAGAATACCATACTTTCTGTGTTTTAAGACCATCTGGTTCCAGTACAGCCAGGGAAGTATCACATTCTAAGACTGAATATTTTATAACTAGGAGAAGAATGAACAAAAGTGTCCTGGAGGTGCTCTAAGATCTGATGTTTCTTTGTTTCTTCTTGGCAAGAAAAGCTATCATTTTTTTAAAAATGTTTTAAAAACGGCTTCATTGAGATGTAATTCACACACTATAAAATTCACCCACTTAAAGTGTATAGTGTGGTGACTTAATATATTTACAGAGTTGTGCAACCATCACCACAATCTAATTTTAGAACATTTTCAGCATACCCTCCCCCCACAAAAAAATCTGTACCCATTAGTAGTCATTCCCCTTTCCCGCATCCCTCCCCCTCTTTCAACCTCTCTGCCCCCCAGCCCCAGTCAACCACCAATCTACTTCCTGTCTCTGTGAAACCTATCCTTTTTTCTCCAATCTGTATTTCTGACAGTAATTCAATTTAAAGACCAAATCCATCAACACATTTATTATCACTTTTTTCTTTTGCTTTCTTTTCATTTTTAACTTCTACATAATAATTGTACATATTTATGGGGTACAGAGTGATATTTTGAACATGTTTTCAATGTGTAACGGTCAAAGCAGGGTAATTAGCATATCTAGCACTTCAAATGTTTCTCATTTCTTTGTGCTAAGAAGAGTCAAAATCCTCTCTTCAAGTTATTTGAATATAGCAATAAATTATTGTTAACTGTATTCACCCTACAGCACTCTAGAATACTAGAAATTATTCTTCTTATCTAGTTGTAATTTTGTATTTGGTAACCAACCTTTCCCTATCCTTCCCTACCCTCTACCCTTTGTAGCCTCTAGTAACCACAATTTTACTTTCTACTTCTATGAGCTCAGTTTTCGGCATCCTCCTAGAAGTGAGAATATGTGGTATTTATCTTTCTGTACCTGACTTATTTCACATAACATAAGGCTCATTGACGTTGCCATGAATGACAGACTTTTATTCTTTTTTTTAGGTTGCATAGTATTCTATTGTGTATATGTGCCACATTTTTTTCTTCATTCATCTGTTGATAGGCATTTAGCCGATTTCACAACTAGGTTATTGTGAATAGTGCTGCAGTAAACAGAAAGGTGCAGCTATCTCTTCAATATACATATTTTTTTCCTTTCGATAAATATCCAGTAGTGGAATATCTGGATAAGATAACTGTATTTTCAGTTTTTTGAGGAAACGCCACACTGTTTTTACAATGGCTGTACTAATTCACATTCCCAACAAAAGTGCATAAAAGTTCCTTTTTCTCCACATCCTTGCCAGCATTTGTTATTTTTTGTCTTTTTTTTTTTTTTTTTTTTTTTTTTGAGGCAGAGTCTCGCTCTGTTGCCCAGGCTGGAGTGCAGTGGCATGATCTCTGCTCACTGCAAGCTCCACCTCCCTGGTTCACGCCATTCTCCTGCCTCAGCCTCCCGAGTAGCTGGGACTACAGGCCCCACCACCATGCCCAGCTAATTTTTTTGTATTTTTTAGTAGAGACAGGCTTTCACCGTGTCAGCCTGGATGGTCTCGATCTCCTGACCTCGTGATCCGCCCACCTCAGACTCCCAAAGTGCTGGGATTACAGGCGTAAGCCGCCGTGCCTGGCTTATTTTTGTCTTTTTAATTACAGTCATTCTAACTGGGGTGAGATAACATTTCATTGTGGTTTTGATTTGCATTTCCCTGATGATTAGAGATATTCTAATCATCCCTATCATAAAAGTGGACAAAGGATCTGAATAGCCATTTGTGTGTCTTCTTTTGTGAAATGTCTATTCAGATACTTTGCCCATTTTTTAATCAGATTATTTATTTATTTTGCTATTGAGTTTCTTGTGCATTCTGAATACTGATTCCATGTTGGATTAATAGTTTGCAAATATTTCCTCCCATTCTACAGATTATCCCTTTACCCTGTTGATTGTTTACTATGCAGAAGCTTTTTAATTTGATGTAATTCCACTTGTTATATATGCTTTTGAAGTCTTACCCATAAAATCTTTGCCTATACCAATGCCCTAGAGAATTTCCCCTGTTTTCTTCTAGTAATTTTATAGATTCAGCTCTTATATTTAAATATTTAATCCATTTTGAGTTGATTTTTATATATGGTGGGAGATAGATAGGCATCTAGTTTTATTCTTCTGCATATGGATATCCAATTTTCTCAGCACCATTTACTGCAGAGGTTGTCCTGTCCCCCAATGTGTGTTTTTGGCACCTTTGTCAAAACTCAGTTGGCTATAAATACATGGATTTATTTCTGATGTCTCTGTTCTGTTCCATTTGTCTATGTGTCTGTTTTTACACCAATATTTTGTGGTGTTGATTACTATAGCTTTATAGTATATTCTGAAGTTAGTAGTATAATGCCTTCAGTTTTGTTCTTTTTGCTCAGGATTGCTTTACCTACTCAGGGTGTTTTGTAGCTCCATACAAATTTTAGGATTGCTTTTTCTACTTCTGTGAAGAATGTAATTGGTATTTTGATAGGGATTGCATTGAATATATAGATCTCTTTGAGTAATACGGTCATTTTAACAATTCATGAACATGGGATGTCTTCATTTGTTTGTATCCTCTTCCATTTCTTTCATCAATGTCTTGCAGTTTTCATAGTAGATATCGTTCACCTTTTTAGTTAAATTTATTTCTAGGTATTTTTGTAGCTACTGTAATTGGAGTTGCTTTCCTTATTTTTCAACTAGTTTGTATTGGTGTATAGAAACACTACTGATTTTTGTGTACTGATTTTGCATCCTGCAATTTTGCTAAATTTATCAGTTTTAAATACGTTTCCTGTGCCTTTTCTTATCTCTTCTCCTTCTGAAATTCCCACAATGTGAATATTCATTTGCTTAGTGGTGTTAATGGTCTTCCATATTAATGGTGTTCTATATGTACCATAGGCTTTCTTCATTCTTTTTCTTTACCCTCTTCCCCCACTTTTTTTTTTCCATCTGACTGGGTTATCTTAAAAGACATGTCTTCAAGTTCAGACACTTTCTTCTGCTTGATCTAGTCTGCTGTTGAAGCTCTTAATTGTGTTTTCATTTTACTCATGGAATTATTTAGTTACAAGAGCTCTGTTTGGTTCTTTTTTAATGATATTTACCTCGTTGTTGAACTTCTCATTTAAATCATGAATTGTTTTTCTGATTGCATTAAATTGACTATCTCTGTTCTCTTGTATCTTACTCAGTTTCCTTAAGAACATTATTTTAAATTCCTTTTCTGGCATTTCATAGATTTCCTTTTCTTTGGGATATGTCACTGGAGAATTCATATGTTCCTTTGAAGGTGATGTGTTTCCTTGCTTTTTCATATTTCTTGTGTCCATATGTCAATATCTGTATATCTGGTGGATCAGTAGCTTCTTCCATTTTTATGGAGAAGCTTTCATAGCAAAAGATATGAAAGCTATTTTTGTTGGCATGTCCTATAGTGTTGGTTGGGTGGGATGCTTTGGCTTTGGTTCTCAGTCTATTCAGTAGTATAGTCTCTTTATGGTTTCTTCAGCTATAATCAGTGTCAGTGGTGTTTGTGACTGCCTCAGTGGCCTAGAGTGTGGTTGATTGTGGAGGTTGGGGTGAGACTTTGCTGGGAATCAGAACACTAGGGCCTCGGGCCCCTCAGAGGTGCATGCCCATGCATGGCTGCTTCACCACTGGAGGGGAGGGGTCACTAGCAACAGCAGCAGATCCTGGGCAAGCCTGTCTTCAGGCCACTTGGGGGCATGTGCGGACATGCAGAAGCTTTGTTATGGATGAAACAGGGTCACTGACAGCAGCGTCAGTGCACCTGGGAAGGCCAGTTCTTGGGCTCCTGGGAGGGTGCTAGCTCTGCTGCTAGAGAAAATGAGGTCACTAGTGGTGGCAGCTGCAGTCCACAGGCCCTGGGGAGCATGCCTGTTGGCTCCCTCTGTCCTGGGGGGGCATTCTTGCTGAGCTGAACTGCCTGTGCTTCAGGAAGTAGTGTGCTCTGTGCACTCCAGTGATAAGGTCATGGCTGCACAGCTGGGTTCAGCTGACGTTGTGACATCACAGCCCTCTAGATGGATATGACAGCATGTCAGTGGCGCATGAGGGATATGGAGATGCAGGAGCTATTGGACCTTATGGCAGGATGCACTCTGGTGGTTACTCCATTCTCAAAATGGTGACAGAATGGTGTTGCCCAGGGGGCAGGGAGAACCCAGTATGAATTCCCTTTCTGGAACACTGCAATCATGTGAACTCCAAGCAGCTCCCTATACTGAGCTCAGGTCCTGCAAGGGCTGTGGGGCTCTCCTGTGGCTAGGATTGCAGGAGTCCATGGTGGGAATGTGAACTGCTGGAGATATCCTGCTTACATTTTCCTTGCAGTGGGGAGGCCCTCCTGACTCCTAGCCAATTCTAACTGGGTGCTTTTCTTCCCTCTCTGTGCTACCATCGTGAGTCTTCGTGCATCAGAGGGTCTTTATCACTTCTTTGCTGAAATCCAGTTTTCTCCCTAAGCACTCTTTTTTGACATATGGTTATCTATGTGTTGTTTTGGCCTTTCTTCATAGTCTATCATATTTTAGAGTGGCGTGCACCTGTTTCTCTTGAGTCCACCCACCCTCTACTTAGTGTTTTGAAAAGCACAGAATTCATGCCATTACTGGAAGTAAGAGAATATTAGAGACATAGTGCTCATGAGCTCAGGATAAGCCCTGGGAAGGAGTTAAAGGCCCTTCCCAGGGTTCTAACAGAGGCCTCCAGCCCACCTTCTTTTCCTACCCAGAATTCTGTCCTGCATCACAAAGGGTCTCCAATGCATGTCTATGGACTCAAAAACCCGCATATCTAAGCACCAATTATATCTTGCCTTCCTGTCTCCTCTTCCCCACTCATCACACTTAGGGGTACACACACACCAGCAACACAGTCCCTCTTCAGCAAGACAAACATGGGGAGAATCTGAAAGGTAGGTGTCTGGAGTGAGCAGTGAATGTCAAAAGTGAATAGAGTCTGAAAGGACTTGTCCCCTTGACCCCATGGCCTACTCTTCCCATGGGTGGGGCACAGCTGGAGGAAAGCCCAAGCAGGGTCCTTTAAAGATTAGAGTTCAGAAGGGGCCAAGTCTCTGGAGTCCAAGGATACACTGTGCACTCGTTCTCCAGCAAATGTTCTTCCAGGCTGTCTAAACACTTCAAAAGCTCATCACTAACTACATAAGGTGCTTCAGTATTTAGTAAGAGCCACAAACTCAGAAAAGCTAGAAGAGCCAGAAAGTAACATAAATGAATGAAGGAGGCTTATGCAGGTCCTCCAAAGAAAGTTGTAGGGAATGCGGTGAGCTGGAAAGCACGTGTGCTTTCCAAAGGAAACAGCCTCCAGGCTGGAGGAAGTTTGAGCTCAGTGTCACTGGGTCTTCCAATTTTTCAAAATAAATAAATAAATAAAGTCAGAAATAAAAAATGTACAATTTCTTGCTTTATAAATGTTAGTAACTAATTCAAAATTTGTTTTAAACACTCTGTGAGACCAGCAAGCCACATCTGTTAGTAGGTTTTAGCTCATGAGCTACCAGTTTGCAGCCTCTGAAGAAAAGACTTCTTCATTAGATTGTGTTGAAATCTGCTTCCTTGAGAATCCACACATATGGAGGAACCAAGAATCACTATCCCTCTTCCACATATCTCAGTTTGAAGGTAAATTACATTTCCCCGAATATCTTTCAGAGGCTACTTAGCCAACACACATTGAACTGCTGCTTCTACAGAATGGCTTCTATATCTCACAGTGTGGCAACCACCCACCTCTAGAAGCCTCCACCGTCTGTTTTCCTGGGAGAGCAAAGGAATGAGCAAAATATTTCAAAAATGATTGCTTCTTCTTGCTAGTAATTATTTTTCTTAGTATTGCATGCCTGGGTCCAGAAAGGGAAATAATGACTCACTCATCAAGCTTCTTGTACAAGGCTGGCAATTTCAGGAAGTGGAAAGAAGACTAACACTGTGAACAGCCTTCTTGATTAGCCGGCGAGTATAAAATGAGGTGTGCATTTGATCTACTGTCAGAGTAGCAGATGGAACACAGCAACCATGACACGGTAGAGGTAGGACTTAATGGATCATCCTGAAGTGCCTGGGACTGATTAGCCGTGGTACAGCTACATGCAGTTTTTAATTGATTGATTTGAGTTTGTGGTCAGAAAATGACTGTCGGCTCCAGCTTATCTATAATTATCAGTAATCAGAACCAGACCTCTCTCTCTCTTTAATAAGCCAGGGCTCCTACAGCATGCTTGACTTTTCTACTTTTCAAGACTTTCTGTAACCACTGCCTGAAAACTTTCACAGCCATAACATGATACGTGGTGCCCATCGGGAAAAAAGACTCTGGGGGCATGAACATAAAGGTAACAAGAACACTGCTCTTTCATTAGCTTAATAGTTTGACTATTTTGAGTTCAAGACAGTTTAAAATTAATAGGAGGCCTCTTACAATTTAGCCAGTCTATTATAGGCAAAACCAAGTGAAAGATTGAAATAAGAATTCCTGTAACTTTAGCCCAAAGTTCATTTTTAACCTAAAAAATGATCTCGACACTAATTAGAGGCTGGAACTATTTCTAGGAGTCAGAATGTCCCTGTCCTGGGTAACGCATCATTAACATTTCAACAGTTCACCCAAATCAGAAAACTGGGAAGTATTTTAGACCCCTTCTCCTCCTCACAGTCACCTGTCCCTGACACATCCAATCACTAAGGCATCTGATTCTACTTTTTGAATCCGAGTGACTTTAGAACCAATGTCCTGGAGTCAAAGAGACTCCAGGTTCAAATTTGAACCTCCAAGAGAGGTTCAAATCCTCCTGCCATCACTTGTGAATTGTGAGACCTTAAGCAAGTCATTCTCCCTCCTATGCCTCATTTCTCTCAACTCCATTGCAGAGTTACTATACCTACCTTAAGGGATATTAAATAATGATGAAATGAGACAGTGTATGTATCAAATGCAGCATTTGATGTATGTGTGCTTAAAATTTCTTTAAAATATTATTATTGATTTGCTATGTCTCTATCCTCACCAGAACAATGTAAATCCAGGACAAAAAGTATCACGGCTAGGTGAAGAAGGATGAGAAGGATGAAGAAGGGAGAGGAGGGGAGAAGAGGGAGAAAGGAGAATGAAGAGGAAAAGTAAGGGAGGAGGAGGAGGAGAAGTTTATGATGGTGGTGACAGCTACCTTCGTTGTCTCTAAATGTGAATTCCCCTTGCTGACACCTTGGTACCAGGGCCAGTTGCCTGGGGGTGTACTTGTGCCAATGGTGCTGCCACTAACTGAAGATATAGGGGCGTGTCTGCCAAAAGCCCTTCCACCACCTGCTACTGCAGACTGACAATCCACTGTGCTAAAATATCTTTTCCTTCTGATTTCTTAAAGGCCATGCTTTGTCACTTTAATCCCAGAGATGCAGTACCTAGCTCTTTCAAAAGTCTCTCTGATACTTTGTGAGGAAACAGGTCCTTTGGCTTTTTAGAGAACCTGACTCTTTCATGACCAAAGGAAGGATCATTAATCCCATTTTTAAAATGATAAAAACAACCTCAGAAAGGTTTTTAAAAAGTTTTTCCAAGTTGCACAACAGAGCCAGGATCCTCTGATCCAAAGTCCAGGTTACTTATGGACAGTAAAATGGTCTGGTGTCCCTTTCTTGTGAATTCACTGTTATAGATACCATTTTCTCTATGCTTTCTCTTCTTTCCTGACAGTGGAGAAGAGCAAATGCCGGAGTGATCTTCTGAGGAAGGACTCTGGCCTTGACTCATTTCAATCTTCCTGATCTCAGCAAGGCAACCAAAGATGATTGCAAGGAAGGTTTACAATATCACCAGTGTTTTGCTGTATGTTCCTTCCTTCAAGTGGCTCTGGTATTCAGAATGCATAAAGGAAATATCCCGGACTTAGGATGAAGATGTGAATTGGAAATCTGTCTCCTTCCTTCCCATCATTCATTAACAAATTTTCCTTAGTGGGCCCAGGCTCTGTTTTAGGCCTGGAAATACAACAATAAATAAAACAAAGTCCCCACTGTCATACAGTAACATTCTTGCAGGAGAAGACAGAAAATAAACAAATGAAGAAATAAACAAATAAAAACCAGGTGGTAACAAATACCACAGGAAAAACAATGAATCAGGGTAAATGATAAAGAAAGTTGGGAAAGGGGCTATTTTATACAGGGTAGCCAGGCAAGGGTTTGAAGGAGCAGTGACATTTAATCAGAGATGGGAATAAAGCGATAGATTTCTAGCAAAGGAGACAGAGCAGTTGCAAAGGCCCTGAGGTAGGAACGTGTCAAGCTGTGTGGAGAATGGCAGCACTGAGTTCAGGAAGCAAGAGGGAGAGGTGAGATCAGAGTGACTGGCAAAGTGAGGGAGTGGGGAATAGATGATATAGAACCTTAGAAGCCCTACTAATGCTTTGGATTTTACTCTCAGAGATATGCCAGTGGAAGGTTTAAGCAGAGGAATGACATGATCTGCTTTATGTTTTTGAAATGCTCACTTTGGTCACTATACAGAGGCCAAGGTAGAGGTAGCAGTTAAATAGGTTTTGCAGTAGGTCAAAAAAGATCATGGTGGCTCACACAGAGATGGAGGTGACGGTGACAAAGGTGTCAATGGCAGGTGATTTTTCAAAGGCAGAGTCATTTAGCAGCTGGGCTACTTTGATTGACATATTTTGCCCCTCCTGGCTCGGGTCCCTCATCAGTAACATGAAGGTAACAATAACAATCTCATAAAATCACGGTATGGATTAAACGAGATAATTTATATGAAGGCTATACCTGTTGTTTTCCTTTGTATTCAAAACAAAGTCTGCAACCTTATGCAAAACTTTATTACATATATACTCAAAGACCAAGATGTAAGAACACCTTGTCTTCAGAGTAGCGGGAACTATTTTGTGTATAGCAAGATTATTTACACTCATCTATCTCATCCTCTTAAATAACTGATTACTATAAATATGTCTGCCAGCTTTTATGGTTCATTTTAGAATCTCAGTGCATCAAAAAGTATAAAATAGTTAGACAAGTGAGGGATATGGGAATCATGATAGAGTCTTATTTATAGAATAAAAGCTGGGAATATCTGTGAAAACATCTTAATAATGATTATGACTGGTGGATGATATTGCAGGGTTTTAAAAAATTCCTTTTGTGCCTTTCTACATTTTCCACATCAATACAATAAAAAATGTATTTTAAGAGTGTTTATTCCTATATCCATTTAGCAAAGAGAGTTAGAATCTCTGAAAGAAAACATGAGACAAGTAAAGAAAATAAGTATGTTAAAATTATAAGGGAAAAAGGGCAAAAATTAATATATTGTGGTTATTATCTACGCACAAGACACATCAAGTAGTGATTTAATTTTTGCAAATTAAATAGCAGGATGTGCTTTTTTCCCTAAATCAAGAGTCACTGAGGTGTGGATGGAACACCTTGGAACCAGTGAGTCTGAGATGGAGTCTGACCTGGACTTTTTTTTTTGTTTTTTGAGATGGAGTCTTACACTGTCACCCAGGCTGGAGTGCAGTGGCACAATCTTGGCTCACTGCAACCTCTGACTCCTGGGTTCAAGCAATTCTCCTGCCTCAGCCTCCTGAGTAGCTGGGACTTAGCATGCCACCAGGCCCAGCTAAGTTTTGCATTTGTAGTAGAGACGGGGTTTCACCATGTTGGCCAGGATGGTCTCGATCTCTTGACTTTGTGATCCACCCACCTTGGCCTCCCAAAGTGCTGGGATGACAGGCATGACACCGCACCCAACCTGGCCTGGACTTTTTACACCCTGTTGGTCACATGGGTATATTCCTGCTGCATAACCAGCCCCAGTGGCCAAGCCTCTGAGGTCTGACTGAGATCAGGTGCAAAGCAGCAATCTCATGTTATTAATAAGCAGTGCTGACGAGCTCATACTAACCTTCCCAAAACTCCTCAGACCCGTGGTTACAAAGTGACACTATTAATCGCTACATTTCATGCCTAGGCTTAAAACCCCAGAGTCCTACTTCTTCATCTTGAAGGTGACCGTGCTTTCTGCATTTCATCTGGTTTCTCTCTCTGTGGATACGTCTGAATAATTAGATCCTGCATATGCAAGAATAAAATGAAGAGAAAGGTAACCTGCCTAGTCCAGTTTCTGGGTAAATTATCTGCTAGGTAAGCATAGAATCCCTTCTTAGCATAAGTCTAGCACGTTAATTAGGCTAAGCGTCTCCATCTCTTTTCTCTGCCTTGTCAAATATCTCATTCAGTTATCGTATCTTGGTATGAGGAAGCTGTGAGGGAGTGGAGAAAAGAAAAGTATCCTGCCACACAAATAAGGAAAATGAGATTCAGAAGTTTAAGTGACTTGCCTATTGTCTAACCCTAAGGAAATCTAACTTAGTAAAGCCTTTTCTCCTTCACCAACTTTCCATCTGTAATCTAAACCAAATTTGTGCATTTCACCAGGCATCACATTGTCTCTCTCACTGATTTTGAGACAATGGCCACACCCCCTACCAGCTCACACAACACCTTTGTGCCAGTCAGAAAAGGCACCCCTTCTTCCTGGCACATGCAGCCCCACAATGGCCAGAGCTCAGCCTCCTTTTAGCCTGGACATGATACCATAGTGCTGGTTATAGCCTGCATGACTGTATTGCAGCCCCTTAATATGACTGGACAACTAAGGTGGTTCCCAACACAAAGAAACTTCCTCTTAAGTAACTTGTTGACATTTTAAATTAGAGATGTCAAAACTTGAGGATATTATCTTCTTCATTAAGTCTTTTTCCGTTTTTTATGTTCCCATCAGTGACACTCCCAGAAACCTCTGTCCTCAATCTTAGAATCAATATTTATTCTAGCTGGCTTGTCTTCATCCTCACATCCAGGTTAACACCAAATCTTTCCAATTCTTTTTTGAAAAATAGCAAGTACATTTTTTTCCTCCAACTGCAACCCTCTTTTAGCCTGTGGATTTTATTCTTAGACTCCTGAAACAAATTCCCAGTCTGTTTTATATTTTAGCCTCTTACACTTTCAGGCTTTCCAATGCAACAGCAGGAATCATATTTCTTGGCCACCATTTTAAATCATGTTAATCCCTTTCTCAGAATACTGCATCTGCAAAAAAAAAAAAAAAAAAAAAAAAAAAAAAAGGGCTTTCATACTCTCTGCTAGTTTTAACCCCACAAAAATCTCCATAGTCTTACAGAGCACTGCCGTGGGTTGAATTGTCCAACAGCAGACTTAAGACAATGCTTAGTGTTTAGCATGTTTCTGGGGCATCCCTTGGGACCAACAGCTGTGAAAAGGAGGGAAAACAGAATTGAGCAGAGGGAGAAGTTAGGTTGTGATGCAGACCTGACTACCTTAGCCAACTCCACAGGAAGCCCCAGAGCTGTAGGTGCCTGTTGGAGTTGCTTCATTTAGAGTGAACATGGCCCTCCATCAGTCATTGCATGCCTACCTTTGAGGGGATGGGGGTGGTGGCCTTAGCTAAGGTCACCTTTTTCAGGCCACCTGTTTAAGGCCACTTGTGAAGGGCCACCTTAAGGTCACCTGTTGAAGCTGCACCTCTGCAGCTAAAACAATCCCTGAAGGGGCTGAACCCTAGAGGTTATCTACCGGCAGAAGTATACGCAGCTGGGACAACATGTCCTTCCGAAATGCACATCTCTGTTTCTACCACAATCTATCCCATATGCCACTTGGATCCACTTCCTCACATACATTCAAGGAGCAGCTCCTCCACTGTACCAGGAGACATCTCTTCCCAGGGAAATCTGCAAAAGGGGAAGTTAATAGAAGGAACTCCACCCCTGCTTCTGCACCAGTCCCGGGGCTGCAACTGATACTCATCATCTCCTTCTTCCATTATCCATCTGGATTCCTCCTATATCAGGCTGCATCTCTGCTAGTCTTAGTAGCTTACCTGATGGCATGAACTAGACATTCATTTCTGAGGGATCTGAGCTCCTGGTCACCATGCCCTCATCAGGCTATATGTGCTTTTGTCTTCTCAGCACTCTCTATTCCTTTTGGAATCTCTCATTGGCTGACTCACAGCCCAAATTCTCCCTCTTGACTTCAGTCCTTTCAGCAGGTAGTCTCCATCCATCTTTTTTCTTTTTCTTTTTTTTTTTTTTTTTTCTGCCTTGCATCCTTAGGCAGCTCCACTTAAACTCACTAGTTAATTCCTTTCTTTAGTCTTTCTGTCATTTCTTCCCCATCTCCTTTTCTGTTCTATTATTAGGCATCACAGAGCTACAAAAGATATCACCTGTGAGACCTAGACTCTCCTTAGAGGGCACGAAAAACAAAGGAGTAGGGGAGTTGGGGAAATAAGCTGGCAAACAGAAAATTTTTCTTGAAAAATTGGATGGATAGGGGAGAAGGAAGCAAAAATACCCAGCAGGCCAAGAAGTCAATGGGAAGGCATTCTACCTCTCAATGATTATGTCTAGCTCAAAATACGGCGTGAATACTTGACCAGATAACCAAGCAGCCTCTTCCCTGTTTAACAGACTACTTTGAGGGAGGGAGTCCTATAGTCACCTCCCCTAGCAAAGCGGCATCATTCGTCTTTCAACCAACCATCCATCTATCTGTATCACTGATTCAACAAATACTTATTGAGTGTCTACAATGTGCCAGTTCAGAGAATGTTCCATGATTATATAGAAGAAGTTTTAAACTCCTGTTTGGATGTCATCTTAACAAAGACACAAATATAGTTCAACAATGTTTTTGAAAATAAGAGGAATAAGAAGTAAGGCCAAGTATCAGGACAGTAAATTTAAATGTTTTCAGTTATCCTATGGAAAACTGAAGACTTTCAGATTCAATGAATACAACCCATGTTTTGCTAAAATAGAGTGACATTTTAATTAATTATATATATATATTTTTTGAGATGGAATCTCACTCTGTTGCCCAGGCTGGAGTGCAGTGATATGATCTTGGCTCACCACAACCTCCCCTTCCTGGGTTCAAGAGATTCTCCTGCCTCTGCCTCCCAAGTAGCTGGGATTACAGGCATGTGCCACGATGACCAGCTATTTTTTTTTTTTTTTTTTTTTTTTTTTTGGATTTTAAGTAGAGACGGGGTTTTGTCATGTTGGCCAGTCTGGTCTCGAACTCCTGATCTCAAGTGATCCATCCACCACTTGAGGGGGATCTCTCAAAGTGCTGGGATTATGGGCCTGAGACACCACACCCAGCCAAGTAGTGACATTTTAAAAGTTTTAAAATATGAAGATAAAAATCATGTAGACATATATATGTATATACACAAATCAAAAGTAGAAAGTAATATTAATATCAGAAAAAAACAGAATTCACGATAAAAGTATTACCAGGCTGGGCGCAGTGGCTCATGACGGTAATCCCAGCACTTCCGCAGGCCGAGGCCGGTGGATCCCATGAGCTCAGGAGTTTGAGACCAGCCTGGCCAACATGGTGAAACCCGTCTCTACTAAAGATTCAAAAAATAGCCAGGCATGGTGGCACATGCCTGTTGTCCCAGCTACTTGAGTGGCTAAGGAAGGAGAATCGCTTGAACCCAGGAAGCAGAGACTGCAATACGCCGAGATCGCCCCCCTGCACTACAGCCTGGGTGAGGGAATGAGACTCTGTCTTTATATATATATATATGTATATATATATATATAAAATATATGTATAACCGGGATCAGTGGTGAGCAGCCTCCAAGATGACCCTCAATGACCCTGCCTGCCTCCAAGTACCCACACTCTTGTAAGTCTCCTCCCACACACACTATACCAGGGTTAGTCTGTTTGAGCAATAGTAGATGTAGAAGTGAGTGTAAGTCATTTCTAAGATTAGACTTTGAAAGACTATAATTTCCACTTTGGGCTCCCTTGTTCTCTGTGTGTCTCTCTCTCTCTCTCTCTCTCTCTCTCTCTCTCTCTCTCTCTCTCTCTCTCTGATCTATTGCTGGAAAAGAGGAGTGAGAAGGGTAAAGGATGAAAAGCAAGTTGCCATATTGTGAACAGTTCTATGGAGAGGACTACATGATAAGAAAATGGAGCCTCCTGCCGGGGGCAGTAGCTCATGCCTGTAATCCCAGCACTTTGGGAGGCTGAGGCAGGCGGATCACGAGGTCAGGAGATTGAGACCATCCTGGCTAACATGATGAAATCCCATCTCTACTGAAAATACAAAAAATTAGCCAGGCGTGGTGGCACGCACCTGTCATCCCAGCTATTCCGGAGGCTGAGGCAGGAGTATCGCTTGAACCCGGGAGAAGATTGTGGTGAGCCGAGATCGCACCACTGCCCTCCAGCCTGGGCAACAGAGGGAGACTCTGTCTCAAAGAAACAAAGAAGAGACAATGGCAGCCCAGGAAGAAAAGCTTGACTGCGACTTTGTGGGAGATGTTGAACCAGCCAAGCTGCCCCCAGATTTACTTGCCTCAGAAATTGTATGAGATACTAAATGTTTGTTGTTTTAAGCCGCTAAGTGTTGGAGTAATTTGTTTCACAGCAATAGATAACAGAATCAAAGGCATTCATTTTATAAAATATACAGTCCATAACAATAGGAAAACAAAAATCATACCAAAACTCAAATGAAAAACAGTATTTACAGGAATTGTTCAGAAATTTAACAGAATATTAAATATAGCCTTATATTAGTAAAAATAAAACATGTCTTTAAATGTATAATTTTCTGGAGAAATATAAGTGACTAAAAATTGACTCCAGAAAATAAACTGAGCAAATTAGTAACCAGTGAATACATTTAAGTAGAAAATCAAATACCTATTATGGATTTTTTACATTATCTCTCCACAAAGATCCAGATTTAGCTGCTCCAACCAATGAGTTCTTCCAACAATTAAGGTAAAATAAATACTTTGACATTTAAAAAAAAGACAAAATCAGGCTTAAAATGATAAATTAATAGCATTTCCTAATTGTTAAGCCTTACAAATATAAAGAGAAATCAGTTATAAATATAGATATAATATTTATTATATAAAAATTTCAAATTGAAATCCACACAAAATATAGTCTTTTCAACAGATGATGCCAGGTCAATTCAAGACACATGCACATGTATGTTTATTGCAGCACTGTTCATAATAACAAAGACTTGGAACCAACACAAGTGCCCATCAGTAATAGACTGGATAAAGAAAATGTGGCACATACACACCATGGAATACTATGCAGCCATAAAAAGGATGAGTTCGTGTCCTTTGCAGGGACATGGATGAAGCTGGAAACCATCATTCTCAGCAAACTCATACATACAGGAACAGAAAACCAAACACTGCCATGTTCTCACTCATAAGTGGGAGTTGAACAATGAGAACATATGACACAGGGAGGGGAACATCACACACCGGGGTCTGTCAGGGGGTAAGGGGCTGGAGGAGGGATAGCATTAGGAGAAATACCTAATGTAGATGATGGGTTGATGGGTGCAGCAAACCACTGCAGCACTTGTATACCTATGTAACAAACCTGCACGTTCTACACATGTATCCCAGAACTTAAAGTATAATAAAAAAAAAAAAAAAAAGTTGATGATTAAAAAAAAAAAATGAAATGACCCTTACCACACAACACACATGGAAATCCATTCTGGGTGATTGTAGATTTAACTGTGAAAAGTGTGAAAGAGAAAATAATAAATCAATTAGAAGATAATCTAAGACTATAACATAAATAATACCTTCAAGACTTTAGGATAGGTAAGGATTTGATAAATTGGGACTAAAAATGACTATTCATAAGAAAAGATGGACACATTGGATGTTACAATTAAGAACTTCTTTCCAACACAAACACCATATAGAGACTATAAAAACAAGCCACAGAGTGAGGAAAGATATTTGCAACACACGTAACTAATAAAAGACTTGTATCCAGAGAAATAATTTTTAAACTTCTACAAATTAACTATAACTAGATATATAATACAATAAAAAAAGGAGGAAATATTTGAGTGGACACTTCATGAAAAGGATGCCTGCATATTCTCAATCTTATTTGTAGTCAGAGAAACGCAAATTAAAACCTCAATGAGATACTTCTACTATTTACCAAGAATAATAATTAAAATAAAGAAGAGAGATAATCCCAATTGTTGACATGGATATATAACAATAGGATGTCTCTTACATTGCTGGTGGGAGTTAATTGGGACAATGATTTAGGAAAACTGCTTACATTATTTACTAAAGTTGAACATGTGCATACCTATGACACAGATATTGCACTCTAAAACATATATTCAACAGAAAGGGTATCATGGTAACCAAAAAATATTTCCAAGAATGCCCAAAGCAACATGATTTATGAAAATGAAAAACTAGAAACAATATGTTATGATAAATTCATATAGCGGAATACTATGAAGCAGTAATACTGAATGAACCACAGTTATTATATTCAATAACACAGATGAATTTCACAAACATAATATGGAGCAAAATAAGCCAGATGCAAGATTCATACAGAATGATTTCATTTATAGAAAGTTGGAAAAGAGACATGACTGAACTCCAGTGTTAGAATGAGCGTAAAAGTTACATTGGGGAGGAAAGAGGAAGTAGTGATGGGGAGGAGACATCAGAAGACTTCTCGATACTGGAAATATTCTTTTTTAACTTGAATAGTTTTATAACAATGTTCATCCAGGGATAATTCATTGAGTGGTATGCATTTATGTATAGTAGAGTATTCTCTATGTATCTTAATATTCAATAAATATTACGAAACAAAAGATCAGACTTTCACCGTATCATGGTATTTGAGAGAAAAAGACAAATACAATTAGAATGTCCATGAATTAGAAAATTCTGCATAGAAGTAGTAAAATAGTCTATTACACTGGACCTCAGATTTGACATGCAGTAAACTACTCACCAGACAACTGGTGATTTTCAGTTGAGTATGAGGCGCAGGTATTATTGTCAGAGATGATTATGTGTGCTCTGTGAGATTCCATTCATTTGAACGGATATTCAGTGGGTGGTCTCAGCAAATTCCATAACTATCAAGCATTGGAATGAGAAGTGTTTGGTGATATGATTAACTTTGAATTATCAATCAATTTAATCAAATTAGTCAAAGTTACTTTTGACCAGGCTTTGGAGAAATATAAACAAAGACCCTTCTGTATGGGATTGTTAGTTGATACAGGACTGAAGTTTTACGGAAAACTGCAGAAAGACGATATTTGGAGGCAAGATCAGGAGCTCAGCTGTGATCACAGTGTGTCTGAGATGCCTAAAGGACACCCAGATAGACAGTTGAATCAGTTTTGAGTCAAGGGAGAATTCAGGCTGATCCTTTAAGCATGTGTTAATCATGCATGTATTGGGTCACTTCTTTAAACCCTCCTATTAGTTCCCAGATATAAACTAGGGAGCTGTCAACATTTAGATGGTTTTTAGAGCCATGACGAAAGATGAGATTACCAAGGGAATGAAAGTACACGGAAAAACAGAGAAGAGGTACAAGAATAGGCCCTGGGTGACTCTAACATAATATCTCACCAGCCCTACCTATGGCGAAAAGATATCCCCCAGGGAGTAGACCAGGGCCATCTAGACTTGTAGGGTTGAAGATACTCTTTAAGAGGTGTGAGGAAAGCTGGAGTTTGCCTTTGTGTCCATGTTGCTGCTGTTCCACAAAGCAGTAGGGGATCTCTACTACCTCATCTGGGGGTTGAGGACTGGAGTAAAGCAAAACAAGCAGCTGTTAAATTAGGGGAAGTGATAAAGCAGTGATAATCTGAAGATTTCAGGTCTTCAGATGAAATCTCCCTCCTAAAGAGCCAGAATTTAACTTTGAGAGTGGCATATATTACAACTGGTTGCAAGAACATTGAACTAGGTACTTCCCAGTGAAAAAGAAAACAGAAAGATCTGTTTAACATTGAAGCTCTGCCCCCATGTTCCTGAGAGCATATTGTGATAACTGTGACCAAAGAGAAAGGAAAAAGCCAATAGCTGAAATGAATCAGGTTGTTGAGGGCCTAAGATAAGTAAGTGCAACTTGTCTACATGTAAAACATTTGTCTTGTCAATTTGGGCATTTTATCTGGAAATTATCCAAAGCAGCAATTATCTAGAGCTAGCGTGTTAGACTGCCTAGCCATAGACATGAGTGGGGGATGAAGGGATAGAATCCAGGTTTTCATGGAGCTTATATAGTTTGGGAGGTCTCTCTCTCTCTTTTTTTTTTTAAGAAAAAGAACACAAAATTAGGCACGGGGTCATGGAAGTGACCCATGCAAGTGAGGGCCCTTAAAGCTATAGTTTTCTTAACTTCATAGAAAATCCACCTCTGACCCTAAACCCAAATGACAGAAACCTTGGGAGCAACAACTGATCACTTATTTTATCATGACCAAGTTTATCTTACAAATGCCAGGAAGTATTCAGAGTCAGTCAAGCATCATAGGAAAACTCTCCTTTATGCCTATTTCTCACTCAAAGTTATTCAAATAAAAGGAAACATACTAAAGGCACTTAGATAAAGGAAGGCATAGTAAATATTCTTGTTCCATGAGATACCATCTTCCAACCACCTTAACAGATGCAACAGTTGAACAATCTAGCTGTGCTCCGTTGATATTAGGAATACTGTAGTCTGAGCCAAAGGACCAGTGATGGCGTTCAGGAATGATGTCACTAGCTATATCCTATATATATGTTTACCAGATAAAATACATGATATCCAACTAAATTTAAATTTCAAATATACAATAAATAATTTTTAGCACAAGTGTACCCCAACACACTTATGCATAGGGCGTACTTATACTAGAAAATCACTCATTTTTCGGAAATTCAAATTTATCTTGGCATCCCATATTTTTATTTGCTAAGTTTAGTAATGCTACCTACACTGGTTTCTGCTTTGGGATACATAATGAGTGATAATTTGGAGAGCCCTACTAAACAGAAAATCTAAGGGACAGAGGATAAATATTGTATTAGTAGATCACATGGTTGCTTCCCACATTGGCCCTGACAGTTATCATTATTCACATGATAATGCTCAACTGTCATACTGGAATCTGCAAAAGGGGCTGAGGGTTGTGCAGAATTTGTGCATATTTAATTGGCACAAATTAAATATTAAATATTAATTTAATTAGTAAACATGATTAACTTTTAACTAATGAAAAGGATGGAAATGCTGCCTTTTGTAAATAGGCAGCATTATTGGGAACACAATATTCTACTGTGTTCCCCATCCGTAAGTCAAACCGTCTTTAAGTCCAGGACTAAGTGTTACCTGTAATTGCTGAAAGGGCAACATTGGTCAAATATGCATAAAGCAGCTAATTGTGAAATATGAGTAATGGGTCTCTTTGTTCAATGGGTAAAACTCACTTATCCTCCTTTAACATAGAAAATAGGATTAAATGTAAAACCTATGTCCCAACTCATAGAGAAACTTACCAGAAACATATCCAAGTACCTCGTTTACCATCCAACCCTTTTAGTTATATATCTATGAATATTAATATTGTAATACTTCATAGTTTTTAAGTATTTATAGATACACATATGTCCTCTTATTCCTTCCTCAAAAACTAATATTTTATCATCATCCCCATTAAAAATTATTTATTCATTTGACAGACATTTAATGGGTATCCATTATGCGCTTGGAAAACAATAGTGATCAAGACAGGAAAAGTTGATCATTACAGAACTAACTATTTCTAGTAAGAAATAAATAATATTTTTAAATAATAATAATAAAATTTCAGTTGGCAATATTGCCATGAAGAATATAAAACAGAGCAAGGGAATAGAGAGACAGTGGCTGCTATTTTAGCTAGAATGGTGAAAACCCCCATTTGAAGTGGTAACATTTGAGTTAGACGTGGAGCTTATATGATAATGATAAGCCAGCCAGTGGAAATGGGAATCCCTTGAGAAATGGAGCCATTCCTTGAAGAAGAAATGAGCTTAGCAAATGAGCTTCTCATAGAACACTAAGAACTAGATGACTGTAGCAGAATGAAAAGGGTGTGGAAAGGTTCAGATGACGCAGAAGAGGTTCAGATGACGCAGAAGAGGTAGATAGGGCGAGGTCAGATGGAGCCTTGAAGGGCACACTGAACAGTTCGGGTATTTTCGTTTTTTTGTTTTTGTCTTTGACTAACCATGGTTCGTCAAACAGACTAACCCTAGTATAGTGTGCAGGGGAGAGAACTTCACAAGATTGTGGGTACTCAGAGGCAGGCAGGACCATTGAGGGTCATCTTGGAGGCTGGTCACCAGTGATCCCAGTTTTATATGTATATATTTAGACAGAGTCTCACTCCATCACCCAGGCTGGAGTGCAGTGGCATGATCTTGGCTCACTGCAACCTCTGCCTCCTGGGTTCAAGCAATTCTCCTGCCTCAGCCTCCCAAGTAGCTGGGATTACAGGCACGTGCCACCTTGCCTGACTAATTTTTGTATTTTTAGCAGAGATGAGGTTTCACCATGTTGGCCGGCCTGGTCTCGAACTCCTGACCTCAAGTGATCTGCCCACCTTGGCCTCTCAAAGTGCTGGGATTACAGGCATGCGCCACCGTGCCCAGCCAAGAGTTTGTATAGTCCTCCAGTGCAATGGGAAGGACTTGAATGGGTTAGAGCAAGATAGTACTGTGATCCAATGCATACTGAAAGGATCAATATGGCTATTTAACCAAGAAAAAATTGAACAGGGATCAAGGGGAGGAAGACAAAAGTAGAAGTAAACTGGAGGCCCATTGTCTAGGCAATAGATGTTGGTACCCTGAATGTAACTGTGAAAGGGAGAGAAATAGTCACATCTGTTTGAAAGTAGGATCAATTGAACATGCTGATAAATTGGCAGTAAGAGGCAAGGGGAAAGATACATAAAGGATAACCACAGAATTTTTACACATAAGCTTGGTTGCTATTAACTGAGATGGGAACTGATGCTCATTAAAATTAAAACACACTCCCATAATCACACTTGAAGAGCCAAGATTCGAATTCAGTTCTTCCTAATGCTCCAATACTTTGGGGTTGGTGAGCTGATTAATGTCTACTAGCGTGTTTACTTATTTAAAAGTCCCCCTTTTAAGCTATAAGCTCCTCAATGACCAAAACTTGGTGATATCTGATATCTAGCCATAGGATCCAGAGCCACATGAATAATGCTTTTTTGAGAACATTTGTAACAAGATATGACAAGTCTATCAGGCCCCATGTTTCCCACACCCTTGACTGATTCACTAGTTTTTTTCTTTAAGGCAGCTATAGATGCTTTCTATAGTGTTGGCTTTGAATTCTGCTATGGAAGTACCAATGTCATTTCAGAGGCCTGCAAACTTTCTCCTTCTGAGGAAGTGTATGGGTGCAATTATGAACATATGTTAACGGAAATAAAACACATGCTAATTATTTCCCTACACGCAAAACTGTCTTGATGGAACTATCAACAGCCTTTATTTATTTGAGAAAATCAAATGAAAGAATATCTCATGAGCTATCTCATAACATTCTGTATTTGATTACCAGTTGAAATACTCCAAACTCCACATTAGTTTTTTATAAATTTTTTAACCCTATAGGTTTTAATACCAATGCAATTCTCACCCTCTGCATGACTTTTTTCTCCTTTTAAACAATTAGGAGCCATGTGGTTCCATGGATTTCACGATCCTCCTGAGAATTTAAATTTAACACACCAGAAGGTTTGATTTGCCCAAAAACTACTGTTACATTATTCAACCGGTTTTCTAGTCTTGGATCTTAAACAATATCTTCCTTAGAAAATCAGAAGAAATTTTCTCTTCATACTTCATAGAATCCTCTTGCTCTATGTATAATACTAAGTTTTGAGGACCTCCTCAAAACTATCCCAAAGTAATTTACCAAAATAATTATTCGTTGCCAACTTGCCTCTTTCTATAGCAACATATAACTCAAACTGTATCACTTTATCAATCCCGGTTTTTCTAAGTACCTGTCAAAAAAATTCAAAGGAGTTGGAGTTAGACAGATAGAAAAGGAAACAGATTCCCCTTGGCACCTGTTTGTGCAATGTTGAGCTATGTCTGGGTACCCACTTCAATCGGAAACATTTGCATTCCTGATAAATAGGGGGAATTTTTACTGAGAGGGCTAATGAAAACAGAGATCTTTCTCACTCAAGATACTAACCAACTTAAAACACCCTGACTCAAATCCCTTTCTGATAAACACCAAGATCTTATTATGTGATTAAGTTTATTGATATAGTATTGAATGGCCCACTGAGATATACCCTAAATAAAATTTCTTAGAGATTTTTATTATGACATATCTGGTAAGAAAGTTGTTTTAAACTTGTCAGGCAAGACATTATCTAAAAGGCTCTTTATTCAGCCTGGGGCAGTGGCTCACGCCTGTAATTCCAGCACTTTGGGGAGCCAAGGCAAGTGGATCACCTGAGGTCAGGAGTTCAAGACCAGCCTTACCGTCAGGTGAAAACCTGTCTCTAAAAAAAATACAAAAACTTAGCTGGGCATGGTGGGATGCACCTGTAGTCTGTCCCAGCTGCTGGGGAGGCTGAGGCAGAAGAATTAATTGAACCCGGGAGGCGGAGGCTGCAGTGAGCTGAGATTGAACCACTGTACTCCAGCCTGTATGACAGTGAGACTTCATCTCAAATAAATAAATAAAAACAAAAGGCTCTTTATTCAATAAACACACTTACACACACACAGCAGTGGAAGGGTGGGGGAGAGAGAAGAAAACTTCCAAAGTTACCTAGGTTTTTGTGGGGCAAGATTAGATACTACAGTGCTCCTCATTCTTATGATTTTTACTCCCCTAAACAGGGGATAACAACTGAATTTTTCTCATACACACTAAAGCCACAGACTCGGAAAAACATATCCCACAATTTAAGGGAAGAATGGTGATAATGGGTGTAGAGGAGGAATTATCTTTTATACAACACATTAAGATATTCCAAGTGATTTGTGGATGTATTTGAGAATTAACGGATTGAAGCTCCTGAAAACTGGTAAGAGAAATTGAAAATGGAAACATTAGTTGTTCAAATTAAATCTAAACATGTTTACAGCAAGTTTAGGGACTATCACTTCTCAATGTGTTTGAATAACTGGTACCAAATCTGTCTCTCTGCTGTAAACAGCTAGGAAATTGGACAAAATATATGAGATAGCTGTTTTCAGACGTTAGAAAACAGACACAGGACAGAAGTGTGAGTCTTGAGAACAGGAAAAGAAATGAGGTAAGCCCTGTAACCAACATGGCTTTCTGGCTATAGGCACTTCCCAGACTGCAGCAAAAGAGGAGGAACCATGACAAGGCAGATCCAACTCCTAATTTAATAGACAGAGATCAGAGTTAAAGGAGGCTAAAAGAGCTGAAATGTGAGAGGCAGAGAGAAAGAACTCCAGAAATCTATACAGGCAGCTATCCTGAGTCCTTCATTGAATATTAGGCTACATACATATGTATGAAATGAAACTCTATGAGGCCAGGCAAAAACAACTACCGGGATTTGTGAGATGGGGGTTGAGTTGCAGCCAGCCAGAATGCAGGCGTTGCTGACCACGGTGAACACTTCCTTGAGCCTCCTGAAGAGGCGTGCTTCAAAAGGATAATTAAATTAGCCCTAAAGAAAAACTTACTTTAGATGCATGCTCCCAAACTTAAAAATACGCTTAAAAAGGATCAGGTTGAATGGGAAGTAACTTAACTCCCTGGCAAAACAAAATTCAGCTTTCCAAAGGAAGACTACAAAATCTAGACTTTTTTTTTTTTTAGAGTCTTGCTCTGAGGCCCAGGCTGGAGTGCAGTGGCGTGGTCTCTGCTCACAGCAACCTCCACCTCCCGGGTTCATGTCATTCTCCTGCCTCAGCTTCCCAAGTAGCTGGGACTACAGGCGCCGGCCACCACGCCCAGCTAATTTTTTATATTTTTAGTAGAGACAGGGTTTCACCGTGTTAGCCAGGATGGTCTCGATCTCCTGACCTCGTGATCCGCTGGCCTAAGCCTCCTGAAGTGCTGGGATTACAGGTATGAGCCACCACACCAGGCCCAAAATCTAGACTTTCAATAAAATATTTACAACGTCTAGCATCCTAACAAAAATTATTTAAAATGCAAAGGATCAGGAAAGTATAAGCCAGAATAAGAGAAAAATAAGTCAATACAAACAGATGCAGAAAGACAAAAATAGTAGAATTAGCAGACAAGAACCTGAAAGTAGTTATTATAGCTGTACACAAGGATTTTAAGGATGATAAAAACACAATGAGGATAAAATGGAATATACACACACAGAAACAAAAAGCTAGTTTAAAAAAAGTAATAAATTGCAAAGCTTTGTCAAGACTAAAAAAATTGAATTTACAAAGATTTGTCAAGAAAAGAAAACAAAGAGGCAAGATACAAATTACCAATATCAGGAAACAGAAAAGGGATATCACTACACACATAAAACACGCTACACACATAAATCTGACAACTTAGATGAAATGGACTAATTCCTCAGAAAACACAAACTATCACAAATCACCTAATATAATACAGATAATTTGAATTGCCACATAATTCTAAAGAAAATTAAATTTTTAACTTTAAAACTTTCAATAAAGAAATCTCCAATCCCTGAGTATTTTGCTGGAGAATTCTATCAAACATCTAAAGAACTGTTGCCAATTCTCCACAATTTTTTTTCAGAAAGTAGAAGAAAAGGGAATATTTCTTAATTCATTTATGAGGTTAACATTATCCTGCTATCAAACCAGACAAGGACAGCATGAGAAAATTATAGAATGATGTCTTCCATGAATACAGATACAAAAATCCTAATCAAAATTTTAGCAAAAACTTCTGGAATATATGTAAAGAATTCTATAACATTACTAACTTTAATATTAGAAAAGTTAGTGTAATCTACTATATCAACAGGCTAAGGAAGAAAAATTACATGATCATCTTAATCAGTTCAGAAAAACTATTGACTACTCATTCATGGCAAATTAAAAAATCAGAAAAGTAGGAATACAAGAAACTTCTTCAACATGATTGAAAGCATCCACACAAAACCTAGAGTTAACATCATACTTAATAATAAAAGACAATGCATTTTCCATAAGACTGGAAACAAACGGAATATTCACTCTTATTCAACATAATGCTGGAAGTATTTGCCACTACAATAAGAAAAGGAAACAAGCATACAGGTAATTTTTAAAAAAGAAATAAAACTGACTGTATTTAAAGATTACATTATTGTATACATCAAAAATTCCAAAGACTCTGTGAGAAACTCCTAGAATTAACAAGTAAGTTTAACAAGGGTGCAATATACATGATAAACATCTGCAAATTAATTGTATTTCCATGTATTAGCAATGAACATGGAAACACCAAATTTATAAGAGCAGTATCATTTATAACAGCCCCCCAAAATTAAATACTTAGGTGTAAATCTAAAACAAACAAACAAAGTATAAGACTTATTTGATTGGCTGGGCGTGGTGGCTCAAGCCTGTAATCCTAGCACTTTGGGAGGCCGAGACGGGCGGATCACAAGGTCAGGAGATCGAGACCACCCTGGCTAATACGGTGAAACCCCGTCTCTACTAAAGAATACAAAAAACTAGCAGGGCGACGAGGCGGGCGCCTGTAGTCCCAGCTACTTGGGAGGCGGAGACAGGAGAATGGCGTAAACCTGGGAGGCGGAGCTTGCAGTGAGCTGAGATCTGGCCACCGCACTCCAGCCTGGGCGACAGAGCCAGACTCCGTCTCAAAAAAAAAAAGACTTACTTGATGAAAACTTCAAATGCTGATGAAAGACCAAACAAGATCTAAATAAATGAAGAAACTTCACCATCTTCATAGATTGAAAAACTCAACACAACAAAGATGTCAATTTTTTCCAAATTGATGTTTAGGTTTAATGCAATTCCTATATTGCAATATTTGTTACAGATGTAAACAAAAGTTTATAGAAAAAGACAAAGGAAATAGAGTAGCTAAAACAATTTTGAAAGAGAAGAATAAATTGGGAAAAATAAGTCCACCTAATTTCAAAATTTGATGTGTAGCTACAGTAATCAAGACAATGTCGCATGAGCAAAGAGACAGACACATGAATCAGTGGAACAGAGTAGAGAACCCAGTAATAAACCCATGCAAATACACCCAACTGATTTTTTACAAAAGTACAAAAGTAATTTAATGAAAGAAGAATAATCTTTTCAACAAATGGTACTGGAGTAACTGGATATCAGTGGCCAAAAACCTCTACCTAAGTTTCACACCTCATACAAAAATTAACTCGAAATAGACCATGAACTCAAAGTAAAATGTCAAACTATAAAGTCTTGTTTTTAAATAGGAGAAAATCTTCAGGATCCAGGGCTAGGCAGATGTTAGATTTGACACTGAAAGTGCAATCTATAAAAGAAAAAGTTAATAAATTTGACTTGATCAAATTAAAAACTTTTTGTGTCAAAGACTGTTAAAAAGACGAAAGTTGCAAGCTGGGAGAAAATATTTGTAGACCACATATCTGAGTAGTATTTTGAATATATTATTAAACTCTCACAACTTAACAGCTAAAACATTTTTAAAATCTAATTAGAAAATGGCATAAGACAGAAAGACACCAAAGAGGATGTACAGATGGCAAATTCCACTTCAATGTATTTACCCAATAGAAAACATGTCCACACAAAGACATGTCCAGAAATAATCATAGCGGCTCTAATCATCACGGCCAGAATGGAAACAATCCAATTGTTCATAAACAGAAGAATGAGTAAAGAAATTGTGATATAGCCCTACAATGGAACATTACTCAGCAATAAAAAGTAACATCATAACAACACACTGCAAGACACAAAAACATGGAAGAATCTCAAAATTATTACACCAGATTCAGAAACTGTATATAAAAGAGACCATACTGGATACTTCTGTTTATACAAAATTCTAGAAGAGGCAAAACTATGTTGACAGGGAGAAGATCAGTCATTGCCTAGAGTTAAGGTGGGATACAGGTGGGGACTGACTTCAAAGAGACCTGAGGGAAATTTGGGGTAATGGAAATATTATGTACCTTAGTTGTGGGAATGTTGCTTACACAGGAGCGTACAATTGCTGAAACTCATCCAGCTGGAAGATGTTTTGTGTATAAATTTTGCCTCAATAAAGTTGATGAAAAATCATTTCCAAAGCATTCAACAAGTACAAATACTTAGTAATATACAAGGCCAATTAAATTCTGTAAGATTGGTTTCAGAGCATAGCTAAGAAGTAATTAAAAGATGATGAAGCTGACTCTTCCATATACCGTGTTACTTCTTCTGTGGAAAACAAAACCATGAACTCAGAAGAGTTCACATTTTTCAAAAGTGACCTTATTGTTTATAAAGTCCATATTTCAGGAAGGAAGGAGGGTACTCACCAGCCAGAGGTTGGGGATTACCAGTTTTTTAACTCATGAAAATTATGGGTTTGCTTTCACTCAAGAGTTCTAATTAAGACCCTTGCAAAAATTGTGTGTGTGTGGTCAGGAGGGGAAGAGGTTCCTCCTCCGAACCAAGGATACAGGGGAAATTTCATGATACTCAGCAGGGGCTGGGGCAGAGCTGACTCGGTAGTCTCAAGAAAGGAAACTTCAAGAAGGCTATTCCAAAAGAGGTACCAATAACACATCCTAGATAGAGTTCAGAGTGTGTCCATAAAACAGGAAGAACCTATAAAAGGGTCACACTGAGCCTGGGCAACATAGAGAGACTCTATGTTAGATATCTAAACAATTTTTAAAAGTTAGCCACATGCAGTGGCACGCATCTGCATGGCACGCATCTGCACCCAGCTACTTGGAAGGCTGGGGCTGGAGGATGGCTAGAACCCAGGAATTTGACACTGCAGTGAGCTATGATAGCACTACTGTACTCCAGCCTGGTCTACACAGCGAGTTTCTATCTAAAAAATAATAAAATAAAATAAAATAAAATAAAATAAAAGGGTTACACTGTTTGATAAGGAGTGTAAGACATCGAGAATCTACTTGCTGACACTTTACCTTCCTTGGAAATTACAGGCAGATAGCCCTGTCTTATTATAGTGGGGTCAATGACCTCATTTGTTGGTGGGTCTGAGGCCATCAACCCACACATTCTGGTCAAAAATATTTTCAGAAACCAATTTTTTTTCAAAGAAAAGGCAGAAAAGAAACATTACAAAATGTTAAACCTAGTTGCCTTTGAATGCCAAAAATATGGATACATTTTCACTAACTTTCTATATTTCCAAATATTGTTTTATAAGTATTACTTTTGCAATGGAAAAATATAGCAAACATGTTATTATGGTCTGCATTTATTGGTAATGAAAAAAATTTCCAGGGACAACAAATTGTTCTGTTATACTCTTCTAACTTCTATAAATTTCTGTTACTTTTGCAAGAAAATTACTGCATATTTTAGTCTTTTCTATTAATAAACAAAATGTGCTTTCCTATACCACAAACTATTTTATCCCTGTTGGTGTTTTTTGTTTTTTTTTTTTCCACTGCACGTGTTCAATACGTCAATGTTCCCTCCTACACACTGTAAGCCACACAGACCACAGCCATCTGGGGAAAAGGGATGGAGTCTTCTGATTGTGTCCACCTGGGGAACAGATTCATTCTACTTCATCTCAGCCTAGTTCAGTTACTAATATGCCCAGTTTGTTTATAGCCAAGGGGCTTTTACTCAAGAGGAAAGATCAAGTATCTCATATAATCATTAAAAAGACAACTTAAAAATTATATACAATTATATAATATATATATTAAATAAATGCCCCTCCCTCCTCGAATTAAGTTTATCTTTTAAGCTGCTGACAACTGAAGATGCCACTCAATTATGACACAAAGGAACTGAATATTAAAGGCAAAATTTGCAGCTCTTCACAGGCAAAAAAGATTTTTCCACGATCCTTTTACACCTTAAAGATTAGTAAGCTTAAACACATGCCAATATGCTGCCATGACAGAATTCAAACAGATGTGCTCAGGAGCAGAGCGTAGGCTTTGGGTTTGAAAATATTTTTGTCTTTCCCTCCTCAGTAAATCATAATTGAAAAATTATTATCAAAAGTATAACTGGTTTATGGCTTTTGGACATCCTATATATTTGGACATCATAAGCTAACTCCATATTTATGACAATCATCTAATTTCTTTAAAATAACTCTAAAAACAATCTTTTTAAATTCTTTCTGGCAAGCCCTCCACTTATCTCTTAGCTCCGTGAAGATGAAGTTGTTGTTTGAGAACCTGGGATCCAGCATCCCCTATGATCTAAGTAGCTTTCCTTATTTTCATGTTGCTGGTGCCATATTATGGAGAGCCCGAATTATGATACTGCTACATTCTGTCCTCCAACTGACTCAAAGAGGACCAGATGAAGAGTTTGTGTATGTATGCCCTTTAAATGTGAATTCTGTGTTACCTCTTCCAAATAACAAGTTAGTGGATCCTAAAGTCAGATGGAGAGCAGAGCAGATGGACTATTCAGAAAGGAGAAAGAAACACACATTTATTGAGCATCTCTGAAGGGGTCCAGCCCCTCCACACCTGTGGGTATATCTCGCCAGGTGGGACAAGAGACTGAGAAAAGAAATAAGACCCAGAGACAAAGTGTAGAGAAAGAACGGTGGGCCCAGGGGACCAGCGCTCAGCATACGGAGGACCCGCACGGGCACCAGTCTCTGAATTCCCTCATTATTTATTGATTACCATTTTCACTATCTCAGCAAGAGGAATGCAGTAGGAGAGCAGGGTGATAGTGGGGAGAAGGTCATCAAGAAAACACGTGAGCAAAGGAATCTGTGTCACAAATAAGTTCAAGGGAAGGTACTATGCCTGGATGTGCACGCAGGCCAGATTTATGCTTCTCTCCACCCAAACATCTCAGTGGAGTAAGGAGTAACAGAGTGGCATTGTTGCCAACATTCTCGCCTCCTGCCACAGGGCAGTTTTTCTCCTATCTCAGGATAGAACAAATGTACAATTGGGTTTTATACGGAGACATTCAGTTCCCAGGGGCAGGCAAGAGATAGAGGCCTTCCTCTTATCTCAACTGCAAGAGGCCTTCCTCTTTTACGAATCTTCCTCAGCACAGACCCTTCACTGGTCTCAGGCTGGGGGACAGTCAGGTCTTTCCCAACCCACGAGGCCATATCTCAGGCTATTACATGGAGAGAAACCTTGGACAATACCTGATTTTCCAGGGCAGAGGTCCCTGCGGCTTTCCGCAGTGCTTTGTGCCCCTGGTTTATCGAGAATGTAGAATGGCAATGACTTTTACCAAGCGTACTGCCTGTAAACATTTTGTTAACAAGGCACATCCTGCACAGTCCTAGATCTCTTAAACCTTGATTCCATACAACACATGTTTTTATAAGCTCAAGGTTGGGGCAAAGTTACAGATTAACAGCATCTCAGGGCAAAGCAATTGTTCAGGATACAGGTCAAAATGGAGTTTCTTATGTCTTCCTTTTCTACATAGACAGAGCTGTCTGATCTCTCTTTCTTTTCCCTACACGTCTCCTGTGTACCAAGTGCTGGAAATGAATGATGCTCTTGCCATTCATGGTTGACTAGTAGCATCAGCATCACCTGGGATTCTTTAGAAATTCAAAATATCAGGTGCCATCCAGACGTGTCTTTTAACAAGATCCCCAGCATTGCATTTACATCATTTCATCTGCATCAAAATCCTGGATAAAGATGGTATTATCTCCATTTTACATTGGGAAATTAAGGATCAGAAAGTTTAAGAAATTCATATAAATGTTACAAGATAATAATAAGTAAAGCTGGATTTGGGCCCATTTTAAAACTTATTATATTTCCACTCTACTAGGATAACTCCTGAACCAGACTAAAGCTATGAGACTTAGGTTTCAATCCAGCTTCCACCATTAATACCTCCCTGGCCTCATACTCTACAAGCCAGTTAACCTATCTGAGTCTCATTTTTTTGCCTGTGTACTTCATGGAATTACTACAAAACAAATGAAATCAATACATGTGAAAACACTTTGTAAAATGTATAGCACTGGCCAAAATTAATTTGTTAATGGAATCTTATTTGGGACTCTTTCTCATTCAGTTTTTTTCCAAGACATAAAGACCAAGAACAAAACACCAGAGGCTAAGGACCTTCACATTACACAGAGAGAGGCTAAGCTGCCTATGTGGTTTTGAAACTGGTGGGTCAGCCTTAGCCCATCACCCAACTCCAGGGTATAAAAAATTTGAAGTTAAAGGGACAGAAGAGTTTTCTCTAGAAAGTGTTTTTAATTGGGGGTGGGAAGGCAGAATTTCTTCTTCATCTCGATCTACAGCAAGAGGCTCTGAGAAGACCACACAGAGAATTTATTTGTCCCCTGAAAGGAGACAACTTCATCTGGAAGGAGAAATCTACCATAAATCTCTCCTCCCCTGTTGGCTTTCCAGAGTAAAATAATATTATGTTCTGGTATTGCCATGCTGATATTTAAACTGGACGGCAAATGTTAATTATGTATCTTGGGGCTAAAAGCAACTAGTGGACTTTTTAATTATCAAAAAGTGTCTGAAAAGTTAGGACCCTGCCCAAAATTTCAGCCAAAAAGCAAGGAAAAGCTCCACAGATTTTGTCTAAAGGGACAGTGAGAAAAAAATAATGTAGTTTGCTGCTTGCACCCAATGGAACACTGCTCTTTCGATACCCTGGTTACTCTATTATTAGTATAATAAAAACCAATACTAGATAAACAGAAAAACTGTTTCCAAAGCAAAAGTCTGGTTTCAAAGATAAAGGTTTGAAGAGTGAGGTGGAACAGGTGAACCAGCTTTCCTAAATTACCTGCTCTTACCCTAAATCCAAAACCCTAAAACGCATCCTAATCCATTGTCTGACAGCTGCTAAACAGTCAGATGCAGGCGAGGCTTCCCATCATGAACTGGGCCTAATTCCATTTTTCTGTAAGAAACTATAGAGGTTTAGAGCTGTAGAAAACTTCTTCCCCACAATCAACTACTAACCCAGCATACGGGATAAGAAGATAGAAGAGGAGCCTCTTCACCCCTCACAGAAATACCCAGTGAGAATGGAGGTATTAGTCAGACTAGCTATGAAGGGGAAAGCTGAGAGCAGAAGTCTAGGCAGACCCAGCACACAGGTCCTGGGGATGTGGACACAGGAGCAAGGTCACAGGTTGTTAGCTGTAGATACAGTCACACATGGGTAGCTGCAAAAATAGGAGATCAATATATGGGTTGGAAAAAAGAAATGGAAAAGATCCAATTTGACCAAGGTGTCCAATTACCATGTGTGTCAGGATGACTTCTAATACATATCTCCATCCCAAACCTTTGTAGGAAGCTCAACGCCACAGACATCTTCTTTCTTTCTCTATCTTCTAAGTCCAGCACCACTCCCAATCCCACTTATGGCCATTCAAAAGTCTAAGACTTTAAAAAATAGTCATATTCTTAACCTCCTTAAAATGCTTCCATGGTCTTCACAGCCTTTAGATAATGCCAGGGCTCCTTGGCTGGCCTCCAAGGTCTCTTGTGACCTGGCTCCTACTCACCTCATTTCTCACTGACTCCCATTCCACACCTCACCATCCAGCCAGATGAAACTGCTCAGTTTCCAAACACTTCTCACCTTTGAGCCTTAGCATTTTCTCTACTACAGAGTTTTCCAAGCTGGCTGATGATAAGAACCACCTGAAATGGTTTTTAAAATGCAAATTCCCAGGTTCTACTACAGACCTACGATTCAGAATCAACAGGGAAGGGATTCAAGAATCTGTGTTTTTAACAAGCTCTCCAGGTAAAACTTAGCATCTGGCAACTATAGTGTAATTCTATGATGCAAGGACTCTGTCTGCCTTTTTCATAGTGTTATATCCATAATCCATGATAAGTGCTATTCCCTTTGCATACAATGCCTGTCCTCCTCCAATATTTTATCTGACCGAATGCTGTTTTGTTTAAACAGCACCCAGTTCAGTTTGTGTAACATAATAGGCAGTCTACAGATATTGAATAGCTAATTAATAAGAAAATAAGTGAGTGCAACAAATGAGTGGCACAGGAAATTTGGGGAAATGAGATGTGAGGTTACAAGTGGCAGGCAACAGTTGGATGAATGTATCCCTCATTGTGGACATCTGGGAGACCCAATTATAGGGATGGGGATTGCAATGGCCTGAATTTTTATGTCCCCTCGAAATTCATAGGCTGAAATCCTAACCCCAAAGTTGATGGTATTAGGACATGGAGCCTTTGGGAGGTGATTAGGTCATGAGGGTGGAGCCTAGAGAGATCCCTTGTCCCTTCCACCATGTGAGAACACACCAAGAAAACTGCTATCTATGAGCCAAGAAGCAGCCCCTCACCAGACACTGAATGTGCCAGCACTTTGATCTTGGAATTCCTGGCCCCCAGAACTGTGGGAAAGAAACATCTGTTGTTTATAAGCCACCCAATTTATGGTATTTTATTAGATAAGACAAAATTTCTGGGTTCAGAAACAATATACCCAACCCTAGGGAATGGGTTACCAGATAAATATCTGGTCACTAGAATAACTAAGGACACAATGCAGAAATCTTGCCATTAAGAAAATGGGGAAGAGGATAGAACATTTGTTTTCTAGAGAAATAATTAGAGGGCAGAGATTCAGCCACAATATAACTTAAAAACAATAGAACCCAATAACTTGGAAGAGTGTTGCTGAATGAAATTTGAGTGGTACTAGTTACAAGATGTTCTTTTTTTTTTTTTTTTGAGACGGAGTCTCGCTCTGTCGCCCAGGCTGGAGTGCAGTGGCGGGATCTCAGCTCACTGCAAGCTCCGCCTCCCGGGTTTACGCCATTCTCCTGCCTCAGCCTCCCGAGTAGCTGGGACTACAGGCGCCCACCACCTCCCCCGGCTAGTTTTTTGTATTTTTTAGTAGTGACGGGGTTTCACTGGGTTAGCCAGGATGGTCTCGATCTCCTGACCTCGTGATCCGCCCGTCTCGGCCTCCCAAAGTGCTAGGATTACAGGCTTGAGCCACCGTGCCCGGCCACAAGATGTTCTTAGTGATGAATTACTGAGGTCCCCTTAGAAGGCAGAACTGGGGCTGGGCTGGCACATGGTTACACCTACAGGAGAGTGCGGTAACCCACCTCTAAAGATTAGGAGGAGATGCAGGGTTCAAGAGCCTGGCAGTCACTTCTATCGGCCACTCTTCTCCTTCCTCAGCTACAAGGGAGATCATCAAATTTGTTGAATTATTCCTATATTATTATCAACTAAGAAAGTAATTTTCTGGAGTTGTAAGCTATAAAAGATAAATATTGATTTAATAATACTTGAAAGTAGGTGGAGACATAAATTTTAAAGTCCAGGAAAATCTGAAAGCTGGACAAACAGAGGAACAAGAAAGAAATCAAGAAGACTTCAGACTGTGCTCTTTAGATATCAGATCCTCCTAGTGAAGCTGAACATATTTGCTACTTTTCCGTAGCTACATTTATTTATATAATTAAAAATTTATCCATAAAGCCTCAGTGGTGGTGAGAAGACCAGAAAGAAGAAAGCCAGGGTATATTTGAGGTTTTGTGAAGGTCTCAAACTATCCTTCATCCATCCCAGATAGAAGAGGAGGGGCATGGAGAATCAGAAAGAAAGAAAACTATGAAACTTACAAGATGTAACCACTTTTCTCTTCATGTTTAAACCATGTGTATTTGAGTAGAAATATAGCCCGTGTAATACTGATTCATTTTTGCTGTAATCATCGAACTACTATTTTCCAGGAGGAATTGAATGTGCACAAAGAGTTTTGAGCCTTTTCAGAAAGATTTTTAATCCTTCTTTCTTCCTCTCCTGATTTTATTCTCTCCCTTTCCACATTTATTTCCACAATGAAGAATATTTGATATTTTATTTATATCAGGCTCTATTCTATTCAACACGGTTATCAATCACTTGGATGAGGGATACAGGCAGCTCAGATGCTTATAAAGTATGAGATAAAGTGTGAGATCTTAAAATAAAAGGATAGGATAATCTATTAAATGATAGAGATGGCTGGTTCTAATACTGAGTTTTAATGAAAAATAAAAGTGGTTTTCTTAGATATAAAATATCTGTATGTAGATATATAAACACACAGGAAAGAGTGCAATTTTTTAAGAGGTCACAGTTTAAGAGGAACTTCAGCAAACTAAAGTGTTTCCAGTGGAAGAAAATCTAGATGGGAATGAATCTAAATGGCTTAATGTTATAGGAATTGGGGATCATTTGGCCTGAAAATGAGAAGACTTTGAGGGCATAAGACCACTCTTCGAATAAATTAGAAGACTAGCGAACAACTGCCAATACATTTTATAGTCAGATTTATATCAATACCACTGAACTAGATGGTTCCCAAAATCTTTTCTAGATATAAGATTCTGTGTTCTTCTCCACCATGGCCTATTCGAACCTTCTCCTTCAGAGCACCTCCACCAGTTTGGAACTGTACAAATACTAACAACTGGTTTGGAATGCCCCAATATAAAATTTTCAATGTCAAAGATGGTTCTGGCTTTCACATCAACTTTTTGATAGTTTTGTTTTGTTTTCTCAGATTCTTCTAAAAGGTCTGCCTGACCACACAGAAGTAACTATCTATAAGACTAAAAGATATAATGAAATTCATGCCTAAACTTGAAGCATCTCATCAATTTGTAATCAAGTCCCTTTTGCATAGACACATTCCCCAAGTCTTTTAAAAAAATGTCCACAAGCAATTTCTCCTCTCCTTTCAGGATTTTTAACTATTGGATTGAGTAGCAAGAAATGGGAAATGAATTCAATGATGGGAGAAAATAACAGTCATGGTTTCTTATGACATTTAAGAAAATGGGAAAGTAGGATAAACTCATCTAAGTAACTATTCTAAAGGTTGAGTATTTGGCCACTTTCTTGCCCAACATAACCATTAATAGTTGTGACCTAAGGAGTTTCAGGACATAAGGCTGAGCATTTGAATGACAAGCTAGGAGGGTGCCTGATGGTGAGCATTCACTGTGTGCATGTGCGCCATCCAAAACTTTTCATATGGGAAAACTAAGACAAGAAAGTTAATTAACTTTACAAGACAGAAGAAAATAAAAGTCCGTTTTCACTTCAGTTTACCACTGTGAGAATTGAAACTATTCCATTTCCAAGAAAACTATTAATTTTTATAGTGTCAGCATGCTTTTTATAAACTGCATTTTTATGATGCCATGCTTGGTGTTGGAAACATTTTATACTCCAGAGGAAAGTCTGAGTTTTTGCGAAGTGGAGGAACAGTATCATATTTAAACCATTTGATCTATTTTTAAAAACGCTGTAGTTAAGCCTACAGAATGTCTTTTAAAGTCTTTTAAATAGAGCCTTTTACAAGACCTCTCAAACGGGTAATATTCTGCTCCGTCTCTCCTTTGTCTTGCTTTCTGCACATTCTGTGTGTTCCAAGAATGTGCGCTGTCCACAGACTCAGATTGCTGGGTGTCCAATCCACAATCCACATATAATAAAGACTCCTCAAGCTCCAGCATGAATTAATCCGCTGCCTACCACATCCTCTTTTGGAAGAAGAAGAGCAATCAATGTGATGAAATAACGGGAAAGAGTTTTTGCAAGAAAAGATTAAAGGAACTGGAGGTGTTTCACCTACAGAAGAGAAACAGTGATTTGTACACAGCTTTTCATTGAAGATTTCTTTTCTAGAGGCAGTAAATAATTATGTTCCATGTCCACAGAGAATCAACAACAACAAAAAAACTGTGTTGAAGTTATATCCAGTTTACCATTGAGCAAAAAAAAAAAGGTATTTTCAAGGTTTGAGTGATAAAGCAGTGAAATGATCTCTTCTGGAAGGTTATAGAGCTTGTCTTGCTAAAGAGCTTCCATAACAGAAGAGTTGCCCTCTTGCCTTGAATGGTGTACATAAAGAAGGTCTGTGACTAAAATGCAGAAGTGGGAACTTGTGGCCCAATAACCCAAGGCAGAGATGAATATATGCTGTTGTAAAGGCCTGTAAGAAAAGTATTCTTGGAATTTGCCTTGGTAATACATTCTAGTACTTAGCAACGACCCCTATCAAGGAATTCCTTTTCCTAGGCTCAAAGTTCAGGTGTTACATTCAGATCCTTCTCTATGGGAGTGAGGATGTATAACGCACCCTTGAGTGGTCCTTGCAGATGAGTTGCCATCTTCCACCTCAGTATGGTAGTGGTCTAGCTAGGGTATTGTCTAATGTGCCCATCACAGAGCCATAAATAGAAGAGCGCTTCATAGAGCACATGCCTGATTCTTCTGACCATGAGGAAAAAGAGTCATGTGTGCTCTTGGCTGACCTCAAAAGAGATATAGCATCAAATTCTACTGACCTCTAGTATATTTTTAGTAACTCTTATTTGCACAGCTCTAGACTAAGTGCTGGCCAGAAACATTAAAAAAAAAAATATGTCATATTATCAGCCTCAAGTTGCTGAAATATTTGGGGTAAAAATAAGACATATGCATATTAAAGAGATGAGTGAAACAGCTTTTGTTAAATGACAGTGTGACAGACTGAAAAAGTGCTGAAGAAATCAAAGAAGACAGGGACATCTGCAGACTAGAGTAGCTGGGAAAGGCTTCATGGAGGAGATGGGACAAAGTTTGGAAATTTGAATACTTCTCTTGCTTAATTTTTCATCTAAATGACTTCCCAGACTAACCTACAATCTCCTTGTCCTCTATAAGGTACATTGACCGATACCCGCAAGGAGCTGATCAGTTTTAGTTTGTAGTGACTAGCTTCTAAAAGTGAACATTTTTATACCAGTTGAATTTGTTTTTACAGTTTAGTAAAATATTATATAAATGGATGAAACAGTAAAAAAAAAAAAAAATTCCTAGAAAAGCTAAGTTATATACCTTGAAAATCGCTGATATTGGTGAGTTGCTTACAAATATTTTCCCATGTGGGTATTGGTGAAATAACTATAAAGATAGGTAACTTTTACTAAAATTTGAAGAATTCTAGACACAGATTGCTTCATGAGTATTTTTTTTGTTGTTGTTCTTAGTTCACTTTAAAGAAATCCAATTGGAAATCATAAGCTACTGTAAAGAAGACAACATGAGCTCTATTTAATCCCTGAACTCATACTCAGAAAATATAAATTAGCCTTGATCATACATTTTTAAGTTATTCTGTGCTCAGTTATGTTTTTACAATAAAATGAAAAATTAAAATATATGTTACCATTTTTAATGATTCTCTGTTTTAAGTGACTTAATTAACCTGTCAACTACTATTCGATAGCATAAGCCTGGTTAATAGGGCTTTTGTTGGCAAAAGTAACCTAAGAAGCACTGGACCAGAGGGACAAGGACATGGTTTCTAGTTTTGCCTTCTCACTGGAACTTGATCAAGACAATTCCTTGCCTGGCTCCAGTTTTATACTTCATTAAGTAAAACTGTGGTAAATTAGGTCTCTCTACAGCACACCTCCCCCCCGCCCTCCACACCAAGCCTTGGCATTCTGCAAATCAGTGATACCAGCTTTCATAAGCCCTTGGTGCATTGCAAACCTATAACACAGACTTGTTAACTAACAATCATTTGCACTTTTTACTGTCCTGACATAGCACATTTTTAAGTGTTCCAGTCCTCCAGTGCCCCTAGAACTGATCTTATTTCTCCTTATGACTGCTTTTTCTCAGAGAAAGTGTAGTATTCCAATTTTGATCTCCACTGGGTTTGAAACAGAATAGAGGCAAGGTATGTGAGAAAAAGACACTTCCCACAAATGAAAAAATATGAGAGACAGTTATTATGGGGGATTAACTTTAGACAAAAACAAATCCTTGATGCTTTTGGCCTATACCTCAAGAAGAGATCTGAGAAATATGCTAAGTCCTTTTTATATAAACCAGGATGCATCCTTCCCAACAAAGGAGCACTGCTACATCCTTAGCTGGGGAAGAAAAAGAAAAAAAAAAAGGACTGTAAAATGCAAATAAATTGAGGAGGATACCAAATGAGGTATGATTTCATGGACTGGATCATGGAAATAAGTGGGATATTAGTGGGAAAACTGTCAAAATCTGAATAAATATTATAGTCTAATTAATAGTAATGTACTAAGGTTAATTTTTTAGTTTGACAAATATACCATGGTTATGTGGGATGTTAAAATGAGGAGAAGCTGGGTGTAGAATACACAGGAACTCTCTGTACTAACTTTATAATTTTTCTGTAAATCTAAAGTTATTCTAAAATAAAACATTCATATTCCAAAAAATTAGAGGTGCAAAAGATGACAGAGACTTATAGAGAATGAGAGTTTCAGGGAGAGAGAGAGAGAGCAAATGGGGGTATTAGGTGAAGAAGGGAAGGACACAGACAGCCAGGGAGGTGAGACTGTATTATAGAGAATTTTAGCTCATGGTTGGTTTCTATTTACTTAGTTTGCAGTCTTATTAGTCTGTATCTTTAGGGAAGTTGGATGCAAGTATTCAACCATGTTCTGCTAAAATGGTGCACTGCAATAAAAGCACCTCCTCCTCAACCCACTTACTGCTACATCAAACACTACTAGGATGGAAAGAGAAATTCTGTAATTTATACTTTATTTGCATAAAAACAAGATTTAGTAATCAAGAGTATCCCATGCTGTTACCCTTGCCCAAGCTGTCACCCAGGAAAATTATTTTTCCAGCGAAATTGGAAATTCCCCTGAGTCACCCCATTCCCTTGCTCTGACATTGGGTTTCCTCTGAAAAGTGCCTTGTGGCATGATTGTGTTAGCCTTATGTTTAGAGATTACCACAGCAGCCCAGGGAAGGAAATGTTTGCCCATCCTCCTACTGACAAGGACCAGAACCCTGTAAAGTCTAACTTTTTTGCTATCCTTTAATTGGGATGACTCCCTTCCAGGGGACCTAGATTACTCATAGGCCCAAAATACATTCCTGTAAGTTATCAAAGCCCAATTTGGAGAACAAAATATTTATCAAAGCCTACATAGTGGCATGGCCATCAGCCCAGAAAGGCAATGACCAAGTAGCTCACACATGGAGAAATTAAAGAATATGTATTTTCCACTGAAAAGCAGAGAGATATTCACAGATGGATTTTCTATGGGTCTTTTGCAGATGTGGAGTAACACATGTTCATGGTCTTTTCAGTTGCCCTTCCCCTTTCTATCTAAGCTTCTCCTTACATCTAGGGTCAGTGGAGCCAAAGTGGTAGGAGGAGGAAAGAAAGGAGAAGGTTATCTGAGAAAACACAATCTTAAGATGCCTCTAGAGGAAATGTGACTACTTTGGGAACTCTTTTTCCTCTTTATGCTCCAGAATCCTATTCCTAGTTATATCATGCATTCTGTACTATTGGTTTAATTGAATCAAATAGCATTACATAAAAATAGAATTTTAGTGCTAGAGTTTGTCATCTCATCCAATTCTTTTATTATTTGGGTGTATAGCCACAAAAATAAAATGAGAAAGGTAAGTGCATATCAAAGCAGTTCGTGGGGGCAGGACTGCTCCTCTCATTTATGGCCATTATCATCCACAAATAAATACTAAACATGGACCATAGCTGCATGGAGCCTGGGAAAATGAGTCAAGGACCAGACTAACTGCTGTATGGTGAGAGCTGCCAAGCAGACATGTCAGCGTTTACCTGGGGTAAGGCAGCCAAAAGCAGGCAAGATATACAATACCATACACTTAGAAAACCTTGAGTGAGCCACAGTCAGTCTGTATTTTAAAATATTGATTTAAATTCCAACCTCAGAACATTCACTTTGAAGGAACAGAGAAAGCTTATGCAGTTCAAATTTCAATTTGAAATATAAATAAGAAATTTTACAATTCTTATGGTGGTACGTGAACTGTAAAACAAATTCTCTTTAGCTGCACTCTATGTGTATATATTTTACATAAAAGTTTCTTCATTGGAAATTCTTCAAGTGATTAATGGTGCAGAATGATCATATGTCATCAGGCCCCAGAGAGTCATGAGAGGAGAAGGAGACTAAAAGACAGAAAAAGAAAAATTTGTCTTTCCAATGCTTTCAGAATGGTGCTCTTCCTTAGGGAAAGTTGCCTGTAACTTCAAGTAAGGCTTCTGTGGCAGCAGGCATACAGAGGTAAGTACACCTACTTCAGGGGGCTCACCTGGGACAGCTTAATGAGTTTCTGATCTCCTAAAAGCAACAGGAGGCCCACCTACTTTGCGGGAGTGGAGGAGGGCAACAGGTAGGGCTAATCCCATCCCTAAGGACAAAATAAAATAAAAGGTGATCACTCAGTCACAGAGAGTAGAGGAAACTACTCTATCGCCTGTGTGGGTGAAGTCCAAGCCTTGCAGGCTGGAAGTAGATCCCCAAATACAATATATTCCTTTCTCCATTCAAAGACATTTGAAAGAAAAATAATGCAGTCCTCAAATTTTATCCCTCTGAGAAAATAGCCCTCCAATGAGGAACATTGTTGTTTAAAAAATGCCCTTGAGATCCATGCCTCATAAGTAACACCAACTTATAATGAGGTCTTGTTGGCCCCTTTGGTTTCTAACTCCCCTCAAATGGTATCAAAGATCATCCTGCCTCAGACTGGATTCCATTCAATATTAAGCCATCATACTGCGGTTTTGGCATTTATTTAATATCCAAAGGACAAAACAGCCAGCTGTCAGTAGCATTTTTTATGTTCTATCATTTACAACCAGAAAACAACTATTTTGACCACTTTATGATATGAAGCCACTAAAAGCCATATATTCAACTAGAAAAGCTTCAGTAATCATTGAACCCTGCTTAAAATCCAGAGAGAAAAGTTGCTTTATTTAAATATTGGTAAATGCTTAGCATAAGCTAGGTGTCAGCAAGCCATAACCCAGTGTCTGGCCCTACTGCCTGTTTTTATAAATAAAGTATCACTGGAAAACAGGCATGCCCGTCCATAGATTTCTTGTCTATAGCTACGTTCACAATACAATGGCAAAATTGCGTAGTTGCCACAGAAACCATATAGCCCACAAAGCCAAAAATATTGACTATCTGACCTTTTTCAGAAAACATTTGCTGACCCTTGGATAAGCCATAACTAGTTCTTTTCAATAAGGTTATCTTCATTCTGGAACAGAGAAAAATATCTCTTAAAAGACAAAGTAATCTCTTCTGAATGGGCTTAGGTTAAATATATTTCTAGAGGTATGTGCATTATTCTGCATAATAAAATCAGTTCTCTACATTTACTTCCTCTCTAATAGAAGCCGGCTATTCTACCATATTGGAGCAAGGGCAAAGTCACTAAGGTTCTCAGTCTTTGTATACTGTAAATTAAATTGGACTCTACAATAGCTTTTGTCTGAAGAATGTTTAAAGACACCATAGTTTGTTTTCATGGTCATGCATTTTTCTTCAGAACTAAGTAGGAGTTTTATTGAATTATTTTCATTGATTAAGAAATCATCTGAAGATCTGGAAAGGCCATGATGATTTTTAATCTTTTTTAATTTTATTTCAAGCAGTCTTCATGATAAGGAAGGATTGTAAAAAGAATTATACTCTAGCTCTCTCAACATAATTCCCTGAAGATCAAACATTCTGATTGACTCTCTTTTTTGACTAAAAAGCATTTTGTGTCTTTCTATACTATCCATTTAGCTAAAAGAGACAGATGAAAAATGAATAAAATAAACTCTGCTCCAGTTCAATAGTTTCTTTTTAGTTGTTTTTATTTTGCTTAACCAAGTCACTTGGCCTCAGTTATCCCGGTCATGGGAGCTTTGTTCATGCTGGATACCCTTCACTCTAATCCCCAAAGCCTCATATCCTGTTTTTCACTCTTTCTCTTGACTTTAGCAGATGTTGTCTATTAATGTGTCTGAGAGCTTAGGATGTTTCAATTATGGACCAAAGAAACAGGCTATTTTCACTCCTGTGCTTCCACGAAGTTACTGTCCATTTGTCTTTTGCAAGAGTGTGATTATCAGTACAAATAAATTGCAAATTGAAAGATGTGGAATGAACCAGCCATCCAGATTCAGATTCTGTGGATCAGGAAGCAGAAATGCTCCCGTTGTCCCACTTTATTCATCATAACTTGTAAGTCTTATTTGTCTAACTTGATCCAGGCAAAGCTTCCTTGTTTTTAAAATCTGACATCCACTTGACTTTCCTTGTTTAGGTTTTAAAATACAGTATAAATCAAGAGACAAGCTGTGAATGTGTATAGAGTATGTGAAAAGGAAGACAGGTATTCTGGTCTGGCTGAGTGAAAGATCACCACGGGAAGTTAGTGAAGATGAGGCTGGAAGAGGTACAGTGAATCCTGATCACCTTGTTAAGGCATTGCTTATTCTCAAGGCCATAGAGAGCCAATGAAAATGTTTTAACAGTCAAGACAACTGGGTTCTGGAGTTCCATTCATTTCTCATTAGCTGGCTGCTTTTGGACATTATTTGACCAGTATGTCTTTAAGTTTTACCCACAGTTGAAGGAAGAAAGTAAAACTCACATTATATGACTTACAGTATTGTTTAAGGAAGCAAATGAAATGTGCTTACAAAATATATGTACTGATAAGGTTTTACAATTATCACTATATTCATCATAATGCCCCAAGTTATTCTATCAAGTTCAGTTCCACTTTAGCAGAGTAGACCCGAAATGCCTAGGCTTGAATCCTGGCTTCATGACTTCCTGTGTGACTTGCCTAACCCTCAAATTCCTCACTCAGAAAATGGAGATACTAATAGTATCTACTTCCAACCTACTAAACAGTAAATACTTAGGGAGGAAATTACATAAGATAATTCACATATAGCACTCAGAACAAGCTTTGACATGTAATAAGAGATAAGGGTTAGCTTTGTCATTATAATCATTAATACTTCACAATGGGAATGTTACATGAGCATGAAGGAGAGAGCTAAAACATTATCCCACATCACCATGGAGTGTGCACAGAGTAATTCCAGTGGATAAATTATACTAGTTAATAGATGCCTTTCTTGGCTTGATGAGTAGTGCACATACAAGCTGCTCAAGAAACGTTAGTTCCTGCATTCAATAAGCATTCAATAAATATGTACTGAGTGTCTAATTCATACCACTCAATATGGAATATACACTGAGCAAGATAATCTATAGTTTGGATTTTACAAGCAAAAAACAAACAGTGGGGGTTGCTAAAGGAATGCATTTCAGGGCCACCTAGTGCAGTCCAGGAGGGTGAGCGAAGACTTCCCGGGAGGCAATGATGTCTAAGGTGAGACTTGAAGTAGGAAAAGGAGTTGTCCATGTAAAGCAGGCTGGGACAGGAAGAATATTTCATCAGAGACAACAAGATATAGGACGTCTCTGAGAGAAGAGTGATCGTGGTGATCCCATATACTGAAGGACAATTAATATGGCTAGCAAGTAGGATATGATGGGGAAATGTGGTGGCAGTAAGAAGGATTCTGATGGCAGAGGGCACTGGATGTAGGTGGATGCACTTGGGCATTATTCTGAAGGCAACAAGAAGCAATTAAAGGGTTTCAAGCAAGAGAATGTGAAATAATTATCTTTACCTTTGACAAAAACTTAAAACAAATGAAGTCGTCCTTTTTCTGTGTGGAAATTGAAGCTATCTGGCTGAAAGGTGATGATTGTTTCTATTTTTAAATCTTAACATTCAGTCATAGAGGACAGCAGCACATAGGTTTGAGATATCTGGGAAAAAATAACTGAGGAACTGAAGGGGGAAATGAGGCAGAGGAAGGGATTGAGTACCAAGCCACACATTTCTAAGAGTAGATGAAGGTCTTGTTTTTATTTCTGAATTCCAATTGTGTTCAGTGATCAGGAATCGTATTGTTTCAATATAAAGGCATTGCATGTGACAGGAATAAAAGAAAACAATTCTATATTAAGTTATGTGCTGTCACCCTTCCCAACTCCCCCACCCTTACCTGCCTTCCAAGAAAGAAGGATTCTTCCTGTCATGTTCAGTTTTTAGATTCTCCTTTGCTGCAAGGAATGCAAGGAAAAAGCTCCAGCAGAAAAACTGAAAGACATCTCAGGTACCAAGCCAGTTTACCTAGTAAGTAATTGATCCAGAAAGAGGAGGAAAGAAGCAAGAAACAAAGCTGGGTTTGCGAAAGTTTGGGGAAGCCTGACGTGGTTATTGACGAATACTTGGGAGTGCAGTAAAGTCTAGGAGACATTAAGAATAAGAATAATACAGTCTGGGCACGGTGGCTCATGTCTGTAATCCCAGCACTTTGGGAGGCCGAGACAGGCGGGCCACTTGAGGTCAGGAGCTAGAGACCAGTCTGAGCAACATAGTGAAACCCCATCTCGACAAAAATATAAAAATTAGCCAGGCATGGTAGTGCGCGCCTGTAATCCCAGCTACTCGGGAGGCTGAGGCAGGAGAATTGCTTGAATCTGGGAGGCAGAGGTTGCACTGAGCCGAGATCACACCACTGCACTCCAGCCTGGGTGACAAAGTGAGATTCTTCGTCTCCAAAAAAAAGAAAAAAAAGATAAATATGGAAAAACACTATAAGAAGTGTTTCTGTATTATAAATGATGTAATCACATAGAAGTACAATAAGTAAATTGTTTTTCAATTATTTTAAATGTAGGAGAGGCATTTCGTTGATTATAACATCATGCTGAAGTGGGACTACAATCCCTCTAAACTATGGAAATGTTATCTATATAATAAGGAGGCTTCCCCAGAACTTAAAAAGATTTATTTCCAGAAAGATCTCCTCAGAATTCTTGCCAAGGAGGAGAGAAAAGAGGAAGAAAAAAAGTCATCTTTTTTTTTTTTTACATCGAAATACATAGGATGTAAAGTAAGAATTTTGGCAGACACTGGTCTTTCCCTTCTAATGTATGCTCACTAAATAGTATTCAATAAGAATGTTCTCGAGAGAAATAAATGAAAACGAAGCTCCAAGGAAAAAAAAAAAAAGCAGATCCAGGATGCCCTGAGCAGCTACATAACAAAGGGTGAGCCATCACAGGATAATCATTACCTGCTTAGAACACAGCAGAGGAAGAGTTTGTGTTCTGCTGCTTAAAATATTCCACATAAATGAATCAACCAAAGAGTGGAAGCTAATTCAAACAATTTTGCAGACTAAAAGTAGGAAATTTAAAGTCACAGAAATGACAAAAAAAAATACTGCTTTAATTGACAACAATTTCAATGTGATTCATAAGAATCAATTTGTTTGCTTGAAGAATGCAATTACTTCAAGCAAACAATTATCCAACCTGTTTTAGAGAAGGAATGTTTAGGAGTATAAGAGAGCAAATAGCCCAAGGAGCACATGACCAGGGGGCTCTGCTTTGCAAAACTATGTCTCTGAATCTAAAGTTTAAACTGGGCCAGGCACAGTGGTTCATGCTTGTGATACCAATACTTTGGGAGGCCAAAATGGGAGTTTGAGCCCAGGAGTTTAAGACTTGCCTGAGGAGTTTAAGACCTGCCTGGGCAATTCAGTGGGACCTCATCTCTATGAAAACCTCAAAAAACTAGCCTGGCATGGTGGCACACCCCTGTAGTCCAAGCTACTTGGGAAGCTGAGGTGGGAGGATCACTTGAACCCAAAGGCGGAAGTTGCAGTGAGCTGTAATCATGCCACTGCACTCCAGCTTGAGCAACAGAGCAAGATTCTGTCTCAAAAAATAAAATAAAATAAAGTTTAAATGTATAATGTTTACATGGGAGGATCAGGATTTAGGATGATTTGTTATTTTTATTCAAAAAGCAATAATGAATTTGTCTCTGAACAAATATTGTACCCAGTCCGCTGTTTAGGGAATACAAAAATGGCTAGAACTGCTGCATACAGCCGTGGTGCCACCCAAATGGCTAAAAAGCTATGTTTTCATTCCAGAGCTAGATTATGTGAAAAGGGAAAATTGTGTGTGAGAAAGAAATATATTTGGATACTGGATCTTCAGTCAGCATTCACCTCTATGGAAAAACTGAGGTATTCTATTTTTAAACTTCAATATTCAGCCATAAAAGAAAATCAATTTGAATATGCATCATTGGAATTGAGTTTCTTCAATTTGTTCCAGACATTAAGCACTAGTTACCAGCTCTACACTGCTTGGCAGCTCCCATCAGAATCCAACAGCAAGACACTTACACTACTCTACAAATATCAAAACAATAGGGTGTGTGGTCTTCGTTAATCAGCAGGATACGCCAGTACAGGAACACACTTTCCTCCCTGTGGTCCACCAAAGAAACGTGGAAAGAATGTGATCCAATCCCTGCATTGCACAAACGTGGAGACCAACTGACTTCTCAGGAAGAAGAATGCTGGAACAATTTCCACTTACTCAATTCAGGTTATCTCCAAAGGAAGATGAAGGTGATCATTAATCTGTATGTGCTAAAGATGATCAATACTTTCTTCCCAAACTCCTACCACCCATGAGAGAGAATCAGAGTCAACAATAAAGGCACCACAATTTCACTCTACTTTTACTTCAAAATGATTATCTCAGCTTGGTAAATAAGTTATCATTTTTATTTAAAAAGTAAGCTGAGCAAGGTAAGATACCCTTCCACAAATTTCCTAGGCTATAAATAAGCATTCAAACCCAGAAGTCTGAATTCCCAGTCCAATGCTTATCCTGAATTCCCAGTCCAATGCTTATCCCACAAGACTGTAGAGTTTCCTGTAGCCACCCCTCATAAGGGCTAGAGCAGCGTTTCTCAACCTGTCACTACTGACAATTTGGACGAAATAATTATTTGTAGGGAAGTGAGGAGGGAAGTTGTCCTGTGCATCGTAGGGTGTTCAGCAGCACTCCTGGCCTCTACCCACTAAACACCGGTAGCACTCCCCAGTCGTGATGACCAATAATGTCTTCAGACATTGCCAAATGTTTCCTAGAAGGCAAAATTGCTCGGTTGAGAATCTCTGGGCTACAGCAATATGAAATTTTCTCTTAAATTATCAACAAAGTAGATGAGTCCATTTTATAGAAACTTAATCACACTTTTAAAAAATTGCACTGTTACTAGAAACATTCTCATAAACCCCTAATATAAAGTTATAATTATTCTATGGTTTAGCAGTAAGGTAAATCATTTCTTTGATAACTACTAAATAATGCAGAGGATTTCTCTCACATAACAATAGGTATTACTTTTAAACCCAATAGCAACCATACACTGACAGTCTACTTGCCTGTTAGATGAGGTGAAAATATATATCTCATAATCAATCACTTATCTACAACAGCATTACATAGATATTCTCCAAATGCCGGTATCCATCCTGTCACATCATGTTACATGTGGAAGAGGTGGGAGCTAAAAGTGTTTTGAGAAGCCACTAAGTTTTGGCTACCTCTAGATTTATAGAGCTACCAACCAAGAAAACTCGGATTAGCAGAAAATATGTACAATTGCCCACTGAAGCCAAACATAAATTCCAAGTCAGTTAGCCTAAATATCTTCTGCAGTTGATGAATCCATTAATAATTATCTTCCTGCACCCATGAAGTAGTTAAAAGGGTTTTCCCTCAAAGGTATGAGGGAAACTTCATAGGTATGAGGGAAATTTCATGTCTCATGTATGAAACACGAAATTCCCCACTTGGAATATTTTAAGTCTGAACTTTACAGTCTTTGCAAAACTGACCCAAGTATACTCATCAAAGAACACTGAAATGGAAATACGACTGGTTCATTGCTGGGACCATATTTGCATGAAGATATTGGGTGAAGCCTACTATAGTGCTCAGCTTTTATTTTGGTTTTCTTAGAGGACATCCTAATTATGGACATAGAAATGTAAAAAGTGCCACTCTTAGTTGGGTCCAAGAATCTTCCAGAAGTAACACCACCACAGATATTGTAAGAGTTACTCAAAACCATGACATCTTGATTTCAAATGGAATCACTATTCAGAACTTGAATTTCTGTTCTTCCTGGAATACGAGTTTTAAGGAAACAAATTTTCTTGGGTTGAGAATCAAAGTAGACAAACACTTTTTGGAGAGTGACAGGTTGCCTTTATTCATATAATGTTTTTAAGTATAAGATCCTTTTCTGAGGGATAACCCATTGTAAATTCATCTCTATTCCTGGGAAAATGATAATAAATGACAACTGAGGCTCATACTTGAAAGAACTATTTCCCAGCAGCCACACCTTTTGGTAACCATCAGCAGGAAAGATTTCAGCTACCTTTCTGAAGGGGACCAGAGCTGTGACCACAGTAGAACTGGGAAAATGTCCAGCATTGTATAACCATTATTGCTATCCCTACCTCATCCTGCCAAGGACTTAAGTTAAACACTGGAGTTAGAGGATAACAAATGATCATTCAAAGAGCCTCTTCAGGTTGTACATGGTAGAAATTACAATGGATGGTTACGAACCTAAATAAAGAACTGTTTCCATACTGGTGAACTTAAACATTACTACCTCATATAAAAGTTTGCAGTTTAGGACTATTAGAATGAAAACCTTGACCTTGAGGGAAAAGAAAAGATATAGTGTATTTGTGCCATAGAAAATGTAGTGTTTCTATGATGTAATATAATAGACCCAAATTAACCTGAAACAAATGCCACTCTGCTAATAAATATGCTGCAACCAGATTGGCAATGATAGTATGCAGAATTCCCTAATCTTGACTTTTTATATTAAATCATTCACCTTCACAGAGAACAAAAGTGGATACAAAATCATGGGAATTGAGATGGTGTTGGACAGTTTTCCTAAACACATTTTGCAGAGAAAAGCCATTTGTGTATGGAAAAACAATAAGCTAGTCAGGAGCAAGTTCCTGTGTATTTTGCAATCAAAGGGATACTTGCAGAGCTCTAACTTGTTTGCCAATGTTACAAGGAGTCTTCAAAAAGTTAAAATAGCAGAGATTATAAAGTCCACATGTTTGCTGACCTGTTTGTTCCTTTTTGAAAAAGCAATGGGAGTTAAGTGTAGGCAAAGGGATGGGGTTATGGTAGGTGGGTCACAGGGTATTAGATTTGCATGTGGTTGTTTTTCATATTTCTATTCAATGAGAACTGATGGAATCCCTAGAATAATACTGGAAACATCTTTCTGGCACTTCTGAACAAGAGTCATTTGACCAAACTATCCCATGACACAATCATGGAAACAGCAATAAGATCAAGCACATGAATGGGAAGTATAGTAAAACCTGAATATAAAGATTAATTAGAGCTGATTACAGTTCCAGTCCTGGCAGGATTCATCACCTGCTGACTAAAGAGCCCTTGGGCCCTGAGTAATCAGCAGTGGTAGCCAGGCAGTACTCACTGCAGGCTCTAAGTGAAAATCAAAGCTGTGCTGTCTTCGGTTATGACCCAGCACGTTCCTAGCTATGGTGGCTATGGGGAGAAACTCCTTATGCTTAAGCAAACAAGAATGAAAAATAAAGGAGACTTTGTCTTGCAGCTTAGGTACCAGCTGAGCCACAGTGGGGTAGAGCACCAAGTGGATTCCTAGCATCCCCAGTTTCAGGTTTTGGCTTCTGGACAGCACTTCTGGATCTTTCCTGGGCCAGAGGGGAGCCCACATCCCTGGACAGGAGAGACCCAGGCCTGACAGCATTCACCACAAACTGACTGAAGAGCCCTTGGGTGAACATTAGCAGTAGCCTGGTGGTACTCACTGATGGCCAGGGGCAGTGGTGGCCACAGGGAGAGACTCATCTGTTTGAAGAAACGAGAGGGAAGAATGAGAAGGACTTTGTCTTCAGGCTTGGGTGCCAGTCAGCTGAAGTAGAATAGAGCACCAGGTAGATTCCAAAGGTTCCCAACTCCAGGCCCTAGATCTGCAAAGACATCTCTTAACCTGTGCTGGGATACCTTCACTGCCCTGATGGGAAGGATGCAAGCCTGGCTGGATTCACCACTTGCTGATTGTAGAGCCCTTGGGCCTTGAGTGAACATAGGTAGTATCCAGGCAGTGGTAACTGTGGGCCTTGGGCGAGACCCAGTGCTGTGCTAGCCTTGGTCCTGACCCAGCACAATCCCAGTGGTGGTGGTCACAGGGGTTCTTGTGTCACCCCTTTCCCAGCTCTAGGCAGCCAGCACAGAGAAAGCAACTCCATTTATTTGGAAGAAAGTAAGGGAAGAGAACAACAATTTCTATTTGGTAACCCAGGGAATTCTCACAGATCTTACCAAAGACCATAAAGGTGGTACTTCTATGAGTCTGCAAGAGTCACAGGGTTATTGACCTTGTGGTGACCCCTAATGCAGATATGGCTGCAGTGACCAAAGATTTAGATCACAACACCCAAGTCTCTTTGAATATTTGGCAAGCCCTCCCAAGAAGGGCTGGTGCAAACAAAGACTATAATAAATATCTAACTTTTTTTTTTTTTTTTTTTTTTTGAGACAGAGTCTCTCTCTGTTGCCCAGGGTGGAGTGCAATGGCACAATCTTGGCTCACTGCAACCTCTGCCTCCCAGGTTCAAGTGATTCTCCTGCCTCAGCCTCCTGAGTAGCTGGGATTATAGGCGCCCACCACCACGCCAGGCTAATTTTTGTATTTTTGCTAGAGACAGGGTTTCACCATGTTGGCCAGGATGGTTTTGAACTCCTGACCTCAGGTGATCCACACTCCTCAGCCTCCCAAAGTGCTGGGATTATGGCATGAGCCACTGTGCCCGGCCAATACCTAACTTGACAATGCCCAGACATTGATGAACACTCACAAGCATCAAGACCATCCAGGAAAACATGACCTCACCAAGAGAACTAAACAAGGAACCAGGGACTAATCCCAAAGTGACAGAGAAATGTTACCTTTCAGACAGAGAATTCAAACTAATTGTTTTAGGAAGCTCAATGAAAGTAAATAGAGAAAGAATTCAGAATCCTGTCAGACAAATTTAACAAAGAGATTGAAATAATTATAAAGAATCAAGGAGAAATTCTGGAGCTGAAAAATGCAATGAACATATTGAAGAATGCATCAGGGTCTCTTAAGAGCAGAACTGATCAAGCAGAAGAAAGAATTAGTGAGCTTGAAGATAGGCTATTTGAAAATACACAGTCAAAGAAGACCAAAAAAAAAAAGAATGAAAAAGAAGGAGGCATCCCTACAAGATCTAGAAAATAGTCTTAAAAGGGCAAATCTGAAAGTTATTGGCCTTAAAGAGGAGGTAGGAAGAGACATCAGGGCAGAAAGTTTATTCAAAGGGATAATAACAGAGAACTTCCCAAACCTAGAGAAAGATGTCAATATTCAAGTACAAGAAGATTATAGAACACCAAGCAGATTGACCAAAAGAAGACTACCTCAAGGCATTTAATAATTAAACTCCCAAAGATCAAGGATAAAGAAAGGATCCTAAAAGCAGCAGAAGAAAAGAAACAAATAACGTACAACAGAGCTCCAATACATCTGACAGCAGACCTTTCCGTGGAAACTTTACGGGCCTGGAGAGAGAGGCATGACATATTTAAAGTGCTGAAGGAATAAAACTTTTATTGTAGGATAGTTTATCTGGTGAAAATGTTCTTCAAACATGAAGGGGGAAATAAAGACTTTTCCAGATGAACAAAAGGTAAGGGATTTCATCAACACCAGACTTGTTCTATAGAAAATGCTATGGGGAGTTCTTCAATCTTAGAGAAAATGGTGTTAATGAGCAGCAAGAAATCATCTGAAGGTGCAAAACTCACTGGTAATAGTACACACACAGGAAAACACAGAAATTATAACAATGTGACTGTGATGTGTAGACTACTCACATCCTGGTAGAAAAACTGAAAGATGAATGTATCAAAAATAATAACTACAACAACTTTTCAAGACATAGACAGTATAAAAATATACAAATAGAAACAACAAAAAGTTTTAAAGTGGGAGGGGCAAAGTGAAAGTGTAGACTTTTTATTAGTGTTCTCTTTTCTTTTTTCTTATGTAATCAGTGTTAAGTTGTCAACAGTTTGAAATAATGGATTATAAGGTAGTATTTGTAAGCCTCATCAAAAAAACCTCAAATCAAAACACATACAGCAGATACACAAAAAATAAAAAGGAAGAAATTAAACCACATTGCCAGAGAAAATCACCTTCATTAAAAGGAAAACAGGAAGTAAGGAAAGAAGGACGAGAAGACTACAAAACAATCAGAAAACAAATTTTACAATGTCAGGAGTAAGTCCTTACTTATCAATAATAACATTGAATTTAAATGAACTAAACTCTCCAATGAAAAGACATAGAGTGGCTGAATGGATTAGAAAAAAAAAAAAAGCAAGATCCAATAATCTGTTACCTACAAAAACACACTTAACCTACAAAGACATACATAGATGGAAAATAAAGGTATGGAAAAAGATATTCCATGCCATTGGAAACCAAAAAAGAGCAGGAATAGCTATAGTTATATCAAACAAAATAGATCTCAAGATAAAAACTATGAAAAGAGACAAAGAAGGTCACTATGTAATGACAAATGGGTCAATTCAGCAAAAGGTTATAATAATTGTAGGTATATATGCACCCAACACTGGAGCACCCAGATATATAAAGCAAACATTATTAGAGCTAAGAAGAGACATAGACCTCAATACAATAATAGCTGGAGACTTCACTATCCCACTTTTAGCACTGGACAGATCTTCCAGACAGAAAATTAGCAAAGAAATGTAGGATTTAATCCGCACTATAGATTAAATTGACCTAATAGATATTTACAGAATATTTCATCCAACAGATGAACAGAACACACATTCCTTTCCTCAGCACATGAAACATTCTTAAGGATAGATCATATGTTAGGTCACAAAACAGGTTTTAAAACATTCCAAAAAATGAAATAATATCAAGCATCTTCTCTGACCACAGTGGAATAAAACTAGGAATCAATAACAGGAGGAATTTTGGAAACTATACAAACACATGGAAATTTCAAAATATGCTCCTGAATGACCAGTGGTTCAATGAAGAAATTAAGAAGGAAATTGAAAACTTTCTTGAAACAAACAATAATGGAAATACAACATACCAAAACTTATGGGATACAGTGAAAGCAGTACTAAGAGGGAAGTTTATAGCTATAACCACCTATACCAAAAAGAAGAAAAACTTCAAATAACTTAATGATGCATCTTAAAGAACTAAAAAAACAAGAGCAAACCAAACCCAAAATTCATAGAAGAAAATAAATAATAAAGATCAGAGCAGAAATAAATGAATTTGAAATGAGAAAAACAATACAAAAGATCAACAAAACAAAAAGTTGGTTTTATAAAAGATAATAAAATTGACAAATCTTTAGCCAGACTAAGATAAAAAAAGAGAGAAGACCCAAATAAACAATACCAGAGATGAAAAAGTAGACATTATAACTGATGCCACAGAAATTCAAAGGATAATTGTTGGCTACCATGAACAACTATATGCCAATAAATTGGAAAACCTAAAGACATATAACTTGCCAAAATTTAACTAGGAAGAAATCCAAAACCTAAACAGACCAATAACAAGTAATGAGATCGAAACCTTAACAACAATTCTTTCAGCAAAGAAAATCCCAGGACCCAGTGACTTCACTGCTGAATTCTACCAAACTAATACCAACCTTACTCAAACTATTCTAAAAAGCTAGAGGAGAAGAGAATACTTCCAAACTAATTCCACAAGACCAGTATTACCTTGATACCAAAACCAAAGACACATCAAAAAAAGAAAAGGCCAATATCACTGACAAATATTGATGCAGAAATTCTAAACAAAATACTAGCAAACTGAATTCAACAACACATTAGCAAGATCATTCATCATGACAAAGTGGGATTTATCCCAGAGATACAAGGGTGGTTCAACATATCAAATCAACCAATGTGAAAAATCATATCAACAGAATGAAGGATAAGAACGATATGATCATTTCAGTTGATGCTGAAAAAGCATTCAACAAAATTTCATATCCCTTCATGATAAAAACCTTCAAAAAACTAGGTATAGAAGGAACATACTTCAACAAAATAAAAACCATATACAACAGACCTGTAGGTAATATTATATTGAACAGGGAAAAACTGAAAGCCTTTCCTCTGAGATCTGGAACACAATAAGGATGTCCACTGTCACCACTGTTATTCAACTTAGCCCTGGAAGTCTTAGCTAGAGCAATCAGACAAGAGAATGAAATAAAGGGCATCTAAACTGGAAAGGAATAAGTCAAATTATCCTTATTTGCAAATGATAGATCTTATAATTGGAAAAACCTACAAACTCCGCCAAAAACCATGAAAACTGATAAATAAATTTGATAGAGTTGCAGGATACAGAATCAACATACAAAAAAATCAGTAGCATTTCTATACACCAACAGCAAACAAGCTAAAAACAGCAATCAAGAAAGTAATCCCATTTACAGTAGCTACAAATAAAATTAAGTACCAAGGAATTAACTTAGCCAAAGAAGTAAAGATCTCTACAGTAAAACGGTAAAACATTGATGAAAGAAATTGAAGAAGATACAAAAAAGTGAAAAGATATTTTATGTTCATGGATTAGAATAAACAATAGTGTTAAGATGTCTATACTATCTGAAGCAATCTACAGATTCAATCTAATTCCTATCAAAATACCAATGACATTCTTCACAGAAACAGAAAAAATATTTTTAAATTTATATGGAACCACAAAAGATCCAGAATAGTCAAAACTATCCTGAGGAAAAGGAACAAAACTGGAGGGATCACATCACCTGACTTCAAATTATACTACAAAGGTTTAGTAACCAAAACAGTTTGGTATTGGCCTAAAAACAGATACATAGATCAGGGAAACAGAAGAGAGAACCTAGAGATAAATCCATATATCTTCAGTGAACTCATTTTTGACAAAGGTGCCAAGAACATACATTGGGGAAAGGACCATCTCTTCAATAAATGGTGCTAGGAAAACTGCATATCCACATGCAGAGGAATGAAACTAGATCCCTACCTCTCACCATATACAAAAATCAAACAAAAGTGGATTAAAGTCTTAAATCTGAGAACTCAAATATGAAATTACTAAACGAAAACATTGAGGAAACTCTCCAGGACGTTGGACTGAGCAAAGATTTCTTAAGTAATACCCCACAAGCACAGTCAACTAAAGCAAAAACAGACAACTGGGATCACATCAAATTAAAAAGCTTCTTCACAACAAAGGAAACAATCAACAAAGTAAAAAGAAAACCCACAGAATGGGAGAAAATATTTGCAAATTACCCATCTAACAAGGGATTAATAACTAGAATATATAAAATGCTCAAACAACTCTATAGGAAAAAAATCTAATAATTTGCTTTAAAAGTGGGCAAAATATCTGACAGACATTTCTCAAAAGAAGACATACAAATGGCAAACAAGCATATGAAAAGGTGCTCAACATCATTAATCATCAGAGAATAAATCAGTATATCAAGGAGATATGTGCACTCTAGTATTTGTTGCAGCACTGTTCACAATAGCCAAGATCTGGAAACAACAAAAGTGTCCATCAACTGATGACTGGATAAAGAAAATGTGGTACATATACACAATGGAGTACTATTCAGCTTGAGAAAGAATGAGATCCTATCATTTGCAACAATAGGGATGGACCTAGAGGACATTATAAATGAAATAAGCCAGGCAAAACAGAAAGATAAACTTTGTATGTTCTCACTTATTTGCAGGAGCTAAAAATTAAAATAATTAAAGTAATAGAGAGAGAGTATACAAGGATGATTACCAGAGGCTGGGAAACTGAGGATATTGAGGGTGCAGGAAAGAAAACAAACTGATCCTTACTTAGTCTTCATAGAACTACATTCTACTGAAGAAGACAATAGTAACACAATTTTTCAAATAGATAATTTTATGTCAAGAAGTGGTATGTGCTATAAAAAAACAACTTAAAGAAATAGAAGTTGTCAAGAGGTTTCATTGTAGATTGATTGCTCAGAGATGGCCTTTTTGAAATAACATATGGGGTAAGCAAAATGATTAGAGAGAGGGAGACAAGGGGAGATTTGGGGGAAGATATGCCCCTCTACTTCAGGTCTAAGATTTTTTAACACCTTAGACAAGATGCTCTGGACTGACATGTGCAACCTAGCCCCTCTATTTACTATCTCTCACTTTCCATCAGCAACATCAAACAGCCTTCAGGTCTCCATAGTCACCACTTTACTTCTTACTTTTTCTCCTTTCACACACTCTGTCCTCTCTCTGAGATGTCCTTCACCTTTGTCCCTTCATCCCAAACTTGACGGAACTCCTGGAAGTTTTCCCTGATTGCCTTCTGTGCGCGCGCATGCACACACGCACGCACACACACACACACACATAGGTGCCCCCAAAGCATCCTGAGCTTACCTTTGTCATTGCACTCATCATATTGCTTTATATGGCAATCACATTTGATGGTACTTTAAAATATGTAAATTTGAAATGTAACACAACATAATAAAATTTTACTTCATCCAATTTGAAATAATGTACATTATCAATTTTTTAATTCATCAAGAGTTATTTAATTTCAAAATCATCATCCTTCATATTTCTAGCAGTAACAAATGACAGTGCCGCTTAGACTGGTAAATAGAAAGAACTACCATCTTTGGCCAGTTTTATAGGGAAAATTGTCTTGAAGTTTGTTTTTTATTTCATGTCCCTGTCAGGTATTTATAGTGTATTTTTAATTCCTCCAAGTTCAAATACAATTTTCTAATTAGGGATCATTTTTGCCATAACCAGTGTTGCCTGGCAACATAGGTGTCATGCTACTCTATGCAACTGCTAGAGGAACACAGCTAGAAAGTTAACTGAAGGTCAAATATACATGCATAATAGGAAAGGATTTTGTTACACTTTTTAAAAAAATAAACTTTTGAGATATAATTGAAACATAACTAGCAACAGGTTTTTATAGTATAAATCTGTTAGTTCTTGACAAATACATACATTCATGAAACCGTCACCACAATCAAGATAATAAATATATGCATCACTCCCAAATGTTTGCCCAGATCCCTTTGTAATTCTCGCTCTACACCTTCCGAACTGCCCCACTCATCTCCGGGCAACCACTCAACCTGCTTTCTATTAATATAGATCAGTTTGCATTTCCTAAAATTTTACATAAATAAAATAATACAATATATATTTCTTTGGAGGAGGAGGAGGGACTGGCTTTTTTCATACAACATAATTATTTTGAGATTCCTCCATTTCATATGTGAACCAATAGTTCATTCCTTCTTATTGATGAATATCATTTCCACTGTAAAGATATAGCACAATTTGTTGAATTGCTCACCCATTGGGTGGCCATTTGAGTTGTTTTTAGTTGCAAGCTATTGCTTTTGTTGTTGCTTATTTGCTTTTACAGTATATCCATTTGAAGCAAAATCCAAGTAAGATCAATGCATAATTCTACAACTCATGCTGCATTTCTTAGCTGGAATATATCTATCAAGAGAAATTTTTCCTCATCAACATTTTGATTACACTAAAGTATGGATTGTACTGGAAGGATAGCATTTATGCTTGATTGAACTTTAGTTTCAGAATATCTTCTCACCCACAGGAACAACTTGGTAACTTGGATCATGGCTCTTTTTTGACATACGGGACTCCATAGATGTGCTTCCATTTTATTGGATACCAGAGACAAGAGGAGAAGGTGCCAGTAGTATATGTCACTAGCTATATATGGTAGTTTCTTGAATTCTGGTGTTTTGAATTATAAGAGCTTCTCAGGAATGCATCCTTCACAATTTAAGTTTATATCCCCCTGTAGACTGTGAGCTCCTTGAAGACAAAGAATGTGTCTTGCAAAGCTGTGTGTCTACAGCATCTAGCACAGTGCCAGAACATAGTAAGCTCCCAATAATTGTTTCTCAAGGGGATGTAAGTACTGAATTAAATCCTATTGCGAGACTGTAGGATCTGGTGTTGAAAGAGCTGAAGCCCTGATTCTTAGTAGCACATTAACAACTGGGAGAAAGAGGATTGAAGTCACCTGGAAAAGAAGAACAGCTTTGTGTCTATTCTGCCTCTGGCTTCATCCTTCATTTTACCCCTGAATCCATCTCTTGGTAGGTTGCTGTTTTGTTTTTGAGCTTATTAAGAATTTTTTAAAGTTAGCTATACCTTCAACTTAGGGATGGAATTGCTGTACTGCTATTTCATGGCAAAATAGGTACATGACAGATAAATAGATGGATAGATAGATGATGATAGATTAGATAGATCAATAGACAGATAATATTAATAGATGGATAATAGATAGACTAGATAGATAGATAGATAGATAGATAGATAGATAGATAGATAGATAGATAGTTGATAGAGATAGACAGACAGACAGACAGACAGACAGACAGATAGATACATAGATACATAGATACATAGATACATCGATACATCGATAGACTGAAACACAGTCTGTTTCCTTCCTGTCTTCCTGGCAACCATATAAACAGCCCACTCTAACATGGTGATTTATGACTGGGAGGGTCTCCCAAAGTATGATGGGAAGAAGTCACTTAACATAACAAACTTATTGGATTTGGAATAATTTTTTAACTTCATTGTATTCAGATAATTATTTTTAAAAGCAGAAACCAATGTGGACTTTGGAGAGCGATAAACCAGGATGTGAGTCTCGGTTCCACCCACTGTATGCCTTTGAGTACACCTTAAACTGCTCACCCCTCAGCTTCTTTATCTGTAAAATAAGAATAATAAAACTTATGTTTAGGGTTTTTGTGAGCATGATAAATAATATACATAAAATGTATATATATACAGTGCTCAGTGAATGATAGCAGAGATCATGACTAGCCAGGAGGAGCATAATCCTACAGAGGACAGACTTTGGAAGGCCAAACCCTGTAGTAGAGAAAATCTAGACTTTAGAGTCAGACAAATTGGGATTCAAATTTGGTTTTGTTATTTTTTTGTTCTGCCACCTTTAGTAACTTAACCTCACTGAACCTCAGTTCCTTCCTATGAAAGATGGCAATAGTAAGATATCTCATATGTTAGTTGAGCGGAGTAAATGAAAAACCATTTGCATAGCATTTGGCATATGGCAGGCATAATAAATTTTTATCATCTCTTCTTCCCATTTTTGACACTAATATTTATTTTAATATTTTTCATCTACATTCTTTCTCTACGGACAGCCTCCTAACTTTCTGAAGGTCTGTAATTAGTATTTGCTGGAAGCAACACTTGAACAGTGACTCTAGAGTATCCTCTGGGAAGTGAACCACAGCTACCCACATATTCGATTCTTGCGTCCTTCTAGGGAGCACGGCTCCTATTCCGCCAGCCAAACCATACTTTAAGTAATAATCTCATCCAGAGTTTCCCTCTCACTTCTTTGCTACTTCCCTCCTACAGAGACCATCTATTTCCATTATCCTCAATGCCTTGGCTATTACTTCATGGAGCCAGCCCAACCTAGGTCATCTTCAGACCTGGAACTTGCTCTTCCCTGAAATATTTATTTTGTTAAGGCAAACCAAAGGATTCTCAAGTTCACCCAAACAGCAGGTATCTGTTTTTGCCAAGAATGCTCCTTTCATTTTAAGGACATTGTTTCAGGCACCAGAAATATAAACGATGGAAAAGCTGAGTACAGGTCTGTGTGGTTCCATTGGGTTTAGGTTACCACCGGAAACTGAGCAAAGAGCAGAGAACTGACTAATTCATTAACCCTTTCTACTCTTACGGTGGCTGAGAAGAAAGCTTCAGCTCAAGAAGACTAGGGGTTTAGAACTGCTCTTACTCTTTATCTGCGGTATGACTTTTGCAAGCAAAATGTACAAGTCAGGTTGCAATCCCAAAATTAAAACATAAAGAGGTAAAATTGAGGAGAGGTTTTTAAAGTGAAATTTAAGTAATGAATACAGAAAATTGCTGCTCATACATATTATAATCTCTAAGGTGGGACACAAACAGAGACTAAAGAGACATATAATAAATTGTGAGTGATGCCTAATAGTTGCATCGATTTCTGAATTGAGATGCAAAAATTAGGTGACATTTTTAAAAGGCACAGAGAGTCTGGTAAAAAGGTGGCCTCTAAAATTCTCCATATATAGCTATTTTAATCAAATAATTTTTGGGTAACTCTCTTGCTTCTAATTGTTTCATGTGTGCTGGCCTCCCTGTTAGAAAGCAGTAAGATCAGAAGAATACTTCCCTGCGTCTTCTTTTATCCTTCGCATTGTCCACCATGATTCCAGTAGTTTGTTGGTGGAATAGGTAAATAAATGAGTGCTAGATAATGTCATGTTATATTAATGTCCTAAAACAATCTGTATATGGGTTACTATAATGAAGAACGATAACTTTTACTGTTAAAACTGATATTTTGAAAGGTTGACAAAATTTCCCAATAAAAAGAATTACCATTCAAAAACATGAAAGTTGCAAGAAAACGTTAGAGCAAAATAACTAGTTGTATTTCCATTCTACCTTGTTCCATAGAGGATATAAGGGAGACAAATTCCTTATGCTAAGTTTTACAGATAGATTGCCAGAGAATAATACCACTTTGCATTTGTAAGAATTTTACATTTTAGAAAGCATTTTCCTATATCTTATCTCATTTAAGTTCTTGAGCAACTCTATGAGGAAGGTATTTTTATGCTTATTTTACTGACAAGGAAAATTAGTTTCAGAGAAGCAATGTGCCTTCGTAAGGTCACAGCATGGGCGTATTTCAGAGCCAAGACTCACATCCCATTTCCTCACCTCAGGTTCTGTGTTTTACCCTGTTCTCTGAGAGAGGCTAATTACAGACTTTGAGAGGTTGAATAGACAGATCGAAATGGCCCAGGCAGGGAGAGGAGATGTCTCCCTTGAAGCATGTGACAAACAGTAGCCTTGGCTGGGAGTGACTAAGAAAACAAAGTAAGAGCTTGAGAATCTAGATAAAAACCCAAGATTATCCAGAACCCCCAAATTCAAGAATAGTATGTAATTTACCTCATAAAACATCCCTGTGGTGATGAGCAGATGACAGGCGAGTCCGGTGAGAGGCTGATGCTGGGCAGTGAACTTGGCTCCTTCACTAGCTGTGTGGCTAACAACAGAGAGATCAGCATTCCTACTTCACCAAAACCCCATGTCATGGGTCTTCTAGCACTCATGATTTCAGACTGTGAGGTCCAAATGCCTGCCTGTTTCATGAACTAACTCTGAGGAAGCTTTGTAGAAGGTACTGACAATTTCATGGAATTGCATCCATTTATACTCTTGGAAAACTTCAACCAAAAGTCGAAGTGGATTTGTCTGCATGTATATGATCCCTTAGATAGTGATATGAATTGTTGCATATGTGTGTGTGTGTGTGTATGCACACACACTTTCTGGATATGCCAGATATCTCATCTTGTGGTGGCACATAGGGATATGTCAGTCCAGACATGAAAGTTTCTCTTCACATCATCTAAGATTAGCAATGGTGACTTGAAACCCAACAAATTCCCTCTACTTGATCTGGGAGTTGTGTCTCTGACAGCAAAACTAAGGTCAGTTCTCAAAGCTGATGCAGGAGTCACATTTTAAACATGGAGAAGGACAAATGCTGAATGCAGTGGGGGAATAGGAAGGGATGGTAAAATGTGATTCATATAATGAGAAGTCAGTAAGAAGAAGGGTGGGCCAGGGCTGAGCCTGATATCAAGTTAGCACAGTAGCCCATATTCAGATCTGATATAGACCAAAGAAGAGAGACACAAGAACAGACACTAGCATGAACATGAGGTCAGCTCAGAGAGAAAGCCATACATAGGTAACCCACACCAACTGTAAAGGCTCAGTTCTCTACAAGCCACATCCAACACTGAGTAACTCTCTTTGAGGGCAGAGACTGAACTTCTACAAGTAAGGGGGAAATCTACAAACATCAGCTGCTCATGATGAACTGAGATACATGAAGAATACTCTACTGCCTGAAGATGCCACATTTATTTCAGATAAAAAATTATTTCTTTTGTTTTATTTGTTTTTTATTTTTAATGTTTGTGGGTATATAATAGGTGTATATATTTATGGAGTACATGAGGTGTTTTGATACAGTCATACAATGCATAATAATCACATCATGGAAAATGGGGTATCCCTCCCCACAAGTATTTATCCTTTGTGTTACAACATTCCAATTATGCTCTTTCAGCTATTTTTAAATGTACAATTAGTTATTATTGATGATAGTCACCCTCTAGTGCTATCAAATAGTAAATCTCACTCATTCTTTCTAATTTTTTTTGTACCAATTAATTATCCCAACTTCTCTACCACTGCCCTTCCCAGCCTCTGGTAACCATTCTTCTACTCTCTATGCCCATGTATTCAATTGTTTTGATTTTTAGCTCTTAAAAATAAATAAGAACATACAATGTTTGTCTTTCTGTGCCTGGCTTATTTCACTTAACATAATGACCTCCAATTCCATCCATGTTGTTGCAAATGACAGGATCTCATTCTTTTCTATGGCTGAATAGTACTCCGTTGTGTCTAGGTACCACATTTTCTTTATCTGTTCATCTGTTGATGGACCCTTAGATTGCTTCCTATTTCTTATTTAAAATCCCCCTCAGCTCTCTAAGGAGACTGTCCCCAAAGTGGGGCCTGCCTTGTGAGATGATATTGTGAAGGTGCAAGATGAAAGAAGCTAAGAGAAGAGTCAATTGCTTTACGTGGAAAAGGGATCATAAAATTTCTGGGAGGCAAGAAATGTCTACAGGTTAGGAACACCTAAGAGTGAAAAGAAGCAGCTGATGACTGGAGAGGCACAGGAGGGGGCAAAGTACTTGATTGGGAATTTTACTAAGTATTGTAAAATGCTTAAAAAGAGGGGATGGTGCTACACCATGACATATCGAAGAAAATTTACATTACTCTCTAATGTTCTGTAGAACTGGATTGACTTTGGGGATTTGATGAAGAGGTAAGTCCTACTTCAAAGAAAGAGAAAGGGACAATGTTATAAGCTAATCCTGGAAGACCAGTAACATTTGGAACATACAACAGAATTCTTTTATTCTTTAGTTACTATTCTAGGGGACTCTGATCACAAAGAATTCTGAGCAATGTGTGCCCTGGATTATAAAAGACCTAGAAAAAATTCAAGTCACTACTTTTCAAGTGGCCTGAAAATTGCAGAGGACCGATATAAAAAGAATGATCTTCTCATCTTCAAATCTATTTATTTTGAAATTAAATGATGAAGCAGTTTACATATAAAACAAGAATTGGAGCATTTATTTTTAAGAGTACTCTAAATATTATCAAGTTAACTATCTCGATTATGAAGCAGTCATTTTATCTGATGCCATTCATATGCCAACTCTGGTCCCTGTTTTGTTCATGTGAAAGATAATAGGGTCAGGCCAGTAAACGCAACATCCCAGCTCTCATGTCTTGTTGATGTCACAAATCCAACCTCATTTCACTTTCACTCCACATTATCAGTCTCTCATATTTTTAAGTCAGATTTAAATCTTTGGTCTAACCCATCAGAAACACGAGCAATATGAATAAGCCAGATTGCAGGCTCTTATGAATCTATAACCAGTTTATCAAAAAGGCTCACCTCAGTGGAAGTTTCAATGAATAATTGTCTTTATTTATTCTCCAATAACTGCTTTTAATCCTGCTGTGTTGAAGCTCTCTTTCTGCTCCTCAAACAATGTCTTCAGAAGATTCCATCATTTTCTTGTGCTGTCATTTTCAGAATCCAGCTGAATTTTAAACTCACATTTTCTCTTCCAACACAGCTGAAGTAGAGAAGGCATGATCTGCTTTTATTTATTCCTATCCCTTCTTCCTTAGAGTGAGGGAAAGTCTATTCTGGATTTGGCATCCCTCCTCCTGCTCTCTTCTTCCCTTACTCCTCTAATGTTGAGGGTTGTAAGGGTAAACAGGTAAGAAAGAAATACCTGCCTCTTGCTTAATTTCCATCTTCTGTCTGTTGCAGTTTTTTTCTCTGTTGGATTCTGAGATAGATAGATAGAGATAGATAGATAGATAGATAGATAGATAGATAGATAGACAGATAGATAGATAAATATGCCTATAGTTCTCCAGCATCAATATCCTCTGAGCGATCAAGCATTCAATACTGGCTCTTTAACAGGACACATATGAATGTTCTTTGGAGTATTCTGCAAGGTCATCTATGCTGCACAGCTCTCTGTAGGATTTCTATCCCTGATTTGACATCCTGTAATTCTTCATAGCTCTTGGCCCCGGAAGAGCATCCCACAGTCTCTTGATGCCTGGCCCCTTTTCACTGTGGCCCACATTCTTGAAGTGGGAACTGCTCAGTGACTTCACTACAACTTTTTTCAGAGGCCATTTGGCCCACAGAAAGATCCCACTTTGCTGTTGTTGTTGTTTTTGTTGTTACTTCCTGTATCTTTGACATTCCAACCAGTGTGGGTGTGGAGTACTCCAATGCCACCCCCTCTCTTTGTCTTGCTATTGGTCTTCAATAATTGTCTTTTCTCTGCTAAGATATACACAAGGAGTATTTCAGTAAGTTTATTGCCTAAGCAGGTGACCTATCAGAGACAGTCTTCCCTTCTTTCAATTATCCTCAGTCTCTAATAGTGAATCCTTAGAGCCCTTATTCACTTGGTGTTGACAAAGCAAGTGAAGTCATTGTGCTTCCAAATATGCCAATAAGTCTAGCACAATGAATGTTGATTCTCATTAATTTCCATGCACTTCTTTACATTTCTCTGATTCCTTGCAGTCAGGCTAACCATGTGACTGATTTTGGCCAATGGAAGATGAGTAAAAGCAGCATGTGCTGACAGGATGACCTTGAAAAGCAAGATGGCAGAACATCGAGATGGTATTAACAGAACCTAGAACCCTAAAAGAGGTTTCCTGTACCAATTTTCCATTTTTCTTTTTAGAAAGTGAAATGCTTGATGCTTCTTTGTCCTCAGCTTTGAGCACTATTTGAAGGCAACAGGAAAAACCATCCAGCTACCAATGCTATTGCCTTTGTCTCCTCATTTGGTGATCTGAATAGAAGCCCAGTGGTTCAGCAAGTTCACATAGCCACAGAGAAAATGTCCTGAAAGGCTGTCATGAAACTGTAGGTGTGTTTCCTGCCATGATACTCTTTCCAGTTCATTCTCTTACGTTCTGTCTCTCTCCATAGGTTTGGCCAATTGTAACATCTTCAGTCTGCACTGCATATCTCATAATCATGTACTTAAATGCAACATTTCAGTTTAATGTATAATACCTTATTAACTGAAATACACAAAGTAAACAAAAAAAAATTGACAATGACTGCAGCTTAAATTCTGAGAGGTTCCTGTATATATAAGGCTCCATATAGGGTTCCTTGAGTGATAGCCTTCCCTCATATTTCCTCAGTTCAGCCCCTCAATATTGGCGTTGTCAGAATAATTATTGTCACAATACTTAACAAGGAGGTACATGACTTTAAAATTTATTTTTATCAAATTGCTAGGACTAATTGGCTCCCATGGTGCTTTGAGTTCTTATGTTCCACACTATTTACTGTTTCCTATTTGCATTGCTTCTTAGGAGACTTATGGTTTCAGAATGTAACATGGTGAGAACCTACAAAGAATGCTCTGAATAAGGGGCATTTGCCCAAGTTCCTGTGAGTGTTTTTCTTTAACTAAAATTTCCTAATACAAAACCATATAAAGTACAAATGCCAACTTATAACAATTTCACCCACAAACTATATTTAAGCACAGCATAGTTCCCAAATAAAATAAGACTACAGAAACAGCCTTACTGCCTAGGGAAAAAAGATGTATGCTTTCAGAATAGTTAACCCACAATAGCACAGCTGACAACTTCAAATAAAGGCCACAATACTGTGAGCCTGTAACTCAACTTTACATTGGCTTGGTGTAGTGTTTCATGTCATGGGTAGAGTTTCCTTACTGCTTTTAATGGTGGACTTTAGAAGCCTTCTTCCTGCAATTAGTATAATAGAGGATATAAGGGTAGAAACAGAAGACTTTTCCCCTGTTCACCTAGGCAGTGAAAAAGTTTAAAATTATAAATAGTCCCAAGGTTAAACAGAGGTCACATCACTTTCCCCTGACTCCATAATCTTGCTCATGTTTTGAGAGAATTTTCGGCTCAAAAAGTAATTATCTACACAGATCCAGTCCATTGTCCATGAATAAATACATGGCCCCAGTGAAAATTCTCAACTGCCCAGGTTATAACTGGCATGGCCTGTGCAGCCTTCTCATTCCAGAGAGAGTCAGTGTGCTTTCTGAAGACCATGGTTGTCAGAGCCGGTTCCTCAACAACCTCCTTTCAGTCATCCCCACTTTGCCTCCGGGTTATCAATGCATTGCTGTTGCTCTCTCTGATTCTAGGCTGGGAACTCTCTGTCCAACGACTGTGCCTCAAGCCTTTTGACTCTTCAGCACCAATGGTTCTTGGCTCATAATAATCCATCACTTAAAAATATTGAATAAATGGCCAGGCTCAGTGGCTAACACCTGTAATCCCAGCACTGTGGGAGGCTGAGGCATGCAGATCGCTTGAGATCAGGGGTTCGAGACCAGCTTGGCCTACACGGTGAAACCCGCATCTACTAAAAGTCCAAAAATTGACTGGGCATGATGGCTTGTGCCTTTAGTCCCAGCAACTCCGGAGGCTGAGGCATGAGAATTGCTTGAACCCAGGAGGTGGAGGCTGCAGTGAGCTGAGATCACACCACTGCACTCCAGCCTGAGCGACAGAGCAAGACTCCATTTAAAAAAAAAAAAAAAAAATTGAAATAAACGAGTGAATGTAAATGTTTTTTTCCTCATTGCCTTTCTAGATAGCTAACTAGTGAGATAAATTATTTAATCTTTAATTTTTGATGATTTAATACATGATCTGTTTCATGCCTTAGTTACCACCAATGAATTTAATTTCAAGAACACTGAAAACTTCCCAGTACTCTAAAAAAACATATTCCAATGTGTTGACCAACTCTTAAAATTCCCCTTCCACACTTTATTTCTTAGTGGATAGATTTGTTTCCTACTGATTAAATATTCTCAGGAAGAGTAGCATATTAGATTATTATCAAATAGATGTGGTAGAAGTAGAATTTAGAAACTGTTCTAAGGAGAGAAGTAGAATGAATATGGAAGAAGAAGAAAAGAACTGAAAGCTTGAAGGCACAAAGGATTATTTTAATGAGTAGTTAGTGTTTCTGTCCCAGTAATTCTGGAAACCATCAGTCTTAATCAAAAATTAAGTACATTATTTGACAGCTCTTTGGAAATATAGTTGGGAAGAAAAGAGCTTTTTAGAACTTAAATAACAAAGTAGCCTATTTTTGAATGCTGGCTTTTAAATATGTTCTAGGGACTCTACATATATTTTTCTCAATCTTCAAACAACTCAATGGCAAGAGGTCCCATTTTACAGATGAAGAATCAAAGATTAAACAATGAATGGAAAAACAGAGTTTCTAACCACATCGCATACTATTCCACCACCATTATCACCACCATTTCCCATGAACAACTTCTCCCAAATGCAACAATAGCTGAGTAAGCATAAATATGATTATGGCTCTGATTCAACTAAGCACTTTGCCACACTGCTGCTGGTTCTCACTCAGTAATGTCACAGAACTATATATTGCACTGCCCTAGCACAGAACTCTTTTTCAGAAGTGACTCAGATAGAAAGCAGCATTAGTATTAACATAAAAAAAATTCTTTTTTCTGAAACTCACAATGCTGGATCTAAGAAATAGCCACTTTAAGCTTGCACTAAATCTGAGTTTTGGTGCTTAGCACATTCATGCTTAATGATCTGAGCGTCTCTCAACTGGTGCATCTCCCAACTGGTACAGCTCATGCCCAGCAGCCTAGATGAAGCTGGTGATGAGTATCCAGTCATTAGAGCTGGAAATGGACTCAGCACCTGGTATGAGCCAAATTGTGACTTCATGCAAGTCTTTTTCTTTTTCTTTTTTTTCTTTCTTTTCTTTTTCTTTTTCTTTTTTTTTTTTTTTTTTTTTTTGGTTTCTTTCTGTGACTGTTCTGTTGCAATAAAGAGGAAAAAATTAATATGAGCATTCAGTTCAACAACTGCCTTTGAGCACCTCTTATTGCAAAAGCCCCCATGCAAAGTAGGCACTGTGGAGATAAATAGATTTTAAAATATGCCCTCAAGGAAACTATGAAATTGCTGGCACAAATATTTAAGGGAAAATGGGCCACACTGACATTCCAGAATAAAACTGGTGAGCATTTCACTTCTTAGGTAAAAGAGAAAACTCTTACTCATATTGAAATAATGTTTTGGTCTTCTTCTGAAACATGATATACTTTCCTATATTTGACAAAATTGACCTATCCACTTCTGCCTGCTGTTTAGGGAGCCCCTACTGAGAACTGAGAAGTTTCTGTCCTGAAGTCACCAGCTGAGAGGGCTGTTGCTAAACTCTCCCCACATTCTGTCTCCCAATGGCTTCATAGTCTTTGAACACAATGTAAACACATGCTTAATTTTAAGATTGACTTATTATCTACACTCAATATCTCTGTTTATCAGAGCCCCTCTTGGTCTCTACATCTGTCCACTTATTCCAAACCTTAGTACAACCCTGCCCATCTCTGAGGATGATAAACGTGACACAGATTGTCATTTTTCTTTTTATTCTAATAAGCAATCTGGCTCTCATTAGGGCCAATTAAATTCGAACATCCCCCCAAAAAAGAATATTTGAAGTTTATTCTGAGAACAAAAGAGAAAATGCAAGTGTAATCTGTCAGTTTATCAGGCAATATTTTACTTAATAAAGAAATTGCTGTGAACTCAAATAAACCATTAGCAAAAAGAAAACTGCCAATTAAGGTATAATCTAATCTACTCGTCTCCATTCTGATCATAGGGTAAAAGTTCAATAAACTTTTTGATCGATACACCACAGAGATAGAAGTGAAACATTCAAGACTTTTAATCAGGTAATTCACACTCCAGGAAGAAGAGAGGAAAAAAACATTTTGCCTCAATTCCCTCAAAATTTTGCACTAAAAATCTTGCTTTGGGGTGACTTAACCTCTCACAATTTTACGAACAGACAGAACCTGAGCGCTTAGAGACCATTTAGCCCAATTCCCTCGTTTTACAAATGAAGAACAGGAGTACAAAGACCAAGGGAGGCCCCTGGGGGTAGCGCTGGGCTGAGAACCAGGTGTCCCGACGTCAGCTCCTCCCACCTCACCTCCCTTACAAAAAAGGGGGGTGGGGGGATACCCCTGATGCACACAGGAGGTGGGGCGCTGCTTAACTTTTGTTAGCACCATCCACCGGGGTGCTTGGAAAGTTTCGCTCCTGCTGAGCGTGGTGACGTCATGCGAGTCAGGGGTTTTCCTAAAGGCAGCCTACGGTGCTGGCGAACGGGACCAAATCTCGTAGGACCAAATTGAGGGAGTGTGGAGTGGGGAATGTGACAGGAGAAGAGAAGGCGATACTAGGCCCGGACAGCTGCAAAATGACTGACAACAAGAATGAGAATATGGGTTCCTCTCTTGAGTCCCCAGAATTTTTTTCAAGTTCTTCAGCTGCATACATTTGCTTCTCTGGCGCCCTTTGTTTTCTGGCTGATGATCCTTTTATTTTTCCTTTCTACATTTAAAAAAGAGAAGGCAAGAAGCGGGGAAGTCAGGGCCAACTACTCCTCGCAGCCAGTCCTCGAGCGCCCTCTGCCGTTTACATGGGAGCTCTTTGTCTTAACCTTGCAAGCGCTTACTCCTGGGTGTTGCGTTCCGCTGTTAACAGAAGGTTATGGCGACATCTTTGCCTCTGTCTGCTGCGCAGGAAAAACTTGGAAAATACAAAATTAGGTTGATAAAATTTGTTTCCTATAGGAGTGTCTCCTAATTCAAGTGGAATGTCGCTCACCAGCGGGCTTAAATAAACCCTTAATCGTAAACATCCACTTTATCATGAAAATGGCACTATTTATTCCACTGGCAATATCTTGTGTCGAAATCTAAACAGTATTTCTTCTCTAATGGGAGTGAGACAGAAAGTCCTGCCAATCAAGCAAGAAAAAGAAGCCTGCATCAGACAGCAGGCCTCTGTTTCAAGGGATAAAAACCCATATTCATTCACCCAGGACTGCCGCAACTTTAAAAAACAATGTCAAAAGGAAAAGAAGGCATTGTTGCAAAAGAAAGTTCTCTGGTGTTTATTTGTTTCATCTCTTTTTTCTCTTACTTTCTTCTCTTAAAGAAAAAAAAAAATAAAAGCTGGTATAATTCCTGGTTTGCTTAAGGCTCATGTATATTTACAGAAGCATCCAAGCCATGAATCGCTTTGAATTGAGTCGCTCTTAGATGTACAATAGGCCTACTGTGTTGCAAAGAGTCTGGCCACCCATCATGACCCCCTATTCAGTCGACCGTCCATTAATCTAAACACAGGCTCTCTCAGAGACATCCAGAAGCCCAACAATGCTTTACATTTTTTGGATGCTACCTTCTGGTTACTGTACCTAAGTGGGGAAATGTAGCTGAGAGATATTCCGATTTGACTCCCAAATGGTTTTTAAGCAAGTTTCCATCTACTTGCCGTAAGCACAAAAGAACGGGTTTTCTTTTCCTCTGTCAAGTATCAATTTTTATATCAGATAGACGTCAATTATTGCCGAAAAGCTGATACAATAATAATGGAGCAGCACACAGTGGGCAGAGTCCCACTGCAGTGAAATTGGATGAAGATTTGGTTTGATTATGTAACTTTTTAGAGCAGCATAGTTTCTGCTAGTAGCATGATAAATGAACAGCATCCATAGAACATCTGAAGAATGACAATTTTAAAAAGAAAGAAAAAAGAAAGATTACCCTTGAATGCCTCTGACAACTAATCAATTTCTGACTACCTTTTTAGTCCCTTCCCTTTACCTCACCAACAACTGCATGTCACCAAACAAGGTTTTCCAAAGAATCACCTGCTTTCCCCTGCTGGATCAGATGACTCATAGAATCCACCAAACAATTGACAAAAAGTTTTATTCTACCAGAAAGCAACGTAAAGATTAAATGTAAAGCAATGGCCAGATTTCACTTGGAACTTTCTTCTTGTTCACTGTAAAATCCCCTTGGTTTAAAACAATGCAAGGTATACGTCCATACCACCCTGAACGCACCCAATCTCATCTAAAACAATGCAAGAAGAAAATCATGTGTTCTGCCAGAAATTCATTTATTTATCTGTCCTATAAGACCATTGACCATTCCCCCACTATTTTCATAGTTTTATTGATGCTACAGAAAGAGAAAGTAACATTTTTCCCCAAGATCCCTTCTCAGTTTATGGAGTAGACATTTTGAGGCATTACCTAAGTACTCCCAAGCATCCAAGTATCCAAATCTAAAATATCCCAAATATCTAAACACCTCAGATGGGTGAAAGCCTACCTTTTTTGGGAGATATTCATAAGAGGAAGAGGGAGAGAGCTCACGTCCTTATTTTTAAATCATTGCTGCATCTAAATATCCCCACTACCAGCGTCTAAGCTGAACTCTCCCTAGAAATGCTCAGCGCTGGTTATCAGAGGAGAATATGACATAATGATTAACTAGCACAGTATTCACTGTTTCTATTTATCACCACCATGACAAACTGCAAGATCAAACTTCTACTCCATCCCTCATTTTTGTCCACATGAAATCAGAAACCAATTTGACCCATTTATTCACTGAAATGCTTTAATTAGATGGACTCAGCTACTCTCCAGAAATTACTTTCACCTTCCAACTTCATCACCCACAACTTTTCGCCAACCTTTAAAGAGACTTCTCTTTCACCCCTTTAAAGAGACCTCCAAAAACACGAAAAACCTAATGTTCCACATACACCACGATGATCCACAGCTCTGTGTCTCTGCCAGTACTATTGTTCTCTCTGCTTGCTGAACTCCTATTCATCCTTCAAAACTCAGTACATACCATGATTTACACGATAAGGTCTCTCTTGACTCCACTCCTAACCAAAGACATTCCCACCTTCTCAATGTTTCTTCTCTTAAAGAAAAAAAATAAAAGCTGGTATAATTCCTCCAGTATACCAGGGCTCCCCTCCAAATGTACCCGATGAGCACCCACGTCAGAATTACCCAGGTGCTTATTAAAATTGCAGAAGCCTAAGCTCCACCTAGACCTACTAAATTAGAAACTCTGAGATGGAGGCCCAGGAATCTGCATTTACTAAGCTTCCCCCCCTCCAGGTGATTTTGATGCAAACACATTTATTTTATTATCCACATAATTCTGAGTAGCAGATTTATTTAACCACATAATTCCGTAGTAGCAGCTAACATTTATTAGACTTCGGTTTTATGCCAGGCACTGTTTGAAGCACTTCATACATGTATTAATTCTTTTAATTATCACAATAACTTTATAAGAGGGTACAGTTTTTACTCTTATTTAGATGTTGACTTTCCTTTCCGAGATAAAGTGACGTTAGGAAACTTATCCAAGAGCACACAGTTAGTATATGGCAAGAGAAAAGACTCAGATCTGGAGGATGTCATTCCAAGCCTGTCACTAAATCACCAGGTTTTACAATCTCTAAAATAATTATTTGTTCTCTGTCTTCTCTACTAGGCTATGAATTTGTTAAGGGCAGGAATGATAGCTTTTCATCCTGATAGCTACAGCACTCATCAAAGTGTGTGATGTACTCAAGAAATGTTTGTTGAATTGTTTATTAGGTTGGTGAAAAAGTAATTGCAGTTTTTACCATTAAAAAGAGGTAAAAACCCAGCACTTTGAGAGGCCAAGGTGGGCAGATCACGAGGTCAAGAGATCGAGACCATCCTGGCCAACATGATGGTAGTAGAAACCCCGTTTCTTCTAAAAATACAAAAATTAGCTGGGTGTGGTGGTGCATGTCCTTAGTCCCAGCTACTCAGGAGGCTGAGGCAGGAGAATTGTTTGAACCCAGGAGGTGGAGGTTACAGTGAGCCGAGATTATGCCACTGCACTCCAGTCTGGTGACAGAGTGAGACATCATTAAAAAAGAAAAAAAAAAAAGAAAAAAGAGGTAGAAACCACAATTACTTTTGCACCAACCTATAAAATGTAGAGTAAACCAAGATACAATGTTTTTGTCTACGAATAGTATTAGGCTGGTGCAAAAGTGATTGCGGTTTTTGCCATTACCTTTGCACCAACATAAGATCAGTGAGATTTTTAAAAAACCCAAAACCTCATTGACCACAAAAGTCAGTAAATAAGTAAATGTGGCAGTGCTTTGGTGAAACACTGATGAGATGATGTCTAGCTTTCATTTAAAATCATAAGTAATATAATAAATATATTAAGTTAATTCATACCAGAAACCAAAGCCTAGACAGTGTCATACTGTAATACCTCAGAAAGCAGGCCTGGGGACAACCAAGACGTGCCCAGGGGATTACTAGTGATCCCCAAACCATGTTTTCATGTCCCTGGGTCTAGGTATAACTTCAAAACATAAAGAATACACAAGAGGCCGGGTGCGGTGGCTCAGCCTGTAATCCCAGCACTTTGGGGGGCCGAGGCGGGCCGATCACGAGGTCAGGAGATCGAGACCATCCTGGCTAACACGGTGAAACCCCGTCTCTACTAAAAATACGAAAAATTAGCCAGGCGCCTGCAGTCCCAGCTACTCGGGAGGCTGAGGCAGGAGAATGGCATGAATCCGGGAGGCGGAGCTTGCAGTGAGCTGAGATCGGGCCACTGCACTCCAGCCTGGGCAACAGAGAGACTCCGTCGCAAAAAAAAAAAAAAAAAAAAGAATACACAAGACTATCTTGCTGCTTCATTTTGAGGAGAGGCATGTCACTCCTCTTCTTCCTTATCAAATACCTAGAAACTACAGCCACACAGATCAGTTAAGTAAACATTTCCAAATCTGTAAAGGAAGATCCAGCTAGCTGTACAGCAGTGGTAGTGCCTTTCAAGTTCGGCTCTGCTCCCTAAAAGGCATAGGCATTCACCCTTTCATCACGGTAGGGTGTTGTCAGGTGTGTCCAAGTGCATTAGAAATGTCACAGATGCTACCAGCTGCTTCCTAAGAAGAAAAAAGACCTAGACCCCGAATTATGAACAAACAGCATCTTATTTACATAACTGATATCAGAACTAGCATGCTGTGTCTACACTTAGTCTAAGTCCAAATAAAACTGAGAAAGCACATAAACTATTCAGTCAGATATTTCGCATTTTATATATTTATCAGTATATACCTATATGTATATATCCATAGCTATGGATAACAATGTAGACATTTTTCTATTTTTTAATCCAGATGTGTTGATGCTGTGTTTGCATACATATATACATAAATAGTCATAGTCATCAAATTTCTAATCTGTTGCTTGAACTCCCACATCTTCCAAGTTTTTGACTCAGCTAGGATCACAGGTACCCACTTCTGGATGCACACACCTCACACACAATGCTGACTCTGATGGGATTTTTAGATGAGTTTCAGTGGGTCTCAGGGAACCTCATAAAAAAAAACTGTTGGACTCCAGAAATTAACTCTTTTTTTGTTTCCAGACTTGCTGAGGACATATTTTTCTCTTTTTTAGAGAAAACGTATACGCAATACCCTATAAGAGCACGTGTCATCTAAACTGTATGAGGGACCGTTTGCTGTTGGTGACTTTGAAGTTCTGAATAAATAATCAGAACAAATCTCATATTGAAAGTCAAGCCATTACCAGACATGGACACAGCCGCACATGGCCCAGCACTGCTTTGACGCAGAGAGTTTGCTTTATAAGCTCACGACCCCAGGATAGTCCAGCATTTTGGTCACGTGGGGCTAAGACCAAATTATCAGACTGGATAAGAAGCGGCCTTGCTTGTGCAGAGTAGAGTCATCAGCATCCTGATTACTTTGAGTGATAGAACATATATCTCCCTTTCTTTTCTCTAAGAGTCGTTATGAAAATGATGATGAAGGATGCAGCCACTGTCAGCTCCTCCAAGACCGACAACAAAAAGTAGAGACCTCACCACTGAAAGTAAGATTTTATATGATTTTTGCTTCCTTTTGTGATTTGCCTCCATATTCTCCTGCCAAGGAATGCAACGGCTTCATAAACAGTGACATGAGGACAGAGTTTGGCTTTCCAATCTAAGTTAGAAGTGGTTTGGTTTGGACCTGCTGAGGGAAAGCATTCTGTGTTCAGTCTGATTGGTTCGCTCAATCCTCCTTCTAAAGAAGTCTTACCCCCCAACTTTCAGAACCACAAAACACGAAACCATTCATCTCTCACTTTAGAACTTTGCCTGAACCACTCAACACCCCTAACTGAGGCATGCGTCTCTCCATTCAGGGAAGCCTGTTTCTCAGAGCCAAGCACATTTCTATAAATGCTTCATGTGGGAAGGAACAAAACCAATAAGTCAGAAAGCTGACTCAGAAATGATTGGAAGTGTTTCCTTTCTTCCCCCTGCAGATTTGTTGCTCCATGGTGATTTTCCGGTGTGATCATTATGCAAGGCTTGGCTGACTATCAGTAAAGGACAGAGTGTTTGGCTATCACTATTACGACTTTTACATTTGGGGCAATTGCTTTCAATGAATACAAATGTGCCAGTGAGCAGGACTAAAGCACACAAGCTATGCTCCACAGCAAGCTGTGATGAGCCAACACCTCAGCTGTTTGGGAACCTATGGCCTGGCCTCATTTGTCTTTCTCAACGATGGAAGCCACTGCAGGGGACATAGCATTGGAAGCCCGGGACCCACCACTCACTGGAGTCTGGACAACAGGCCATGGACCTCAGGACTCTTGGGCCCTCAGTGCTGTGCCAATCAATCAGCAGACACTTATTGATCACTTTTGCCAGGTCCAAATGGCATCAAGTTTTTCACTTGAAAGGGCTGTCACTAGTAACAAATTTTGCATTGTAAAACTAGTGCTGCCTACAAGACATATGCAAATGAATTATGCTCTTTCAGTCCTGACAACAGCTCCACTAGGTAGCCGCTACTCTTGTCCTTACTGCACAGATGAGAAAAACTCAACTTTGGAGGAGTTCAGTGCTATGCCCCAAATCACAAAGCCGGTAAGTTCAGAGTCATAGTTAGGCCTGGTCTCTTTCCACTACCTATCAGCTGTGAACATTACCAAGGAGCTTGGTCCTGGTGCTCTCCTTGGAAGAGTCCCGTGTTCCCAACAGTGGTACAAAGTTCCTTGAGAATCACATAGCCAGGGCTACAGAAGGGAGAAGTCCCTGCAGCTCCCTGTATACCCAAAGGCCACCAGGCCTCCTTGCTGTGATTGCTTTAGAATACACCATCAGGTAGATCATTCCTGAATTTTATATGTCTAGCCCATGTCATCAGGAAAAAGGGAAGTTGAGATAAGACTCATGTTCATGACAGAGTGTTTAGATGCAGAAGCTCTGGAAACAGAGAGACAAGCTTGGAATGCTAACTCTGCACTAATTTGGTATGTGAGCTTGGGCACTTTTAGTCTTCTTGTTTTGTTCGTTCTCTTTCTTTCTTTCTTTCTTTCTTTCTTTCTTTCTTTCTTTCTTTCTTTTTCTTTTCTTTTCTTTCTTTTTCATTCTCTTTCTTTCTCTTTCTTTCTTTCTCTCTCTCTCCCTTCCTTCCTTTGTTTTTTCTTTCTTTCTTTCGAGACAGGGTCTTCTTCTGTCACCTAGGCTGGAGTGCAGTGGTGCGATCTCAGCTCACTGCAACCTGTGCCTCCTAGGTTCAAGCAATTCTCCCACCTCAGCCTCTTGAGTAGCTGGGATTACAGGTATGCGCTACATCACCCAGCAGAATTTTTTTTTTTTTTTTTTTTTTGAGACAGGGTTTCACTATGTTGGCTAAGCTGGTCTCCAACCTCAAATGATCCACCTGCCTCGGCCTCCCAAAGTGCTGGGATTACAGGTGTGAGCCACGGCGCCCAACCTGTTTTGTTTTTTAATTACTTTAGCTTCAGTTTACTCATCCATGAAACAGAAATAATAAAAGTGCCTACCTCCAAAGGGTCATTATAAGAATTAAATAACATTGAAAGCAAAGCCACATGTTGCCTGGTATATGGTTAGCAGTCAATCAATAATCACTATTCATATTGTTATCATTAATTTTATATTTATATAATACTTCTGGACTAATTTTATTCTAAAATATACTCATTTCCTGTATGAAGCCAATCTGACCAACATCAATGGAGTGCCTGGCACTGGACAAGGCCCCAGGAACACCAGGAGGCATCAGAGAGTCTCTCCAGTAGAGAAAGCTGCTTGGCATAGGAGGAGCTTGATTTAGGAAGGAGTAAGTGGGCATTAAGTGAAGCTCAGATTTTTTTTTAAACTGCTAAACATTCGGAAAAAGAAGTTTTATACAGGCCCATGTATGCACATGGTGCTCACATGCAGTACATTGGTGGCAGTTCTTGATTCTTCACCTCTACTCTAAAAATATTGCCTGCCTTCTGCCCTGTTCTCTTCATATTTCACTAAGCAACTGGCTAGTTTATTTGAAAATAAATTATGCAAGGAAGTGTTAGTGACTTAACTTTACTAGTCTTAGAAAATAAATTGGAATTGGAATTGGTGTAGTTAAAGCTCTCCCTGCTGGGAGCTTCAGGCAATATTGTTCTCAGGAGTGTATACTTGGGGTTTGGCAGGTGGAAATGTATTCACTCATTTATCCAGTCAGCCAACCAGCCAGCCAGCCAGCCAATCACTCAACAAATGTGCCAGCATATAGATGTTGAACAACACAAGCATGACCCTGACTTTATTGGACTTTGAATCTAGAAGGAGTGGCAAGCATTCAACAAGCAAACTAATAAAGAAATAATTACAAATAGTGGTAAAGGCTAAAGAAAAAAAAAGATAAAATGATAAAAGATGGGGCAGAGGGCCAGGCGCGGTGGCTCACGCCTGTAATCCCAGCACTTTGGGAGGCCAAGGCAGGCGGATCACAAGGTCAGGAGATCAAGACCACGGTGAAACCCTGTCTCTGCTAAAAATACAAAAAAATTAGCTGGGCGTGGTGGAGGGTGCCTGTAGTCCCAGCTGCTCGGGAGGCTGAGGCAGGAGAATGGTGTGGACCCGGGAGGCGGAGCTTGCAGTGAGCCGAGATCGCGCCACTGCACCCCAGCCAGGGCGATAGAGCAAGACTCCGTCTCAAAAAAAAAAAAAAAAAAAAAAAAAAGATGGGGCAGAGGACATGCATACATGCAGTGATATCAGGAAAGATTTCTCTGAGGGCAGGTATTTAAATTGAGGTGTGCAGAAGAAGCCAGCCCTGCAAAGACCAGGTCAAGCAGCAGATGAAATGGCAGCAAAAAAGCTTGGGCTCTAAGACTCAAAAGAGGCTAGCACCATGAGAGCTTGGGATGGGCAGCCAGAGACAGATCGTGCATTGCCTTGGAGATCCTGAAAAGGAGTGTGGATTTTACTAAGGTACTAGAAGATCAGGAAAGCTTTCCAGATCTCATTCACATGTAGGATCCTTTAATTTATATTTGTATTTCAAGAAAGTGTAATCTCATTTTAATTTAAGACAAAAACCCTTAGCTCTCTTAACTCTTTCTTAGTCAGCATCATCTCGGTCCTCTGTAATTTCAGACTCTTGCCCTGCCCAGCACACTGTGCTGGAAAGAGCACAGGTCGCCTTTGTTCTTTTCTGGCGCTACTATTGCCAGTAGCTCAACCTTGAGCAAATTACTCAGCATCACAAATCTTGTCTCCTTCATCTATAAAGAAGGTGGGATTGGGGTTGATCTCAAAGATCACTTTTGCTCTAAATTAATTTAACCAAAACAAGAAGAAAATAATGTCTTACCCTCCCAGGGCTTGGCCCTTACATTTCCTGCTGCAGAAAAAGTGTGATTTGGGGGGTTAAGAGCATGATTTAATCATCATTCTGCATGCTAATTCTTCTACCTTGAGCAAGTGACTTTATCTGCCTAAGCCTGTTTCCTTGTCTGTAAAATACACATAATAGCCATACCTACTTTATTGGGTTCTTACGAAGATCCAGGGGCATAATTATTCATAATGCCATTAATACCATCAACATGCATAGAGCCTCCCATAACAGTTTGGCAGGACTTGGATGGGGAAATAATGGGTGTAAGACTTGAGGCATAATCCCAAACAGGTCTTGGAACTTACTTTCATGAATCAGCATCTATTGTGCCAATATTAAGGGTGAACCAACATGAACACTAGATCTGTTTGGAGCCCAGAGGTAAAGTCTGGTCTGGAAACTTGAGGCCGTTGAAAGGTTTTCAGCTGAAAAGGTATTAGCTCACTTGATGTGAAACACATGGTCTATTGGGAACCTCAAGAAAACACCAGCCATCCACAGTTCCCATCTCTCGTGTGTAAAGAATGAAAGGGGGTGGCTGGACAAAGCTTTATTCTAACAGATATAGTCACTGCCAGCAAAGAAAGAAGAAAACAATTAAACTTCTCACATGAGCTAAATCAAATAAGCCCACCAACCTCTTAGTAAAATATACAGGCATTGAGCCTGGCTGCCTTGACACGTTTTTAAAGACTACCCAACTTTCAGAGGAATTGAATAAATAGACTTCAACCTGTGCGGCTCTCAGGAAAATTTCAAAAGTAAATGCCATGATGGCACTGTTTTCCCCCTACTGTTCATAAAATTCACAGAATCACAGAGTCGGAAAAAAACAAACAAGAAATCATTTCACCCCACCTGATTTCTAACTTATTGACTTCATAGGCCAAATGATTCTGAGCAAGATGATCCTGAAGTTCAAGTTGTAACTCAACTGCTTAACCAAATAAGAAGAGAGCTGGAGTAGAAATGAAGACTAGGGAGCAAAAGGGCAGGTCCAATTTTGACGACATTTTTATTTCTCTGAGAGCTCAACCACATATTGGCCAGCTTCATTTTGTATAATTCCAAGAATACTCTGCTTATGCAAGTGCTTCCCACTCAAATACATCTTTTGAAATTAGTAGGTGTGTTTCCTGGACTTGGCTGCTTCCAGTTGTCAGCCATTTGGAAAGCCAGAAGGAAATGAGGAAGGGAGATAAGGACAGAGGGCAGGCAGGCTGCCAGCTCTAGTTCCATTCCTGACTCCACACAGAGGAACATAATGATAAGTAGTCAAAAACAAGTGAATGGGGTGTGGGGTCCTGCTTTCTTAATAATGATTACTCAGTTTAAATAGACAAAATCTTGTATGATCAGTTGGTTACCTAGTTGTATGTAGGCTACAGCTTGTATATTGGAAAGTAGGAAGGACAGAAGAAAGGAAGTAGGGGATGGGTTGGAAGAAAAGCAAGGAAAGATAAACAGGTGAGCATGCAAAAATGCACTAAAATACGAATTAAATGATCATAACCATTTAGTGAGGACTAGGCTCCGTACTCTATGCTTTAAAGATATTTTCATGTCAGTCCTCAAAGAGAGACATTATTTTTCCGCCAAAAAAAAAAAAATAAACTTCATGGTTTGTTAGTACTTTAGAAGGCTTGATTGGCTTTTTTCTCTTCTCTTCTTATACTATGGAAACATTGCTTTGAAAATAGAAAACAAATGTTTACTGCTTTTTTATTTTTAGACAGAGTCTCTGTCGCCTAAGCTGGAATCTAGTTCCATAGAACTATCACAGTGGTGCAATCTCAGCTCACAGCAGCCTCTGACTCCCAGGTTCAAGTGATTCTCGTGCCTCAGCCTCCTGAGTAGCTGGAATTTCAGGCATGTGCTACCACACTCAGGTAATTTTTGTACTGTTAGTAATGATGGGGTTTCACTATGTTGGCCAGGCTGGTCTTGAACTCCTGACCTCAAGTGATCTGCCAGCCTCAGCCTCCCAAAGTGCTGGGATTTCAGGTGCGAACCATCGCATCCAGCCTGCTTTCAGCCTTATAACTGGCCCTGTGTCTATAAAGCACTGAGTGAGGCAGCTGGACCACCCAGCAGACCAAGGACTCAGAGGAAGATACCAAGGAGAATACAGAGCATGGCTTATACCTGATCAGAGTGCACAAGAGACCCAAGGAGCTCAAAAAAGGTTGATGCCCTGTCAGAAATCCTTTTACTGACCCTGCTTCCCTCTCTGCAAACTGTATTGCACCTCTTAACTCTCCAAAAAGGTTGGTTAAGATCCACAGGAAACTTTCTCTGTTGTTAAAGCTAAACCTAGATGGACTATTTTGACTGAGTCAACTTGTGACTGCCAAGCACTTACTTGAGAGTATTCATTTGTAATATAAATAACACTTAAACATACACAGTTTTCCCTTATTGAAAAAAAAATTGTGTCTTATATTTTAGTATTGTTAACAGTAGAGGTATGTAAGAGAACAAGCTTGTAACAACAGAGTAAGCACCAGAACAATCTTCTCTAATTGGGAGGGAAGTTCCTCATTTTTCCATAACGGCATTGACATTACATCTCCAGATGCTCTGCCAGATTGTTAACTCTATACCCCACAGCATCTGATTTTGGCAAGCTTAGATCGGGACACACGACTGAAGCCAAAACTGCCTAGGAGCCATGTGAATAAAGACCAAGTCTTAATTAGCGGGTCAAGAAACAAGCTAATCAATTAGCAGCCTGGCTTTCTCCAACTCACCAAATTAAGATGCCTTCATAAGCATAGATGATCTTTGTAAATGAACTTTCCCCTCCAGTTCGTCCTCTGGGAGGTTAGACATTACAAGAAAATAGCTGTATGAATCATCTATATTTCTAAAAAATACTGAGTGCCTCCAGGTGTGATACAGATGGTGGACAATAAAAGGGGAGAAACCATTTTTCATGAATAGGGCACATAGATACATGCACTCATAAACACCAAATCCTCCTTACTTCCTGGCAGGACTCCCCACCTCTCCACCAAGGTCATCAGCAGTACCAATGTCCCCACATTCCACACCCAGTAAAAATGTCTAAAGGGACAGAGAAATCTAAAAAATGCACAAACAAATCTCTGAAGTCAGATTGCCTGGATTCAAATTCTAGTGCCACCGCTTACAGGTTGTGTGAAATTGGGTAAGTAAACCTCTGCAAGCCATAGTTTTTTCAGTCTATAAAATCAAGATTATGTTAGTACTTTCCTCTTGGGGTTTTGTGAAAATTAAATAAGTTAATGCCTAGAAAGTAAACAGTATGGTGCCAGACACCAGGTTTTATGGTCAGGGCATAATTGCTAACCTGTAGTGTTCCCTCAAATAAAAAGAAAGAGGAAGAGGAGAGAGGAGAGAAACAGAAGAGAAGTGAAAAGGAGGGAAAAAAGATTTACTTTGTCCTCTTCATATTTCTGCGATGATGGAAGAAAATTTAGCTGAATATCTTAGGATGTGTTGCAGCCAAGAAAAGTTAGATGCCCTTTAGAAGAGGGAAGAGGAAAGCCAGGAAGAAAACAAGTGTCTTAGTCTGTTTTGTCCTGTTCTGTGCTATAACAGAATATAACAGAATGAGTTATCTATTATTTATTTATTTATATATTTTGAGACAGGGTCTTGCTCTGTCACTGAGGCTGAAGTCTGGGCATGCAGTCTTGGCTCACTGCAGCCTCAACCTCTAAGCTCAAGTGGTCCTCCCACCTCAGCCTCCCAAATAGCTGGGACTACAGGCATGCACCAACTTACCTGGCTAATTTTTTTTTTATTTTCTGTAGAGACAGGGTCGCATCATGTTGCCCTGGCTGGTCTTGAACTCCTGGACTCAAGCAATCCTCCAGCCTAAGCCTCCCAAAGTGATGGGATTACAGGCATGAGCCATCTCAGCCAGCCAGATTATTTATTTGTTTATTTATTTATTTATTTATTGAGAAAGGGTCTTGCTCTGTCACCCAGGCTGGAGTGCAGTGGCCCGATCACAGCACACTGCAGCCTCAGCTTTCCAGGGTAAAGCAATCCTCCCCAATCAGCCTCCTGAGTAGCTGAGACCACAGGCATGTGCCAACATGCCTGGATAATTTTTGTATTTTGTAGAGATAACGTTTTGCCATGTTGCCCAGGCTGGTCTCAAACTCTTAGGCTCAAGCAATCTGCCTGCCTTGGCCTCCCAAAGTGCTAAGATTAAAAGCATGTGCTACCATGCCTGGCCCAGCCACATAATTTATAATGAACAGAAATTCACTGGCTCATGATTCTGGAGGCTTGGAAGTCCAAGATCAAGTGGCTGTCATCTAGCGGGGGCCTTCTTGCTGTGTTATCCCAAAGCAGAAGGGCAAAGACAAGGTGAAAAAGAGATCAAACTCACTTCCTCAAGCCATTTTATAATTGGCATTAATCTATTCATGAAGGCAAAGTCTTTATGGCCTAATAAACTCTCAAAGGTCCCATCTATTAACCCCGTTGCATTGAGGATTAAATTACCAGCACATGCTTTTGGGGGAACCCATTCAAACCACAGCAGCAACAGAAACTGCCGTATAATGAATATCGATGATATACCAATTATTTTGTCCATATCACCTCACTTTCTGAAGAAATGCACACTCCAGAACTTCAGGCGTCTGCCAGGTGTCACACAGTCAGTTGAGCAGTGGAATTGATGTTTAAACCCACGTCTGTTTGTCTATAAGGTTCACCTTGTACCACAACAGCTGCGATGTCAAATTTGATCCAAAAATCATTTGCATGGTTTGTCTTATTTTATCTGTCCTTCCCAACAATGCTGATAGAGAAAAAATTAAGCTGTAATATTATTACCAAAAAACATTATATGATCCTTAGTTTTTAAACTCAAACTCTGACATACTAAGGAGTTATAGGCTTCGGTTATTATTGTTTTTAATGTCAGACTCTCATCAAAAGGAGGAATTATACTTCTTAGGAAACACCCTGAATAAAATTAAGTTTAAAATGGGAGCTGTCTTTCCAAATACCTCAAACTCCACAGGTTTCAAATTAGTCTAGACATTCAATGGCCTGGAGGCAAGAGTCTGGAACATTTGTCTATTCTTACTGATCCAATTAAGAAGGACATGAGAAAGACTTTCAGAGACGTATTTACTGCATGCAAGGTTACCAGTGGATTCTTCCTCCAATTCTCTTGCCCAAATTATTGAAAAAGCTTCCATGCTGCTCTCCCAGCTCCTACTTTTGCCCACCCCAATCTATTCCAAGTTATGGTAAAAAGGATCATAATGTGCATCAGATCATGTCACACTCTTCCTCAAAATGTTTTTGTGTCTTTGAATTATCCTTCGAATCTACTTCAAAATTTTGATATGGCCTTTGAAGTCTTATATGATGTGGCCTCATCTCGAGCCACACTCATTATCCAGGTCTTTAAAAACATGAACAAATTCTGTTTTCATGACCAACTCTCACCAAACATTTTCTGCTTTAGAGCCTTTGAATATACTGATCTTCTTACCTACAATAATCTTCTTTGCCTCTCCTATAGTCCCAACCCACCAACACACACACACACACACACACACACACACACACACACACAAAAACCATTCCCACTGCCACTTCCTTCTCATATTTTAGGTCTTCAGAGAAGCCTTTCCTTACCCACTGCCTTCAGTACTTCTGGGCACAGACAGGCCTCCATCCCAGCCATTGGTTCTTGTCAATATCACCTGTTTGTTTTCTTCATAGTAATCAGGACAAGTTGTCTTCATTGGCTCCTCAGTGCCTTCCTGGAACATGGAGGGCCTCCATAAAATTTTGTTGGGTAAATGAGCAAATGAACAAAGGTGTATGCAGCTTGTTACCCTCACTTTGTTTTTCTTCAGATCTCTAATAACTCCCTCAAGCTGTATTATAGCTTTCCTTGTTTACTTCTTTATTGTTTGACTCTCCTTTTAGAAAGCAAACTCCACCAGAAGAGAGACATTGTTGGGTTCATTGTTTTATCCAGTGCTCAAAATGGTGCCTGGCATATAATACGCACCCAGAAAGTATTTGCTGGATGAGTGAATGAACGAATAATTGAATACTTGTATCCCTAGAGTCAAGTGCAGTGTCTAGATCAGAATAAATGCTTACTAAATGGAAATGTGCTCCAATTTCTTCTTATAATTTAGTAACAATTTGATTTTGACCCAGCTAGAAGCTATGATTAATGTTTCATATAGTCAAAGGCAATAATAGACTCCATTTTATAAACAGATAGTTCATGTTCAGGAGCAAGGAGTCACCTTTTGCCTCACCAAACCTTTACACTGGTCATCTGTTGCAAGTTCTGAATTGAAAAATCTTCTCCTGGTATGAGCTTTTGGATCACTTTTGACTCAGTGGTCCTCCATCACCTTCCCTTATGGCCAATGAAAATCAACCTTGGGAGACGTTCTGTTGAAACAAGGAAGCAATGTGCCCTTCAAATAGCTGTTTCCATGACCAAATCCCACTTCAACTCTTTCAAGTACTGCCTATAACACTCACAAAAGAAAGCAAATCTCTCTTGACACAACAGTTTGACCAAGTTCAATCTGGTTATTCATGTTATTCCAACTTTTTTTGGTAGAGAAGATAAACATGGTCTCTGAAAAAAAAAAAAACAACAAAAAAAAAACCATAATCAAAAAAGCACCACCCAGGCCCTTCCAAGGCCCAGCCCTGCTTTCCAGATGCTCTCCCTTTTCAGCTTGGTTTAATTAAAGCTCCGTATGTCAGCAACCCATCAGATTCAGGTGTGATTCAGATTGCCCCAAAGCATCAGAAAACCTGCCAAGCAACCCAAGCATGAGAGTGAAGTTGAGAAATGTACTCCCCAGAACAAAGCTCATCATTACAAGGGGAAGTCTTGTTCGGAGGAGGAACAAAGTGATTATCTCTCTCTGTGCTTCAAATTTAGACACATAGCAAAGATAACTAGGTTTAAATGCAATCTGCATCATAGATCAGTGACAATGCTCTTGAGGGAGGTGTGATACTTCTGAAGTCTAACTTCTGGTCAAAATTGGCAACCTCTCAAACTGTGGCCATGGTATGCAAAAGATGTTGAGAACCCTAGTGAGTCTGTACCCTCACACAGTAGAAAGCTCACAGCTTGCTTGTTTATTCTTCTTTTTCCCCTTGATGTGTCAGATCTGAACTTTTTGTAGTGCCTCTGGGTTCGTAGTTAGACAAAAATGCATTAGCTAACAGAGTTGTCTAGCTGTGGTAGCCAGAAATTGAAAGATAACTCACAACATGATTCAGTCATAGATGAAAACCAAACTCCTATGGGAGAGGGGGAGAGAATTCTCTATGAATAAACAGGACCCTTGCTCAAGACCTGAAGCCCAGAGTGTGCAGTCCCTGCAAAGGCAAAGAGAAAAAGCATTTAAAAATCTCCTACAGTTCCATGTTATGGAGTGCTTATCTCCAGGTTACATTAGTGGGGTGCTTAGCCAAAACTGTTAAGAATTTTTATCATGCAACCAAAATAAATGTAAAACAAAAATGGTCCTTACCCAAAACCAGACTGTATAGACAATGCATCTTTATGATTCTGCAAATCACCAAACATCTTTTCATTACATTTCTAAGAGATGTCACCAGAGGTTTTAGGTACTGTGTGAACACAAGAGTAGTTCATTAACATTTATTTGATCTACAAACTTCTAGAACAACTATTAAGTGGTGCATGCTCCAAACTGAGTGAATTAACTGGTTGTTTTCAGATCCTGAAGACAATAGTTATGCTTCTGGCAGCTCAGCAGTGATGCATGTGGGTTAAGAGAAGTTTTCTTGCAACGGTTTTCATGGTATAAACAGCATCTTGAAACATTTTCAGGAGCAGCTAAATAGAAACAAACTAAAACTAAAGCTCCTGGCATGGGCTTGATACACAGAATGCAGAGCAATGTGCAACTACATAGGATGGTTTATCACTAGGATGTGAGATGTAGCTCCTTAGAAATTTCACAGAAGCTACCGTACTCAACAGGCCATGACATTTTTTTAAAAAATTCAGCCTCAGCAACAAATCAGCTCAATGGGATAGTAGCAAGATACAGTGGAAAACGCAGTGGATGAATTAGGATGCACTAATTCTCCTCCCAATTCTATTTTTAAGTTTCTGGATAACCTTGGGCAAGTCACTTAATATATCCCCCTCAATCTGCATATCTGCAAAGTAGAAATAACAGCATCTGACCCAGTTACCACACGGAATTGAAAGAAGGTGATCTATGTAAAAAAAATGCTTTGGTCCTGGGTACAGGCCCAGAAGAATTGAATGCAGGAACTCAAACAGATACATGTACACTGATATTCAGCTCAGCATTATTCACAATGGCCAAAAGGTGAAAACAACCCAAATATCCATCAACAGATGAATGGACAAACAAAATATGGTGTGTACATGCAATATAATATTATTCCATGTTAAAAAGGAATAAAATTCTAGTACATACTGTGAAATGAATGAACCTTGAAAATGTCATGTCAAATGAAATAAACCAGACATCAAAGAACAAATACTGTATAATTCCACTTATAGGAGGTACCTAGAAATAGGCACATTCATGGAGACAGAAAATAGAATAGAGAGTACCGAAGCTGGAGAAAAGGGGGAATGGGTGGTTTTGTTTAATGGGTCCAGAGTTTCTGAGATGGCAAGTTCTGAAAATAGATAGTAGTGATGATTGTACAACCTTGAACAATGTACTTAATGCCACAAATGGTACACTTAAAAATGGTTAAAATGGGGTGACGGAGAAGGACACAATATGCTATGGGGTCCTGGGTCAGAGAGGATGGTGAACAGGATATCAAAAAAAAATTAAAATGATAAATTTTATATGTTATCTGTATTTTACCACAATTTTAAAATTATTTTTTCATTTATTTTATTGTAGTTTAAGTTCTGTGGTACATTGCACAACATGCAGATTTGTTACATAGGTGTATAATACCACAATTTTTTGTTTTTTTTTAGTTGTCACATAGGTTTATATAGATTGACAATCTGAAAAGAAACTTCTCTTCCACACCCAAATGTCATCAATTTCAAAACTGTTGCCTAAATTTGCCACTTTTCTTTATTGCTGTGAAACTCAATATGTTTGTATCAAAATGGCTTATTCCATGTTGCCACAAATTGACAGCATAGTTGAAAGATGAATATTCCATGATTAGTCTGAAAACTAAATTTCTTGATTTAGAGAGTAGCCTGGCATTGTTGTTTAGGGCTGGGGATTTGCTGCCAATTCTTTTTTTATTATTATTATTATACTTTAAGTTCTAGGGTACATGAGCATAACGTGCAGGTTTGTTACATATGTATACTTATGCCATGTTGGTGTGCTGCACCCATCGACTCGTCAGCACCCATCAATTCATCATTTATATCATGTATAACTCCCCATTGCAATCCCTCCCTCCTCCCCCCTCCCCATGATAGGCCCCGATGTGTGATGTTCCCCTTCCCGAGTCCAAGTGATCTCATCATTCAGTTCCCACCTATGAGTGAGAACATGCGGTGTTTGCTTTTCTGTTCTTGTGATAGTTTGCTAAGAATGATGGTTTCCAGCTGCATCCATGTCCCTACAAAGGACGCAAACTCATCCTTTTTTATGGCTGCATAGTATTCCATGGTGTATATGTGCCACATTTTCTTAATCCAGTCTGTCACAGATGGACATTTGGGTTGATTCCAAGTCTTTGCTATTGTGAATAGTGCCGCAATAAACATACATGTGCATGTGTCTTTGTAGTAGAATAATTTATAATCCTTTGGGTATATACCCAGTAGTGGGATGGCTGGGTCATATGGTACATTTAGTTCTAGATCCTTGAGGAATTGCCATACTGTTTTCCATAATGGTTGAACTAGTTTACAATCCCACCAACAGTGTAAAAGTGTTCCTATTTCTCCACATCCTCTCCAACACCTGTTGTTTCCTGACTTCTTAATGATTGCCATTCTAACTGGTGTGAGATGGTATCTCATTGTGGTTTTGATTTGCATTTCTCTGATGGTGAGTGATGATGAGCATTTTTTCATGTGTCTGTTGGCTGTATGAATGTCTTCTTTTGAGAAATGTCTGTTCATATCCTTTGCCCACTTTTGGATGGGGTTGTTTGTTTTTTTCTTGTAAATTTGTTTGAGTTCTTTGTAGATTCTGGATATTAGCCCTTTGTCAGATGAGTAGATTGCAAAAATGTTCTCCCATTCTGTAGGTTGCCTGTTCACTCTTATGGTAGTTTCTTTTGCTGTGCAGAAGCTCTTTAGTTTAATTAGATCCCATTTGTCAATTTTTGCTTTTGCTGCCATTGCTTTTGGTGTTTTAGACATGAAGTCCTTGCCCATGCCTATGTCCTGAATGGTACTACCTAGATTTTCTTCTAGGGTTTTTATGGTATTAGGTCTAACATTTAAGTCTCTAATCCATCTTGAATTAATCTTTGTATAAGGGGTAAGGAAAGGATCCAGTTTCAGCTTTCTACTTATGGCTAGCCAATTTTCCCAGCACCATTTACTGAATAGGGAATCCTTTCCCCATTTCCTGTTTCTCTCAGGTTTGTCAAAGATCAGATGGCTGTAGATGTGTGGTATTATTTCTGAGGACTCTGTTCTGTTCCATTGGTCTACATCTCTGTTTTGGTACCAGTACCACGCTGTTTTGGTTATTGTAGACTTGTAGTATAGCTTGAAGTCAGGTAGCGTGACGCCTCCAGCTTTGTCCTTTTGACTTAGGATTGTCTTGGCAATGTGGGCTCTTTTTTGGTTCCATATGAACTTTAAAGCCGTTTTTTCCAATTCTGTGAAGAAACTCATTGGTAGCTTGATGGGGATGGCATTGAATCTATAAATTACCTTGGGCAGTATGGCCATTTTCACGATATTGATTCTTCCTATCCATGAGCATGGTATGTTCTTCCATTTGTTTGTGTCCTCTTTGATTTCACTGAGCAGTGGTTTGTAGTTCTCCTTGAAGAGGTCCTTGACATCCCTTGTAAGTTGGATTCCTAGGTATTTTATTCTCTTTGAAGCAATTGTGAATGGAAGTTCATTCCTGATTTGGCTCTCTGTTTGTCTGTTACTGGTGTATAAGAATGCTTGTGATTTTTGCACATTAATTTTGTATCCTGAGACTTTGCTGAAGTTGCTTATCAGCTTAAGGAGATTCTGGCCTGAGACAATGGGGTTTTCTAAATATACAATCATGTCATCTGCAAACAGGGACAATTTGACTTCTTCTTTTCCTAACTGGATACCCGTTATTTCTTTCTCTTGCCTGATTGCCCTAGCCAGAACTTCCAACACGATGTTGAATAGGAGTGGTGAGAGAGGGCATCCCTGTCTTGTGCCAGTTTTCAAAGGGAATTTTTCCAGTTTTTGCCCATTCAGTATGATATTGGCTGTGGGTTTGTCATAAATAGCTCTTATTATTTTGAGGTACGTTCCATCAATACCGAATTTATTGAGCGTTTTTAGCATGAAGGGCTGTTGAATTTTGTCAAAAGCCTTTTCTGCATCTATTGAGATAATCATGTGGTTCTTGTCTTTGGTTCTGTTTATATGCTGGATTACGTTTATTGATTTGTGAATGTTGAACCAGCCTTGCATCCCAGGGATGAAGCCCACTTGATCATGGTGGATAAGCTTTTTGATGTGCTGCTGAATCCGGTTTGCCAGTATTTTATTGAGGATTTTTGCATCGATGTTCATCAGGGATATTGGTCTAAAATTCTCTTTTTTTGTTGTGTCTCTGCCAGGCTTTGGTATCAGGATGATGTTGGCCTCATCAAATGAGTTAGGGAGGATTCCCTCTTTTTCAATTGATTGGAATAGTTTCAGAAGGAATGGTACCAGCTCCTCCTTGTACCTCTGGTAGAATTCAGCTGTGAATCCCTCTGGTCCTGGACTTTTTTTGGTTGGTAGGCTATTAATTGTTGCCTCAATTTCAGAGCCTGCTATTGGTCTATTCAGGGATTCAACTTCTTCCTGGTTTAGTCTTGGGAGAGTGTAAGTGTCCAGGAAATTATCCATTTCTTCTAGATTTTCTAGTTGATTTGCATAGAGGCGTTTATAGTATTCTCTGATGGTAGTTTGTATTTCTGTGGGGTCGGTGGTGATATCCCCTTTATCATTTTTTATTGCGTCTATTTGATTCCTCTCTCTTTTCTTCTTTATTAGTCTTGCTAGCAGTCTGTCAATTTTGTTGATCTTTTCAAAAAACCAACTCCTGGATTCATTGATTTTTCAAAGGGTTTTTTGTGTCTCTATCTCCTTCAGTTCTGCTCTGATCTTAGTTGTTTCTTGCCTTCTGCTAGCTTTTGAATGTGTTTGCTCTTGCCTCTCTAGTTCTTTTAATTGTGATGTTAGAGTGTCAATTTTAGATCTTTCCTGCTTTCTCTTGTGGGCATTTAGTGCTATAAATTTCCCTCTACACACTGCTTTAAATGTGTCCCAGAGATTCTGGTGTGTTGTATCTTTGTTCTCATTGGTTTCAAAGAACATCTTTATTTCTGCTTTCATTTCGTTATGTACCCAGTAGTCATTCAGGAGCAGGTTGTTCAGTTTCCATGTAGTTGAGCGGTTTTGATTGAGTTTCTTAGTCCTGAGTTCTAGTTTGATTGCACTGTGGTCTGAGAGACAGTTTGTTATAATTTCTGTTCTTGTATATTTGCTGAGGAGTGCTTTACTTCCAATTATGTGGTCAATTTTGGAATAAGTGTGATGTGGTGCTGAGAAGAATGTATATTCTGTTGATTTAGGGTGGAGAGTTCTATAGATGTCTATTAGGTCCACTTGGTGCAGAGATGAGTTCAATTCCTGGATATCCTTGTTAACTTTCTGTCTCGTTGATCTGTCTAATGTTGACAGTGGAGTGTTGAAGTCTCCCATTATTATTGTATGGGAGTCTAAGTCTCTTTGTAAGTCTCTAAGGACTTGCTTTATGAATCTGGGTGCTCCTGTATTGGGTGCATATATATTTAGGATAGTTAGCTCTTCCTGTTGAATTGATCCCTTTACCATTATGTAATGGCCTTCTTTGTCTCTTTTGATCTTTGATGGTTTAAAGTCTGTTTTATCAGAGACTTGGATTGCAACCCCTGCTTTTTTTTTGTTCTCCATTTGCTTGGTAGATCTTCCTCCATCCCTTTATTTTGAGCCTATGTATGTCCCTGCATGTGAGATGGGTCTCCTGAATACAGCAGACTGATGGGTCTTGACTCTTTATCCAGTTTGCCAGTCTGTGTCTTTTAATTGGAGCATTTAGTCCATTTACATTTAAGGTTAATATTGTTATGTGTGAACTTGATCCTGTCATTATGATATTAACTGGTTATTTTGCTCGTTAGTTGATGCAGTTTCTTCCTAGCCTCGATGGTCTTTACATTTTGGCATGTTTTTGCAATGGCTGGTACCGGTTGTTCCTTTCCATGTTTAGGGCTTCCTTCAGGGTCTCTTGTAAGGTAGGCCTGGTGGTGACAAAATCTCTAAGCATTTGCTTATCTGTAAAGGATTTTATTTCTCCTTCATTTATGAAACTTAGTTTGGCTGGATATGAAATTCTGGGTTGAAAATTCTTTCCTTTAAGAACATTGAATATTGGCCCCCACTCTCTTCTGGCTTATAGAGTTTCTGCTGAGAGATCTGCTGTTAGTCTGATGGGCTTCCCTTTGTGGGTAACCCGACCTTTCTCTCTGGCTGCCCTTAAGATTTTTTCCTTCATTTCAACTTTGGTGAATCTGGCAATTATGTGTCTTGGAGTTGCTCTTCTCGAGGAGTATCTTTGTGGTGTTCTCTGTATTTCCTGAATTTGAATGTTGGCCTGCCCTACTAGGTTGGGGAAGTTCTCCTGGATGATATCCTGAAGAGTGTTTTCCAACTTGATTCCATTTTCCCCCTCACTTTCAGGCACCCCAATCAGACGTAGATTTGGTCTTTTTACATAATCCCATACTTCTTGCAGGCTTTGTTCATTTCTTTTTCTTCTTTTTTCTTTTGGTTTCTCTTCTCGCTTCATTTCATTCAATTGATCCTCAATCGCTGATACTCTTTCTTCCAGTTGATCGAGTCAGTTACTGAAGCTTGTGGATTTGTCACGTATTTCTCGTGTCATGGTTTTCATCTCTGTCATTTCGTTTATGATCTTCTCTGCATTAATTAGTCTAGCTGTCAATTCTTCCACTCTTTTTTCAAGATTTTTAGTTTCTTTGCGCTGGGTACGTAATTCCTCCTTTAGCTCTGAGAAGTTTGATGGACTGAAGCCTTCTTCTCTCATCTCATCAAAGTCATTCTCTGACCAGCTTTGATCCGTTGCTGGTGATGGGCTGCGCTCCTTTGCAGGGGGAGATGCCCTCTTATTTTTTGAATTTCCAGCTTTTCTGCCCTGCTTTTTCCCCATCTTTGTGGTTTTATCTGTCTCTGGTCTTTGATGATGGTGACGTACTGATGGGGTTTTGGTATAGGTGTCCTTTCTGTTTGATAGTTTTCCTTCTGACAGTCAGGACCCTCAGCTATAGGTCTGTTGGAGATTGCTTGAGGTCCACTCCCGACCCTGTTTGCCTGGGTATCAGCAGCAGAGGTTGCAGAAGATAGAATATTGCTGAACAGCGAGTGTACTTGTCTGATTCTTCCTTTGGAAGCTTCCTCTCAGGGGTGTACTCCACCCTGTGAGGTGTGGGGTGTCAGACTGCCCCTAGTGGGGGACGTCTCCCAGCTAGGCTACTCAGGGGTCAGGGACCCACTTGAGCAGGCAGTCTGTCCGTTCTCAGATCTCAACCTCCATGTTGGGAGGTCCACGGCTCTCCCCAAAGCTGTCAGACAGAGTCGTTCGCGTCTGCACAGGCCCCCGCTGCTTCCCCTGTTGGTCTTCAGCTATGCGCTGTCCCCAGAGGTGGAGTCTACAGAGACAGGCAGGTTTCCTTGAGCTGCTGTGAGCTCCACCCAGTTGGAGCTTCCCAGCAGCTTTGTTTACCTACTTAAGCCTCAGCAATGGCGGGCGCCCCTCCCACAGCCTCGCTGCTGCCTTGCGGATAGATCGCGGCAGACTGCTGTGTTAGCAATGAGGGAGGCTCCGTGGCCGTGGGACCCTCCCGGCCAGGTGTGGGATATATTCTCCTGGTGTGCCTGTTTGCTTAAAGCGCAGTATTGGGGTGGGAGTTACCCGATTTTCCAGGTGTTGTGTGTCTCAGTTCCCCTGGCTAGGAAAAGGGATTCCCTTCCCCCTTGCGCTTCCCAGGTGAGGCGATGCCTCGCCCTGCTTCAGCTCTCGCTGGTCAGGCTACAGCAGCTGACCAGCACCAATTGTCCGGCACTCCCTAGTGAGATGACCTCAGTACCTCAGTTGAAAATGCAGAAATCACCGGTCTTCTGTGTCGCTCGCACTGGGAGTTGGAGACTGGAGCTGTTCCTATTCGGCCATCTTGCTCCACCCCCCTCAATACCACAATTTTTTAAATGTGTCATAATACCAAAAGTTCCATACAAGTGCTGAATATTAATTTTTAGAGTCCTGACTTTTCCTTGTATCAGTTTACCAGCTTCACTTGAAAATGACATCCCCACAACTTAGGCATTTATCCCAAAGGGGGGAAAAAAACAGTAAAAGCATGCTTAAATTTCTACCACCTTGTTGAAGAAAAGTTTTGATCAGTAGGTGTCACCTGCTGGAAGTTTGGGGACTAAATACAGTGCAATAGCTAACTAGAAAAAAGAAATCTCTTTACAAGATTTTAGAAAAAAAATCCTTTTTCCTTAAATATTTTTGTTCAATGACATCAAAAACCTGTGATCAAGAGCATTTAAAATTGTTTTCAAACAAAATTAACCACAACTGAAAAATCAGGAGAAGACAATAGGGTTTATGATGAAAAAGTATGTGGGAAATAGTCAGAAGGAAGGGGTTGAGTCCAACTTTTGATGAACCTATATAATTTGTTGCCTCAAATACTAGGATGGTCTCCTAAATCAGCAGTTCCCAACATTTTTGGCACCAGGGACCAGTTTTGTGGAAGACAATTTTTACACAGACCAGGGCAGTGGGGTGGGGGATGGTTACAAGATGATTCAAGTACATTATGTTTATTGTGCATTTTATTTCTATTATTATTACATTGTAATATACAATGAAATAATTAAACAACTCACCATAATGTAGAATCAGTGGGAACCCAGAGTGTGTTTTCCTGCAACTAGACAGTCCAGTCGGGAGGTGATGGGAGACACTGACAGATCATCAGGTATTAGATTCTCATAAGGAGCATGCCACCTGGATCCTTCGCATGCATAGTTCACAATAGGGTCAGTGCTCCTCTGAGGCTCTAATGCCACTGCTGATCTGACACGGGCTGGAGTTCAGACAGTAATGTGAGCAGTGGGGAGCAGCTGTAAAAACAGATGAAGCTTCACTGGCATGCCCACCACTCACCTCCTGCTGTGCGGTCCAGTTTTTAACAGGCCATGGACTGGTACTGGGCCCGTTAGGGTCCCCAGTCCCCAGTACCAGTCTGTGGCCCAGGGTTTGAAGACCCCTATCCTAAATGATCTGCCATCTGGTTTACTTCTCAGTTGCTTCCTCCCCACTCTAACAGTGTGTGAGATTTATCAGTGGCTACCATCTCTTGTACACTCTTTATATGGTATACTGGGTTGAACTGTGTACACCCAAAATTCATGTCCCTATTCAGTGCTAAAAAGAAATGAGCTATCAAGCCATGAAAAGACATGGAGGAAACACAATGCATGTTACAAATGAAATAAGACAATGTGAAAAAGCTATATACTGTATGATTCCAACTACAGCATTCCGAAATGGCAAAACTATAGAGATGGTAAAAAGATCAGTTGTTGCTGGGGATTAAGAGAGAGGGAGGGATGCATAGGCAGAACCAAGAGGATTGTTAGGGTACTGAAACTCCTCTATGTGATGCTATAATGGTGGATAAATGTCATTATACATTTGTCCAAACCAAGAATGTTCACAACACCAAGAGTGAGCCCTAATGTAAATTATGGACTTTAGGTGATAATGATTTATCACTGTATGTTCAGCAACTGTAACAAATGTACCACTCTGGTAGGGGATGCTGATAATGGAGGAGGTTGTACATGTGTTGAGGTAGTGGGTATTTGAAACTCTCTGTACCTTCCTCTCAGATTTGCTGTGAACCTAAAACTGCTCTTTAAAATGGTTTTCAACAATATGTACAAAAAAGGGAGAAAAAATCATGTCCATATAGAACCTGTGAATGTGACCTTATTTGAAAATAGTGTCTCTGCAGATATAATCAAGTTTTAGACGAGATAATGAATTAGGGTGGGCCCTAAATCCAATGACTGTTGTCCTTACAAGAGAGAAATCTGGACACACAGACAGACACAAAGAGGGAAGAAGGTCATTTGAAGACAGGGGCAGCCACTGGAGTGATGCAGCTACAAGCCCAGGAACACCATGGGTTGCCAGCAACCACCAGAAGGTGGGAAGAGATTAGGAAGAATTTTTCCCTAGAGCCTTTGGAAGCCGCATAGTCCTACCAACACCTTGATTTTTTATTTCTGGCCTTCATAATTGTGAGATAATAAATTTATATTGTTTTAAGCTGTTCAGATATTGATAACTTGCTATGGGAACCCTAGGAAACCAATACACTTGGTGAACCAGATCCTTCACAATCCATACCAATTTATCTCCCTAAATAGTTCCTTACCCCCCATGCTCCAGAAACACCAAACTACTTGTCATTACCCAAACATGACATAGCAATTCCATTCTTCTTTGCCTTTTTACCAGCAGTTTCTTCTACTCTAAAAGTTTTCTGCCCCTCACTTACCTAAAATAATCATACCCATCCTTCTAAATTGAGATTAAGCAAATTAACATTATCTCCATGAAGTCTTCCAGAATACCCAGTCACCAAAGCTGGTCATGTTCTCCTGTCTGCACCACACAGATCTTTGGGTTAGGGACTTAATTCTATCTATTTCTACATTCCCTGTACCTAACACAGTTCTTGATACATAATAGCACTCCAAGGAGTTTTTTTTTAGATGAAATAATTATCAATTACTGACTTGATAAAAAATAATTAAGCGTCCCAAAAGAAGGCAAGGAAATGTCAATAGAAAGAAAATGAAGCAATCTTTCTTTTAATAAGTCTTATTTGTATAATTCACCAACATTTTTCATCTACATAAAAATTTTTTAAAAACAATACCTTATCTATTCTCAAGAAAACAAACATGATGACATAAAGTAATGTGCCTATATTTTGAAAGTATAGATTTCAATGAGTACATGCCACTACATGTTCAAAACTACACTGTCCATTCTGAGGGAAACAGAACAACAGACTGGAGATAAGAATACCTCTGTTTGTGTGCTGGCTCTTTGGATTAGTTGATCTTTTTAAATTTGGTTTCCTCATCTGTAAAATAAGGTGCCTACAATTTGACCTCTGCTTTGTATGTAATTTTGCATATCACCTTATTCATCTTCCAATATTTGTTGGCAGTTCTAAGTAGCTTTACATACAATTACTTCTTAATTTAAGAAATAAAATAAGAACAGATTCAAATAAAACCAGCAAATAATTCAAAGATCATTTCTATTTGATTTTGGAAGTCAGAGACAGAAAATGCATCCAAACTCAATCATTCCATTCAAACTCAATCATTTGAATTCATTCAATTCCTTCCCCTTCACATCTGCATCAGAGCCCTTAGTTCACTTGGTCCCAATAGCCCTAACTTAAAGAATTAATATGGTGCTGAAAGGTTCATGACTACTTTGGATAGACCGGATGTTGATGCCTTAAATTTATGTTAGCAAGTTTTGATTGTATCCATTCTTGCAGGAAGGTTTAGTGGGGAATTGTGTCTTAGTCAGTTCACACTGTATAACAAAGCACCATAAACTGGGTGACTTCCTAAGCAACAGACATTTATTTCTCACAGTTCCAGAGACTGGAGGTGTGAGATCTGTGTTCCAGCATGTTCAATTCTGGGAGCACCCTATTCCAGGTTGCAGACAGTCAACTTCTCCTTGTATCTTCACATGGTGGAAAGAGGGCAACAGAGCTCTTTGGGATATTTTTTATATGGGCACTACTCCCATTTACGTGGGCTATACTCCCATCACCTCACTTACTCCCAAAGATCTCACCTCTCAATTCCATGACTTTGGGCATTAGGATTTCAACATCTGAATACTGAGAAGCACAAATATTCAGTCCATAACAAGTGGGCATGAGAAGGAGCTTTCATCTCTCACATATTCTTCTTTAGTCTAAGACCTTCCAACAGCAAGGTCTTTTCTTTTTCTTCCTTATATACTTTTATCAGAGCTTACAAGCATGTTCCACACATGATTGATAAGGAATAAATCAATGCTTCAAATTATTGATAAACTATCCCGAAACTGGGAAGCTTAGAGAAGAATATTTTATGACATCTATCATCTTGAAATTTGTAATAGATCAAGTCCCATGTTGCCCCATGTAGAAGACACAAAAGGAGCTTGAGTAGCATCAAGAGAATCATTGCCATTGAAAACAAACACAAAGAGTAATTTTATATGAGGATATATTGGTCTAAATGATAACATTTTTTCTTTGAAACAAAGAAAAAAATTGTATGTGCTCCTTATTATAAGGTTAAATAGACACTAGTTAGAAAGAAGAAGTGTGGGCTCTTATTTCTAATTATGGGACTTTCAGAGTTTGTAGAGAAGCTATTTAGCCAACATATCTTATCTCAGAGACTCCTACTTGATAACATCCTATATAGGATACACAATGACACCATTTCTCTCTGGACACATTGAACTTGAGAACAAAGACGCAATTATGGTTACCAAGGGCAACTCTCTAACTTGGGTTGTCCAATGCTTATTAAAATAACTTAACAAGAGATTAATTCCAGTACTTCAGAACAACAGAAAACAGCCAACACTGGAAGTAAACATCTAGTAAAACAAGATCAATAAATGGGAAATCGCAAAAATTGGATTCACCAGAATCAAGAATGTCCTCTCTGCAAATCCTTAAACTATGGGAAAATTTGGTTCAAAAACATATGAACATGTTTCTGAATACAAACCTATACATGTGTGTATGTACACAGTGTGTATATATATATATATATATATATACACATATATATATACACATATATATCTCTCAAATATGTATATATTATATAATAAACCTTGTATAAATTCACACAAAGGTATGACAGTTGATTAATCTACACTTGGCCTATTACTGAAATTGAATTTATAAATATAAACCAACTCCCTTCCATTACAAGTCCTCTCTAAGACTCAACTCACTAGAATTTACTTAAACTCATGATACATTTTTTGTTATTAATCTTGTTAAACCCATGCCCCTTCATTGTGAATCCATTGGATCACTGAGATCCTCCAAAAGCTTTGGGAAGGATGAAAAGACACTTTTTCTTCCCATGTACAGCTTCATAATACCTTCTCCTGCATTGACATACCTAATTTCATCAAGATCCCCACCTTTAGTGATCTGCAGGTGAAATGCAGGGACATGACTCCAAGTTCATGCCCCAACTTAAGTCAGCCCCATGCTCAGTGGCACTCCCAAGACTTCCAGATAGGTCTACGGGCTGTAATCACAGCATGCATCACCCAGGAAACAAAAATAAAACAGCCTCCCTCTCCTAGAGTTCCAATTTCAATGAGTGCTTATCCCCCCTATGAAAAAAAGGGAGAAGATAAATTCTTGTAAACACTGGATTCCCAGTTCCTCTCTCTCTTCCCTCCTCACAGTCTGCATGTAGGAAGGAGGAAGAAAGCTGGTATGGTAGGAGGAAGCAGAGCTGGCTCAACCTTTCCTTTCACAGGTTCTGTGGCCAAGTCAGCAACTGGGTCTGACTGCAAAGAGAGCTAATCAGAATGTGAAGGATGACGTAATTCCTGTTGTTTTCAGGTGTGAGTCATTAGCAACAAATTCAGAACAACAACTAACAAAAAGAACACACTTCTTGTACATATTTTTCCTCCATTTCTAGGAAATCAGTAGTAACATAATGTTGGTATTCAATCTATATAACTATGTTAATGTAGATTATAGATGTATTCATCTATTATAGAAAGTAGCAAAATGATATTACCAAACTGTAGATAATTTATCATTCTTAAGAATGTATGTATGCATTACTCCTTAGCAAATGTAAAAGAACAGAAATCATAACAAATGTCTCTCAGATCACAGTGCAATCAAACTAGAACTCAGGATTAAGAAACTCACTCAAAACCGCTCATCTACATGGACACTCAACAACCTGCTCCTGAATGACTACTGGGTACATAACGAAAGGAAGGCAGAAATAAAGATGTTCTTTGAAACCAATGAGAACAAAGATACAACATACCAGAATCTCTGGGACACATTTAAAGCAGTGTGTAGAGGAAATTTATAGCACTAAATGTCCACAAGAGAAAGCAGGAAAGATCTAAAATTGACACCCCTAACATCACAATTAAAAGAACTAGAGAAGCAAGAGCAAACACATTCAAAAGCTAGCAGAAGGCAAGAAATAACTAAGATCAGAGCAGAATGGAAGGAGATAGAGACACAAAAGACCCTTTGAAAAATCAATGAATCCAGGAGTTGGTTTTTTGAAAAGATCAACAAATTTGGTAGACTGCTAGCAAGACTAATAAAGAAGAAAACAGAGAAGAATCAAGTAGATGCAATAAAAAATGTTAAAGGGGATACCATCACCAATCCCACAGAAATACAAACTACCATCAGAGAATGCTATAAATACCTCTATACAAATAAACTAGAAAATCTAGAAGAAATGGATAAATTCTGGACATATACACCCTCCCAAGACTAAACCAGGAAGAAGTTGAATCCCTGAATAGACCAATAGCAGGCTCTGAAATTGAGGCAATAATTAATAGCTTACCAACCAAAAAAAGTCCAGGACCAGATGGACTCACAGTTGAATTATAACAGAGGTACAAGGAGGAGCTGGTACCATTCCTTCTGAAACTATTCCAATCAATAGACAAAGAAGGAATCCTCCCTAACTCATTTTATGAGGCCAGCATCATCCTGATATCAAAGCCTGGCAGAGACACAACAAAAAAAAAAGAGAGAATTCTAGGCCAATATTCCTGATGAACATTGATGCAAAAATCCTTAATAAAATACTGGAAAACCGACTCCAGCAGCACATCAGAAAGCTTATTCACCATGATCAAGTGGGCTTCACCCCTAGGATGCAAGGCTTGTTTGACATATGCAAATCAATAAGCATAACCCAGCATATAAACAGAACCAAAGACAAAAACCACATGATTATCTCAACAGACGTAGAAAAAGACTTTGACAAAATTCAACAGACCTTTGTGCTAAAAACTCTCAATAAATTCGGCATTGAAGGGACATATCTCAAAACAATAAGAGCTATTGAGAGCTATTTATGACAAACCCACAGCCAATATCACACTGAATGGGCAAAAACTGGAAGCATTCTCTTTGAAAACTGACACAAGACAGGGATCCCCTCTCTTACTACTCCTATTCAACATAGTGTTGGAAGTTCTGGCTAGGGCAATCAGGCAGGAGAAAGAAATAAAGGGTATTCGGTAAGGAAAAGAGGAAGTCAAATTGTCCCTGTTTGCAGATAACATGATTGTATATCTAGATAACCCCATCATCTCAGCCCAAAATCTCCTTAAGCTGATAAGCAACTTCAGCAAAGTCTCAGGACATAAAATCAATGTGCAAAAATCACAAGCATTCCTATACACCAGTACAGACAAACAGAGAGCCAAATCATGAGTGAACTTCCATTCACAATTGCTTCAAAGAGAATAAAATAACTAGGAATCAAGCTTACAAGGGATGTGAAGGACCTCTTCAAGGAGAACTACAAACCACTGCTCAATGAAATAAAAGAGGACACAAACAAATGGAAGAACATACCATGCTCATGGATAGGAAGAATCAATATCGTGAAAATGACCATATTGCCAAAGGGAATTTATAGATTCAATGCCATCCCCATCAAGTTACCAATGACTTTATTCACAGAATTGGAAAAAACTGCTTTAAAGTTCATATAGAACCAAAAAAGAGCCCGCATTGCCAAGTACAATCCTAAATCAAAAGAACAAAGCTGGAGGCATCATGCTACCTGACTTCAAACTATACTAAAAGGCTACAGTAACCAAAACAGCATGGTACTGGTACCAAAACAGAGATATAGATTAATGGAACAGAACAGAGCCCTCAGAAATAATACCACACATCTACAACCATCTGATCTTTGACAAACCTGACAAAAACAGGAAATGGGGAAAGGATTCCCTATTTAATAAATGGTGCTGCAAAAATTGGTTAGCCATATGTAGAAAGCTGAAACTGGATACTTTCCTTACACCTTATACAAAAATTAATTCAAGATGGATTAAAGACTTAAGTGTTAGACCTAAAACGATAAAAACCCTAGAAGAAAACCTAGACAATACCACTCAGGACATAGGCATGGGCAGGGACTTCATGTCTAAAACACCAAAAGCAATGGCAACAAAAGCCAAAATTGACAAATGGGATCTAATTAAACTAAAGAGCTTCTGCACAGCAAAAGAAACTACCATCAGAGTGAACAGGCAACCTACAAAATGGGGAAAAAAATGTGCAATCTACTTATCTGACAAAGGCCTAATATCCAGAATCTACAAAGAACTCAAATAAATTTACAAGAAAAAAACAAACAACCCTATCAAAAAGTGGGCAAAGGATATGAACAGACACTTCTCAAAAGACGACATTCATGCAGCCAAAAGACACATGAAAAAATGCTCATCATCGCTGACCATGAGAGAAATGCAAATCAAAATCACAATGAGATACCATATCACACCAGTCAGAATGGTGATCATTAAAAAGTCAGGAAACAACAGGTGCTGGAGAGGATGTGCAGAAATGGTAACACTTTTACACTGTTGGTGGGACTGTAAACTAGTTCAACCATTGTGGAAAACAGTGTGGCGATTCCTCAAGGATCTAGAACTAGAAATACCATTCGACCCAGCAATCTCATTACTGGGTATATACCCAAAGGATTACAAATCATGCTGCTGTAAAGACACATGCACACGTATGTTTATTGCGGCACTACTCACAATAGCAAAGACTTGGAACCCATCCAAATGTCTATCAATAATAGACTGGATTAAGAAAATGTGGCACATACACACCACGGAATACTATGCAGCCATAAAAAAAGGATAAGTTCATGTCCTTTGTAGAGACATGGATGAAGCTGGAAACCATCATTCTCAGCAAACTATTGCAAGGACAAAAAACCAAACACCACGTGTTCTCACTCAAAGGTGGGAACTGAACAATGAGAACACTTGGACACAGGAAGGGGAACATCACACACCAGGGCCTGTTGTGGGGTGGGGAGAGCGGGGAGGGATAGCATTAGGAGATATACCTAATGCAAATGACAAGTTAATGGGTGCAGCACACCAACATGGCATATGTATACATATGTAACAAACCTGCACGTTGTGCACATGTACCCTAGAACTTAAAGTATAATTTTTAAAAAAGTATGTATGCATTAATAAACATACTTACAAATATTTTCTATGTAAAAATAAAAGTACACAAGATACTTCTCATTTAGCCCATTCTTTTCTAGGTAACTATATATTTAGGTTCAATATAGTTTCCACACATCAGTTTTCAGATGCAGTCAGTGATTTTTACGTATTTGGGGATATTTTCAGACACTGCTCAACTGAAATTATTCTTTCTACCCTAAAACCAAAAAAAAAAAAAAAAGTCTAAACAATTACTTCCATGGTTTCTAGGCAGAACAAAAGAAAAAGGAAATTCAGGCGGAAAAAAAAGACATTTCTGCACACAGGCAGCAGACAATTTGCCAGAAGAAATATTGAGATAAAATTAACTTTTAAAGTTTCATAAGCACAAAGGCCAATTTAACAAATTAGGAACCATTAGGACTAGAGGTTTGTCAATGCTGTGTGTGGAAACTTGTAAACAGAAGAAAAAAGACTAGAGGTTTGGAGAGTTGTATTGGGGGAAAGCTCTTTCCAAGTCTCTTCATCTCTTCAAATCTTGCAAGTAAAGCTAATCAGCAAGACTACCCTTTCTCCTATCTTTCAAAGGATGTTTATATAGCACATATTCTTGGAATATAGAGATACTGTCTCCCTCTAGAGAAAAGGGAGGTATGTGTTTTCTATCAATCTGCTTTCTATATATGTTTTACTAATAAATAAAAGATATAAATATGTTTGGAGTACATGTGATAATTTTATACATTCATATAATGTGTAAACATCAAATCAGGGTAACTGAGATATCACCTTAAATATTTACCTGTTCTTTATGCTAGACACGTTTGACTAATTCTCTTCTAGATACTTTGATATGTATTATATTGTTAACTATAGTCACCCTGCTAATCTATCAAACACTAGATCTTATTTCTTCTAACTGTATATTTGTACCCTCTAATCAACTATTTAAAGATCTGGTCTTTAAAGAATGACCTTTTTAAAGTCATGCATATTCATATATAATTTTTATGCAGTAAAACATTTCACTTTTAATTGTACAGTTTTATGAATTGGGACATGTACACACCGTCACGTAACCACCATCTCAATTAAGATACAGGATACTTCCATCACAATGAGAACTTCCCCTGTGGTCTTTTGTAGCCAATTGTTTCCCTCCATCCCCAACCTCAGAAAACCACTGATCTATTTTCTCTTCTTGTAATTCTGTCTTTTCAGGCTATCATATGAATGGATTCACATAGCATGTAGAAAGACTTGCTTCTTTCTCTTAGCACACTTTGGAGATTCATCTATGTTGTAGTGTGTGTCCATTGAGAGGCTTCTTTCATAACGCAAGTGAGAGATGAGTGGTAATATCGGTGGAGAACGTCGACAAGTTGTAGAGACACAAAGAAGGACAAATGAAAGCGTTCATTTGGCGAAAGACTTCACAGCTTATAAAGAAAACCCTTAAAAATAACAAATTGATTTCATTTTATATGGCTGTGTAGTATCCCCTGGTGTGCATATATAACATTTTCTTTATCAAAGTACCTGTTGATGAGTACTTAGGTTGATTCCATGACTTTGCTATTGTGAATAGTGCAGTGATAAACACAGGCATTCAGGTGGCTTTTTTACATAAAAATTTCTTTTCCTTTATATAGATACCCAGCAGTGGGATTGCTGGGTTCCATAGTAGTTCTATTTTTAGTTTTTTGAGAAATCTCCATACTGGTTTTCATAAAGGTTGTATTAATTTACATTCCTACCAGCAGTGGATAAGCATTTGCTTTTCTCTTCATCTTCGTCAACATCTGTTGTTTTTTGACTTAATAATAGCCATTCTGACTGGTGTAACAGGGTATTTCGTTGTGGTTTTAATTTGTATTTCTCTGACAATTAGTGATGTTGAGCACTTTTTCATGTTTGTTGGCTACTTGTTTGTCTTCTTTTGAGAAAAGTCTGTTCATGTCAAACTGAGTCTGATGTTCTGATTTCACAAAATGAAGAAATGGATGTCCAGGGAGGAAAAGTAACTTTGCACATTGTCATTAAATCTTTATTGGTTGGTTGAAATATTCACAAGTGTAGAAAACCACTCGAGGAGCAAAGAACTGGGTACAAAAGAGTAGTAGCCATGGTGACCAGAAACCTTGGAATAATTTCACAGCTCAGCTTCCCAGTCCTCTACATAAGCCCCACTAGACACTATTTTTCTTACAATTATTTTACCAGTGGGGAAACAGAGATGACTTTTCTCAGGGTTACATTGTGGATTGTTGTTGTCAAGAGCAAATTGGAAACTTCTAACATCTGGTCCAGCACTTTGCCACCACTTCACTTTTGTTCCGGAAAAGAGCCAAAATTAGCTCATTGTAAAGAAGTCACCGAGCTCTGATTTTTGTGCAAATAAACACTATGGTTTGCCATTTAAAAAACTATTACTCCAAGATCAATTTTCAGAATTCAACCAAACAAGGACCCCTCTATCTCAAACAACACGCTATCGTGCCCCGCAGATGACTAAAGGACACAGTGGGCTCATGCTTTACATGAGGTAATGCCACATGGATCACACCCTGTCTGTTAGAAAGAAACACTAGAGGATGAGAGCCGATCAGGTTGCAGACTCCAGAGACCTGCCACTCTTCTCTGTTGAAAGCCACAGAAATGGCAAATTTAACCCAATTTGAAAATGATTTGAGTCCTCGCTGACCTGGGGAATTTCATTCAGCAGATAACTCCTCAATGCATATAGACAGGGTTGTACAAGCAAGACTGAGAGATTCCTTCCTTGAGCATTTTGATGTGAGAGTCTCTTGACCTTGGGAATAAGTCTCAAATAACTCATTAATTAAGGAAGGAAAACACTCTGAAGTTGGTTGTTTTGCTTCAAGGAGCTAGAACAACTGGTTGATTGTTAGATGTCTCTGCTTGTCCATTAGTCCTTCTGGTGTTTGAAGATGATGAATCAATAAAAAGTCTGAGGGGCTCTCTGGAGTCTCAACGCATCTGTTATCAATGCCAGCAGAGACTGGCAAAACTATGTAAAAGCCCGTGGAGCTATTCACGGAGTCATGTCAGCTCATAAATGAGGAGCGGAATGACTGTACAAGTCAAAATACGATAGCTTCACAGGGTGCTGCTATCCAAATTGAGATATGTACATTAAAGTAATTAGTACACTGAAGTATTATTCATTCCTAAGAAATGAGACTATATAACAGACTTTTAATTTCTTCTTATACTTCTCAGTATTTCCAAAGTTTCTGCAGTGAATTGCTTTTGTAAGAAACTGGCATAGTGATGCATGTCTGTAGTCCCAGCTACTCAGGAGTCTGAGGTGGGAGGATCACTTGAGCCTGGGAGCTTGAAGCCAGCCTGGACAACATAGTGAGAACGAGTCTCATTTTTTGAAAAAATAAAAATTAAGAATTTAAAACTTTTACTTAAAGAAATAGCCTTCAGAGTTTAAAAAATAAAGATACTCTATATAAACTGAAATACTGAGTGGAAAACAACAGTGAAATCTGATGAATGTAAAGTTCTGTGTTTTGGTTCAGGGAAGTCTTTGGCAAAATAGCAAGAGAAGCAAGGTCTAGCTGAAAAGTTTGTATTCAAGAGACAAAGAGAAGAAGAGAGAAAGGGAGGGAGAAAAGGAGCATTTAAAAAGTAAACAAAAAGGAAGACTAAAGGAGTTGACTCCAGTTTCAAAATTAGCCTACAAGGTTGACCTGGCTATTAAAGGCAGTGGCAGTTAATAGAACAGAGCTTCTATTAGCACATCAAAGGAAGGAAGCTCTGTATCCTCTGCACCACTCAGCCCAATCTGTAGTACCACATTTTAAGAAAACTGTCAAAATGGATTGCATTCAGAAGAAAGCAACCTGGATGGTGAAAAAGGTCTGGAAAACATCTTTAGAATAGGATGGTTAAAGGAACTCAAGAAATTTAACTTGCAAACTGGATGTATGCAGTAGCAATCAAATGTTGTGGACAGAGTTAAAAAAGAAAAAAAGAAAAAAGGATCGGCCTAATTCTAGACTGGTTGTTCCTTACACAATGAGTTTGTCTCTTCTGGGAATATGAAAGGCAATGGTGGGAAACACAGACCCTCAATCCCTGCAGTGTTAAGGGGCAGCTCTCTGAAAAGAATGTTCACAAACCCTCCTACTAAGCTGAGGGGTAAAAAGGTCCTTTTCCCTCTTGATTCTTATTGTTCAATGTTGCCAGGCTCTTGAGATATCTTTGCAGTTGATTTTCACTTTATAACATTTTGTAGTTAGCAAGAAAGTAACTAACAAGGACTTTGGCTCTGAGAATCAAGCTAGATGCTGCTATTTAAGGGAGTAGTGTTTGAATGGGGCTAATTTAATGCCTTTAGTTTGTGTACCAGTTAGGTCATTCATAGCTGCTGTAACAACAACAACAACAAAAACCCTGATATTTTATTGGCTTCCAAAGTTATCTTGGCCAGTGACTCCCTATCAGCAGATAAAGAAAGAAAAAGAGAATTGTACATGGATGGTTTTTCTGAGCCATACCTGGAAATGTGCACACATCAGATGCACCCACTTTCTATTTGCCAGAACTCAACCACCCACAATCCCAGGAGACACTCACTGGAGAGAACTCCCTTATCCATTGTTTTTGTAGGCCTTCTCTCTGATTTCAGAGAGGACTTCCATACATGTTATCCTCCAAAACAACACAGGAAGTGAGAGAGCCTGGTCTTCTTAGAGACAGTACAATTTTCACAGTTCACTTCCCATTTGGCAGCCCAAGAGTTCTAAGATGTAAATCATCAAGGCTTTTTAGTTCAGACTTATGATTTCTTTAACAGTAGAATTCTCTTGAAACTTAATATTAATAGGTTATTGGATTTTTTTTTTCTTAGAGATAAGGTCTTGCTCTGTCGCTAAGGCCGGAGTGCAGTGGTGCGATCATAGCTCACTGCATCCTCAAACTCCTGGTCTCAAGCGATTCTCCCACCTCAGTCTCCCAAGCAGCTGGGTCTACAGGCATGCACCACCACACTTGGCTAATTTTTTTATTTTTGTATTTTGTAGAGACAGGGTCCGGCTTTGTGGCTCCGGTTCATGTCTAACTCCTGGGCTGAAGCAATCCTCCCACCTCGGTCTCCCAAAGTGCTAGAATAACAAGCATGAGCCACTGTGCCTGGCCCTTAGTAGATTTTGTATCTATTTATAGATCTATTTGTATCTATAAGTTCATGTGCCAGTAAACACCCAAATTTGTTTTTGCTAGATATAATTCTCAAATCTGTTTTATCTTTCTGACTTGTTGCCACCCTCCCTCTCCTCACCATACCTATTTCTCTCAATTTAATGACAATTCTCTTGAGACCATCAGATCTGAGTAGAAAATCTCCCACCTTAATTTAATCTTAACAACACAGCTGAGTTTTAATAGGCCTTTGTCACTCTGTTGAGATTGGCTATTTCAATCTTCCTGTTGCTTCCGGCCTAGAAGCAATTGGCTTTTACAATGTCTTAAGCCCCCACATTTTGTTCCCTACATTTTTTTTTAGTTTCTGCTTGTTAACCAGCCAATTCTTGCCTGAGCTCATATCTTTCTTTCAGTAACTAAATCAAGCCACCAATAATTAACACACTTTAATAATATTCCATTTTCCAATTTATTTCCCTAGAGTTGTATACTTTGTCTTCACTTTGTCTGTTTTCCAAGTTCTCATAGGATAATGGCTTTACCAAATGCTTTGCCATCAATTAGCATGAGTCTTTATCTTTCCAGATTCCAATATCAATTACCTTACTGCCCATTGCCACGAAACCAAATGCTAAGTCAGTATCGCATATTTTGACTTTGATGCTATCACATCACTTTTGATATCAAATTCTATATTAAGTAAGGTGATCGTAGGGTTTTTTTATCCTCAAACATAGTGTATTTCATATTTTGCTGAGGAAAGTATCAATATGTCTGAGAGAATTGATAAGCACAGTTTAACAGTTAAAGATAACATGAATAATAAAATGATTACAGGATCTGTAGAATTTGAGCAAAGTGACAGTTCCAAATAAAATCTTAAATGTAGATAAGCATTGGCTCTAGAATTTCAGGAGACCACAGTTTTGCTATCTCAAAGAGCTAGTCTAATCTTGAAATCACACTTTTTGAGCTGATTCTGCCTCTTTAAATTTGAATTGCATTTCAAGGTTTCAGAGAGCAGAAGTCATAGTGAACTGATTTCCCTAAAAATTCTGTCCAGCAAACTAATACTAAAATTTCACTCAGCTGTCATGAGGGAATTAGAATAGCTTAGGTCGGAAAAAAATAAATAAAAGAAGAAAGAAAAAAAGCTTACTTTTAATACTCCATTTCTATGCTATATAGAAGTTTAGATGTGGCAATACGAAACTTCAGCAACACAAGCAAAAATCAGCAGCCAGGAAAGAAGGCAAAGAGACCCATGAATTACATGAAATGATGCTATTCTACCAACAAAGGAAAATATACGAAAATTTGGTCAAGTGTATCCTGGAAATCCTAAGCAGTCTGAACGCAGATGACCTACAAGCATTTTTGAGTGCTTACTATGTACCAGACACTAAACTAGATGGTAATACATACATTAACTTATTTCATCCTTTGCAGTATACAGCATTGGCCTAACTTTTATAGTTAAAAACACTGAGAACTTACATGATTTCCTAAAGTCTCAGCTAAGTAAGGAAGGCAAGGTCAGCATAACTTTAACCCTGCTTGGTTTAACTCTTGCATTTCTTTTTTCCTCTCTACCAGGCCCTTTATTGTTCATCCTTCTAGCATGCTTGGTCAGCTCATAAACTGGCACCTGATTTCCCCACCATTTGCTATCCTTGAGATGTCACTGCCAGGGACATAAACACCAGGGGCTATAACTTTTCCAAGGATCTTCTGCTTCTACTCAAACTGAAGTCAAAAACTTAGAATCAGATTTTCCCATAGCAACAAAAAAAAGACAAAGCCAAACCAATATGCAGTGAGAGAGGGTAGGAAGAGGGTTCCTGCTAAGAGATATCAAAAGAACACATTTTTAAATAACTTCCTTCCATACATTTTAATAAAGAAGTTACCTATATATTTTTAAACATTGGCTCTTACATGAGGGGTAGAGGTGGAAAAGAACCATAATGAAAAAATTCAACACCTTATAGTGTATCTTATGCCTTTCCACATGCGACCAAACTTCTTGTAAAGGGAAAGTTATCTCCCTCTCCATTGTAGAAGGTACAGTCACTTAAAGGCAGTATTACTTTTCCTGTTTTTCTAAAAGCATTACAGCCAAGATATTCCAAATGTCTCTTGAAGCTGAACCCAGTGAAATATAAATGAGAAGCCATTTACAGCACTGGAAATGTATGCCTGGTGCATTTCGCTCTTTGAAAATCTAACATAAAGTCTCAATTATGCAAGGTGAATAAGTTCTAGAGATCTGCTGTACATCATCATGTCTATAGTTAACAATACTGTATTGTACACTTAAAAATTTGTTAAGAGCATAGATATCATGTTAAGTGCTCTTTCCACAATAAAAATATCCCAACATTGGATGAAATGAAGAAGGGGATATGTCAAAAACTGGTCAGGACATTCTTGCTTGGTAATTTGAGAGGTCTTAAGAATGTACTCTTAAGGGACAAATAATGACAGCCTGCCTAACTGGAAATCTTCCTCTTTATGTAATGATGAAAGGTTATTTTTAAAGAAGCTGGAATTAGATACTAAAGGTATCTTTTAACATCTTTTGTCAAAGTAGAAGAGTTTCTAAGAGGTGAATGTCAATCAATCACTTTTCATGTTTGTGGTGATAAAACAAAGGGAAGAGGTTTAAATTACACTTGAAGAGCTTTCATATCAACCTAGGAGAGAGCCTTCTGGAGGTTGATAAAGCACTCATTTAGAATACTAAGAAACGTGGTAAAGCCTTCATGCTTAGAGATCTTCAAAAAAATTAAATAGGGCCAGGTGCAGGCTCATGCCTATAATCCCAGAAGATTGGGAGGCTAAGGCAAGAGGATCACAGGAGACCAGAAGTTCAAAACTGACTGGGAAAAGTAGAAAGACCTTGTCTCCACTAAAAATAAAAAAATCAGCCAGGCATGATGGCAAGCACCTGTAGTTTCAGCTACTTGAAAGGCTGAAGTAGGAAAATCACTTGAGCCCAGGAGTTTGAGGCTGCAGTAAGCTATAATCACACCACTGCCACCGCACTGCAGACTGGATGACAGAACAAGACCCCATCTCTTAAAAAACAATTTTACTGGATAAGCATCCCTCCCTAAAGTCATGGGGGCAAGTAAAAATGTTTTCATAAGTTTCCACCACCCAGCTCTAACTCCATAAAATGAGTATCTCCCAAAAGCTCATGAATGTAATGATTTTTTAAAATATATTTTATCTGTAAAGTCAGGGCTGAAATTCAAACTTAAGACAGAATGGTTTTAATGCCTTTTTTGTTATACTGGAAAGTGACAAAATGGTCCTTCTCCAAAAATAATTACTTAAAAGATCAAATTTAAAATAATCACATCGATGGACCCCAGGAAGTAGGATTCATTCATGTTTTCCCTCAGTGATGTGGAGCTGGCTCATATCAGGTCATAAGAGCTAATTGTGTGCATCTCTTCCCAACTCCACATCCAATTTCTTCACAAAGGTAGCTTGAAATCAGTCATAGTATCAATATTTATACCATGGAAATTAGCAAACACTAAAAAGGCAAAGGTGTGGGGGGGGCGGCAGTGTTTAGTGGCTGTTATTTACCAGAAAGCTAGTTGTAAAATATTTTGTTAAATATTTTGCAGTGTATCACTGTTTCCTATTGCATTTCAAAAGAGAAACATTAACGTCCTGCTTAGCAGAGATTCTACTGTACTACCTTTGGCAAATTACTTAAACCGTCTAAGTCCCTCTGCGTCCTCATTTTTGAAATAAAAATAATAATTCCGGCTTCACTGAATTGTTGTTAGCAGCAACTGGGATAATTAGTGTGAAGTATTAAGCACAGTACCTGCACTTAGGAAGGAGGTGGTTATAGTGATGATAGCGGTGGCACCAGGGTGATGTGCTAGTAATAGGCATTGTCATGGTGCCAGCAGTATCCATCTCATAGTCAGTGTTTCAAAAACTACTGTGGGTATTGATTTTTCGACACTATTATTGCACATTTTGAGATGGATTCTAAGTTTCTGATACTCAAAACAAAATAGGTCGCACCAAGTTGAATAGAAATGATTTGCCTTCAGACTGCCTGAAATCCCTGTCCTTCGTAAATAATAGTATTTATCTGGGTCATCTAGATTTGTGTTTCTAAAATCAACAAATCTTTTTTTTTTTTTTTTTTTTTTTTTTTTTTTTTTGAGACGGAGTCTCACTCTGTCGCCCGGGCTGGAGTGCAGTGGCCAGATCTCAGTTCACTGCAAGCTCCGCCTCCCGGGTTCATGCCATTCTCCTGCCTCAGCCTCCCGAGTAGCTGGGACTACAGGCGCTCGCCACCTCGCCTGGCTAGTTTTTTGTATTTTTTAGTAGAGACGGGGTTTCACAGTGTTACCCAGGATGGTCTCGTTCTCCTGACCTCGTGATCCGCCCGTCTCGGCCTCCCAAAGTGCTGGGATTACAGGCTTGAGCCACCGCGCCCGGCCTAAAATCACCAAATCTTAAGTATTACCTGAGGAATTTCCAGGGGAGCAGTATAAGAAACTTTATTCCTATCCCAGGCCTTTTAAATATATCTCAGTGGTTTTCAAACTTTCATATGAATCAGAATCATTTGGAGGGCTTGTTAAAGCACAGATTGTTGGACCCTACCTTCAGAGTTTCTTATTCAGTGAGTCCAAGGTGTCAGCTAAAGGTTTGTATTTCCAACAAGTTCCTAGGTGGCATCGATGGTACCAGTCCTAGACCCAAGCTTTGAGAACCACTACTCTATTTCATCCTCCATTCCGAAATGGCCCATTATTATCTTTGTACCAAACTAGTGCTTGTTAATGACCCTTACCTTCAGGACACTTGCTTTCCAGGGGATACCTGGGTCTCTGTCAGTATGTATGGCTGCATTTTGGGACTTAATCATCCCAAAATGTAGTCATTTAAAAAAATTATTATTATTGTTAATGAGTCTACGATGCAGCAAAATGTTTCTGATTTGAGCCAATTCAGTTGATACCCAGCTCGGCTTAATCATGCATCTGGGGTCAATCTACCAAAGACTGGCTGATCCCAAATTGTCTCATGTGTCTGTTGGTTGACTGACTATCCATGGTGGTGACAAGGGTGACCAAACCAAGTGCTGCTCATCATCTAGTAGGCCAGTGCAGACTGGTTTCTATGACAATGATGAGATTCCAAGAAGTAAAACAGAAGCATTTTGGTCTCCTGAGACCTAGGCGTAACACTGTCATAATTTTATTCCCCCTTCATTCTATTGACCAAAGCAAGTCAAAAGACCAGTCCAAATTCCAGAGCTGAGGAACTAGATTCCATCCCTGATAAGAGGAACTACAAACTCACTTTGCAAAGGATGTGGCTGAAGGGAAGGATAGAAAATAGGGGTCATTTTGTAATCAATTTCTCACAATCCCTTCTGCAAGTAAAACACTGACTAGCTAACCCAGTTAATATCCTAAGAAATGGCCAGACACATCTAAATGCTAAGGTGAAAAACAACTTGTATTCTCTAGCTGAGATTTTTAGTATATAAATTACAGCTGTTTGAGTATGCATCACTTCTGCCTATATCTGAGGATAACAAAAACATCCCCCAAAACGTAGTTCTCCATAGCCATGTATTCCAGGGCCATACTTCTGCTTCTCAGGTATAACTTGATCCTGTCCACCCCTGCATGTGCTGGACAGACCACCTACTGAGAGGTGAAGCTAGCTGGCCTTCTGGGTCGGGTGAGGACTTGGAGAACTTTTCTGTCTAGCTAAAGGATTGTAAATGCACCAATCAGCACTCTGTGTCTAGCTAAAGGATTGTAAACGCACCAATCAGCACTCTGTAAAATGGACCAATCAGCAGGATGTGGGTGGGGCCGAATAAGGGAATAAAAGCAGGCCAGGGGAGCCAGCAGAGGCAACCTGATCGGGTCCCCTCACACGCTGTGCAAGGTTTGTTCTTTCGCTCTTTGCAATGAGTCTTGCTGCTGCTCACTCTTTGGGTCCGCACTGCCTTTATGAGCTGTAGCACTCACCCGGAAGGTCTGTAGCTTCGCTCCTGAAGCCAGCCAGACCACGAACCCACTGGGAGGAACAAACAACTTCGGACGCTCCGCCTTTATGAGCTGTAACACTCACCACGAAGGTCTGCAGCTTCACTCCTGAAGCCCGTGAGATCACCAACCCACCCAGAGGAATGAACAACTCTGGATGTGCCACCTTTTTTTTTTTTTATTTCATTTTTATTTTTATTTTTTATTATACTTTAAGTTCTAGGGTACATGTGCATAACGTGCAGGTTTGTTACATATGTATACTTGTGCCATGTTGGTGTGCTGCACCCATCAACTCGTCAGCACCCATCAATTCGTCATTTATGTCAGGTATAACTCCCAATGCAATCCCTTCCTCCTCCCCCCTCCCCATGATAGGCCCCGATGTGTGATGTTCCCCTTCCCGAGTCCAAGTGATCTCATTGTTCAGTTCCCACCTATGAGTGAGAACATGCGGTGTTTGGTTTCCTGGTCTTGTGATAGTTTGCTAAGAATGATGGTTTCCAGCTGCATCCATGTCCCTACAAAGGACGCAGACTCATCCTTTTTTATGGCTGCATAATATTCCATGGTGTATATGTGCCACATTTTCTTAATCCAGTCTGTCACAGATGGACATTTGGGTTGATTCCAAGTCTTTGCTATTGTGAATAGTGCCGCAATAAATATACGTGTGCATGTGTCTTTATAGCAGCATGATTTATAATCCTTTGGGTATATACCCAGTAGTGGGATGGCTGGGTCATATGGTACATCTAGTTCTAGATCCTTGAGGAATCGCCATACTGTTTTCCATAATGGTTGAACTAGTTTACAATCCCACCAACAGTGTAAAAGTGTTCCTATTTCTCCACATCCTCTCCAGCACCTGTTGGTTCCTGACTTTTTAATGATTGCCATTCTAACTGGTGTGAGATGGTATCTCATTGTGGTTTTGATTTGCATCTCTCTGATGGCCAGTGATGATGAGCATTTTTTCATGTGTCTGTTGGCTGTATGAATGTCTTCTTTTGAGAAATGTCTGTTCATATCCTTTGCCCACTTTTGGATGGGGTTGTTTGTTTTTTTCTTGTAAATTTGTTTGAGTTCTTTGTAGATTCTGGATATTAGCCCTTTGTCAGATGAGTAGATTGCAAAAATTTTCTCCCATTCTGTAGGTTGCCCATTCACTCTGATGGTAGTTTCTTTTGCTGTGCAGAAGCTCTTTAGTTTAATTAGATCCCATTTGTCAATTTTGGCTTTTGCTGCCATTGCTTTTGGTGTTTTAGACATGAAGTCCTTGCCCATGCCTATGTCCTGAATGGTACTACCGAGGTTTTCTTCTAGGGTTTTTATGGTATTAGGTCTAACATTTAAGTCTCTAATCCATCTTGAATTAATTTTCATATAAGGAGTAAGGAAAGGATCCAGTTTCAGCTTTCTACTTATGGCTAGCCAATTTTCCCAGCACCATTTATTAAATAGGGAATCCTTTCCCCATTTCTTGTTTCTCTCAGGTTTGTCAAAGATCAGATGGCTGTAGATGTGTGGTATTATTTCTGAGGACTCTGTTCTGTTCCATTGGTCTATGTCTCTATTTTGGTACCAGTACCATGCTCTTTTGGTTACTGTAGACTTGTAGTATAGTTTGAAGTCAGGTAGCGTGATGCCTCCAGCTTTGTTCTTTTGACTTAGGATTGTATTGGCAATGCGGGCTCTTTTTTGGTTCCATATGAACTTTAAAGCCGTTTTTTCCAATTCTGTGAAGAAACTCATTGGTAGCTTGATGGGGATGGCATTGAATCTATAAATAACCTTGGGCAGTATGGCCATTTTCACGATATTGATTCTTCTTATCCATGAGCATGGTATGTTCTTCCATTTGTTTGTGTCCTCTTTTATTTCACTGAGCAGTGGTTTGTAGTTCTCCTTGAAGAGGTCCTTGACATCCCTTGTAAGTTGGATTCCTAGGTATTCTATTCTCTTTGAAGCAATTGTGAATGGAAGTTCATTCATGATTTGGCTCTCTGTTTGTCTGTTACTGGTGTATAAGAATGCTTGTGATCTTTGCACATTAATTTTGTATCCTGAGACTTTGCTGAAGTTGCTTATCAGCTTAAGGAGATTTTGGGCTGAGACAATGGGGTTTTCTAAATATACAATCATGTCATCTGCAAACAGCGATAATTTGACTTCTTCTTTTCCTAACTGGATACCCGTTATTTCTTTCTCTTGCCTGATTGCCCTAGCCAGAACTTCCAACACGATGTTGAATAGGAGTGGTGAGAGAGGGCATCCCTGTCTTGTGCCAGTTTTCAAAGGGAATTTTTCCAGTTTTTGCCCATTCAGTATGATATTAGCTGTGGGTTTGTCATAAATAGCTCTTATTATTTTGAGGTACGTTCCATCAATACCGAATTTATTGAGCGTTTTTAGCATGAAGGACTGTTGAATTTTGTCAAAAGTCTTTTCTGCATCTATTGAGACAATCATGTGGTTCTTGTCTTTGGTTCTGTTTATATGCTGGATTACGTTTATTGATTTGCGAATGTTGAACCAGCCTTGCATCCCAGGGATGAAGCCCACTTGATCATGGTGGATAAGCTTTTTGATGTGCTGCTGAATCCGGTTTGCCAGTATTTTATTGAGAATTTTTGCATCGATGTTCATCAGGGATATTGGTCTAAAATTCTCTTTTTTTGTTGTGTCTCTGCCAGGCTTTGGTATCAGGATGATGTTGGCCTCATCAAATGAGTTAGGGAGGATTCCCTCTTTTTCAATTGATTGGAATAGTTTCAGAAGGAATGGTACCGGCTCCTACTTGTACCTCTGGTAGAATTCAGCTGTGAATCCCTCTGGTCCTGGACTTTTTTTGGTGGGTAGGCTATTAATTGTTGCCTCAATTTCAGAGCCTGCTATTGGTCTATTCAGGGATTCAACTTCTTCCTGGTTTAGTCCTGAGAGAGTGTAAGTGTCCAGGAAATTATCCATTTCTTCTAGATTTTCTAGTTGATTTACATAGAGGCGTTTATAGTATTCTCTGATGGTAGTTTGTATTTCTGTGGGGTCGGTGGTGATATCCCCTTTATCATTTTTTATTGCGTCTATTTGATTCCTCTCTCTTTTCTTCTTTATTAGTCTTGCTAGCAGTCTGTCAATTTTGTTGATCTTTTCAAAAAACCAACTCCTGGATTCATTGATTTTTTGGAGGGTTTTTTGTGTCTCTATCTCCTTCAGTTCGGCTCTGATCTTAGTTATTTCTTGCCTTCTGCTAGCTTTTGAATGTGTTTGCTCTTGCCTCTCTAGTTCTTTTAATTGTGATGTTAGAGTGTCAATTTTAGATCTTTCCTGCTTTCTCTTGTGGACATTTAGTGCTATAAATTTCCCTCTACACACTGCTTTAAATGTGTCCCAGAGATTCTGGTATGTTGTATCTTTGTTCTCATTGGTTTCAAAGAACATCTTTATTTCCGCTTTCATTTCGTTATGTACCCAGTAGTCATTCAGGAGCAGGTTGTTCAGTATCCATGTAGTTGAGTGGTTTTGATTGAGTTTCTTAGTCCTGAGTTCTAGTTTGATTGCACTGTGGTCTGAGAGACAGTTTGTTATAATTTCTGTTCTTGTATATTTGCTGAGGAGTGCTTTACTTCCAATTATGTGGTCAATTTTGGAATAAGTGCAATGTGGTGCTGAGAAGAATGTATATTCTGTTGATTTAGGGTGGAGAGTTCTATAGATGTCTATTAGGTCCACTTGGTGCAGAGATGAGTTCAATTCCTGGATATCCTTGTTAACTTTCTGTCTCGTTGATCTGTCTAATGTTGACAGTGGAGTGTTGAAGTCTCCCATTATTATTGTATGGGAGTCTAAGTCTCTTTGTAAGTCTCTAAGGACTTGCTTTATGAATCTGGGTGCTCCTGTATTGGGTGCATATATATTTAGGAGAGTTAGCTCTTCCTGTTGAATTGATCCCTTTACCATTATGTAATGGCCTTCTTTGTCTCTTTTGATCTTTGATGGTTTAAAGTCTGTTTTATCAGAGACTAGGATTGCAACCCCTGCTTTTTGTTTGTTCTCCATTTGCTTGGTAGATCTTCCTCCATCCCTTTATTTTGAGCCTATGTATGTCTCTGCATGTGAGATGGGTCTCCTGAATACAGCAGACTGATGGGTCTTGACTCTTTATCCAGTTTGCCAGTCTGTGTCTTTTAATTGGAGCATTTAGTCCATTTACATTTAAGGTTAATATTGTTATGTGTGAACTTGATCCTGTCATTATGATATTAACTGGTTATTTTGCTCGTTAGTTGATGCAGTTCCTTCCTAGCCTCGATGGTCTTTACATTTTGGCATGTTTTTGCAATGGCTGGTACCGGTTGTTCCTTTCCATGTTTAGGGCTTCCTTCAGGGTCTCTTGTAAGGCAGGCCTGGTGGTGACAAAATCTCTAAGCATTTGCTTATCTATAAAGGATTTTATTTCTCCTTCACTGATGAAACTTAGTTTGGCTGGATATGAAATTCTGGGTTGAAAATTCTTTTCTTTAAGAATGTTGAATATTGGCCCCCAGTCTCTTCTGGCTTTTAGAGTTTATGCCAAGAGATCTGCTGTTAGTCTGATGGGCTTCCCTTTGTGGGTAACCCGACCTTTCTCTCTGGCTGCCCTTAAGATTTTTTCCTTCATTTCAACTTTGGTGAATCTGGCAATTATGTGTCTTGGAGTTGCTCTTCTGGAGGAGTATCTTTGTGGCATTCTCTGTATTTCCTGAATTTGAATGTTGGCCTGCCCTACTAGGTTGGGGAAGTTCTCCTGGATGATATCCTGAAGAGTGTTTTCCAACTTGGTTCCATTTTCTCCCTCACCTTCAGGCACCCCAATCAGACGTAGATTTGGTCTTTTTACATAATCCCATACTTCTTGCAGTCTTTGTTCATTTCTTTCTCTTCTTTTTTCTTTTGGTTTCTCTTCTCGCTTCATTTCATTCATTTGATCCTCAATCGCTGATACTCTTTCTTCCAGTTGATCGAGTCGGTTACTGAAGCTTGTGGATTTGTCACGTATTTCTCATGTCATGGTTTTCATCTCTGTCATTTCGTTTATGACCTTCTCTGCATTATTTATTCTAGCTATCAATTCTTCCACTCTTTTTTCAAGATTTTTAGTTTCTTTGTGCTGGGTACGTAATTCCTCCTTTAGCTTCGAGAAGTTTGATGGACTGAAGCCTTCTTCTCTCATCTCGTCAAAGTCATTCTCTGACCAGCTTTGATCCGTTGCTGGCAATGAGCTGCGCTCCTTTGCAGGGGTGATGTGCTCTTATTTTTTGAGTTTCCAGCTTTTCTGCCCTGCTTTTTCCCCATCTTTGTGGTTTTATCTGCCTCTGGTCTTTGATGATGGTGATGTACTGATGGGGTTTTGGTATAGGTGTTCTTCCTGTTTGATAGTTTTCCTTCTAATAGGACCCTCAGCTGTAGGTCTGTTGGAGATTGCTTGAGGTCCACTCCAGACCCTGTTTGCCTGGGTATCAGCAGCAGAGGCTGCAGAAGATAGAATATTGCTGAACAGCAAGTGTACCTGTCTGATTCTTCCTTTGGAAGCTTCCTCTCAGGGGTGTACTCCACCCTGTGAGGTGTGGGGTGTCAGACTGCCCCTAGTGGGGGATGTCTCCCAGTTAGGCTACTCAGGGGTCAGGGACCCACTTGAGCAGGCAGTCTGTCCGTTCTCAGATCTCAACCTCTGTGTTGGGAGATCCACTGCTCTCTTCACAGCTGTCAGTCAGAGTCGTTTGCGTCTGCACAGGGTTCTGCTGCTTTTTTTGTTGTTGTTGTTTAGCCGTGCCCTGTCCCCAGAGGTGGATTCTCAGTTGAAAATGCAGAAATCACCGGTCTTCTGTGTCGCTCACGCTGGGAGTTGGAGACTGGAGCTGTTCCTATTAGGCCATCTTACTCCGCCCCACTGATGCGCCACCTTTAAGAGCTGTAACACTCACTGCAAAGGTCTGTGGCTTCACTCCTGAAGTCAGTGAGACCACGAACCCACCAGAAGGAAGAAACTCCAGGCGCATCTGATCATCTGAAGGAACAAACTCTGGACACACCATCTTTAAGAACTTTAACACTCACCGCAAGGGTCCACTGCTTCATTCTTTAAGTCAGGTAGACCAAGAACCCACTGGAAGAAACCAATTTCAAACACACTACCATTTGTTTAATCTTGGAAAAGGGTTGCTACATAATAGGCTTGCCACATAATTACAAAATATTTTCCCTGGATTCCTATATCTCCCTCCTCCAGTTTGCTCTTAAACATATTTTGTATTTTAACAACATTTTCCAAATACACTGCACTAAAAAAAATTAGATGAGTGTTTTTAAAAAAAACACTTTGATCTTACTTCCCAGATGAAATCTCCCCAAATCCATTTAACTCTAATTTCATATTAAAATGCCATGTATTGTTTCCTTAATAGAAATAATGACAACATTACCACAGGAGAAGGTCAAAGAGATGAGAAGATTCAGTGAGCCATGTCATATTTATGCTGCATGCGAATATTTTTTCTTCTTTATTCTTTTGCTATTGACGTTAGCCTTTGAAAATCCTTTAAGAAATTTAAAATTATAGCTGCCTATTGGGATTTATTAAAATATCTATGGAAGCCAGAACTCATTTTTAACACTTTGTGCTCTTATAGGAAAATCTTCCCTAAGATCAGGCTCCAGATGGTAATATTATGCAAAAAATCCCATAAATGAATGAATATTGTATGTAGCAACCCTGGAAGTTTGCTGATGAATATTGCTAGAGTATCTACTGGACCAAACCAATCTATAGGATCTCTTCCCTTCCTTTCCTCCACGTTTCCCTTCCTGTATGCCTCCTTTTATACAAATGTATATCAAGATTCATCTTTGATGAAAAAAATTCACAAAAGAGCAATATATCTTCTAACACAGGAATCTGTGTAAATGGAGTGGATCGATTCTTTCCATTTCACTCTAGTGACACTTGGAAGGGAACACATGAGCTCATTGTATATGCAGTGGAGATGAGATTCCTTGGTTACAATGTTGCAAAAGTAAAGCTCTATGTGCTACCACTGACCGCTACTCTGGTTCCTCCATTATGGCTCAGAAACAGAAAAATCTAGCACAATATAATCTAATTGGAAACTCAATTTAAACTGTTATTTTTTAAAGGAATTTTCAAAGCTTATTCTGTACTCCCACTCACCATTTACAGAAGGCATGGAGAATTTGAACAGTCAGGTACAACAAGTAAGTATATGGTGAACAATACAGGAGCGGAGTAGTATATTCTCATTCTTGGTATGATTTTGCTCATCTTCTCAGATACATGGGCATTTGGCTGTACATAAAGAAGTAACACCTGATACAGACTCAGGCAGGTAGTATTCCATAGCCACGCAACTGGGTCCCTGTGCAACTTCCTGGCCTGAATGATCTTATGGTAGCACTGACACAGCCCCCACCACCAGTGATCAGTCTCCTGCATAGACTTCATTCATGAAGTGTGCTCACTTTGCCTAATGGCCTCTTGGATCCTGTTCACAGCTAATGTCTTTGCTTCGTATTCTGAGTCCAAGGAAACTCATGGACACTTGTCATCCATGTAAGAAGCTCAGGTTATTAACTAGCCTATCTCTCATCAACTTCTGCCACCATGCTTCTCAAGCTCCCCAACTTTATGGGGATATAGACCCAGCCTCTTTCCAATCCCTCCATGGAATAACATGTGTGTGTGTGTAGTGGTTTAAAATGTTTAACTTTACCTTAATTTTTAAACCACATTCACATGTTTATGCAGCCTAGGAGAAGTAAAACTCAAAAGGAAAAATATTTCTGTAGTTATTGACCCAAGAAAATCCAAATCTATTAATATATGGAAAATGAGAATTAAAAATGAAAATTCAGTCTAGGCACTGTGGCTCATGCCTATGATCCCAATGCTTTGAGAGGCTGGGGCAGGAGGACTGCTTGAGCCCGGGAGTTCAAAACCACACTGGGCAATGTCACAAGACCCTGGACTCTACAGAAAATTTAAAAATTAGCCAGGTGTGGTGGTGCACACCTGTAGTCTTAGCTACTCAGAAGCCTGAGATGGGAGGATTGCATGAGCCCGAAAGTTTGAGACTGCAGTGAGCTATGATTGTGCCACCGCACTCCAGCCCACATGACAGAGCAAGAACCTGTCTCTAAAGAGAGAGAAAGAGAGAGAGAAAGAGATAATTCACCTTATATATTAGTTATGAAAAAATGGCCAGGCACGGTGGCTCATGCCTGTAATCGCAACATTTTGGGAGGCCTAGGCAAGTGGATTCCTTGAGGTCAGGAGTTTGAGATCTGCCTGGCCAATATGGTGAAACGCTGTCTTTACTAAAAATACAAAAATTAGCTGGACATGGTGGCGGGCACCTGTAATCCCAGCTACTTGTCATGCTGAGGCATGAAAATTGCTTGAACCTGGGAGGCAGAGGTTGCAGTGAGCCAAGATCAAGGCACCACACTCCAGTTGAGGTGACAAAGTGAGATTCTGTCTCAAAAAAAAAAAAGAAAGAAAAGGGAAAAATTGACCCCCAAATTGACCAAACCAATATTTATGACTGCACAAAATGTCCTAATTTTTCCTTAACAGATTCACACATAAATTTAAATTATACAGTAAGAATTCCTTGTGTACTTAAATTGGTCACAGTAGGCAGGTGAGTAATTAGGAGTTCTGTAAAGAGATAACTGCATCAGTAAGTTTGAAATATGTTATTATATTTGCTAATTAAATCAAAGGATTTTTCTCTGCTATGAATTTCAGACCCTATAGTCTATAGATTGAGCTCTACGCTAATTGTTCTGAGAGTATTCATGATCTCTCTCTAGAGAGACAGTAAGCTTCACTGGGACGGGTATACTGTCTCATATTTCTTCAGATGCCTCAGCAAAAAATATAAAATTGAACACATAGTAAATGAATTCATAAGTGCTGATGATTGCTTGATTAATTGAGAACCTTAAATTCAGAAAATTCCTGTAAGAAAAAGACGTCTTTTGTTAGGATGATCTTATATCTGGATCATATTCTTCTTCCTCCGTCAACACTTCATCTCCGAATTTATGAAAAAGATCTTTCCACATTTGTGGAATTGGATTAAGATAAGAGAACATAGTTGACGAGTGCTACATTTTTAAAGAAAATACGTTGATCACACAGCCACGAAAGTTCTTATCCGTGACAGGTTGATTAGACCGTATCAACGAGCTATTGGGAAGGTAAGAATAATAAATAATAAATAAATAAAAGATCCTTTCAACAAAACAGAGAGCTGCGAATACATAACAATGAATAGTTTATTTCCATTTACGTGTTAGAAGTTTGTGAAACAAAATGACAAATTTTTTGTAACATAGAGCTGCAAACTTGGGAAGCAAACCTCTTTGTAGCAACTATTAAAATCACTATAAATTTTAGCATACTCTGGAACAGTGTTTCCCAGTGAGTTTTGTTTTAAATGTTAATAATCATTATGTGGACAAAAAAAAAAAAAAAGCCCAGTGTCAAATAATTTTGGAAACACTGGATTAAATAAAATTAAACAGGTTTCTTAAGTGCAGGACTTCTCAAAGCCTTAGCAATGCTAATGGGCATAATGAATCTCAGAGAGAGAGTTATAATGAGTACACTTCCAAAACTTAAGAAATACTTCCCCTCAGAAGGAAAAGGTTTGCATTTCTGAAGAAAAATAAATGTATTTGCAAGAACTAGACATTAAAATAGTGAGCATGGTTCAAACATGCATCAAAGGATTTATTTTCATGCGTTTAGGTATTAAGTCCATCTAAATAGTTTGAATCCATCTGTCAAATAGCTGAATCTACACTATTCTAAACATTTACCATTTCTAAATATCTGGATATTTGGCATTCTTTAAACAAAAAAACTTAGCTGGTGGGTGGAACTTTTCACTGTAGTCACAGGCACAATGTATATAATAGGTATCATTTTTTAAAAGAAAGAAAAAGTCATAGTTTCTACTACGTAAGGTTTATTTATTTCTTCACTCAACAAGTATTTACTGAGCACCTACTATGTACTGGGCATCCTTCCAGGGCTGAGGCTAGAGTGGTGAGCAGGGAGGGACCCAGGGAAGATATAAATAATACATAAGGATGCAAGATAATTTCAAATGATCCATGAATTTAATAAAAACAGGGCTATAAAGAGAGAGAAACCAGAGGGATACTTTTGTTTGAATGATCAGGGAATGTGTTGCTGTGGAGGTCATAATTTACATTCAACTGAATGATTCATATGAGACAACCAGCAAAGATCTGGGGAAGAATATTCCAGCCAGATGAAACAAATGTCAAGCCCTAAGGTAGAAACATGCTTGGCATTTTCAAGCATCAAAGAATCTGGCTGTGTGGCAAGGGCAGAGTAGGGAGAGGCAGATGATAGGTACTGATTTAACAGGCTATGTGAGAGTACCCTAGGATTCTACATGACCCAAAGTAAGTGCTCAACTGGTTAAGGCAATGATGATGATGATGATGACGATGATGACGACGACGACGATGAGGATGACAATGATGTTTTAGAAATAGAAATAAAATAGAATCAAATCTCTCTCTCTCTCTCTTCTGTTTTTGTTTTGTTTTGTTTTGTTTTTTAGAGATAGAGTCTTGCTCTGTCACCCAGGCTGAAGTACAGTGGCATGATCTCAACTCATTGCAACCTCCGCCTCCCAGGTTCAAACTATTCTCCAGCCTCAGCCTCCTGAGTAGCTGGGACTATAGGCATGCACCACCATGCCTGACTAATTTTTGTATTTTTAGTAGAGATGGGGTTTCACCACATTTCAAACTCCTAACCTCAGGTGATCTGCCTACCTCAACCTCCCAAAGTGCTGGGATTACAGGTGTAAGCCAAACTCTCAAATGTCAATGTCAAGAAACAATTTTGAGTAAACTCAGAGTTAAAATAAATGCCAGTGGTTCTTGACCTTTCGGTCATGATATACATTATATATTATATAAGTATTAGTCAAGGGAAGTAGCACTAATAAATAACAGTTCATTTCTCTTAATGAATGAGAAATCACAATCTGAGAATCACAATCTGCTTGATTTCACAGCTCTCCCCGAGTGGTGATGGAAAGAGCCTGAAAGACAGATTCAGGCTCTTTTCATCATGCTGCTCTGCCACCTTGGAACCCTCCATTTCTTGTCCCAAGCAAACAGGAAGGAGAGGAGAGAGTTAGGAAGGTTACACCAGATACCTCATGACCTCCCAAAAGTAATATACACATCTCCTGCTCACACTTCATTGGTGTGGATTAGTCACATAATCCTATCTAGATCCAAGGGCTGGGAAACATAGTCTTTCTGTGCACCCAATAGAGGAATGAAACAGTTCAGTGACTACCTACAAGCACATTGCACTGCCTTTGCCACAATATGCTTAATGTCGTGGGCAGGGCCAGATTTTGAAAAGAAAAAAAATTCACCCTCAAATTGGATGAGAAGTATAACAAATAGTGCAGCAAACTTTTTGAGAGATTTAAAAACTCTCACTTCAGGCTGTGAAAACACCAGACAGATTCTGGGTTATCTTAACCTTTTCTTCCCATTCAAGAAGTTTATCCAATTCTCAGTGATGGCCTTGAATCGGACTGTAAACTATTTTTGTAATAAATTATTGGGACACTGTTTTAACTCTTTGTGAACAAGCCTCAGGATGGTTTGCTATACAGTGTTGTGTGTAAACATCATGGTAGGAGCTGCTAAATGTATCACATCATAGTATAATACACACACCAAACATAAAAGACTGTACTCATCCCTGTCCACTTCATTTGCCCATTCTTTCAATGATTGCTTACTAAGCACCCACTATGTGCCTTGGCAGTTGTATCGGGACCTTCATGGCTCAAGAACAGTTTTATCATCCTCATTCTGAAAGTCCAAGCAGACTCCCTTCCCTGAGGCTTTCCCCAATGATGGCTCCACATTAACTAAAGGGTAGGGAGTGAGAGGTGAAGAGACAGAAGGCTCTTGTAGACTTCCAGGTCTGAGGCAATTGTGGAACTGCAAGTGGAGAGAAGATGTGGGCACCATTGCATTGGGAAAGAAGAAAACAGAGGACAATATGTAGGAACACAAAATTTTTAAAGCAGTGGGACATTGCAACAGGAAGTTACTCCATCTCCCTCAGCCTCAGTTTGCTTATCCATGAAATAGGTGTCAGGGTTGTGATGAGGATTAAATGAAAAAATGCATATAAACACTTATGTCAGTGCCTATTTTCTAAATAGTAAGTGTCTATACATAGTAGGGTAAAAGGAGGATCTAAGTAGGAATCCAGGAAACATGCTCCATGGAATTAGCTGAGGTAACTGATAAACACCGTCCAAGAGCAAACCAAAGGAAGGATGACTAACATGATGAAGTGAACAGATTGTGGAGAAACCACAAGGAAATAACTTGGTGAATGTTTTGCTTGGGGTGAGGACAGAAAGGGAGTAAGGGGAGAAGCAGAAACACAGCTGCCCTGCAGGAGAGCTCAAGGCTTGACCCATTGTGCTCCATCCCTACCACGCTACGGAAAGGAGCCTTCCCTGAGTGGGGGCCCCCCACTCCCTGATTTGACCCGTCCTGCCAGAATTTCTGATATAATGCAGCAGCTACACAACCCATAGCCTGTGGCCAGAGCACCCTGTAAGGGGAAGAAGAGACAGATCCTGTTGAGAAAAAAAAAGGAGAACATAAAAGAAAATGGGGGCCAGTTGCTGTGGCTCACATCTGTAATCCCAGCACTTTGGGAGGCCAAGACAGGAGGATCACTTGAGGCAAGGAGTTCAAGGCCAGCCTGGGCTACATAATGAGACTCTATCTCTATAAAGAAAAATTAATAATAATAATAATAATTTTGTATTAAAAAGAAAATGGGGTGCAAGGAGAAACCAAATGTGTTGATATTAGCTATATTAGATGCCTGGAATCAGAAAAGGTAGGACACTGAAGTCCAGACAGTCTGCCATTAAACTAAACTTAATTAGTATAATTAAATACAAGTTAATGCATACATATAATTAATGTATACTAATTAAATCATAGTACCTTGCGAAGCCTGCTGATTGATGGGCTAGATTAGCAATTCAAGTCATTAACAAGAACAAAATTCCAGCATGCAAGACAGACTGTCCTTAAAAGTTAAGCAGGTATTATTCTAATCCTGTAATCCCAGCTACTTGTAATCCCAGCTACTTGTCATGCTGAGGCATGAAAATTGCTTGAACCTGGGAGGCAGAGATTGCAGTGAGCCGAGATCAAGGCACCACACTCCAGTTGAGGTGACAAAGCGAGATTCTGTCTCAAAAAAAAAAGAAAGAAAAGGGAAAAATTTACCCCCAAATTGACCAAACCAATATTTATGACTGCACAAAATGTCCTAATTTTTCCTTAACAGATTCACACATAAATTTAAATTATACAATAAGAATTCCTTGTGTACTTAAATTGGTCACAGTAGGCAGGTGAGTAATTAGGAGTTCTGTAAAGAGATAACTGCATCAGTAAGCTTGAAATATGTCATTATATTTGCTAATTAAATCAAAGGATTTTTCTCTGCTATGAATTTCAGACCCTATAGTCTATAGATTGAGCTCTACGCGAATTGGTGAGACTTGGGCCGCTGGAGCTAGGGTGGTGACATTAAAGATGAAGGGAAGTGGATAGATCTGAGAGACATCTAACTGTCAGCATTAACAGGGCTTGGTGATATTCTGGGAATGAGAAGTGAGAGAGAAAGAAAGGGTATGTTTGTAGGTATCTGGTTTGAGTGATAGGTGGATAACTATTTTATATTCTCTGAAACTGGAAAAACAGGAAAATGCATGGGTAAGGGAGTAATGTCTTCAAGTTGAACATGGTATGCCCAGTAATCATTCAGAGTTCCAGAGTATAATCTGGGTAAAGATATAGACTTGTGAATCATCAGTCTATAAGAAATGACCAAATATGTGGTAATGTAATATACCTGACAAGCAAGGAAGATTATGGAGGATAAGAAGAGAAGAGATTGAAGGCAGAAGCTTAGGCAGAGATCCAGGAAGAGGAGCCATCCATGGAGGATGGGGAAAAGGAAAGTCAACGTGGGCCAAAGCCACTGATGACATCAAAGGGGACGAATTTGTCAATCTCAAGGAGAAAAGAGAGAACAATCAATGAACAGGCCCAGCTTTATAGCCTGTGGTATCTCCCTATCAAGTTTCTGAAATCTTGTTTGTTTCACTGTTTGTGTCAAGCCCTGTGATTCTAGGTCTATATATCCCAGAGAAGGGTAGCACATGAACCCATTATCAGCTGTTAAAAACTAAACACAGGCTATTGTATCAAAAATAACTAGAGATCACCTTAGAACAGAGAATAGAGTTTTGAGGGAATGACATGCCGTACAAACTTCCCTAAAGGAAGATCACAATGCACCCAGACAATGGCTAAAGGGGAAGAATCTCAGTCCAGAATCCAGAGGAGAGCATTAGCACCTTGGGTAGAGAATGAGCATAATGGCACGAAGAAGACCTCAAAGGCAAACCTTCTCCCCTGTAATTGTTTGTGAGTCAAGTCTATACAAGATAGATGAACACATGCAGTCTGTGAAAACTGAGTTCAGATCCTACACCTAGAAGTGAATGATACAACACAGGAGAGATATGACCCCACATGTAGGTCTAAGAATGCTCTATTCCATTGGGAAGGTCAGTATTTTTATTCAATTACATCAGAAAGCTTTGGGTCCCAGCCTATAAATATGTAGAATCCTCCGGAGGGTTGTAAACCTTTGTTATCATTATCAGAATGTTTCCAGGCTGGTGAACATTTTGGTGAGTTCAGAACCTTTTTAAATCTTTCTGCAAGTCTGATTACATCCATCTGGCCCTGATTAATATACAATTAACCTGCCAAGCGCTGTCTCAGAACCGCAGAGTCCAAGCCATCTCTGAGCCATCATCTTGCTCAAACTGGATATTACAAGAGAATATGAGGCCAATAAGAGTACAAAGGAGGGTGGTATGACTGAGAGTTGGAGGCGTCAAGAGAGTCCTTGAAGTAAAGAGAATGTGGGCCAAGCTGGAAGGAAGCCAGAATTTATATGCCTTTGGAGCCACCCCAGTGTTTAACAAATAATAGATACATAATAACTATGTGTTGATTGAAAAGGGGGCTAACGAGGACTAATACACATCACAATAAATTACCAAGGGCAACATCCCCAAGATTTCAGTTAGTGGAAGCATTCATTAAACATCCTTTCAAGGTTTTGGGACCCCACATGTCCCCAGTGAGAAACTGTGCCTTCCTGAGCATCTAGCAACCTACTGGGGAGGAATTTGGAAGCCCTGATATTCCCAATCACTTCTGATAGAGGCTTTTGTACAAATCAGTTTGTCTACATGTGGATAGTGAAAAATCTTCTCTTTACATGTGGAGAGGCAGGGAGAAGAAGACATAAGAATTGATTGATTGATTAAATTTGTTATGTTTACTTGTGGGTTGTTGTTTCTTTTATTCTTCTGATGTCAGTCCAATATATTTGGGTGGGGCAGGCATTCAGCCTCAATGTGCTGTACCCGAAGACTTAGAGGGGGAAAGGGAAATAGTATATTCAGAGACAAAGACAAGTCCAGCAGGATATGATGATGTTTGAGCACCTACTTTCTCACTTTTTAATAAGCTATTTTGCTATTTCATAAAAATACAGTATATTTCAGCCTTTGGTTTTTAAAAGAAATATGTTTTCTGAAGACTCAACATTCAATGGTTCTCTCTTTTCTCCTTGAGATTGACAAATTCGTCCCCTTTGATGTCATCAGTGGCTTTGGCCCACGTTGACTTTCCTTTTCCCCATCCTCCATGGATGGCTCCTCTTCCTGGATCTCTGCCTAAGCTTCTGCCTTCAATCTCTTCTCTTCTTATCCTCCATAATCTTCCTTGCTTGTCAGGTATATTACATTACCACATATTTGGTCATTTCTTATAGACTGATGATTCACAAGTCTATATCTTTACCCAGATTATACTCTGGAACTCTGAATGATTACTGGACATATCATGTTCAACTTGAAGACATTACTCCCTTACCCATGCATTTTCCTGTTTTTCCAGTTTCAGAGAATATAAAATAGTTATCCACCTATCACTCAAACCAGATACCTACAAACATACCCTTTCTTTCTCTCTCACTTCTCATTCCCAGAATATCACCAAGCCCTGTTAATGCTGACAGTTAGATGTCTCTCAGATCTATCCACTTCCCTCCATCTTTAATGTCACCACCCTAGCTCCAGCTGCCCAAGTCTCACCATGACAACCACAGCAGGCTTGATGGATCTCCCACAAGGCTCCACTCTTGTTCTCTCCAATCCATTCTCTATGCTGCGGCCAATGTGATCTTTATAAAATTCACACAGTTCAAATAAGGTCAGATCACACACACACACACACACACACACACACACACACACACACCCCACTTTGCTTAAACTTCATATTTGTCCTAAGGATAGATGCCAAAATACTTTGCACAGCCTTCATGGCCCTGCATGGCTGCCTTCTACCTCCTCTCCAGCTGTCCCTCACATCACTCCCTACTTTTTCTTTATATTCCAGCTCCTCTGTTCTTCTTTCAGTTCCTCACTCTTGTACATCCCACAACCACAAGGCCTTTGTCCATGCTGGCTCTGCCTGTAATTCTCTCCTCCACCACAACATCCCTTCCAGCATCAATTTTATTTCCATCTACCCTTAGGATCCCAATTTAAACCTCTCTTCCTCGCAGCAATCTCCCCTTAACTGTGGACTAGGCTAGGTTCTCTGTTATACATACACAATCCATACCACCCTGCCCCCATATTTCAGACCACTTAGGATTTTATATTTATTTGCGATTATTTGACTTTTATGTCCCCTGCCAAAATATAATATCCATGAACTTATTTACCATTACTTCTCCAGAGCCTAGCATAGTGCTTAGTACATTGTAACTAGCTAAAAAATATGTGATGAATAAATGAATGAATACTGTATTCCTCCTCCAAACAATATGTAGCCAAGTTTTTTTTTTCCAAGTCTACCTCCTTAACATCCCTCATATTTATCTCTGCTTCTTTTTCCCCAGTTCTCCTCATTCAGAGCTGAACAACCTCTCACCTATCTATTACAAAGGCCTCCCAAAGGCTTTGTACGTCTGATCTCCTGGTACAGGTACATCTCTTTTTATGGCACTTCCCAGATACTGAGGTTTTGTTGTTGTTTTGCTTTGTTTTGTTTTTGTTTTTGTTTTACAAATTGAAGGTTTGTGGCAATCCTGTGTAAAGCAATTCTACCAACACCAGTTTTTCAACTGCATGTGCTCACTGCGTGTCTCTGTGTCACATTTTGGTAATTCACAAACTATTTCAAACATTTTCATTATTATTATCTCTGTTATGGTGATCTGTAATCAGTTATTTTTGATGTTACTATTGTAATTGTTTTGGGGCCCCACAAACCACACAAATCAACAAATGTATGGCTTCTGACCGCTCCACCAACTGGCCCTTCCCCTCTCTCCCTCTCCATGGGCCTCCCTTTCCCTGAGACAATAATATTGAAATTAGGCCGTTCAATTATTTTGCATTGGCCTCTAAAGTACAAGTAAAAGGAAGAGTCACATGTCTCTCACTTTAAGTAAAAAACTAGGAATGATTAAGCTTAGTGAGGAAGGCATGTTGAAAGCTGGGATAGGCCATAGGCCAAAAGCTAGGCCTCTTGTCAAACAGTTAGCCAAGTTGTGAATGCAAAGGAAAGGTTTTGTAAGGAAATTAAAAGTGCTACTCCAGTGAACACACAAATGATAAGAAAGCAAAACAGCCTTATTGCTGATATGGAGAAAGTTTTAGTGGTCTGAACAGAAGATCAAACCAGCCACAACATTCCCCTAAGCCAAAGCCTAATCTAGAGCAAGGTCTAAACTCTCTTAGATTCTATGAAGGCTGAGAGAGACAAGGAAGCTGCAGAAGAGAAGCCAGCAGAGGTTGGTCCATGAGGTCTAAGGAAAGCAGCCATCTCCATAACATAAAAGTGCGAGTGCTGACGGAGAAGTTTTAGCAAGTTATCCAGATCTAGCTAACATAATTAATGAAGATAGCTACACTAAACAATGGATTTTCAACACAGATAAAATAGCCTTCTGTTGGATGAGGATGCCATTGGGGACTTTCACAGCTAAAGAGGAGTCAATACCTGACTTCAAAGCTTCAAATAATGGGTTAACTCTTCGTTTAGGGACTAATGTAGCTGGTGATATTAAGTTGAAGCCAATGCTTCAATTCACCATTTTGAAAATCCTAGGGCCCTTAAAAAATATGCTAAGTCTACTCTGTCTGTGGTCTATAAATGGAACAACAAGGCCTGGATGACAGCACATCTTTTTACAGCATAGTTTGCCAAATATGTTAAACACACTATTAGGACCTGTACTCAGGAAAAGAAAAAAAAAAAACACATTCCTTTCAAAAGTTTACTGCTCATTGACCATGTGCTTGGTCACTCAGGAGCTCTGATGGAGAGGTATGATTAGATGAATGTTGTTTTCATGTTTACTAGCAACATCCATTCTGTAGCCTATGGATCCAGAAGTAATTTTGACTTTTAAATCTTATTATTTAAGAAATATATTTTGTAAGCATATAGCTGCCATAGGCAATTATTCCTCTGCTAGAACTGGGCAAAGAAAGTTGCAAACCTTCTGGAAAGAATTCGCCATTCCAGATGCAACTAGGAACATTTGTGATTCATGGGAAGAGGTCAAAATATCAACATTAGCAGGAGTTTGGAAGAAGTTGATTCCAACCCTCATGGTGACTTTGAGGAGTTCAAGACTTCAGTGGAGGAAGTCACTACAGATGTGGTGGAAATAGCAAGAGAACTAGAATTAGAAGTGGGGCCTAAGGATGTGACTGAATTGCTAGAATCTTATGATAAAACTTTAATGGATGAGGAGTTACTTCTTATGAAGGAGGAAAGAAAATAGATTTTTGATCTAGGCAATGCCATTTGGGACATAGGCATGGGCAAAGATTTCATGGTGGAAATGCCAAAAGCAATTGCAAAAAAAGTAAAAATTGACAAATGGTTCTACTTAAATTAAAGAGCTTCTGCACAGCAAAAGAAACTATCTTCAGAGTGAACAGACAACCTACAGAATGGGAGAAAAATTTTGCAATCTATCCATCTGACAAAGGGCTAATATTTAGAGTCTACAAGGAACTTAAACAAATTTACAAGGAAAAAAACCATTAAAAAGTGGGTAAAGGACATGAACAGACATTTCTCAAAAGAAGACATTCATGAGGCAAACAAACATATGAAAAAAAGCTCAACATCACTGATCATTAGAGAAATGCAAATAAAAACCACAGTAAGATACCAGTTCATGCCAATCAGAATGGCGATTATTGAAAAGTCAAGAAACAATAGATGCTGTAAGGCTGCAGAGAAGAAGGAATACTTTTACACTGTTGGTGAGAGTATGAATTAGTTCAGCCATTGTGGAAGACAGTATGGCAATTCCTCAAAGACCTAGAACCAGAAATTCCATTTGATCCAGCAATCCCATTATGGGGTATATACCCAAAAGAATATAAATCATTTCTATTATAAAGATGCATGCACAAGTATGTTCATTGCAGCACTGTTCACCATAGCAAAGACATGGAATCAACCTGAATGCCCATCAATGATAAACTGGATTTTTAAAATGTGATACATATATACCATGGAATACTATGTAGCCATAAAAAGGAATGAGATCATGTCCTTTGCTGGGACATGGATGGAGCTGGAAGCCATTATCTTCAGCAAACTAATGCAGGAACAGAAAATCAAACACCACATGTTCTCACTTATAAGTAGGAGATGAACAATGAGAACACATGGACACAGGGAGGGGCATAACACACCCTGGGGCCTGTTGAGGGTAGGGGGCCAGAGGACGGAGAGCATCAGGAAGAATAGCTTATGGTTGCTGGGCTTTATACCTAGGTGATGGGGATGATCTGTGCAGCAAACCACCATGGCAAACGTTTACATATGTAACAAACCTGAACATCCTGTCCATGTATCCCAGAACTTAAAATAAAAGTTGAATAAACAAAAGAAAATAGACTTTTGAGGTACAGTCTACTTCTAGTGAAGATGCTGTGAACATTGTTGAAATGACAACAAAAGATTTAGAATATTCCATAAACTTAGTTGTTAAAGCAGCTTCAGGGTTCCAGAAGATTGACTCCAATTTTGAAAGTTCTACTGTGGGCAAAATGCTATCAAATAGCATCACAAGCTACAGACAAATTTTTCATGAAAGGAAGAGTCAACTGATGCATCAAACTTCAATTTTGTCTTATTTTAAGAAACTGCCTCAGCCATCCCAGCCTTCTGCAACCACCATTCTGATCAGTCAGCAGCCAGCAATATCGAGGCAAGACCCTCCACCAGCAAAAAGATTATAACTTGCTGAAGGCCCAGATGACTGTCAGCTTTTTTTTTATTATTATATTTGAAGTTCTGGGATACATGTGCAGAACGTGCAGCTTTGTTACATAGGTATACACGTGCCATGGTGGTTTGCTGCACCCATCAACTCATCATCTACAGTAGGTATTTCTCCTAATGCTACCTCTCCCCTAGCCCCCCACCCCGCAACAGGCCCTGGTGTATGATGTTCACCTCCCTGTGTTCATGTGTTCTCATTGTTCAACTCCCACTTATGAGTGAGAACATGCAGTGTTTGGTTTTCTGTTCCTGTGTTAGTTTGCTGAGAATTATGGTTTCCAGCTTCATCCATGTCCCTGCAAAGGACATGAACTCATCCTTTGTTATGGCTGCATAGTATTCCATGGTGTGTATGTGCCACATTTTCTTTATCCAGTCTATCACTGATGGACATTTGGGTTGGTTCCAAGTCTTTTGCTATTGCGAACAGTGCTGCAATAGACATGCATATGCATCTGTCTTTATAGTAGAATTTATAGATTTATAATCCTTTGGGTATATACCCAGTAATGGGATTGCTGTGTCAGGTGGTATTTCTGATTCTAGATCCTTGAAGAATTGCGGCACTGTCTTCCACAATGGTTGAACTAATTTACACTCCCACCAACAGTGTGAAAGCATTCCTATTTCTCCACATCCTTTCCAGGACCTGTTGTTTCCTGACTTTTTAATGATAGACATTCTAATTGGCATGAGATGGCATCTCATTGTGGTTTTGATTTGCATTTCCCTAATGACCAATGATGATGAGCATTTTTTCATGTGTCTGTTGGCTGCATAAATGTCTTCTTTTGAGAAGTGTCTGTTCATACCCTTTGCCCACTTTTTGATAGGGTTGGTTTTGTTTTTCTTTTAAGTTTGTTTAAGTTGACTGTCAGTATTTGTTTAACAATAAAGTACTTTTTAAACTGAAGTATGTACATTTTCAGACATAATGCTATTGCACATTTAATAGACTGAAATATAGCATAAACGTAACTTTTATATTCACTTTTAAATGTGTGCAAATCACTTTTTTGCAATATTTGTTTGACTGTGATTGTCTAAAATAGAAACCTGCAATATCTTTGAGGTACATTTATATTCCAATCCAACATACGTACTTTGAGAAGAGTGAACTTTCTAAAATACAAATCTGAGCATGTCTCTCCCCTGTTCCAAACCCTATATGTGCCTATAAATCTGGCAGTAGCTCACACCTCAGTCTCTTTGCTCTGAGCCTTCCCTTTGCTCTTTCCTCTCCCCATGTTTTGGCTTAGCAGTGATCACCAATTTTTTTATGTCATGGCATGCATTTTAAAATAATACTTATACAGCAGGCCAGAATATAAAGAGGAGCTCCAAGAGCCCAAAGCTGAGGAATTCAATAATTTAACACACCTCTAATCCATGTAGCTTGTCACCGAGATTGGAGAACTTTGGCTTAGGAAATATTAGTCCAATATTTGAGTCATGCTGGAGAGTGGCTTTCTCTATGAAATTTTTTCTTCGCTTTCAAGACCCCAAAACTGCCTGGAAAACTTATAAATAATACTCTGAATACTTAATTTGTTTACATTCCTGCCTTTTTCTATGAGACTGAAAATCCCTTTGGAACAGAAAACATAGATTAGTCATCGATGAATTCTCAGAATACAGTGATGGTGCCCAGCCGAATTGATAATGAGCAGAAAAAAGGAAGAGAAAGATCCAAGAATCTTTAGTCCAAGTATCCTGAATGGTTGTTGGGTCAATTTCCCTTGGTCATCATTTTTATATTTGTAGACTGTTTTCTGAAACTAAAACAGTTTCTTTCTATTCCCCCAAGCCCTTTTTCCTAGAGGTAAGCTTTCAAACTACTACTATGACTAAGCAAAGTGCTGGCATTTCAAATGATAAATATCCCAAAAAGCAAAAAATGGCTACTCTGTGAAACTGACTTTTAAGTGCCCAATAGACTATTGAGGTTTTTGCTGCCAGAAAATTTTCTGCCAACTGATGCTTCCAGAATCAGATGTTTCTCATCAGCCAGAAGAGAGAGATTCCAGAATGTGAAGATTTTATAAATGCATTGAAAAATGTCAACGTTTTTGTTTCAAGTTATGATTGAAATGAGCATAACCTCATATTTTAAAACACTAGGAATGCTCTTGATGTGGTGAAAAGGCAAAAAGGAAAGCTGAGGCTGCCAGGACAATTTTTTGATTTCTCAGATGAACTTGACAACAAAATGAGTATGGCCAGAAGTCCATCCTCACCCGGAAAGCATTCATGTGCTCACTGAGAAGCCAGTGAACATCATAGCTGATGGCCAACTCCAAGGAAGCTCATTCAAGCACATCTATCCAAGAAAGGGTGGCTCCAAGCAACATTGCCCAATTGCAATAACTTCCTTCAGACTTCACTTGTGACTGTCAACTTATTGCTACTGACCTAAAAGCCAAACTATGCTTTTTTGTGGTAGTTATTGACCTTGCTTTTTTCCCAAACTTAGTTTCCCTGGTGAATAAACACTCCAGTACTCTTCACTGTAAAGTGTAGATGATACAATGCTTATCTCTCAGAGTTGTTGGAATAGTGAGAAGAGCCACAAAATAACATGAATCTATATATTCTAGTGCTAAACATCAACTGAAATAGAAGATGATGCTCTTCTCTCCTTCAGTAGGGGCACAGAAGAATTCACTGGGAAACGTGGGAGAGTAAGCCAGCTCTGGGGCCTAATCTAAAGACCTAGGGGAAAAAGGGCTCCTATGAAGATGTGGTTGGTGGCTTTTTCCTGTGCCCTCTTAGATAAGCTGGACTACATCTCTCAGAATTTCCTTCCCTGCATGGGGCAAGGCCAGGATCGACAACAAGAGAAATGTTCATAAGCTTTGGAAGGTAGAGTGAAGTAGCAGCCTTTACACACTGAAGGTATGTCAAGGGCATGAGGCATGGTTGCAGCTCCTGGATGTTGTGACTGATCTGTGGGCTCACTTCGTTGACACGAGACCCTCCAGGCTTGCAGCAACTCTCATTCCCACCAGAAAGTTCCCTTCAGCTTCCTGGAGTCCAAGCCAGTTTGTCCTGGAGGGGTTTAATTTAACTTCATGGGTTCCAGGTGGGTTTTGCTCTTTTCCACTTAATATCTGGCTTTCCTTCCTGACAGCCCATCCTACCCATCCACAGCAACTTCAAGCCCACAGCAGGTGCAGAGACCACAGCATCACACAGAATTCTTTATCAGGTCCCACAGTTATGGAGGATCCATATCATACTCCCCTATTTCAGATCATTCATTGTGGCTCTGCTTCTCTGATCGAGCCAAACTAATAAAGTAGAATTCCTTCCCACCCTACTTTCCCCCCTACCTTTCTTAGGGAAATGAAAGGAAACTTCCTAAGGAAATGCACTGAGCCATCCTCTGTCACAGGTAGAAAAAAAAAATTTTGTCATAGTCACGTGACTCCGGAATGCACAATCACCAGCGCTTCATCCACTTTCATCCCCAGTAGCTGGGGATCAGCACTAACATTTATATCATTGTAAAAGAAATACTTGTAAGACAAATCCTTGATCTTCAGTCTGAGGCATCCAATGTACTCAGATCCAAAGGAGGCAATTCTCAATTCCTTTAACACAGATGAGACCAGGGAGAGGGGATGCTAGTCATCCTCCAAACTTCTGGAGTTCCTAAACTCCCTAAACCCCACATGAGAGAACTTCTCTACTTTAAAATACTCCCTCTAGCATCCTGATCCACATCCTGAATGGCTTTTTCAGAAGCAGAAAACAAAAGTAAATGGTCACCCACATACTATGGAGTTGGTACATTTGCTAAGTTGCTCAGGCAACAGAACCACTGACTCAAACACTTCGGTCAAAACTTTCCAGAGAGTGATCTTTACTGCAGCAGAAAATACCTTTTTCACCTGTAAAATACAACTTCTGTAGTTCAAATTTTCTTTCTTTCTTTTCTTTTTTTTTTTTTTTTTTTTTTTTTTTTTTTTTGAGACGGAGTCTCTCTCTGTAGCCCAGACTGCAGTGCAATGGCGCAATCTCAGCTCACTGCAAGCTCTGCCTCCCAGGTTCACGCCATTCTCCTGCCTCAGCCTCCCAAGCTGGGACTATAAGTGCCCACCACTATGCCTGGCTAATTTCTTGTATTTTTAGTAGAGATGGCGTTTCACCGTGTTAGCCAGGATGGTCTCCATCTCCTGACCTTCTGATCTGTCCACCTCAGCCTCCCAAAGTGCTGGGATTACAGGCATGAGCCACCGTGCCTGGCCTCAAACGTTCTTTACAGTAACACAGCTGAACAATAATTGTGCGATCTCAAGAAAGTCTAGGTGTGTTGAGAACACTTCAAGCCTAAGCACTTTGCTATGGTTTGAATCATGGTGTCCCCTCCAAAATTCATGTGGAAACTGAATTCCCAGTACAATCTGATTGAGAAGTGTGGCCTTTAGGAGCGGATGTAAATAAACAAAAGGAGGTCCAGAAAGGAGGCAGGAAGTTTTACTCTTGGTATCTTGGAGGAAGGCAGGAGAAATGGCCCCTGCAGAAGACAGCCGAGTGTGTTTGTCCCAGCCCAGGCCTAGAGGACAGGTCAGCCCTATCCTCAAGGAGGCTGCAGACAGAAGCCAAAAACACTGTTTCCAGTGGAATTTATCACTCAGGATCAATCAGGATTTCTCCAGGACCCGAGGGACCAAATCTATCCAGTTGGGGAGTGGACACATATTTACAAGAAAACACAGTGTTGCTTTGGGCACTGGAGAGGGGGAGCAACAACAGTGGATACCTATGGGCTCCACCAGGGCAGCTCCAGGCCTGGAAGCAGCTCTCTCCCTAGAGCCCCTGTAACAGTGGACACTACATATTTCCCACTAGTAGCCAGTGGGCAGGGGATATGGGCAGGAAGTAAAATAAAGAAAACTGCATGTGAGCCTATAGACGACACCTAGGGACTCCTAAAGTCTCCATAGTTGCTGGAGACACAATTTTAATATAATTCCACAAGTGCCCACAGGCTAGAAGGGTGGAGGATACCTGGGTTCTATTCCATTAGATTAGAGTGAGATGAATGAGGAAAATACTTATCCCAAAAGCAAATGCAATATATGGAAACTACAGAGTACAAGTTCAAACTAACCTTTCCTTACTTGATATTTACACTTACCAGACAATTTTAAAAATATATTCTTTTTAAAAAAATTGTCTTCAAATAACGTATGCCTTTGCCACTTGACAAGAAGTTGATTCTCCATTCATTGTTTGCAGAATCGCATCCGCTAACAAAGAGGTGGACCCCTGTTTTTCAAGCCAGGAGATTTAATTTTGTTGACGCCTCCTCCTCAGTGTTTCTTACAAAAACAATGGATTTGTCCCATGCTGTTTGTAGAAGAGAAAAACACAGAAGGCAAGATTTTGTGAATGCCATCTGTGCTATTAACAAGTCATATTATCTCAGACTTTCACAGTGCAAGACAGTGTCCCAGGCACAACATTTGGTCTGTGTCATGTACAAATGCCTGAAGTTTCAGCTGCATTTTTTTCTCATCTGTGAAACTCAGGGGACTGTCCAGATGTTCTTAAAGGATTCCTTCGGCTTCAATATTGCATCTCAGAATTTCCAACATGATATAACTTCCTATGAACTCCTTCCACAGAAATAAACCTTCCAAAACCCTCACAAGACATTTTTGTAAACTCCTGAGTGGTATATTATTTTTAAAAAATCACTTTAAATAAAGAATCACTTTTATTTTAAATTGGAATAATACTGACTGTGTTATAAAAGCCCTATTATCATTAATAATAACCATAATATATGAAAAGTTCCACCTAAGTTCCATTACGTTAATTTTGTAATATAAAACAGTTTACAAAAAAGGTTGCAATGGCGTATGTCATGTATGGGTTGGAGACCATAGAATATATATCATATAATTTTATACATGAAAATATATATGCAGGTACAAAAGTTATAAATGTATATGTAAATGTAGACTGCAATTTAACTAAATATTATGGCAATAAAATAGACTTCTTCATAACTTTTGCATTTTAGTTTTAAACTAATTGAAAAAAAGGCTTTAGATTTTTACTTGTAAACCGTCTCCACAAATAATGTATTGCTGATATATCATCTTAGTTCCCAATAAAGTGGATAAAATCATCATAACAGTTCCTCTGTAAACATTAGTTAAGAACTGAAAACATAAGAATTTCCATTAAATAATTGAAAGTTTAAACAGTTTATCATCTTGATCTTTAGTGAAGATCGTCTTGAGATTAATCTACACAATTATACCCACGTTTCAGCATCAATGTTTATTATGATCTCATATTTAACCAACAATTTATGATGGGTACAAATTTTTAAATATGTGAGCAAGAATAAAAATTATATTTAATTATACTACCACAAGGGAAAGAGGTGTTTGGCTGGGAAATAAATTAGCTGAGCCACAGAATCACGAGCAGTGTCTTAACAGGCTCGCTGACATGTTCACTAGGTCCATCTCAGCATCCTTCACACTGATTTGTTTTGAAGGGAAAAAAAATTAATGGCCTGTGTATGGACTTTAAAACATGGCATTCTTGTCTTCAATAGTGTGATCTCACCAAGTACTTTGCAAGCTCCCAAATTGACAACCACAGATTAGAAAATGTCATAATACTGACAATATTGAACCATTTCCTAAAAGGTTCTGCTGTAACTGAGTTCTGTTTGTCAAGACTGCCAGAGCTTAGGAAAAGACATAGCTTCCCCACTGTTGTCCTGGGACTGGCCATCTCACGAGGCACACAGTCATTGGAACATCTAAACACATGGTCTTTCGTCCAAGGCAGGCCCTATAGAAGACCTTTCCTTGCTAATACATTCTCTCTTTGTGGGGATTGTTTCTGTGGCTTGGCAAATTGTTTGCCATCTTCTTCATCCATTCCTGGTTCTGAATTATCTGTGTGACTTGATCTGGGATGTGGTTCACAGGGTTCCCTTGATCTTGCTAGCCCTCACTTCCAGTTTTACATCAGCTGCTGTCTCTGACTCAGCACTCCAAATAAAAGCAATTGTTTGCTCCTCTTTCAGTATGTATTACTTTTAGGCTCTGAGACAACAGCGCTGAAACTAGACCTCAGGGCTATAGGAGAAAAAGCCTTAAGTTCTAAGAGTGTGGGATAACATCCATGGTAATAGGCAAGAGAAAACTCATCAAACTGCTTTTCTAGACACACTGACATCTCATTTGAACATAAGAAAAAATAGAGTTTGTGAATTGTTAATTAGGCCTATTTTTTTCTGCATCTAAATTGTGTTTCTTTCTAATATCAAAAAGGATCAAAGAAGTCTACTGAGGCTGTTTTCTTGTCATTTAAGTTTCTTTTTTTTTTTTTTTATTATACTTTAAGTTCTAGGGTACATGTGCATAACGTGCAGGTTTGTTACATATGTATACTTATGCCATGTTGGTGTGCTACACCCATCAACTCGTCAGCACCCATCAATTCATCATTTATATCATGTATAACTCCCCAATGCAATCCCTCCCTCCTACCCCCTCCCCCCTCCCCATGATAGGCCCCAGTGCGTGATGTTCCCCTTCCCGAGTCCAAGTGATCTCATTGTTCAGTTCCCACCTATGAGTGAGAACATGCGGTGTTTGGTTTTCTGTTCTTGTGATAGTTTGCTAAGAATGATGGTTTCCAGCTGCATCCATGTCCCTACAAAGGACGCAAACTCATCCTTTTTTATGGCTGCATAGTATTCCATGGTGTATATGTGCCACATTTTCTTAATCCAGTCTGTCACAGATGGACATTTGGGTTGATTCCAAGTCTTTGCTATTGTGAATAGTGCCGCAATAAACATACGTGTGCATGTGTCTTTGTAGTAGAATAATTTATAATCCTTTGGGTATATACCCAGTAGTGGGATGGCTGGGACATATGGTACATCTAGTTCTAGATCCTTGAGGAATTGCCATACTGTTTTCCATAATGGTTGAACTAGTTTACAATCCCACCAACAGTGTAAAAGTGTTCCTATTTCTCCACATCCTCTCCAACACCTGTTGTTTCCTGACTTCTTAATGATTGCCATTCTAACTGGTGTGAGATGGTATCTCATTGTGGTTTTGATTTGCATTTCTCTGATGGCGAGTGACGATGAGCATTTTTTCATGTGTCTGTTGGCTGTATGAATATCTTCTTTTGAGAAATGTCTGTTCATATACTTTCCCCACTTTTTGATGGGGTTGTTTGTTTTTTTCTCGTATATTTGTTTGAGTTCTTTGTAGATTCTGGATATTAGCCCTTTGTCAGATGAGTAGGTTGCAAAAATTTTCTCCCATTCTGTAGGTTGCCTGTTCACTCTGATGGTAGTTTCTTTTGCTGTGCAAAAGCTCTTTAGTTTAATTAGATCCCATTTGTCAATTTTTGCTTTTGCTGCCGTTGCTTTTGGTGTTTTAGACATGAAGTCCTTGCCCATGCCTATGTCCTGAATGGTACTACCTAGATTTTCTTCTAGGGTTTTTATGGTATTAGGTCTAACATTTAAGTCTCTAATCCATCTTGAATTAATCTTCGTATAAGGGGTAAGGAAAGGATCCAGTTTCAGCTTTCTACTTATGGCTAGCCAATTTTCCCAGCACCATTTATTAAATAGGGAATCCTTTCCCCATTTCTTGTTTCTCTCAGGTTTGTCAAAGATCAGATGGCTGTAGATGTGCGGTATTATTTCTGAGGACTCTGTTCTGTTCCATTGGTCTATATCTCTGTTTTGGTACCAGTACCATGCTGCTTTGGTTACTGTAGCCTTGTAGTATAGTTTGAAGTCAGGTAGCGTGACGCCTCCAGCTTGGTCCTTTTGACTTAGGATTGTCTTGGCAATGCGGGCTCTTTTTTGGTTCCATATGAACTTTAAAGCAGTTTTTTCCAATTCTGTGAAGAAACTCATTGGTAGCTTGATGGGGATGGCATTGAATCTATAAATAACCTTGGGCAGTATGGCCATTTTCACGATATTGATTCTTCTTATCCATGAGCATGGTATGTTCTTCCATTTGTTTGTGTCCTCTTTTATTTCACTGAGCAGTGGTTTGTAGTTCTCCTTGAAGAGGTCCTTGACATCCCTTGTAAGCTGGATTCCTAGGTATTTTATTCTCTTTGAAGCAATTGTGAATGGAAGTTCATTCCTGATTTGGCTCTCTGCTTGTCTGTTACTGGTGTATAAGAATGCTTGTGATTTTTGCACATTAATTTTGTATCCTGAGACTTTGCTGAAGTTGCTTATCAGCTTAAGGAGATTTTGGGCTGAGACAATGGGGTTTTCTAAATATACAATCATGTCATCTGCAAACAGGGACAATTTGACTTCTTCTTTTCCTAACTGAATACCCTTGATTTCTTTCTCTTGCCTGATTGCCCTAGCCAGAACTTCCAACACGATGTTGAATAGGAGTGGTGAGAGAGGGCATCCCTGTCTTGTGCCAGTTTTCAAAGGGAATTTTTCCAGTTTTTGCCCATTCAGTATGATATTAGCTGTGGGTTTGTCATAAATAGCTCTTATTATTTTGAGGTACGTTCCATCAATACCGAATTTATTGAGCGTTTTTAGCATGAAGGGCTGTTGAATTTTGTCAAAAGTTTTTCTGCATCTATTGAGACAATCATGTGGTTCTTGTCTTTGGTTCTGTTTATATGCTGGATTACGTTTATTGATTTGTGAATGTTGAACCAGCCTTGCATCCCAGGGATGAAGCCCACTTGATCATGGTGGATAAGCTTTTTGATGTGCTGCTGAATCCGGTTTGCCAGTATTTTATTGAGAATTTTTGCATCGACGTTCATCAGGGATATTGGTCTAAAATTCTCTTTTTTTGTTGTGTCTCTGCCAGGCTTTGGTATCAGGATGATGTTGGCCTCATAAAATGAGTTAGGGAGGAGTCCCTCTTTTTCAATTGATTGGAATAGTTTCAGAAGGAATGGTACCAGCTCCTCCTTGTACCTCTGGTAGAATTCAGCTGTGAATCCATCTGGTCCTGGACTTTTTTTGGTGGGTAGGCTATTAATTGTTGCCTCAATTTCAGAGCCTGCTATTGGTCTATTCAGGGATTCAACTTCTTCCTGGTTTAGCCTTGGGAGAGTGTAAGTGTCCAGGAAATTATCCATTTCTTCTAGATTTTCTAGTTGATTTGCGTAGAGGCGTTTATAGTATTCTCTGATGGTAGTTTGTATTTCTGTGGGGTCAGTGGTGATATCCCCTTTATCATTTTTTATTGCATCTATTTGATTCCTCTCTCTTTTCTTCTTTACTAGCCTTGCTAACGGTCTGTCAATTTTGTTGATCTTTTCAAAAAACCAACTCCTGGATTCATTGATTTTTTGGAGGGTTTTTTGTGTCTCTATCTCCTTCAGTTCGGCTCTGATCTTAGTTATTTCTTGCCTTCTGCTAGCTTTTGAATGTGTTTGCTCTTGCTTCTCCAGTTCTTTTAATTGTGATGTTAGAGTGTCAATTTTAGATCTTTCCTGCTTTCTCTTGTGGGCATTTAGTGCTATAAATTTCCCTCTACACACTGCTTTAAATGTGTCCCAGAGATTCTGGTATGTTGTATCTCTGTTCTCATTGGTTTCAAAGAACATCTTTATTTCTGCTTTCATTTCGTTATGTACCCAGTAGTCATTCAGGAGCAGGTTGTTCAGTTTCCATGTAGTTGAGCGGTTTTGATTGAGTTTCTTAGTCCTGAGTTCTAGTTTGATTGCACTGTGGTCTGAGAGACAGTTTGTTATAATTTCTGTTCTTTTACATTTGCTGAGGAGTGCTTTACTTCCAATTATGTGGTCAATTTTGGAATAAGTGCGATGTGGTGCTGAGAAGAATGTATATTCTGTTGATTTGGGGTGGAGAGTTCTATAGATGTCTATTAGGTCCGCTTGGTGCAGAGATGAGTTCAATTCCTGGATATCCTTGTTAACTTTCTGTCTCATTGATCTGTCTAATGTTGACAGTGGAGTGTTGAAGTCTCCCATTATTATTGGATGGGAGTCTAAGTCTCTTTGTAAGTCTCTAAGGACTTGCTTTATGAATCTGGGTGCTCCTGTATTGGGTGCATATATATTTAGGATAGTTAGCTCTTCCTGTTGAATTGATCCCTTTACCATTATGTAATGGCCTTCTTTGTCTCTTTTGATCTTTGATGGTTTAAAGTCTGTTTTATCAGAGACAAGGATTGCAACCCCTGCTTTTTTTTGTTCTCCATTTGCTTGGTAGATCTTCCTCCATCCCTTTATTTTGAGCCTATGTATGTCTCTGCATGTGAGATGGGTCTCCTGAATACAGCAGACTGATGGGTCTTGACTCTTTATCCAGTTTGCCAGTCTGTGTCTTTTAATTGGAGCATTTAGTCCATTAACATTTAAGGTTAATATTGTTATGTGTGAACTTGATCCTGCCATTATGATATTAACTGGTTATTTTGCTCGTTAGTTGATGCAGTTTCTTCCTAGCCTCGATGGTCTTTACATTTTGGCATGTTTTTGCGATGGCTGGTACCGGTTGTTCCTTTCCATGTTTAGGGCTTCCTTCAGGGTCTCTTGTAAGGCAGGCCTGGTGGTGACAAAATCTCTAAGCATTTGCTTATCTGTAAAGGATTTTATTTCTCCTTCACTTATGGAACTTAGTTTGGCTGGATATGAAATTCTGGGTTTAAAATTCTTTTCTTTAAGAATGTTGAATATTGGCCCCCACTCTCTTCTGGCTTGTAGAGTTTCTGCCGAGAGATCTGCTGTTAGTCTGACGGGCTTCCCTTTGTGGGTAACCCGACCTTTCTCTCTGGCTGCCCTTAAGATTTTTTCCTTCATTTCAACTTTGGTGAATCTGGCAATTATGTGTCTTGGAGTTGCTCTTCTGGAGGAGTATCTTTGTGGCGTTCTCTGTATTTCCTGAATTTGAATGTTGGCCTGCCCTACTAGGTTGGGGAAGTTCTCCTGGATGATTTCCTGAAGAGTGTTTTCCAACTTGGTTCCATTTTCCCCCTCACTTTCAGGCACCCCAATCAGACGTAGATTTGGTCTTTTTACGTAATCCCCTACTTCTTGCAGGCTTTGCTCATTTCTTTTTCTTCTTTTTTCTTTCGGTTTCTCTTCTCGCTTCATTTCATTCATTTGATCTTCAATCGCTGATACTCTTTCTTCCAGTTGATCGAGTCGGTTACTGAAGCTTGTGCATTTGTCACGTATTTCTCGTGTCATGGTTTTCATCTCTGTCATTTCGTTTATGATCTTCTCTGCATTAATTAGTCTAGCTGTCAATTCTTCCACTCTTTTTTCAAGATTTTTAGTTTCTTTGCGCTGGGTACGTAATTCCTCCTTTAGCTCTGATAAGTTTGATGGACTGAAGCCTTCTTCTCTCCTCTCGTCCAAGTCATTCTCTGACCAGCTTTGATCCGTTGCTGGCGATGGGCTGCGCTCCTTTGCAGGGGGAGATGCGCTCTTATTTTTTGAATTTCCAGCTTTTCTGCCCTGCTTCTTCCCCATCTTTGTGGTTTTATCTGTCTCTGGTCTTTGATGGTGGTGACGTACTGATGGGGTTTTTGTATAGGTGTCCTTCCTGTTTGATAGTTTTCCTTCTGACAGTCAGAAGGACTGTCTGTTGGTCTGTTGGAGATTGCTTGAGGTCCACTCCAGACCCTGTTTGCCTGGGTATCAGCAGCAGAGGTTGCCGAAGATAGAATATTGCTGAACAGCGAGTGTACTTGTCTGATTCTTCCTTTGGAAGTTTCCTCTCAGGGGTGTACTCCACCCTGTGAGGTGTGGGGTGTCAGACTGCCCCTAGTGTGGGATTTCTCCCAGCTAGGCTACTCAGGGGTCAGGGACACACCTGAGCAGGCAGTCTGTCCGTTCTCAGATCTCAACCTCCACGTTGGGAGATCCACGGCTCTCCCCAAAGCTGTCAGACAGAAGCGTTCGAGTCTGCACCGGCTCCCGCTACTTCCCCTGTTGGTCTTCAGCTGTGTGCTGTCCCCAGAGGTGGAGACTACAGAGACAGGCAGGCTTCCTTGAGCTGCTGTGAGCTCCACCCAGTTCGAGCTTCCCAGCGGCTTTGTTTACCTACTTAAGCCTCAGCAATGGCGGGCGCCCCTCCCCCAGCCTCGCTGCTGCCTTGCAGATAGATCGCGGCAGACTGCTGTGTTAGCAGTGAGGGAGGCTTCGTGGGCGTGGGACCCTCCCGGCCAGGTGTGGGATATATTCTCCTGGTGTGCCTGTATGCTTACAGCGCAGTATTGGGGTGGGAGTTACCCGATTTTCCAGGTGTTGTGTGTCTCAGTTCCCCTGGCTAGGAAAACGGATCCCCTTCCCCCTTGCGCTTCCAGGTGAGGCGATGCCTCACCCTGCTTCAGCTCTCGCTGGTCAGGCTGCAGCAGCTGACCAGCACCGATTGTCCGGCACTCCCTAGTGAGATGACCCCAGTACCTCAGTTGAAAATGCAGAAATCACCGGTCTTCTGTGTCGCTCGCACTGGGAGTTGGAGACTGGAGCTGTTCCTATTCGGCCATCTTGCTCCGCCCGTCATTTAAGTTTCAAAAACAGTAGAGTACTTTAATTTCACTTAATTGCCATAAATTCAACACAGCTTAAAGAAAAAGAGTTTGTAGTGCTAGTTTTCTTTTCTTTGTCAAAAAATCATTTTTACAAATCCCTTCTGTATCATTCCTAATTGTATTTTGTATTTCCCAATTCACTCTTGTTAACCTTCTTTGCCTATCACATTGGATCAGATCAACAGATTTTGCTGACAGAATAAAAGTATTATGCATATACAAAGGAAATCTCAGGTTGAACTCTAGGAGATCATTCACAGATGTCATCACTAGCAATAGGAGAAGAGATTGTCTTGCAACTGTAAGAGTAGCCAAGGGAGTCTATGCCTGCTAAGAAGGCAAGAGGCAAGGGCTACTGGTAAGAGTGGCCTCTTCCTCTCAGGAAGTGACTTCAAACTATAGATATGGCAAAAGAAAGTGGTCCAGATCAGCAGTTTCTACCTACTACACCAAGCATTTCCAAGGGGAAAGTCTCAGAAAACTCAACTGAAATCTCCCATGGAGTGAACAGCCAAAGCCTTGGCATTGCGAGATATCAGAAGAAACAACCCATCAACTGGAGAAACATGTTGTCACCCTCCTGAGACTTTATATTTCACAAGACCTAACAGGCCATCCTAACTCCAATCGGGTTGCAAGGATAAGATTTCATTCCCTGGGAGAGCTCTGGGACCAAGGACTCTTCTCTGACACCACCGTTGTCTTTTGCTACTGAGGTCACCATTACAGCATTCACTTGCCTATGTATAGCTTATTACTATTACTTCAGGAAAATTATTTACAAAGAATAAAAGATGTAAAATGTGAGAAGGAAGTAGAGGAGAATAAGAAACTAAATACACCCAGTGCTACCCTCTATGAGAGTATAAAGGAAGAGGTAAAGAAATCTCAACATGGAAAAACCTAAAGTCTTTTTTATTCTTGACAATTTGGCTTGAGAAAATTGAAATGCCCTTATAAATCAAAATTAACCCAATACTCTGGCTCTGACAGTGACATTAGCAGTGGTGTGTTGCAGCTGGCTTACTCAGGCTGTCAAAGAGCCACTTGTTAAAGCGTCAGGAAATTTGTGAGCTCACGTTAAACACAGCCATTTTAAAAATTAAATTATAGAAGCTTAAAATTAAATGCATTATATCAAAATAGAAAGACAATAAATACTCAAAATTCTCACTACTTATTTTACTATATTTTACAATTATCTATGTTATTGATGTTATAGACATGTATTTTATCTGTATGAAGAAAATGCTATAAAATTGTGTGCCACTGTACTCCTCTTCCCAGTTCCTCTTTCAGTAACATCATGTTAGTAACTTGAAATCAGACATGGTATGAGTATTAATACTATGGAAATCAACAAAAACTAAAAACCAGGGTTTCATTTATCATTTTGATTGCCTAGGCTTAAGAAAGAGATGGATAAAATATTAATAATGAAGATAAACTTAAAAATGTATATATCTGTAGCCATGCATTCTAAACAACACAAAATATCTTTTTTAAAAATTTTCCTCAATTTGAAAATTATTATCTGACTCAGCAAAGAAGTCACTCATCATTAAATAAGTGGCATTCCAACATAGTCCTGAAGCTGAAAGAGATTTTTGCTTAATAAGTGTAATTTGTATAAGGATGACAAATAGTTTAATTATAAGATACATAACAAATGTAATGATGATAGATTGTACTGGGAAAAGAGTTAGCGGATTGGAAAGAAACTTCATTTTTCAGGTAGCAGTTGCAATCATAAGTTGGCTAAAGACACAAGAGTTCAGCAAAAATCAGCAAAAGCATTCTTTAAGAATCAATTGGATATATGGAATTTACAATAAAATGTATTGTATATGTTATTATTTGTAAATGTGTGCTACACATCTGTATATCTGTAATATTTATAATAAAAGCATATATATGCATGTATATATCACACACACACATACGTATATAGTGTGTATATATAGCATATATATATATGTGTGTATATATGCTATACTTTGAATGTGTCCAGCAAAAACATGTGTTGGAAACTTAATTTCCAATGCAACAGTGTTAAGATGTGGGACCTTTAGGAGATGACTAAACCATAAGGGTTCTGCCTTCATGAATTGCTTAATGTTGTTATCATGAGAGTGGGTTTGTTACTGTGGCAGTGGGTTCCCTATAAAAGGACAAATTTGGACCCTTCTTGCTCTCTCTCTCTCTCTCTTGCTGTGTCTTGCCCTACTGCCTTCTGTCATGGGATGACACAGCAAGAAGGTCCTCACCAGATGCTAGAGCCAGGATGTTGGATTTCCCAGACTCCAGAATTTTGAGCTAATAAATTTTCATTCATTATAAATTACCTAGTCTCAGCTATTCTGTTATAGCAGCATAAAATGAATTAAGACTATAGGGATAGGTGTATAGATATAGATATAAATATATAGATTTTTTTATGTAATTAATATTTACCAGCACACCATTAGACATTAGACACAGAGATCCTACCGTATTCAAAATTTATTTAAATAATTATGGAAATATATATAAAGCAAAAGGATAAAAACAATGACAATAAAACCAAAATGAAGGGATAATCATGGCAGCATAGAAAAGGAAGACATGGATAAAGTTAGCATACTAACATGCACGCCCTGAGGTCTTGGATCACCGCTATGGAGTAAACTGAGAATACAACTCTACATGTAGAAAATTTAGCGACTAAAAAAGGAGATCTATAAACTAACTTTGTCAGACTGGGTCACAAAAACTTCTTGGCATTAAATATCTCTTGCTCACCATTGAACATCACTGGAGAAGATAAAGAACCATTCTCTGAATAGCCTGAAGCACAAGAGCTTAGGAACCCTTGGTGCTTCTACCAGTTCTCTGGGTGATGCTTCTTGCTCTATTAGGTGAACAGATTAGTATTTCAGTGTTTCACTATACCACATTGAAGTGGTCCTTATGAAAGCCAGAAGGCTTGACAGGTGAGCTATTAAGATCTCTACTGAACTTCTAGTTTGTTTAATGAGTTCTTCACAGAGCACTCCAGAATGTTCCCGTCACTTCAGATAGTCCTGTCACCTAATTATCATTCAAAAAGTTTGTTTGCTTAAGCAACCCTCTGAAACATAACAGTCTTCGCTTTCTTCCACCACTAATTAAATTTTACCAATCATTCAAGGCCCAACAGAAGTCCCAGCTGTTCTATTATCTGATTACATATTAGTTGATCAGAAAGCTTATCTATTTTCCATGAACAAATCTAACCATCTTCCCAACCAGAATTACTTGAGATTGGAGGCCTATTGGCAATAGGTAATCCTGGCTAACTGACTAAATGATGTAAATGCTTTATATGCATAAAAAGGAAATCTGAGAACCAAGGCAAAATGTGAACTTTTAAATCGCAACCATATCAACAAGGCAACTTTTAAAATCCTGACATACTTATGTTGCACAAATATTACAGTCAAGGCACTGGGAATATTACGTGGAATACACTTTCATTTAGGCATACTTTCTTAAAAATATACATTATGTCTGAAAATAGAAACCTACTTCTCTCTTTTAGGATAAGAACTGTATCAAGAAACATAGTTAGATGGCTTCTCCTTTCAGGAACTTCGAGTAGATGTACTTTCCCTGTTTCTCCCACTAAGTACAACTAAAAGGCATTATATGTAAAATAAACATAAGAAAAAAGGAAGAGAGAAGGCAGACCACCTAGGGACTTCACGATGTTAGGAAACACAGTAGTGAGTTACCTGGGTTTTCTTTTTAACCTCCTCTATACCAGACTTGGTGCTGTAAGAAGCTGGTAGCCCAGAAATGAAAACAGTTGTAGACAAAAAGAGCTCCAACAAAAGCCTCCACCCTCTAGCCAAAGGATCAAGAAAGAGAAAGCCCAGAAAAAAAAAAAAAAAATTTAGACAATAACCATATTACTCCAGCCAAACACCACAGGAAAAATGGTGGCCCCGCTATGCCTGTGCCAGAAAGGGGTTAGAAAGGGGTCAAGTGGAAAGCCCAGATTTCCACCCTTACGAGGCTATGATGAAACACCCAACACTCTGGTATGGTAACATTAGAGAAAGTCAAGTATGGAGCCAGCATTACATCTCTTCCAGCCAGTTACAGAGTCCCTTCCAATGGTGTCAGTGGGGATTATGTGGAGCTGGAGCTCCCAGTCCAGCCAGCAATAACAAGGAGCTTCCCTACTTTAGATGTCGACAAAGACCAAATGGGAATCTGGACTTCTACTTTCACCTGACAATAATGAGGTAACACTCCCCACCAATTATGGCAGTGTGTTACAGAGAAAGCCAATTAAAACTGAAGGTTTAAGTAATATCTAGCCTCACAAAATAACACAAAACTATCCAGATATCAGTTAAAAAAAAAAAAAAAAAAAATCACTCACCACACCAAGAACCAGGAAAATCTCAAACTGAGTTTAATAAAAGACAATCAATAAATGCCAAAACGGAGGACATGGTAGAGATGCTAGACTTTTCTGACAAAGATTTTAAAGTAGCCGTGATAAAAGTGCTACAATGATCAATTATGAAGATGTTTGAAAAAAATGAAAAAGTAAAATTAGCAAAATCTATAAAAGTATCAGCAAAGTGATAGAAGACATAACAAAGAACCAAATGGAAATTTTAGAATTCCAGAACACAATAAGCAAAATAAAAACTCAATGGATGAACTCAATAACAGCATAGAAGAAACAGAGGAAAGAATCCATGAGCTAGAAGGTAGACCAATAGAAATTATTCAATCTTAACATCAGAGAAAATAGAATTTAAAAAAAAAAGTAAATAGAGCCTTAGGGACCTGTGAGACTATAACAAAAGATCTAATCTGTCATCGAAGTCCTAAAAAGAAAGGAGAAAGAGGGCAGTTCTAAAGAAAGTACTCTAAGAAATAATGGCCAAAAACTTCCCTAATTTGGGAAGAGACATATACCTATGGGTTCATGGAAGGCCAAACAGAATAAATCCAAACAAATCAATATCAAAACACATCATAATTAAACTTCTGAACACAAAGACAAAGAAGAAAATCTTGAACATAGAGAAAAACTACACCTGAGCAATAGGGGGAAGACAATTGTAAGACAATAGATTTTTCATTAGAAAGCATGGAGACTAGAAAAAAGTGGCACAATATTTTTTAAATGTTGAAAGTAAAGAACTGTTAATACCCAGTGAAAATATCCTTCAGGAATGAAGGAGGAATCATGACATTCTCAGGTAAAGTAAAACCAAGAGAAACTATTGCCAACAGAATATACCCTAAAAGAAAGGTTAACCAAAGTTTTTAAACAGAAAATAAACAATAAAATAAAAAATTTTGGAATATAGGAAGGAAGAAAAAAATGAGGCACATAAAATTATGAGTAAATTCATTCAGCTTTTCTTCTGCTCTTGACTTTTCTAAATTATATTTGACTGTTGAAGCAATAATTATAACACTAGCTTATGTTATTCTAAATGTATATAAAGAAAATTCTTTACATAATTAAGTTATAAAGAGAAGAGGGTAAAGGGATGTAAAGAGAGGTAAAGTCTCTATACTTCACTTAAAATGGTAAACTAATGGCACTATTAGACTCTGATAAGTAATGTATATATAATGTAATGCCCAGAGCAACCATTTGAAAATTTATACAAAACGATACACTTAAGATCCCTAGAGATAAATCAAAATGAGATTCTAAAAAATATGTTCTAGTAATTCACAGGAAGTCAAGGAAAAAAGATTATAGAAAAGCAAAAAATAAAGCGAACATAATTGTAAGACCCAAAACTATTAAAATACTAGAAGAAAATCTGGTCATTGGCCTAGGCAAAGAATTTATGACTAAGATCTGAAAAACAAATGCAACAAAAACAAAAATAGGCAAATGGGACTTGAACTAAAAAGCTTCTGCACAGCAAAAGAAATTATCAATGGAGTGAACAAACAACCTTCAGAATGAGAGAAAATATTTGCAAACTATGCATCTGACAGAGGGCTAATATTCAGAATACACAACCAACTCAAACATCTCAACAACAATAAAAAATGCCAATAATCTCATTAAAAAGTAGGCAAAGGACATGAACAGACATTTTTCAAAAGAAGTTACACAAATGGCCAACAAGAATATGAAAAGATGCTCAACATCACTAATCATCAGAGAAATGCAAATTAAAACCACAGTGAGATACTATCTTTCAAGAATCAGAATGGCTATTATTAAAAAGTCAAAAAATAACAGATGTTGGCAAGGATGTGGAGAAAAGGGAATGCTTATACACTGTTGGTGGGAAGGTAAATTGATATACCCTCTATAGAAAACAATATTGAGATTTCTCAAAGAACTAAAAACAGAACTAATATTCAACCCAACAATCCTACTACTGAATATCTACCCAAAGAGAAGGGTCGATATTCCATCATAGCAAAAAGATACTGGCACTCTTATGTTTATCTCAGCATTATACATGATGGAACTGGAAGCCATTATCTGAAGTGAAATAACTCAGAAACAGAAAGTTAAATGCCATATGTTCTCACTTATAAGTGGGAGCTAAGTAATGTGTACACATGGGCATGGAGAGTGGAATAGTAGACACTGGAGACTTGGAGGGGCGGGAGGGTGGGAGAAGGCTGAAGGATGAAAAATGATGTAATCGGTACAATGTACACTGTTTGGTTGATGGCTACACTAAAAGCCCAGACTTCATCGTTATGCAATATATCCATGTAACAAAACTGCACTTGTACCCCCTAAATCTACAAAGATAATAAATCAATAAATGAAGTGAATCAACAGAAAACAAAAAATAAAAAGGCATATTTTAGCCCTAATATATCGATAATTACATCAAATATAAATTGGTCTATATATGCCAATTAAAAATAAAAGACAGTCATTGTCAGAGTGGATTAAAGAACTTAACCCAGCTATGTGCCATCTACAAAAAAATTACCACAAATATATGATATAGGCAGGTTGAAAGTAAAACGGTGGAAAAAGATATAATACTTCCTTCTTATCCGATGGATATACATTCCAAGACCCCAATGGATGCCTGAAACCACGGATAGTACCGAAGTCCATATATACTATGTTTTTTCCTATACATACACACATACCTATGATAAAGTTTAATTTATAAATTAGGCACAATAAGAAATTAACAATATTAATAATGCAATAGAGCAATCGTAACAATATACTGTAGTAAAAGTTGTGTGTATGTGGTCTCTCTCTCTCTTTCTCAAAATATTTTAATGTTTTCAGGCCATGGTTGCTCATGAGTAACTGAAGTCATGGATAAAGAGAGATTATTGTACATCATTCAAACATTAATCAAAGCAGGAGTGACTATATTAATATCAGATAGTAGATTTCCAAACAAAAAAAATTACCATCGACAGAGAAGGATATTATATATTAGAAAAGAGTCAATGAACCAAGAAGGTACAGCAATCTTAAATGTGCATGCAACAAACAATGAAGCTGGAAAATATGGGATGCAAAAACTGATGGAATTGAAAGGAGAAAAAGATAAGTTCACATGACATTACAGTTGAAAGTTTCAGCACCCTCTTTTCAATAATTGACAGAAAATCAGCACAACTATATAAGAATTCAACAAAACGATCTATTATGGACAGAATTGTGTTTCCCAAAAGTTTGTATTTTGAAGGCTTAACATCCAGCACCTTTGAATGTGTCTATATTTGGATATTGTTTTTTTAAAGAGTTAGTTGAAAATGAGGCGGTTAAGGTGGCCCCTAATCCAATCTGATTGGTGTCCTTATAAGGAGAGAAGATTAGGATATACAGAGTGAGACACACACCAGGGATGCGTGTGCACACAAAACAGCCATGTGAGGAGTGTGGTATTAAAATATATAGGAAATATATATATACACACACACACATATATAGGTGGTATTATGATATATAGGAAACATATATATGTATGTAGGTTTTTTATATATGTTTTCATCCATGGGTCCTGGTTCATAACTCCCATATCCCTTGTTACTGTCTTTTGTTGTAATGTTGGGTGTGTTAGGCTTCAGAGGCAGGCCTCAGGAAATGAAACTTCTTGCCTGTCTTGCTTTCATCTGTCCCAAGGTAGGACTGTAATCTTTCCCTACCTTTCTGATTGTGGGTCTTAAGACCCTCCCCTGTGAGGGTCCCACCTTATACTCTGGGAGAAGAAAGGCTTCCATAAAAACCCAAGAGGCCTGGGTTGAGAGAGCTTCTTGATAGCTGAACATATGGAGGTTCCTGGAGGGTAGCATACCCATGGAGGACAGGGAAGCTCCATGCCCTTTTCACCATATATCACCTTATACATCTCTTCATCTGTATCCTTTGCAATATCCTTTGTAATAAACTAGTAAATAAAAGTGTTTCCCTGAGTTGTGAGCCACTTCAGCAGATTAATTGAACTCAAAGAGTGGGTCATGAGAACCCCAACTTGAAGCCAGCTGGCCAGAATTTCTGGAGGCCCAGACTTGCAACTGGAATCTGTGGATATGGGTGGCAGTCTTGAGGACTGAGTCCCCAATGTGTAGAATCTGACACTATCTCTGAGTAGATTGTGTGAGGGCTGAATTGGTGTCCGCTGCTTGGTATATGGGGAAAAACCCACATGCATTTTGTTACAGAAGTCTTCTTCTATTTTGATTTATGCTGTGGTGTGAGAGTAGAGAAAAAACACATTTGGAGAGGGTTTTTCCCAATCCAGGACACAGAAATGAGGCAGCCACCTGCAAGCCAAAGAAAGAGGCATCAAGAGACACCAAACATGCCAGCACCTTGATCTTGGATTTCCAGCATCCAGAACTGTGAGAAAATAAACATCTGTTGTTTAAGCCACCTAGTCTGTGGTATTCTGCTATGGTAGCCCAAGCAGATGAATGCACCATCAACCAACAAAATTTGACATTTATAAGACAATCCATCCAACAACAGAAGAATTCACATTTTTTAAGTGTCCAAGACTGTATTTGGGGTTATTAAAGAAAACAAATTTAAAAGATTTAAAATTATACAGTGTGTCCTCTGACCACAGTGGAATCAAGCTAAAATTCATCAAATAAAGAAGAAAATCTCCTAGCACTTGGAAAGTAAACAACATACTTCTAAATAATCCATGGGTCAAAAGGTGGTCTCAGTAAGAAAGGACCAAAGCAATGAATAAACAGCTAAGATTTGACAGGAGTGTTGAAGGGAAAGCACTGGAGTACGGCAGGGGAGTGGAGATGCACCTGTGGCAACTAGAAATCCAGGAGGACAGTGTGGAGGCACCTGACCTCTACAGCCCCATCTCCCCTGCTGGGATCAGACCTGCCAAGAGTCAGGAGGGACATCCAGTTACAGAGAAAAGGTAATCAAAAAATCTCCACCAGCCTCCACTGTCACCAAAATTCATGCCTACAGTCCTTACAATGAAAGAACCAACAGTCGTCCTTACACTCACTGTGCTCAGTTTGGAGAGCTACCAGGAATTCATGTGGCTACATTGTCCTGGATTAGGAGCACAAAGCATACATTTCCATCCCCCAACTCCTGTGAGCTAAGCTGCTGTAGTACAGCACCATCTTGGGAAAAGATCCAAGCAACTTACACACACCTCTGGAGTGTACCCTGCTCAGGGGAACCAGTAGTCATTGCACCTCTCCAGCCCTGAGGATTTATCTTCATTGTGCCAAGCCCACACAGGTGGCTGAATACCGCAACCTTAGCTGTGCAGAAGTTGGACCCAGGATTGGTTATGACTCTAGTCCTGAACAGCAGGAAAATCAACCCCCATCACCTGCACTTCCAGGCGAAGGAACAGTTTGTCATCATTGCCCAGGAAACACATTTGTGAGCCAGCCCAACTGCTGTACACTTCCACAAGCAGGAGAGGCCCTAGACCTTCCAAGCAGGTGATACGCTCCTGGGCCAGTGCAGTAGCTGCATACCCATGCTCAGGACCTAAGAAACAGTCCCACAGCACCTCCTGCAGACACATCCCGGGACTTTCCAATGGCCCTGAAACCCCAGTAAGGGCCTGAGAAACAGCCCCACAGCCCATCCCAGGCAGAAATGCCCCCAGGCCAACCATGCAACCAAGAGCCCCCATCTTGGACTTGAAAAATAGCCCAGAGAGGTGCAGTGGCTCATGCCTATAATCCCAGCACTTTGGGAGGCCAAGGCAAGCAGACCACAAGGTCAAGAGATCAAGATAACCTGGCCAACATGGTGAAGCCCAGTCTCTACTGAAAATACAAAACTTAGTTGGGTGTGGTGGTGGGTGCCTGTAATCCCAGCTACTCGTGGGGCTGAGGCAGGAAAATTGCTTGAAACTGGGAAACAGAGTTTGCAGTGAGCCGAGATGGCACCACTGCACTCCATTCTAGGCAACACAGGGAGACTCCGTCTCAAAAATAAATAAATAAATAAGAAAAACAGCCCATGGGCCACCCCTGGCAGATACACCTCAGGTCAGCTGAGCAGCCCTTTGTCTGCATCCCAAGTCCAAGAAATAGCTTCATGGGCCACGCCAGCAGAAACACACCCAGACCAGTGAATAAGTCATGTGGCTATGTCCCGTGCCTGAGAAATAGTCTTGTAAGCCACTCTCGGCAAACATGTTTCCAGGTCAGCTGAGCAGCCATGCAGCTGTGTCCTGGGTGTGAGAAACAGACCAATGGTTCAAACCCAATAGACACACCCACAGGCCAGCTAAGCAGCCATGCAACTATGTAGCAGGCCTGAGGAAAAGCCCTGCAGGCTCCCTCTGAGCAGGTATCCCCAAGACGGTTGCTCACAGCCAGAGTAACAACCCTATGGCCCCAACTACAGTCAGCCAGACCCCAATTTGGCCACCCCACCATGTGCACATATGTGCCTCCAATCTAGAAACAGCTCAGCAAGCCTACTCCTGGCAAAGCTAAACCACCATCACCACATACTCTTCCAGCCTAGGCCACTAAGAAACTCCCAAATGCCACTAGTGTGGATTACAGCTGAAGAAACTACAGTTGTGTAGTGAAAGACACTACACAACTATGTCCACCTAAAACCAAGGCCAACACACACCCACCAAACTGACGACGCAAGCCTCATTCATAGGAGTAAGATTTTCCCTATGAAACCCACACCACAAAGTTGGAAGAGGCAAATTTCCCACCAGATGCATAGAAATCCATGTATGAATGCATCAACCATGAAAAAGCAAGAAAACATGTCACCTCCAAAGTAAAACAGTAATCTCGAGTAACAGATCCCAATCATAAGGAAATATATAAAATGCCAAAAAATTCAAAAGAATAATCTTACAGAACTTCAGTGAGATACAAAGGAATACATATAAATAAATCAACAAAATCAGGAAAACAAATGATTATTTGAATAAGAAACTTAACAAAGAGATAGTTATCATTAAAAAGAACCAAACAGAAATCCTAGTGATGAAGAATTCAATAAATAAAATTTAAAATACAATCTAGAGCTTCAAAGGCACAGTAACCAAGCAGAAGAAAGAATTTCTGAACTTGAAGATAGGTCTTGTGAAATAACATGAGAGGAGAAGAAAAGAAAAGAAGAAAGGAAGGAAGGAAGAAAGGCAACAAGATTTATGATATACCATTAAGCAAACAACTATTTGCATTATGAGTGTTCCAGAAGAAGTAAAGAAGACAAAGGTGAGGAAAATATTATTAAAATAATAGCAGAAAATTTCCCAGGTCTTGGGAGAGAGATGGACATCCATGTTTGGGGACCTCAAAGATTCCCCCCCAGTAGATTTAACCCAAATTGTTTTTCTCTGGGGTACATTATGGTCAAATTTTCAAAAGGCAAAGACAAAGAAAACATTCTAAAAGCAGGAAGAGAAAGGCATCAAGTCACATACAAGGCAATCCTCAGTAGACGAACAACAAATATCTCATCAGAAATCTTACAGGCCAGGAGACAACAGGATGTTACATTCAAAGTCCTGAAGGAAAACAACAACAAAACTGTCAACCAAGAATATCATGCCCAGCAAAGCAATTCTTCAGAAATGAAGGTAAAATAAAATCTTCATAGACAAACAAAAACTAAGGGAATTAATCACCACCAGACTGGCCTTTAAAAAAATGTTCAAGGAATTCTTACATCTGAAAGTGAAAAGATAAAAACTACCATCATGAAAACATGCAAAACCATAAACCTCACTGGTAGACCCTATACCAAAGGAGAAAGACAAGGGAACCAAACCTTATTACTATAGAAAACTACACAACTGCAAAAACATAAATAAAAGAAACTGAGAAACAAAGAACATACAAAGGAGCCAGAAAATAGTACAGTTGACCTCACCTCTTAATAATGACCATGAATATAAATGGATTAAATTCCTCATTTAAAAGATATAGACGACTGAGTGGATTAAAAACAACACCCAACCATATTCTGCCTAGAAGAGACTCACCTCACCCATAAAGACACAAATAGGCAGAAAGTGAAGGGACAGGCCGGGCGCGGTGGCTCAAGCCTGTAATCCCAGCACTTTTGGAGATCGAGACGGGCGGATCACGAGGTCAGGAGATCGAGACCATCCTGGCTAACACGGTGAAACCCCGTCTCTACTAAAAAAATACAAAAAACTAGCCGGGCGAGGTGGCGGGCGCCTGTAGTCCCAGCTACTAAGGAGGCTGAGGCAGGAGAATGGCGTGAACCCGGGAGGCGAAGCTTGCAGTGAGCTGAGAGCCGGCCACTGCACTCCAGCCTGGGTGACAGAGCGAGACTCTGTCTCAAAAAAAAAAAAAAAAGAAAAGAAAGAAAGTGAAGGGACAGAAAAAGATATTCCATGTGAATGGAAACTACAAGTGAGTAGGAAAAGGTATTCTTTTTGTTATTTTTATTTACTTATTTTTTATTATACTTTAAGTTCTAGGGTACATGTACACAACATGCAGGTTTGTCATATAGGTATATATGTGTCATGTTGCTTTGCTCCACCCATCAACTCATCATTTACATTATGTATTTCTCCTAATGCTATCCCTCTCCCAGTCCCCCACCCCCTGTCAGACCCTGGTGTGTGATGTTCCCTTTCCTGTGTCCCTGTGCTCTCATTGTTCAACTCCCACCTATGAGTGAGAACATGCGGTGTTTGGTTTTCTGTCCTTGTGATTGTTTGCTTAGAATGATGGTTTCCAACTTCATCCATGTCCCTGCAAATGATATGGACTCATCCTTTTTTATGACTGCAGAGTATTCCATGGTGTATATGTGCCACATTTTCTTTATCCAGTCTATCACTGATGGACATTTGGCTTGGTCCAAGTCTTTGCTATCGTGAGTAGTGCCACAATAAACATATGTGTGCATGTGTCCTTATAGTAGAATGATTTATAATCCTTTGGGTGTATACCCAGTAATGGGATTGCTGGTTCAAATGGTATTTCTAGTTCTAGATCCTTGGGAAATCGCCACACTGTCTTCCACAATAGTTGAATGAATTTACACTCCCACCAACAGTGTAAAAGTGTTCCTATTTCTCCACATCCTGTCCAGCATCTGTTGTTTCCTTTTTAATGATCACCATTCTCACTAGCATGAGATGGTACTTCACTGTGGTTTTGATTTGCATTTTTCTAATGACCAGTGATGATGAGTATTTTTGCATATGTCTGTTGGGTGCATAAATGTCTTCTTTTGAGAAGTGTCTGTTCATATCCTTTGCCTACTTTTTGATGAGGTTGTCTTTTTCTTGTAAATTTGTTTAAGTTTTTTGTAGATTCTGGATATTAACCCTTTGTCAGATCAGTAGATTGCAAAAATTTTCTCCTATTCTGTAGGTTGCCTGTTCACTCTGATGAGAGTTTATTTTGCTGTGCAGAAGCTCTTTAGTTTAATTAGATCACATTTGTCTATTTTGGCTTTTATTGCCATTGCTTTTGGTGTTTTACTCGTGAAGTCTTTGCCCATGCCTATGTCCTGAATGGTATTGCCTAGGTTTTGTTCTAGGGATTTTTTGTTGTTACATCTTACATTTAAGTCTTTAATCCATCTTGAGTTCATTTTTGTATAAGGTGTAAGGAAGGGATCCAGTTTCAGCTTTCTCCATATGCCTAGCCAGTTTTCCCAGCACCATTTATTAAATAGGGAATCCTTTCCCCATTGCTTGTTTTCATCAGGTTTGTCAAAGATCAGATGGTTGTAGATGTGCAGCATTGTTTCTGAGGCCTCTGTTCTGTTCCATTGGTCTATATCTCTCTTTTGGTACCAGTACCATGCTGTTTTGGTTACTGTAGGCTTGTAGTATAATTTGAAGTCAGGTAACATGATGCCTCCAGCTTTGTTCTTGTGGCTTAGTATTGTCTTGGCAATGCGGGCTCTTTTTGCTTCCATATGAACTTTAAAGTAGTTTTTTCCAATTATGTGAAGAAAGTCAGTGGCAGCTTGATGGGTATAGCATTGAATCTATAAATAACCTTGGGCAGTATGGCCATTTTCATGATATTGATTCTTCCTATCCATGAGCATGGAATGTTCTTCCATTTGTTTGTGTCCTCTCATTTCATTGAGCAGTGGTTTGTAGCTCTCCTTGAAGAGGTTCTTCACATCCCTTGTAAGTTAGATTCCAGGGGATTTTATTCTCTTTGAAGCAATTGTGAATGGGAGTTCACTCTTGATTTAGCTGTTTCTCTATTATTGGTGTATAGGAAAGCTTGTGATTTTTGCACATTGATTTTGTATCCTGAGACTTTACTGAAGTTGCTTATTAGCTTAAGGAGATTTTGGGCTGAGACGATGGGGTTTTCTAAATATACAATCATGTCATCTGCAGACAGAGACAATTTGACTTCCTCCTTTCCTAATTGAATATCCTTTATTTCTTTCTCTTGCCTGATTGCCCTAGCCAGAACTTCAAACACTATGTTGAGTAGGAGTGGGGAGAGAGGGCATCCTTGTCTTGTGCTGATTTTCAAAGGGAATGCTTCCAGTTTTTCCCCATTCAGTATAATATTGGCTGTGGGTTTGTCATAAGTAGCTCTTATTATTTTGAGATATGTTCCATCAATACCTAGTTTATTGAGAGTTTTTAGTATGAAGGGCTGTTGAATTTTGTCAAAGGCCTTTTCTGCATCTATTGAGATAATCGTGTGTTTTTTTTGTCATTGGTTCTGTTTATGTGATGGATTACATTTATTGATTTGCATATGTTGAACCAGCCTTGCATCCCAGGGATGAAACCCACTTGACCAGGGTGGATAAGCTTTTTGATGTGCTGCTGGATTCGGTTTGCCAGTATTTCACTGAGGATTTTCGCATAGATGTTCATCTGAGATATTGGCCTAAAATTCTCTTTTTTTGTTGTGTCTCTACCAGGCTATGGTATCAGGGTGATGCTGGCCTCATAAAATGAGTTAGGGAGGATTCCCTCTTTTTCTATTGATTGAAATAGTTTCAGAAGGAATGGTACCAGCTCCTCTTTGTACTGGTAGAATTTGGCTGTGAATCCTTCTGGTCCTGGACTTTTTTTGGTTGGTAGGCTATTAATTATTGCCTCAATTTCAGAAACTTTTTATGTTTAAATTGTATTAGGGTGCCAAAATGATAGGGCAAAGATAATATAACTTTGGATTAAGAAGACATAGTATCAAAGTAAGATGCTTTTTGTTTGGATTTTTTTGTTTTGTTTTGTTTTGTTTTTTGTTTTATGCTTTTTAGAAGATATAGTGCAAGTTCTTCCTTTATACCAGTGATTCTCAAACACAATCACAGGGAGCAATTATGAAAACACAAACTGTTAGACCCAGACTCAGAAAGTTTCTGATTCAGTATGTCTCATGTGGGAAGGCAACCTGAGAACCGACAGTTCTAGCAAGTTCCCAGGTGATGCTAATGCTACTTGTCCAGGAATCACACTTTGAGAACAACTGCTTTACTGCTTTGTAGCCCTGTGACAATAAGCGTACCACTTAATCATGAGTACACCACTTAATCTAAGTTTCAGTGTCCTCGCTGGTGAAATTCATATGGCAATATCTACCCAAACTGTCAGAGGTGTTCAAACCTGAGCAACTCTTTCTTGAATAGGGACTGGGTAAAAAAAGGCTGAGACCTACTGGGCTGTATTCCCAGTAGGTTAGGGCATTCTAAGTCACAGGATGAGATAGGAGGTCGGCACAAGGTACAGGTCACAAATACCTAGGTGATAAAACAGCATGTGGTAAAGAAGCTGATCAAAACCCACCAAAACAAAGATGATGATAACAGTGACCTCTGGTCATCCTCACTGCTCATTATACAGTAATTAAAATGTATTAGCATGCTAAAGGACACTACTACCCGCACCATGACAGTTTACAAGTGTCATGGTAATATCAGTTACCCTATCTGGTCTAAAAGGGGGAGGAGCCCTCAGTTCCAGGAATTGCCCACCCTTTTCCATGAAAACTCATGAATAATCCACCCCTTGTTTAGCATATAATCAAGAAATAGCTATATGTATCCTCAGTTGAACAGCCCGTGACACTGCTCTGCCTATGGAATGGCCATTCTTTATTCCTTTACTTTCTTAATAAACTTGCTTTCACTTTACTGTATGTAAGGGAGGAGACCACCCCTCATTTTGTCTTATGCCCAATTTCTGCCTCCAAAGAAAGAAGAAGGAAAAACTAAAAGGCAGAAATGAAATCCACAGGCAGACAGCCCAGCGCCGCACCCTGGGCCTGATAGTTAAAGATCGACCACTGACCTAATCGGTTGTTATCTATAGGTTACAGACATTGTATAGAAATGGACTGTGAAGATCCCTATCCTGTTTTGTTCTGATCTAATTACCAGTGCATGCAGACCCCAATCACATACCCGCTGCTTGCTCAATCAATCACGACCCTCTCACACGCACCCCCTTAGAGTCGTGAGCCCTTAAAAGGGACAGGAATTGCTCACTCAGGGAGCTCGGCTCTTGAGACAGGAGTCTTGCCAATGCCCCCGGCCGAATAAACCCCTTCCTTCTTTAACTCAGTGTCTGAGGAGTTTTGTCTGCGACTCGTCCTGCTACATATGGACTCACCCCAAGTTCTTTCTTGTATGAGATCCAAGAGCCCTCACTTGAAGTCTGAATTGGGACTCCTTTCTGATAACAAAACTATACAAAACAGTACTTCGTAAAAATCAAAATAAGAAAATGTATGTGAAAACATTTTGTAATTAGAATGTGCTATATAAATACATTCCGTTATTCAAAAACTATTTTTATAATGCTTATTATGTGCTGGCTCTATGTTGTGAAAAAAGAGCAAATCAATCATTGGAGCTTATAGTCTGGTATGGAAGACGAACATTAAATAGATCATTATTTAATTATCAATGCAAACAAATGTTATTTGTCAATAATGAATATGTTTGAGAAAAGATTGACATTTTGAAACTGAAAGCAATATAGTAAAATTATATGACTACAAACATTAAATCAAGTAAACGACAAGTAATGAGGCCATAGAAAGTTTAAAGACAAAGCTTTATCAACCCATTATCTATACTTGAGGGTACTGGATTCTTGCTATGGAAATTAGTTAAGAAAATAATCTCAAACCCTACTAAATTACTGTCAAGCAAGTTGAGTATGTTTTGTAGTATTTAGAGTGTACAAGGTCCAGCAATCGGATTCAGTATAAAAGAGCAATTGAATAGGAGAAATATATTCAATGTTCTTTCCAAGCACCTTCGGGAAGTGGTCCTAACCTTTCCCTTCTAGCTTTCAACAACACTTCGTGTTTTGCAAGTTATTAATCAGAGCATACTGCCTTTTATTAAATCTGACTGGTAATAAAATAGACGTTTTTCTTAATCAAGCCCACACTGTGGCTTAAATCACCTTTAGGCCAAAATTTATTCTCCTGGGTGGGAGGCAAGCTCATCAGAAGTATCTCAAGGAGGATTATATCTGTGGGGGAGGATTTCAAAGCTTTCCCAAGCAGGCAGTGAATAGGGACTCTGTCTGCCTTCCCAGAAATAGCCAGCAGGCTAGAAGAGTCCAATGTTACCCATCTGCTTTTGGTGACAAATTGGTGGTTTGCTCATAAACTTGAAAATCCAGCCAAACCAGTGCAGGGTTGGATCACAGGCTCCTTTTTGGCTCCGTTCTGGGCCCTTTTAAAATTAAAAATGGGTACTCTTTTTTCTGCTCAATACTTTAAAATGGCAAAGTGTATGATTTCCTCAAAGAAGTTTCCATAAACTCTTTAAGGAAAAAGAGCTTTGTTTTTCAGACTTCACCCTCCAGGAAGAGGCCAAATTTCCATTATGGAAACCGAATTTACCCTTGCCACTCCTATGTCTCATTTACTGCAGAGGGCAGGCCTACAAATCTGGATTAGACAGACCTTAGCAGGTGATGGGACAGCGTACACAGCTTTATTTAGTTTAACATCTTGGGACAGTCTATCCTTCAAAAGCAATCCCCCAAAACTGGTCATGGTGGTACATGCCTGTAGTCCCAGCTACTTGGGAGGCCAATGCGGGAAAGTCACTTGAGGCTGGTTGGAGGCTATAGTGTGCTATTATTGTGCCTGTGAATAGCCACTGCTTTCTAGCCTGGGCAACATCTCTAAAAATCATAATAACATTTAATTTAAAACAAATCTTCAAACAGTCCATTTAGTCACCATCTCTTTCTACTTTTCTTTGTACTTACTTTGTTGTTTCTAGTCCCCTTTCCTCTCTCCACACTGGTTCTAGGAATTTAATTATGTATCTTGAAGTTTGAGACACCCTAAGGGATTCCCCACACCCAGTTCTCCACATATTTTCATGCCTAGAATCACTCTCATTAGTCTTCCCCCATATTTGTGTCCTTCATTTCTGTTGGAAACTGCCTTCAAAGTTAAGACCCTCTGGGTCTGCTCCCATAGGTAAGGGATGAGGACAGGTGGAGACAGATCAAGAAGACAGTTGTGAGGGATGGGGCGGGGGGACAGAGCTGCAGATTGAAGACTATGATAAGCTGGACTCCCTGGGGAATTCAGACTCTGACTCAGAGATTTGTGTGCAGGAAGCTTGTTGGTTAGAAAGCTCAGGATCAATTTGTAAGAGAGTGAAGGAAGAAAGATTGGGCAGAGGGAAAAGCTGGACAGTCACAACAAAGGAGCTGGAATGGCCCCGCACAGTCATCCCAAATTGGCATAAGGAGCCATGTCTTTGATCACCACACTGCATTTGACTAGTCATCAGATGCAGATTGCCCCAGGAAAGACATTCTTGGTAGAGGCAGTTCTCTTCAGTGGAGGACAATCTCCAGAAGGGAAGTCAGCCACTTAGCAACTAGAGGAATGAGTATTTAAGTCTTGAAAGAGGAAGTCTAGGCAACACACCACAGAATCTGCTAAAAAGACTAACGACCATCCTCCCATTTTGATGACTTCCTACCAAGCAGCAGGGAGATCAGGGTCACTGTTATTATGGGGAATAGGGAGGGTCAGTTGGCATCCCACCAGGAGTCAGATGACACAGCCAAGACAGGGCAGAGGGTTTAATTACAATGGAGCTATTTGCAAAAAACAGATCAGGTACAGGAAAGAGCAAGATAACCACATGGCCATTATTACTCCTAGGCCAGAGAGCAAGAGAAAGGAGAGAATGATGGAACCCAGAAAACAAATACCAAGTAGAGGAAGTCATGTTGAAAGGAACAGAGATCTTCAGCTGAGGCCACAGCCAGCTCAAGGTCCTCACAAAGAAGGAAAAACGGAACCGAATATACCAACCTTGTTCTCTTGCCAGGGCTCCCATTTGGCCCAGCCTCATCAAACAAGGGAACTTATTGCTATAGTCCACGCAGGTCAGCTTCCTGGAACAGAGGGCAAGGAGATAAGAGTGGAGAATGGATCTAGAGGCACAAATAGAAGCTATCTGACACTTAAAGGGACATTTACTGCTCAAAACTTTCAGCTTCCATGCTTGCTCCCACTTCCAGCCACGTATATACAAGGGAGTGAAGTCCAATCTGTTTTCATAATTGAGACCACACCCTAGAGAGCAAATTCATAACGCTAAGTGCAGTAGCCGTGAAGAGTCAATGCATGTCTGACATTAGGAAGGTCCAGACTTTTTGAAAAACTCTTTAAGCCTTTGAAATGTGCTGGCAATGAAAGTCAGTGATTTGGTGTATTTAAGAAAAGGGGGAATAAGAAAGAAAAAGAGCATAGCAATGATAAGAAGATAATTCCCTGGGAACATATCAGTCACCTAAAAGCCTTTACCAAAAAGAAAAAAAAGTTTGAACTCTATAGACACAAAGTTAGAGTCAATGTAACCCTGATATATGTATCTTTAAAAAAAATCTATAAGTGATCTTGATACACAATCACTGTTAAGAACCATTGTCAGAGTCCCAGAATGGATAGGCTTATGGTAGAAGTAGTAGGGACTCCTAGAAAATATAGAAAAAGAGAGAAGAAATTCCCAAGCCAAAGTAGAACATTCTGACATTGCCCCTTAGCCTCTGACTGGTTTAAAGAGCATGAGGGCATAAAGTACTTAAAAAGCATTTTCTAAAAACTAATGCCAAGCAGTTTGACTGCAAAAATAAACCACTTGCTCTTTCTTATTTTATTGATGTTCAGTATCCCTACTGGGCTATTTACAGTTAGGTGCTTTGTCTAAGTATGAGCCAAAGTATATAGAGAGGAGAAGACTAGTGAGCGTTTTCTCAAAATACAACCCTACTGTGTGGTAAACCATATATGTCAAAACTGAAGAAAAATTTGTCATTATAAACATCAGTGGCAGGTCTTAGAAGACATTTGGAAAATGACAGCCTCAACTCACCTCAAAACTTCTCCACTCCTAACTCCAGTCTGTACACAGTTCTTGAGCCAAACTGCTGCTGGAGTCCATGATGACCCAGGTGTAAATAAGACCTTGGACGCTGAAGAAAATTAAGAAGCGAAAACTGGGGCTGGCATTTCTCCCTGGAGAGTTGGCCTAAAGACATTTAGAGAGAAGCTAAAGGAATGGAGTGAGTCCTCATCCCTGAGGCTGAAAGAATACAAGACCTGGGAGAAAGGACATTCCAGCAGCCTCCCGTCTACTGGTAGAATTGCAACCATTTGTAGTGTAGCATGCCTACAACCAGACCTGATCCTCAAGGAGTCCACAACGTAGAACAACCATCTGACAGCATCCAGAGGGGGAAGACGTATGAGGACAAGGCATGCATGTAAGACTTTACAGTCAACAGAAAAGAACTAAATCCTCCCTTTTAAAAAATAGAGACTACGTGAGTTTGAAACCAGCCCGTGCAACATGATAAAACCCTATCTCTACAAAAAATACAAAAAATTAGCCAGGTATGGGGGCATGTGCCTGTAAGTCCGAGGTGGGAGGATCATGTGAAGCCAGGAAGTCAAGGCTGCGGTGAGCCGAGATCATGCCACTGCCCTCCAGCTTGGGTGGCAGAGCGAGATCCTGTCTCAAAAACAAACAAACAACAACAACAACAAACCAAGAAAAGAGGCTGACAGGTTAAGCTAAAATACAAAAATAAAGCTATATTCTATTTATAAGAAACATACTTTAAAAAATAATAAAGAATGGTTGACAATAAAGCAAAAGGCCAAAAAAAAAAAAAATCAGGCAAATATCAAGAAAAAGAAAATAGAAGTGGCAAGAAAAATGTCACACAAGTAGAATTTAAAGATAAACATTAAACAGAATAAATAAGAAATTATGTAAATAAAGGCACAATTTATGAAGAAGATAAAATAGTGATGAACCTATACACATCACAAAATAAAAGTTAAATATGTAAAGCATACAAAAATAGAAATAAAAGAATTCAACTAAAATACAATTATAAGAAGCTATTTTAACACATTTATTACAGAATTTGTTATATATAGTGAACAAATAAGTCAAAGGCAAATTAAATAATACTTGCTTTTCAGATGGAACAAAAATTTACATCCCTTGAATAGTGAATACATATTTATTTCATATATTGAAGGAACATTTACAAAAGCAAGTATGTACTTGGCCACAAAAGAAAACTCACAGGCTAAATGTACTATAAATTTTATAAGCCATATTTTCTGATAATAATATAATACGATTACAAATAATAAAAAGTTGGTGCCAAAAATATCAAATAGTTGAAAATTTATTCACAAATATCTAGACAATGCTCAGAGAGACAATCTGATTCACAAACTATCCGAAGAGCAATGAAAAGGAGTTTGTTTCAAATTCTTTGACACTAAGCAAAAATTAAATGCACAGTTTTAAATGTCTTTGTAATTTAAAAATAGATATAAAACAAGGAATCCTTGTTCATACTTTTTGTTTTGGTTTGGTGTTTTGGAAAGGCAATGTCTTGGCATGTTTCTGTCCTCAAACTCCTTCTAGGCTTAAGAAATCCTCCCATCTTGGCCTCCCGAGGTGCTGGGATTACAGGCATGATCCACTGCACCCAGTCAGTTCACTCATTTAATACACTTAAAATAGACCATTAAAATAAAGGAAAAAACACACAGGAGAAAGGAATTAGTAAATCTAAAATATTTTATTAATGAAGAATAAAATAAATTGTTAGACATATAAAATAAATTCAAAAGGTTACTTTTGAAAAAAAGTAAAACAGATAATATCAGTGTGTACCTGATTATAGCACAAATAGACAAAATTAGGAATAAGAAAAGGGATAAAATTACAGATTCAGGAGATAAAAAGAATTAGAATATTTCATACAACCCTGTGGCAACAAGTTTTGAAACCCATGAGAAAGAAATGATTTGTTAGTAATATCAAAATAATTTTTGAGAGGCATGGAAAACTTGAATAGACTAATAACTATTGAAAGAAATTGGAAAGTGATTTAAGTCTACTATGGAAAAGGGCACAAGACAGGTAAGTCAACAGCTAAGCTTTACCTGTTCTTGAAATTATCAAAAGCTTCCCAATTCACTTTACTAGACCAATATATCTAATGCCAGAACATAAGAATCAAATAAGAATATGCCAGGTACGGTGGCTCATGCCTGTAATCCCAACACTTTGGGAGGCCGAGGCAGGCAGATCATGAGGTCAGGAGATTGAGACCATCCTGGCTAACACGGTGAAACCCCGTCTCTACTAAAAATACAAAAAATTATCCGGGCGTGGTGCTGGGCGCCTGTAGTCCCAGCTCCTCAGGAGGCTGAGGCAGGAGAACGGCGGGAACCCGGGAGGCGGAGCTTGCAGTGAGCCGAGATCCGTCCAGTGCACTCCAGCCTGGGCAACAGAGCGAGACTCCGTCTCAAAAAAAAAAAAAAGAAAGAAAGAAAAAAAAAATCAAATAAGAATAATCTCACTTTTAAATATAAATGCAAAGTATCTAAATAAAATAGAAATCTAGCAATCCATCCAATGAATACTATACTATGAGTAAGGAAGATATTCCAGAAAAACATGAGTAGTTCACTATTGGCAGTAACTTTAACCCCTCCATAAATTCCATTTCATATCTCCCACTCTCTGACCACTACCTCCTCTTGTTCCAGATAATTCTCTTTGGTATCCAACTTTTATCACTTTCCCTCAACAGGATCTCCAATCCATTGATCACACAACTTTTTCACCAGGTCTCACCCCTCTCCCAGCTTTACTCCATGAGTGATCATAATCATGTCCTTGCATACACCTTTGACGATTCTTGTCCTCTCTAATTTTGTTCTTTCTTGGGAAACGACAACCCTGACTAAATCCACTTCAACTTTTATACCTTCAACCAAGTATCTGAATTTGACTAAGGAAAATCACACAGCCACATCGACTAGTCTTACTTTAAGTCTGTTTGTTGTTGAACCCCAGGTGGCCCCTTAACGCTAACCAGTAACTACATCTCTCTAGTGCCTTCACTTCCCCACTTCCACCCTTCTCTCTCCTTAAGCCTCACCCATCCTTATGTTCAGCTGACAATCTTATTTCCCACTTCACTAAGAAAGTTGAACAACCAAAAGAAAATTTCAGCAGACCCACACTACTATATCTATCAGCATCTGTTGAAATCTGTACTCATATAGTCCACTTTCCTGCCTTTTACTGAAGAGGAGGAATTGGTGCTCCCATCTAAAGTTAGTATCTTTACTTGTGCACTAGATGAAAACATAAATTATATGCACTGTTTTCAATTCCACTTCTTCCATTCTCAATGTTTCTCTTTACAACTTTTTATTTAGAAAATGCCAAGCTCACCAAAAAAGTATAATAATAATAAAATGAAGACCCATATACCCTCCACCTACATACACTAATTATTAATATTTTGCCACATTTTCATGATTTCTCTCTAGTCTTTATACACAAATACGTATTTTAAATACACACATAAGTATGTATTTATGTGTGAAGTATATGCACACACACATATACATTCTTTTGGAGGAACCATTTCAGAGTCAATTACAAACATTATGTCATTCCTTAAGTGCTTAAGTATGTATATCCTACAAATATTTTCCTATAGGACTGCAATACAGTCCTACAGTCCTCACTATCAGAACATTTAACATTGCTACAATATTATTTAATAGTCCCTATTTAAATTTCTCTATTTGTCCCAATAATGTTCTGTATTACAGATTTTTTGGTTATTGTCAGTGATGGTGATAGTGATGATAGTATCGGTGATGGTGATAGTGATGGTGGCATTTTAATCCCGGATTCAATTGGGGACCATACATTACATTTAATTGTCATCCTTGAAGTCTGCATTAAACATACCCTAATACCCTAATCAAGCTTTCACCTCTAACACTCTGCTCCATTGGTGACCTCTTGTCAAGATCACTAATGACTTTCATGTTCTTAAATCCAATATCCACTTACTTTGCCTGTAAACAGCACTTTGACATGGCTGATCGTTACCTCTTCTTTGAAACACATACTTTCTTCACTTAGTTCCAAGAAACTATAATCACCTAATTTTCCTCAGTAATCTAGCCATTCTTTGTCACTCCCCAGTATCTTAATATTGGTCCCTTTTTTCCTTCATCTGCACTTGATTAGTGATCTCAAACAGTATTATGGTTTTAGATAGTATATGCCAATGACTCCCAGTTTTATAGCTCTAGCCCAGACTTCTCACTTGAATTCCAGACTCATATATCTTTTGAAAAGAGAATTTCATAAAGAAATTCTGAAAGAAAAGGAGTATGGGGAAGAAGTTTCTTCCTTTATTTTTACAGAGAGAAGTAAGCTTCTTACTTTTAATTTGTATTTATCCTTACATGGTTCTCGAGTAAAACTACTTATTGTTATTAAAAAATTAATCTCCCCCAAATGAATATGTAATGTAAGGCAATTCCAATTTGAATCTCAACAGATGGGGTTATTTTGGAATTAGATAACTATTAAAGTTTATATAGATTTGTAAATCTCAACAGATGGGGTTATTTTGGAATTAGAAAACTATTAAAGTTTAGATAGATTTGTAAATGCCTAAGAAGAACCAAAATTAGCATGAAAAAGAAGGAAACACAAGACAGAGCAAACTATAAAACCAATATAATCAGATCAATTTGATAGTGGTAGAAATAGACACACTAATCACAACAGAGTAGTAAATACAGAAATAGATCCCAGTACAAATAAGAGGTGAAAATAGAATGAAGGCATGGAAGGTGTGGATTATTTAATTAATGCTGCTGCCATAAGTGGCCATGTATCCAGAAGAAAATAAAAGTGGTCCTCTATATAACATACAAAACTGAATTTCATATGGATTAATGGCTTAAACATATGTGCAAAACACAATCTTGCAAGACAAACCATTCTAAGTCATCTAAGTCAGCATAAGGCTGGATGATGCCATTTTAACAAGATTGGAAACTCAGAGAGAGACTATTTGTTCACCAAACAGAACACATTCAGGCTAATGTCCAGAGTTTATTTATTTTTAAAAAGCTCTTCCAAATTGTCAGGAAGACAAACTAATAGAAAACAGGCCAAGGATATATAGATAATCCAGAGTAGAACAGCTCTAAACAGCCATCAAACATGTGAAAATAGATATAAATTTATTAGGAAAGACAAGAAAATAACACTTAAAATTTACCAGACTGACAAAAGATTAAAAATAACAATAATACCTGTTACTGGTAGGGATGAGGAGAAAACAGGAGGCCATGGACATGGGAAATGTTATAGGCTTACTCTATGAATTAGATTAAGGTTACTTGTTAAATAACTTTAAGTAACCAACTGCTTACTATAAAAATATTTCTTTAGTAAAATTATTGAATTGACATTTTTTTAAAGGCAGCATGAAAACAGCAGCCCCACATAGAAGTCATTCAAGCAGGCTCATTTGCCCAGAGAAATATCCAAGATCCTGGGAGAGGAACCAGAGGGAAAAGGAGACAGAGAAGAAAAGGGAAAGGTAGCTGTGGCCAAAGGCTGAGATTCCCTATCAGCCACTTAACCAAAGCACTAGAAATTTCCTGAAGGAGTAAAAAAATAAAAATATTCACCAGGAGTAATGAGTACTGATTTCCAGCACAATTAAAATCCTTCTAACCAGCACTGGAAGCCTCCAGCACACAAATAAGTTATATTCCAATTGTCTGTAGCTGGGAAAGTATTTGCCCATAAAAACAGTATGATAAATCTCCTAAAGCAGCTCACACAAATTAAATCACTTACACTGGCAATGAGAAGAAAGAGAAAATGTAAAATCTGGTTGCTAAAGCACATTATTTCAGCAACATTCTGGGTTTGCCTTGGAACCTAAATCTATTCTCATCAATGTTTCAAGGAGTAACAAAATGCTATTCTATTTGTAATAATGCTACAAACTCCATTTGTGACAATGTTTCAACAACGCAAGTTCAATGATTCCTCACAAAAAGAAAATACAAAAGCAATAGAATAACATCCTCTTGCTCACATCCTATATGTGACCCTGTTTCTCCTCCCAGCTCTCTAGCTGGAGAATAATAACAATAACAACATCTACTACTTACTCTGATCAAGTTCAGTTCAGGACAGTTTTTGCATGCATAATTTAGTTTAATCATCACATAATCTCGTAATGTAAATATTATACTCATCTTACTTAAACAAGGCAATAGGTTCCAAAATACTTAACTTGTCCTCTGCCACTTAACCAGTAGGCAACTGAGGGAGACATATCTGATTCTCAAGCCATGTTTTAACCTGCTATATGCCACCAAAGTTCCAGTATTCTGCCCCTAGAAGACTGGGTCACGCACCATCTGGCCCAACTCCAAATTCAAGAAATGCCAGGCTCCTGGATCTTTACCATCACACCATGCATTTCACAACCATCAACCCAGAAAAGAAAAAGAATATGTGACATCTGGGCCACACATCTCTGCTCCTGAGAACATTCCTTGGAATAAAATGGATCTGCATTCAAATGTATGTAAAGATTCGAGATCCAGTGGAGGGCTCCTTTGTAGAGTTTTGTGACATCAGTGGAGGCTGTAGGGATAAGGATGGTGTTCCAATTCCTGAAGAAATTTCACCAGATTCCAACTGGCTGCAGACAATCCACATTCGGGAACATTTTGATTCATGGATGCCCATGACCTTGAGTGCTAGCCCCACATGAATTCAGCACACAAGGTTCTTGTTTAATAGGTGACCTTCCCAAAATAGCTACAGATATTAGCTCTCCCTGCAAGATCCCTCTGGGGAAGTTTAAGAGACAGATTTGCCTTTCAGCTTTCCAAATCCCTTGTTTGGGGTTTTAGAAAATAACCCACAATCAGAGCACTCCCTCTACCTATCATCACTTACTTCTAACAAAACTGAATCACTTGGAGCTTTGTACTGTATTTATTTTCACTGATCTCATTTTTTTCCCTTTCTTCATTTTTTCCACTTCAGGGACCATTTTCCCACATTTTGCCTAAGACTTTGTCCCATGAGAGGTGATAATAACTAAGTTAAGTGCTGAAAACTTTTGAGATGTTTCATGTAGGTCATTTCGGGTTGTTGCTTTTCTTCTTTCTCTTCACACTAAAGACAAAAGGGATAGTAGAGCAGGATAACATTGAGATATAATAACAGGTATACAGCTTGACTGAGATGAGCTCGTTTCCTAGTTTGGACAAGATGGAATTGTTAAGAGCTGAATTTCTCAAGTAATATCATCATCCTGTGAGGGGAAAATCTATCAGACAAACAACTCTAAGGGAGGAGGATACTCTTCAAACGAAGAGCTCTATAAGCCCAGAGGCCGATCAACTCACACTAAAAGGCAAAGAAAGTCAGAGGTCAAGTTGGCCACACCTGGACTCTGCAGGCTTCCAAAGGGAGGAACTGGGCATAGTGCTAAGTCAATGAAAAAAAAACATATTTATTCATTCACTTATTCACACTATTTCTTGAATATCTACTAAGTTCCTAACATTGTGCTAGGCACTAGGATATAAAGATAAATAAGACCCAGTCCTTGCCACCAGAGAATTGCCCCACTCAAGTGAAGTAGCTTCTAGCATTTGCTGCCATTGGGCTTCTTGTTAACAACAAAAACTTTAGTAAGAGTAACGATAGTAAATCTACTTTTAAAATTCATTGGTTGGGAATATACATATGCATATGAACTTACAGATTCCTTTTGGCAAGTCTGGGCAGTACCAGGCACAGAGAAGGACTGGGCTAGTGAGATGAGCAATGGCAGCGACATGATGAGAGCCGAACTACCTGTCTCAGCTCTGCCTGAGACAGGATGTGCCTTTTGTTCTAAAAACTTTGATATCTAGGCCCACTGCACTCACTCACAAAAACATCTCCTAATTTATTGCCTAATGCCCAAAACTCCATATTCATAAATATAACACTTCTCTAGCTCTATGACACTACAAAGCACCATCCAAACCATCTCCCTCCTGTGCTCTTTACAGTGGCCCTATAAGGTAAGAATCATTAACAGGTGAGTGGGTTGAATGGACTGTGAGGTGACTTGCACAGAATCACTGAGCTAGAGGGGTCAGATCAGGACTCCTCAACCTCAACCATTATACATTCAACTCCAAAGCCTGTGGGCTTTTTACAACATCAAGCTGGTTCCTCTGACAAAGATTATATTTGATCTCCTAAAATGTATTGGGCATGTACCAGATTACAAATGAAAGGACAGAAGGAAGAAAGGAAAGGAGGGAACGTAAAGAAGGAAAGACACCAACACTTAGCTAGGTGCTTTTTATTTTATCATCTCTGTCACCCACCCACTTAAGAAGCTATGATTATTTTACAGATAATTTTACATATGCAGAAACTAAATTTCAGACAGATTGAATAACTTGCCCAAGATTGCACAGCTTATAAGAAATGGAGCTAGAATTAAATCCCAAGTCCACCTAACTCCAAAGCTTATGCGTCCCACTCCTTACCTCACCGCCTAGTATGTTGTGTGCAACTTTGAGGAACTCGTGCACTACCTAAGTATTTTTCTTCTCATCCCTCAAATGGGGCCTCAATAGGAGCTACCATTTGTTAAACATGCTTACCCGTATCTATCTCTTTCAGATCTCACAACAGCGCTGCAGATAGGCATTATTATCTCGACTGCAGTGAAAATGAGATTGAATCTCGAAAGGGCAGACTGAAGGCAGAGTCAGGATTTGAACCCAGGACTCTAGCACTTTCCACTATTTTGTGTCATCTATCCCAGCTACTACACAGGCATTAGGTGAAGAACAAACAAGGTAATAAATACGAAAAACATTCATAAAGTATAAAGTAGTACACTAATATATTATTGTTGAATTATTATCTTTTCAAATATTAAACTGAGACATTAGACACAGAGGTTACAGGCTAAATAACTTACACAATATCACATTGCAAAGAAATAAGTATTAGTTTCGAAGATCTGGTCCAGTGTCCTTTCCACTTTCTGCCCGGACTCAATTCATTAATTTTTTGGTGCCTCAGCCTCCTTCTTAGTAAAATGAGAGCAATGATGTCTAACTGGCTATTGTGAGAATTAAATGATTTCATATATATATATATGATTGGTAAAATTATTTTTCTTCCTTCTACTCAGTACTTCAATTATAGAACTATGCCCTGGTCTCCATGTTTATAATAATTTGCCTTTTTCTTTCTTTCTTTCTTTCTTTCTTTCTTTTTTTTTAATAGAGACAAAGTCTCACTCCATCACCCAGGCTGGAGTGCAGTGGCACCATGATGGCTCACTGCAGCCTCAGACTTCTGTGCTCAAGTTATCCTCCCACCTCCACCTCCCAAGTACCTAGGACTACAGGTGCATCCCACCATAGCCAGCTAATGTTTAAATGATTTTTTCTTTTTCTTTCCCTCTTTCTTTCTCTCTCTCTCTCTCTCTCTCTCTCTCTCTTTCTTTTTTGAGATGGAGTCTCGCTCTGTCACCCAGGCTGGAATGCAGTGGCACTATCTCTGCTCACTGCAAGCTCTGCCTCCCGGGTTCACACCATTCTCCTGTCTCAGCCTCCGGAGTAGGCACGCAGCTAATTTTTTTTTTTTTTTTTTTTTTTTTTGCTTTTTTTTTTTTTTTTTTTTTTTGCATTTTTTAGTAGAAACGGGGTTTCTCCATGTTAGCCAGAATGGTCTCAATCTCCTGACCTCATGATCCACCCACCTCAGCCTCCCAAAATGCTGGGATTACAGGCATGAGCCACTGCACCTGGCCTGTTTTTTTTTTTTTTTTCTTTTTTTTTTTGTGTGTGTAGAAATGATGTCTTTCTATGTTGCCAGGCTGGTGTCAAACCCCTGGCCTCGAGTGATCCTCCTGCCTCAGCCTCCCAAAATGCTCAGATTATGTGTGTTAGCCACCAGGCCCAGCTACTTGCCATTTTCACAATCACAAAAAATAAAGCAGCATTTTGAAAGATCAAGTCCATTCTCAGTGGCTACTTCTGGAAACATTGACTACAATAAGAGCTGCCCAAAGTCTGCTATATTCTGCAAGCTGCTTGCAGGTAATGCCATGGTAACCTTTGTAGATTTGGTGGGAAATGGTGTTCTTTTCATGTCATCATCCTTTCAGCAAATGTCCCAACTATTTTCACAATGAAGAACTCTAATGACCTAATGCACTGAAACCTTAATGCTACTAACACCATCTTCATAATCAATTCATGCTGTCAAGATGCTTCCAGGAATTGTATAGTTTAGCAACTGAGGATCTCAAAGCAAATAAAACAACCAAGTTCTCAAGGGTAGGTTTTTCCCATGGGAGTGTATAATTCAGCAGATGTTTAACTAGTGCCAGATTTATCAGGATACTTCCAACTCTGCATCTGATAAGAAGTGTCTGGAGAATAAATATCTTCTATTTCTTCTCCTGGCCCTAAACAACTCAAGCCTCACCACTCCCAGACATCACCGAGCTAGCATTACCCTTTGCTATTTGCCAGAAGGTCACCCAGATAAGCTTGTGCATGGTTTGCAAATATATTTGAAAAATGAAATTCCTTCAGCAACTGCAATCATCTGGTTCAACCACACTTTTTTTTTTTCAGACAATTCCTTCACAGGCATCTATCTTCTTATGACACACTTATTTAGATGTTATCGTGATCAGTAAGATATAAAAATCATTTCTGGTCACAACTGACTGTCTTAACACCCATGTGTTCCATGAAGTTTCCTCAGCATGAGAAAAATCAATGAAACAGGTGGTGCAAATTTCAATGATACTCAACGCATCGGCACATTTTAGAAATGGCACACATTGCTGGTCACTTCCTCCCCTGGAAAAGCTGCACCCCATATGTCTTCATGCCATGTGAGAGACTGGTCTTTCCTCTGTGCTTCTACAACCTTTAGTTCTTGATCCATATGAGCTTTTGGCTTAGCTGTTTAGATTTCTGCCTCCCCTGAAGCCTGAGAGTTGCCTCAAAAGCAGACCAGGAGCCACAGCTTATGGATTTGTTATATTTCCATCATCAAGCCCAATGCCAAGGATCCAAAATGAGTTCAATGAATAAACTGTTAATTACCTAACAAATACATATGACCCTGAGAATACATTTCCGTTGATTTTTTTATGGGCAGCATTGGTGAAGTGAAAGTCTGATAACTGACTATATAGGTAGAATAGGCCAAGAGTTCCTGTAATTGGCATTCTTTTGACCTCTTATTATCCCAGTGGTTGGATCCTATGAGCAACGGACAGAACAATGGTTCTGAAATAAATAGTAGCCCCGAATACAAACCACTCTAGCTGTTCTGGAGTCAATGATAAATTTTCCCCAAACTCAGTTTTGAGAAGTGCTGTCAAACAAAACCCATCAGAACTCTGAAGAGAGTGAAATCCCTGGTGTTTCTCATTTAGCTTACTATAGAGCTCTGTAGTTGGTGGCTCATTGGCAATCTTATTCTCCATTAAAATACCACAGAATGCAGTCTGTCTCTCAGAACTGACACATCTGTGTGCTTGATAACTCCCTCCTTCCAACAACCGATGTTGACTCATTCCCCACTAGTGTCACATGAAGATGATCAATTATCCCAGGGCTCAGTGGGCTCTCAAAAAGCATGTTAGCACAGAGAACACTTCTCTACCAATCCCCGTCATAAGCCTATTTGGTGGCCTAGCCCATCTCATCTCTTCTACCTCTTCTTTAATCATCACCTCCTTCCCATTCCCTCCTCTCTGTGACCCTACACACAGGTTCAGAGTGAGAATTGGGGGAGACTGATAAAAGAATCCGCTCAAGTACTCTATAGTCACTCAGAGGTTAGCAATTTTGGCCTGTAACCATGTTCCATAGTGAAATCTTGTCATCTGGAGAAGATAAAGATGAGAATTTTTACATAAAGAATTTTTAAGTAAAATAAATATAAAGATGAAAAATACAGCAACTGTGATTCGAACAAATCGATATGATAGAAGTGCACCAAAAATATCGAAACCTCAAAAGCAAACTATTATTTTCAGAAAGACACCAAATGAAAAGGAATCCATCAAGAAGTCAAAGCAACACAGAGTGCTTTGGATGATTAATAAGAAAAAAAAAATTTAATGATGGCTTCCACCGGTCCTGGAACACTTGAGAATTCATATGAAAGAGACTTTTTAAAGTAGGATAAGAGAAATGGGATGTTGTGGGACTGATACAATTTTCTATTACACAAACTGGAAGAATAGATTGTTAGAGACATTACAAAGACTTGGCCAGGCACGTGGCTCACGCCTGTAATCCCAGAACTTAGGGAGGCTGAGGCAGGCGGATCACGAGGTCAGGAGTTCAAGACCACCCTGGCCAACATGGTGAAACCCTGTCTCTACTAAAGATACAAAAGCTTAGCTGGATGTGGTCGTGGACGCCTATAATCCCAACTACTTGGGAGGCTGGGGCAAGAGAATTGCTTGAACCCAGGAGGCAGAGGTTGCAGTAAGGTGAGATCATACCACTTCACTCCAGCCTGGGTGACAAGGCAAGACTCTGTCTCGAAAAAAAAAAAAAAAAAAGTTATTTTTCATACCCAATTTCAGATCCAATTGAGATGCACAAAAGAGTAGCATATGTAGATAAAAATACCACTTTAACTTTTGATCAATCTCATACTGAAGAATGTGGCTTCCATGTTCAGCAACAACGAATCCTTTATTACTGAATCCCAGAAGTAGGCACGTATAAGGCTGTAAAAACAAAGACCCCCTCATGTGGGAGCTTGCCCTTGTAAAACTTTCAGCATAAAGGAGCAGGTCAGACTGTGCATATAAGCAGTCAAATCTCCTTTTACCTTCCATGTCTCTCTGCTACACATGCACGTGCACACACACACACACACACACACACACACACACACACGGCAAAAAGGGACTGAGCTACTTCCTCATCCTGTTCTTCATCACAAACTTTTTTTCTTCCCCATTCTAAAGTTCTTCACTTCAAACTTATTCTCCAATACATCACTCCTTCCCAAGCGAGATGTGAAACCAGGGTGTTCTACTAATAGAAATCCCTCGACACAAAAAGGAACATCAAGACTGGGGAAGAATAGGTACTATTCATATGGGTGTCATAATTATGTACCCCATAATAATTTTCTGAATGCTTACTTGTAGATAAATTTTGTCTTATGCATGAAGGAGAACAGCAAAGAAAGAGGAAATAGCTAATATTTGTTGAACAAAGTGCTGGACACTGTGTTAAGGGCTCTTACATACTCATACATCATCTCATTTAATCCACACAATTCTAAGAGAAAAGTATTAGTATCCTCTTTTTTTTTTTTTTTTTTTTCTGTTTACAAATGAGGAAATTAACGCTTGGAAAAGTTGTAGAGGAGAAGATATCACAGAGCTTGCGGACAGTTTTCAATGCAAAATAAACACAAATGAAATAATTGTAAGGCTACAGCAAAATCTATTGCCCACACTAAATACAAAGTGAATGCAAAGAAAAGCAAACACTGTGATGCTTAGAATGAGAACCTAACACATGGATCAACAACCTCCGAAGCCAGAGAACAGAGAGGACAAAATGGAATGACTACTGCAAGTATGTACTTAGAGCTGAAGAGGGATAGGGGTGACGGAGAACAAAGAGAAGTTCCATAGATAAGGAAGTCAGAAATCTTTCAACTGTTCATCTGGATGATACAACTTTGATCAATAGCAGGCATCCTCACTAAAGTGCACTCCTGTATTTAGGTCATTATCAGCAACTGATACTACACAAAGGTTGAAGAAGGAAGTTCAGTCTGAGAAGAGGCCTGGGTATGGAAAGAAGGAAGTGAATATGGAAAAGCTTCCCCTCTTTGTTTCTACTGTCCTGTAAAGTGTATTTATATTTTATCATCCTCCATTTCACAAGGTGACAATCAGCAGTGGGATACGCAGGCACTGTTCCCATGATACAGACGTTAATGCTAAATAATTATTCATTCCTCTGCCACCATTCAAAAAGGGAAGGGCTTGGCCACTCAAATGTTTGGCTATTGTACAATACCATAATAGTTGTAAAAAAAAAAAAAAACTGTATATTCTAGTAAAAAGGAAGCCGGTCCTTAACACTTTTATAGTATAAATTGAATAACGGTACTATTACCTACTGAAGGTGTTTGTGTAATCATAGATTACAGTGTTAGATCTCTACAAATTACAAAACTCCCTCACTTGTAAAATATTTCATTCTAATGTCATAGATAAGAAAATTTAAAGCTTGGAGAATTTAAGTAGCTTTTCTGTTGTCACTCGTCTTAAAGATAGTAGGTTAAGATCCAAGTCCAGGGTTTTCTAACTTCAAAAAAAATACTCCAAATCTTGCATGACACTACCCAAAGAAATATGAGACAAAAATGCCCATAAAATTCTGGAATGGCTGTTAATAGATATCATCAAATGCCTCTCTTGTTTTGTGAGTGAAATTGAACAACGGTCCAAATAACGAAAACTTTTGGTAGCTTTATTTTTTGTCCCTTGTTGACTTGTACAACAATTTTTTTATTTCATTTTTTATCTTCTATTAAAAGTGGAAAAAGCACTAGGACAAATGTTGTGTTGGTAAATGTTTAACATACAGATTCTGAGGGTGGGGAAACCCTGAATTTTCCAGTTTGCCAGTTTCTGTGGTGTCACTCCTTACTTGGGCAATCACAGTCTACCATGTGATGTTGGGAAAAATGCACAGGATTAGTTCTTGTAAGCCAGGACACACTGAGGCTACCAAACAATTAATCAAAAACCCTCTTGGTGGTATATCTTGTGAATAAATGCAACGATGTTAGAGAACTATAGGAAAACAGCAAGCTCTGGGTGTGTGATTCACCAGGTTAAGTACAGCAGTCGCTCCCTTCTTCAGGGGGATATGTTTCAACACTCCCAGTGGATGTCTGAAACCATGGATAGTACAAAGACTGATTGCCATCAATCAGAACATTTTTCTATTTGTGTCTTCCACACACAAATGTAATGCCTTCTTCATCTTAACTAAGCACTCATCACGCACCGTGGTTGTAACTTACAGTCTGAGCTGTGACAGCAAAACCAGAAAGAATTTCTTTTTCCTTCTTCACGATTTTATGGACTCATTCTTAATTTGGATCTTAGAGCATGGCAATGCTGTACAAAGGGAGGATTCCCTGGAGAAGGCAGAGCAGGATGGCACTAGATTTCATCATGCTACTCAAAACGGCACATAATTTTAAACACAAGAATTGTTTATTTCTGGAATTTTCCATTTTCTGACCACCATTGACTACAGATAACTGAAACTGCAGAAAGCAAAACAGCAGATTAGAGAAGGCTACTTTTCTGGACATGGAAACTGATCTGACTTTCAATTAAGATGTGAGACCTTATAAAGCAATCTCAGTTTTCCTAAGAAAACTAATGCCAGAACTGCAACTTAAGATTTTCAGCTTGAGGAAGCAAATCACCAGGTGAGAAGAGATGAATGGACATGCTTCCTTGATTTACCATCTTGGACTCTGTGCTTTCCCTTAGAGCCCTCTAATTTTTATTATTTGCTTTTTTTATATAGGATCTCATTGTGTCACCTAGGCTGCAGTGCAGTGGCACCATGTTGGCTCACTGCAACCTTGACTTCCCAGGCTCAGGTGATTTTCCCACCTCAGCCACTCAAGTAGCTGGGACTACAGGTGTGCACCACCATACCTGGTTAATTTTTTTTTTAATTTTTACTAGAGTTAGGGTTTCACCATGGTGCCCAGGCTGGTCTCGAACTCCTGAACTCAAGCAACCCATCTGCCTTGGCCTTCCAAAGGGTTGGGATTACATGTGTGAGCCACCACACTCAGTCAGAGCCCTGTAATTTTAATCCCTGCTACCACCACTTTATTGGCCCTTGTGATGAGTTACTTCCCTTTCAGCACTGTTGGTTCCCCTTAGAATAGCTCAAAATTTCAAAATCTTTTCATTGAATGCTAAGAGAGGCTAGAGAAAAGAAGAAACACAAAGAATCTGGGTTTTGATCCTACCTTGGTTTGTTTGCTCCCAAGGTTCACAGACTCTGTCTTACTGAACACTTGGTCTCAAGCCCCACAGGACTGGTACAGCTGGACAGCTCCCCCACCCCAATGCCCACCTGCCCCCAACTCCTCACCTCTACATTCTAGCCACTGTGTTAACTCCCACCACCTGGTGGCCCACTTGGAAATATCTCAATATGTTGATCCATGCTTAAGACTAAGCATGAGATGAATAGAACAGATTCTCACCTGAAGTCATTTCATAATCTATTTCCTTGTGCCATTTTCCAACCTGAACCGTGACTCTCTTCCTCATACCAGAAAAGTCCTCTTCCTCTGTCAGAATACAACCACACTTCCTTTACAGATTCACCAAATTTTCATAAAAATATACAACAGTCATAGCATTCTAATAATGAGAAATACACACATACAGCAATGGAGGCATTGTTCCTCACCCTGCAGATGACGTGAGGCCCCAGCAATCTGATCTTCAACACCTCAACACCTTCTCCAACACCTCCACATTTTAGGAAAACAGAATGCTGTAGTTGCTCCAGTTTTGGAGAACAAATGGTCCTGCCTCTTATGTTTTCTTTTTGTTAAGGTCATCTTCTTTCCTTAAGGATCAAGCTTGTTTTCCTAGGTCAGTATTCCCTTTAAAGTAGCCCTTAGGCAACCATACACACATCCTGAAAGTCCTGCTGGTGCTAAAATCATTTTGGAACTTCACTTTGCAAATTGCCTTCAGATCAAAGTTCTGGCTCACCCACAGTTGTCAGCCTCATTACAGTTTATTTTCCCCACCCATCATATACACCAGACTTGGATCTTGACAAAAGGCCAAGATTTTGTCATTATTGAGAATATTCAGAAGCATTGTCTGGCAACAGTATCACACACACACACACACACACACACACACACACACTCCCCACACCACCCCCATCCAACACAGCCCCAAATACCTTTGTAACGAAACTCAACCTTATTTTCACATCTGAAGCTTCTATTATTGTTCACTCTTGCCCAATATTTTTTAACAAAATGGCTAGAGATTGGAAGGTAGCACATAGTGTTATCAAACACCAGCTGGTGCCCTCCTGGCAAAAGCTGTCAAAAACTACAATCCTGGAGACTAAGAGGAACATAAAGAAAAAAGCTAACCCATCCTCCTGCTTCCAGCTAGGTTTCTTCTCATATTCAGAGCTACCAGAGGCTGACATGGACTGGACCAGGTCTCTGTTTCACAGTGCTAGCCACTTGCTGTTTTTCAAACATGCCAGGCATGGTCCCATTTAAATCATTCACAGTGGGCAAAATGGCACTTCTGTGTGGCTGACTCTCTTACCTCCTTCAAGCTTAAATATCACTCTGCAATCCTTATTCAAAAGTATAATCATTTTTCACTCCTCTCCAGATTCCTCTCTGGATTCCATTTTGTGTCCAATTATGTGGAGAAAAGCAATAGAGCCAACCTTGCTCTTCCTCTTCTCCATATAATTTTCACCTTCTAATATACTACATAATCTGCTTATTTATTACACTTATTAATTATTCTCTGTCACCACCCTCCCCCATCTTTGATTAAATATCCGAAGCACTTAAGATAAAGGCTAGCACATAGTTGGCACTCAAAAATATTTGCTGACTAAGTGAATGCTAGGAGAGACCTTCTTGTTCTGCCTGTCACTCCCCCTACCCTTGCCTCACAAATAATATGCTCAATGGATGGTCATTAGTTCTCTACTCAACCACTCAATACCCTTCCTTCATGTTTCCTTTGTCTTGGAGAAGGTGGGCACTAAAGCTAAAGTGTTGTCATGAACACATGTATAGGAGTTTTCTAATCTTGCCTTTTTTTTTTTTTTTTTTCAGACTCAGTCTCACTCTGTCACCAGACTGGTGAGCAGTAGCATGATCTCGGCTCTCTGCAACCTCCAACTTACTGGCTCAGGCAATTCTCCTGCATCAGCCTCCCAAATAGTGGGATTACAGGCATGTACCACCATACCCAGCTAATTTTTGTATTTTTAGTGGAGACAGGGTTTCACCATGTTGTCCAAGAGGGTCTCAATCTCTTGACCTCGTGATCTGCCCGTCTTGGTCTCCTAAAGTGCTGGGATTACAGGCATGAGTCACCACGCTCGGCCTCTAATCTTGCGTTTTCTTCCAGAACCGTACACATAAGCAATGCTGACAGTCTGCGGTATTATCAACAAGTACATCAAGATACATTGAGCCAGGGAGGATGAAGGAAAGGAGAGCGGGGTGAGGAATGTGGAGTATATGTTCAGGTCAGAGAGGTTCTGCAGGTAACATAAGGCAGTGCGTATGTGTAAGCGTGAGAGAACGAGGTGAGGGCATGCATGTTCAGTAAGGCTTCTGCCTGCACCATCTGGGAGGCAAGCAATTCCACTCATCAATTACCATGCCTCCCTGAACCAGCAAAAATAAACACATCAAAAGCTCAGTCTTCACATGAGTTTTCACCATGTGGTTTAGCTCCCTCTGCAACCCTTTCCCAAAGGAGAAAAAGAAAGTGAACTTTTATTTAAAAAAAAAAAAAAAGAAAAAACTGCAGGACTGCAAAGAAAGGATAAATAAAGATGCAAATGTACTGTTGCTGGTTTTTATCTTTTGTTTTCAATTTTATCTCCCCTTTGATAAAACAGGCAGCTTAAAATGTTTAATAAAGTAATAACTCACTATCAATGAATTGAAAGCCATAATTAATTTGAAATGTGTGCTAGCACCTAGCCATGTATATAGGTTTTTCCTGTATGGTGTGTAGAGGTATTCTAAGTGCACATAAAATATGACTATAAAACGGATTTTACAGTCCAGCACCATACTGGGCTGGAGCAAGTGAAAGTAAGACAGTCCAATGTTGTGCCAAGAAACCAAAGATATAGGATCCACGTGTCTGCCAAGGAAACTTTTGTGTCACTCATCACCTTCTGGTGCTCTAAAGAACCATCGTCAGAAATGAATTGTTAAAGTACTGACCTTTCTCCATGAGCTGCCTTCATTAAGATTACATATGCATATAAAAAAATTCTGCTTTTAAAATAGTATTGGTCTTGAAGTCTTTTTAGTCTTAAAGAACATTCTAACAGCATGATTGTTTATGTAGAAAATCCAATGAGATCAACAAAAAAAAAAGCTAGTAGAGAGTGAGCTTGGCAAAGTTGGAGAATACAAGATCAATGTATAAAAGCCAACTGTTTTTCTATTATACTAAAAAGAAAAATTCAAAATTAAATTTTTTAAACACTCTTCACAATAGCAACAAAAATATGAAATACTTAGGAATAAATCTTACAAAATATGTGCAATACCTGAAATCTACAAAACACTGCAGAAAGAAAATAAACCAAATTTAAATAAATGGTAAGATATAATATGTCCATGGGTTGGAAGACTCAGTATTCTCAAGATATCAATTCTCCCCAGTCTGTAGATTCAGTGCAATCTAAATCAAAATCCCAGCAGGCTCTTTTTGCAGGAACTGGCAATCTGACTCTAAAATTTATCTGGAAATGCAAGGACCTAGAATAGCCAGAACAGCTTTGAAAAGGAATAAAGTTGGAGGACTAACACTATCTGATTTCAAGCCTCATCAAAGCTAAGGCGATCAAGACAGTATGGTATTGACTTCAACAGAAATAAGCATCAATAGAACACTTACAATGTCCATACATGCCTCTCATACATAAACAGCTGATTTTGGCAAAAATGCAAAAACAATTCAGTGGACAAAGAATAGTATTTTCAACAAGTGGTGCTGGAACACTTGGGTGTTTACAAGCAAAAAAAATAAACTTTGATCCGTATATTACAACATATACAAAAGTAACTCAAATGAATCATAGACTGAAATGTTAACCCTAAAAACTACAAAACATGTAGGAAAAAGCATGGAAGAAAATCTTTTTGACCTCAGGTTAGGCAAAAATCTCTTAAATACAATGCCAAAAGCACAATCCATGAAAGAAAAAATAAGTGATAATTAGAACTTTATCAAAATTTAAAACTTCTACTTTTTAAAAGACATTGGTTAAAGAATGAATAAACAAGCCACAGGCTTAGAGAAATATTTGCAAATCATATGCCTGATAAAGTACTTGTATCCAAAATATATAAAGAATTCTTAATAGGAAGAAAGTAGACACCCACATTTTTTAATGGACAAACTATTTGAACAGACATTTCACCAATAAAGGAATATGGACGTAAATAAGTACATGAAGATGCTCACCATCATTAGTTATTAAGCAAACATAAGTTAAAACCACAATAAGATATCACTATCTGCATATTAAAGTGGATCAATTTAAAAAGACTGACTCTACCAAGGGTTGGTGAGGATATGAAGGAACTAGTAGGAATATGCTATAAAATAGTACCAGTACATTGGAAAATAATTTGGCAATATTTTTAAAAAGTTAAGCATTCTTCTACAATATGATCCAGGCATTCCACTTCTAGGTACTTACCTCAGAGAAATGAAGCCATATGTCCATATAAACGTTGGACAAGAATGTTCATAGCAGGTAGTATGTTCACAGCAGAATGTCATGGACAAAACCTGGAAACAGCCCAAATGTCTATCAACAGGTGAATGGATAAACACACTGTGGCATATTAATACAATAAAAATGAAAGAACTATTGATACACGCCACAATCTGAATAAATCTAATAATCATTACCTGCAGTGAAAGAAGCCAGACCAAAATAGAGAATGTACTGTATTTATGCAAAATTCTAGAACATCCTAACTTATCTATAGTGACAAAAAAAAAAAAAAAACAGATCAATGGAGATTCAGGGATGAGAGGAAGACATTACAAATGGGAGTAAGGAAAATTTTGGGGGTGATGAATACATTCATAATTTTTATTGTGATAATGGTTTCACAAATACATATACATATATCAAAACTTATGAAATTACATACTTTTAATATGTGTTGTTTACTATATATTGGTTATACCTCAATAAAACTGTTTTTTATTTTGAAAAATGAAAGAGTGTTCTAATAATATGTGAATATCCCCAAGAGCTATCACACCCCTAAGCCTTATCAACTAATATCTTACTGCAGAAAGAGAATGAGAAATAGGTATTAAGGACAAACCTCATAATTTTTCCAAGAACTGGCCTTGATGATACATTTACTAAACAGCCCAAAATGCTAACAAAAGTTTTTACAATGGCACATAATACTGAGTCCACTAAGGGACATTTCCTTTTCACTCAAAGCTGATATTCAAGCCCATGTAGAATAAAAAGGTGGCTACTACCTGACTTGGAACAATTTTTCTCACCATTTGTGCCCCCAGCCTTTTTACTCCTCTCCTCTCTCCACCCAAGTCCCCAAAGCAAGAATCAACTAGTTCCAGAAACAACAGAACAATTTCCTGGATCCCAATTAGTCATGTTAATCTCTCCATACTTCCTTAAGGCCAGGAGAGGGAACCTGGAGGTCCTAATACCCTTGTGAACAGCTTTATGCCTGGATCCAGAGTTAGGACCCCAGCTTGCTGTGTGAACGTAGTCTCATTTTTATGCCACGTTTATGTCACCGATGTGGTTTGGATCTGTATCCTTACCAAATCTCATGTTGAATTGTAATCCCCAGTGTTGGAGGTGGGGCTTGGTGAGAGGCAATCGGATCATGGAGGCAGATTTCTCATGAATGGTTTTGCACCATCCGTCTTAGTACTGTCCTGACTACAGTGAGTGAGTTCTTATGAAATCTGGTCATTTAAAAGTGTGTGGCACCTCCCTGCTCTCTCTCTTCCTCCTGCTCCTGCCATGTAAGATGCCTGGGCCCGCTTTGCCTTCCAGCATGAGTAAAAGTTTCCTGACACCTCCGCAGATGCTGGGGATCTACAGATGCTTCTATGCTTCCTATACCACCTGCAGAACTGTGAGGAAATTAAACCTCTTTTCTTTATAAATTGCCAGTCTCAGGTATTTCTTTATAGCAATGTGAGAACAGACTAATACAGTCACTAAACTACAAAGAGGACATTTGGTCTCCAGTGAGGGGGTTCTTGGGTTTGAGGAAGTTCAGCTCCACAGTGCACGTCAATTGGTGCAAGTACTACTGCTCAAAACTCAAGAGACTGTGGAAATGGAAATATGTGATGTCCTCATATTTTCAAAATAGACTTCTTAAGATTCCCCATCTTGTGAGCTTGCTAATCCCTGTATATAATACTTAGCATCACAGGGGGGGCCCAACTCTGACGACTGACCGACTCAACCAGGAGCAATTGAAAAGCCAAGGACATGGAATCTGTCTGCGCTCTATTCATTGAAAAGGTGAGAGGTTTCTGGCAGAGTCAGATTTCTGGAGAGGAGTCATCCATCTGCTAGCGGAGACCATTTCAAACCCTTGCATCCTAACTCATGACGAAGTTAAGAAGGCAAGCTCCAACGTGCACTGTTAGAGTAGGCAACTTGGCCGTCTGGAGGAGCGTGGGCAGCCCTCAGCGCCTCTGACCTCCCTGCACTGAAATGAGAGGAAACTGTGATCAGGAGCTGACATTTCCTCAGAGCATCGCCCAGCTTTCCCAACAGAGGAACCACAATTCACTGATAATGAAGCTTTGAAGTGTCTGGCCCAGGGCCAGGAAACACTGGAAGTGTCCTTTGGAGAGTATCTGTTTTAGATTACTCCCAGTGTGTAGGAAGCTGCGCAAGCTAACTTTAGCCGTTCTCCTGCCTTCAGAATGTAGAGGCTTCAGGCTGATTGATCTCAAGCCCATTCTTTTGGCTCAGCTCTAAATGGCAGTCCCACTGGGTTTGGATGTTTTTGTTTGGATTTTTGTTTTTGTTTTTGTTTTTTGCCTTCAAAGCTGCATTACAATCCTGCATATGTTCCTCTTCTTCATCTCTTCACTCCAACAGTTTTGTTCACAATTTTTGCATCCCAAGAAATTTATATTTCTCAAGTAGAGAAATTTGGAGACACTTATTCAAAAGGAGTTTCTGCAATGGAAACCTAAATCCATCTGACAAATTTCATTTCTAAAGGGCCTCATTATAATACTACTTCGATTGTATGGTAGGTCAAATGATGTGCCCCCTTTTAAAAATTATACTAAAGTATTTCTCTCATTATAACTTAAAAAGCTAAATACACTTTACAATGAGACTCTACCATTCAGGCAATTGATTCTGTTAAAATGCATGCTGTTCACTCTACAAATACATTCACTTTGATTTAGGCTTGATTGCTTCTCTCTGGAGCAACAATTTGGCTGATAAACATAAACTACGACCTAAACCCGAGCTCACAGCATTGCCATCACCTAGGAATTTATTTGAAACAGGGTATCCTACTGTGTCCGGAATTGGTGGGTTCTTGGTCTTGCTGACTTCAAGAATGAAGCCGCAGACCCTCGCGGTGAGTGTTACAGTTCTTAAAGATGGTGTGTCCGTAGTTTGTACCTTCTGATGTTCAGACATGTCCGGAGTTTCTTCCTTCCCGTGGGTCCGTGGTCTCGCTGACTTCAAGAATGAAAACGCAGACCTTGGCAGTGAGTGTCACAGCGCTTAAAGGCGGCGCATCCGGAGTTGTTCCTCCCTCCCAGTGGGTTCGTGGTCTCCCTGGCTTCAGGAGTGAAGCTTCAGACCTTGGCAGTGAGTGTTAAAGCTCATAAAGGCCACGTGGACCCAAAGAGTGAGCAGCAGCAAGATTTATTATGAAGAGCAAAAGAACAAAACTCCCACATCCTGGAAGGGGAGGCGGGCTGCTGGCTCCAGTGGCCTGCTTTTATACCCTTATTTGACCCCACCCACATCCTGCTGATTGGTTCATTTTACAGAGAGCTGATTGGTGAGTTTACAAATCTTTGGCTAGACACAGAGTGCGACTGGTGCATTTACAATCCTTTAGCTAGACAGAAAAGTTCTCCAAGTCCCCATCCGACCCAGAAGCCCAGCGTGCTTCACCTCTCAATACTAGGGAGGCTGAGGTGGGAAGATCACAGGGTTGAGGTTGCAGTGAACAAGAATCACACCAATGCACTCTAGCCTGGGCAACAGAGCAAGATGAAGAAAGAAAATAAAGAAAGAGAGAAAGAGAGAAAGAGAGAGGGAAGGAAGGAAGGGAGGAAAGGAGGGAGGGAGGGAAGAAATAAAGGAAAGGAGGGAGGGAGAGAAAGGATGAAGGAGAGAAAAAGAAAAAGAAAGAAAGCAAAGAAGAGAGGAAGGAAGGGTGGATAGAAAGAAGGAAGGACAAAAGGGGAGAAAAGAAGGAAAGAAAAAGAAAGAAAGAAAGAAAGAAAGAAAGAAAGAAAGAAAGAAAGAAAGAAAGAAAGAAAGAAAGAAAAGAAAGAAAAGAAAAGAAAAGAAAAGAAAAGAAAAGAAAAGAAAAGAAAAGAAAAGAAAAGAAAAGAAAGGAAAGGAAAGGAAAGGAAAGGAAAGGAAAGGAAAGGAAAGGAAAGGAAAGGAAAGGAAAGGAAAAGAAAAGAAAAAGAAAGAACTTGGAAGCTAGAACTTGTCTTCAGTACCTCTTGGGATCCTGTTGCAAAATGGATAGTTGTCTATAATCTTGATATGGATACTATCAGATTGTAAGTATCACCATTATTAGAGAATCCTTCCTCCTCTGTTCTACCTGAAAAATTTGATATTCTTATAGTCTATTCAGTTCTAATCTATCAGGCTTTAAACCACTGTTCTCATCTGCCCATTAAGAAAGCGGGTCTTCAATCAGGTTAATGCTTCTAGACCCAGCCCAGCCCATTCCAGTTTCCTTTCCTGCCTTACTGCCTAGGCCACTGAAACCGCAACCAACTTTTGGTCAAGTTCTTACAACAGACCAAACAATTTGTAACCAAATTGTTACGACAGAGGTTGCCTATTTCAGTGGTCCTGGCCATCCGTGGACTTAGTTCCTGGTATGTTGCACACAAATACAATATGTGACATGGAAGATATCACATAAATACAAAAGACCAAGGGCCAAAGCCCCTCTCCTGGAGTCTAACATTGGTTCCTGATAGTTCATTGTACACTAATTCACAAGGGCACCAGAGGACCTGCATACCTGTTTCTAGCCCTGCCCCTGTGAGTTTCCTCTGATAGATACTGCACCAAAACACAGGTGTATGTGCCATCTGATCATTTACTCTTGTGTGCTCAACAAGGAAGAACATATTCATGTAATCATTTGTTCATTAAAATTCAATAAATATTTGCTGAAAATAAGAACAGCAAATACTACTAAGTACTTTTATGTGCCAGGTACTATTCTATGGATTTTACCTAAATTACCCTACTTAATCTTCACAGCTACACTACAAGGTAGGTATTATTACCTTTATTGCACATATGAGGAAACTGAATCATGGTTCTACTACCATCTATGGCTTCTACCAAGTGCCCACTATGTGCTTAGCTTACCAGTAGTTCAACAGTGAAAAACAGGCTGATCCTCGTCCTGTGGTCTCGTAGATGAAATACACACTAAGAATAATTATTAATCGAAATGGTGAAAGCACTGCAAAGGAAAAGAATGAAATTGTATAAGAACATGCCACAGGAGAATATTACTTATTCTGGGGCATTAGCCAATGCTTCCCTGAGAAAGTGACATTTAAACTTTTCTACAGATGTAGAAATTATAGACTCTGCCCCTAGGGACACAGAGAAATCCTAAAGGGACAGACCTCTTTGACTGTTTCTTAAACCTCATTATACTGCCTACCCCCACAGCACAAGGGCACCACATATCAAATTTTGCCTACAAAGTATTTGCAAAGAACAGTCCTATTCTCTGGCCTCAAAAAATGTGCAGCATAGTTGGGGGAATAAGAATCATGTTCAGTCTACAGCCATACCACCCTGAATGCACCCAATCTCATCTGATCTCAGAAGCTAACAGGGTCAGGCCCGGTTAGTATTCTGATGGCAAGAGTCATGTTCTTTCATTGATACTTACTCAAAACAACAATAATGATATCAAAGCAGCAGTTAATATTGAATGCTTACTATATGCCAAGTGTTCTTTGCTCATCTTCCCCTTTAAACTTCGCAAAATCCTTCAGTATACTACTGCTTACCTTTTGAGGATGAATAAGCTCAAGTTCAGAGAAGTTAAGACACTTGCCCAAGGTAACACATCCAATAAACAGGAAAGCTAGAATTAGAGCTGAGGTCAGCTTCAGAGCCCCTATCTTTACTGCCTCAGGATTTTCATACCCCAGTGCCTCCAGTGGACCAGACATGGCATCTGAACCAGAGAAGCAAACCTGAGAGCACTTGTCTTGCTCCAGCTGATGGTTGCTGTGCAGAAATAAGGTCCCTGGGATGCTGACCTTCTAATGTTTAAAGAAAAACCAGAAGCTTTAATTTCCATATGAAATCAATTGAATTTTCAAAGTTTGCAACTAATTTTTAAGAAAATTAAATGCTATGAAAAGTATTTTGAATACATTTCAGGGACCATATTTGGCCCACTGGCCACCAGTTTACAGCCTCTGCCCTACCCCGTATTGCTCCCAATGCATAAGGAAACCCACAAATTCATGGAGAGGATAGATGCATCAACAAATGCCAACATCTCAAGGCTGTGAAGAAATAGGAATGCTTTTACACTGTTGGTGGGAGTGTAAATTAGTTCAACTGTTGTGGAAGACAGTGTGGCGATTCCTCAAGGATCTAGAACCAGAAATAACACTTGACCCAGCAATCCCATTACTGGGTATATACCCAAAGGATTATGAGTCATTCTACTATAAAGACACATGCACACATATGTTTACTGCAGCACTATTTACAATAGCAAAGACTTGGAACCAACCCAAATGCCCATCAATAATAGACAGGATAAAGAAAATGTGGCACATACACACCATGGGATACTATGCAGCCATAAAAAAATAATGAGTTCATGTCCTTTGCAGGGACATGGATGAAGCTGGAAGCCATCATTCTCAGCAAACACACAAACAGAAAACCAAACACTATGTGTTCTGACTCATAAGTGGGAGTTGAACAACAAGAACACATGGACACAGGGAGGGGAACCTCACATACCAGGGCCTGTTGGGGGGTTGGCGAGGGCAAGGGGAGGGTGAGCATTAGGACAAATACCTAATGCATGCGGGGCTTAAAACCTAGATGACTGGTTGATAAGTGCAGCAAACCACCATAGCACATGTACACCTATGTAACAAACCTGCATGTTCTGCACATGTATCCCAGAACTTCAAGTAAAATAAATAATAAAAAATAAAAATAAAAATGTGAACATATAAAATAACATAAAAGAGGGATTGGTTAAATATATGTGAGGCAGAAAGAGGTGCAGAAAGAGCTTCACAAACAGAATTGTTTGAGTGGGTGAGTCGGGGGTGAACAGCAGTCCAGACATAGAAGACAGCACACAGTAAAACTTGGGGAGTGAGAATGCATGGCCTCCTCTGGGACCACAATAGCTTGAAGTCCCTTGTGCTATGAGAGAGCTTGTGGAAGTCTTAAAAGGCCACGTGGATCTGGTAAGTAAGGGCAAGATTTCAGATGATTCTGTGTGCTACACTGAGATGGTTGCTCTTACCTGTTGATCATAAATACATGATCAACAGTAAGCAGCATAAACAATAAGTAGAATAAACCCAGCAGATAGGCATGTTACAAAAATTGCTCTATTAGCCAGGTGTGATGGTGCATGCCTATAGTTCCAGCTACTCAAGAGGCTGAGGCAGGAGGATCACTTGAGCCCAGGAGTTGGAGGGTGCTGTTGGCTATGATTGTGCCACTGCACTCCAGGCTGGGCAACAGAGTGAAACCATGTCTCTTAAAATTTTTAAAAATAAAAAATAAATTTTAAAAAATGATTGCTCTAGTAAGAAAACAGTGATTAGAGGAAGGAAGATCAGTCAGAAAGTAATTGCAATCGTCGAGAGGGATATCAAAGTCCTGAATTCTTAAAAAAGAGAGGAAGGAGGGGAGAGTTACAGAGGTGATGAGGAAATAGGGTCAGGAGGACCAACTGACTAATTGCATATGGAGTGAGAGAGGGAGAATAGAAGACTTGGCTCTCAGGTGTCTGGCCTAAGAGTCTGGCCTCTGGCTAAATGGAAATTTAAATGCAATATGAGGCAATACATGGCAAGTGAGTACCCCATAAAATTCAATAGCACCAGTGAAGTTTATTAACTATTAATAAAGAGCTGAAGATTGGATGACTTTATTAGTCATTTATTTATAATCTAAACTCCAAATCTCACAAAAAAGTAGAGAATTTGAGGCAGACTGAAATAGACTCCAATGTATATTCAGCAAGGGTTACAAACAAAATCAGAGAGATGAAACGTAATCTAGAATTAAAAAAGAGAGATAATTAAACAAGAAATATGAAGACAATAATTACTGTCCATGAATATTAAATTAGGATGGGCACGGTGGCTCATACCTGTAATCCCAGCACTTTGGGAGGCAGAGATGGGAGGATCACTTGAGGTCAGGAGTTCAAGACCAGCTTGGCCAATATAGTGAAACCCTGTCTCTACTAAAAATACAAAAATTAGCCAGGTGTGGTGGTGTGCACCTGTAGTCCCAGCTACTCAGGAGGCTGAGACAGGAGAATTGCTTGAACCCAGGAAGCAGAGGTTGTAGTGAGCCAAGATCATGCCACTGCACTCCAGCCTGGGCGACAGAGCAAGACTTCATCTCAAAACAATAAATAAATAAATAAATGCCAGAGTTTACTTGCAGTGACATCAATAGAGGGAACCCCAAAGTGTTCTATAACAAGAAGCTGGCAGCTTCAGTTTGGTCTAAAATGCATGGGCTTTGGAGTCTGAAGGACTGGGGTTTGAACTCCAGGTCTAGTAGATACCATATGACTGAAGACCTGGGAATTAAATGTGCTAAACCTCAGTTCCCTCTAGTGAAAAATGAAGAAAACAGTCCCTTGACTAAAGATGTGTAAAGCATCTTGCTTATCATAGACCTCCAGGAGATAACTGTTTAATATCATTGTTATTTTCTTAGAAGATGAGCCTTTTCTTGGCATAAAATTCTCAGAGGAACTGAAGCTTGGTCAGCATGGAGATAGAGATAGAGATGTACATTTTTACAAGTATCAGGTCACCTAGGCAAATGACAAAATTTTTGACGTCCTGGTCTTATCATCAGACTGAGCACAGGCACCCTGAAAAGTCCCTGACCCTGAACACTACCCCCCGAAATAACGTTTGTCTATAAAACAAGGGGAAGAAGGGGCAGCCAAAAGATAAAGTTTAATCAAAGTTGCAAATCACTGGAATAGAAGATGCTGTTAAGAATAGTTCCCAGTGGTGCACTGGACAGGGGAGTGGGGAAGAGAGGTACTAATGAGCTTCCTTTTCTTGGATTGCAAACAGGAGAGTGTTAGCTGCCATTTGAACCAGGCCTGTCTTCAAATGTGTCACCCACCTACCCACCTGGTCAGGTGGCTTTAGGGGTCGTAAGAGCTAGAAGGCTCCAGCACCTTTCTCAAGTACCTACCCTAAATCATGGACATGACTTAAGTGTTGGGCTGTTGGGGTTACACTTCCACATTTATTTGATGCTTTTATCTGTTTTCCTTTCAAATGTTTCTTTGAATGTGTCTTAGTTTAAAATACCTTTTGGTGCTTGTTTGTATCCAGGAAAACTAAGCATCATATACGAAGGAAAGATACAGTTGTTTTTAGAAAAATGGTGAGAGAATTCACCAATACCAAGCCACCACTACAGGAGCTGCGAAAAGGAGCTCTAAATCTTGAAATAAATCCTGGAAACACATCAAAACAGAACCTCTTTAAAGCCTAAATCGCACATGACCTTAAAACAAAATACAAGTTAAAAAGCAAGAACAAAAACCAAACAAACAAACAAACAAAAAGTACACAGGCAACAAAGAGCAAGATGAAAGCGACGGTACCTCACATTTCAATATTAACATTGAATGTAAGTGGCCTAAATGCTCCACTTAAAAGATACTGAACCGCAGAATGGATAAGAACTCACCAACCAACTATCTGTTAGGAGACTCAGCTAACACATCAGGACTCACATAAAGGGATGGAAACAGGCATTTCATGCAAATGGACACCAAAAGTGAGCAGGGGTAGCTGTTCTTACATCAGGCAAAACAAACTTTAAAGCAACAGCATTTAAAAGAGACAAAGAGGGACACTATAATGGTAAAAGGCTTTGTTCAACAGTAAAATATCACAATCCTAAACATAAATACACGAAACACTGGAGCTTCCACATTTATAAAACAATTACTAATAGACCTTAGAAATGAGATAGACAGCAACACAATAATAGTGGCGGACTTCAATACTCCACTGACAGCACTGGACAGGTCATCAAGACAGAAAGTCAACAAATAAACAATGGATTTAAACTATACCTTGGAACAAATGGACTTAACAGATATATATAGAACATTTTATCCAACAACCACAGAATATACATTCTGTTCAACAGCGCATGAAACTTTCTTCAAGATAGACCATATGATATGACATAAAATTAGCCTCAATGAATTCAAGAAAATTGAAATTATATCAAACACTCTCAAACCACAGTGGAATAAAACTGAAAATCAACTCCAAAAGGAACCTTCAAAACTGTGCAAATGCATGGAAAATAACCTGCTCCTGAATGAGCATTGGGTCAAAAATGAAATCAATATGGAAATTTAAAAATCCTTTGAACTCAATGACAATAATGATACAAACTATCAAAACCTCTGGGATACAGCAAAGGCAGTCATACCCCTAAACACCTACATCAAAAAGTCTGAAAGAGCACAAACAGACAATCTAAGGTCAACCTCAAGGGACTAGAGAAATAAGAACAAATCAAACCCAAACCCAGAAGAAGAAAGGAAATAACTAAGATTGGAGAAGAACTAAATGAAATTGAAACAAAAAAAATACAAAAGATAAATGAAACAAAAATCTGGTTCTTTGAAAAGGTAAATAAAATTGATAGACCGTTAGCAAGATTAACCAAAAAAAGAAGAATCCAAATCCAAACAACCTCACTAAGAAACAAAACAGGAGATATTACAACTGACACCACTGAAATACAAAAGATCATTCAAGGCTACTAGGAACACCTTTATCCATATAAACTAGAAAACCTAAAAGAGATGGGTAAATTCCTGGAAAAGTAAACCCCCCCTAGCTTAAATCAGCAAGAATTAGATACCCTGATAATGAGCAATTTGATTGAAATGGTAATTTAAAAATTACCTACAAAAAAAAGTTCAGGACCAGATAGATTCACAGCAGAATTCTACCAGACAGTCAAAGAAGAATTGGTACCAATCCTTTTGACACTATTCCACAAGAGAAAGAAGGAACCCTCTCTAATTAATTCTATGAAGGCAGCATCACCCTAATACCAAAACCAGGAAAGGACATAACCAAAAAAGGAAACTACAGACTGACATCCTTGATGAACATAGATGCTAAAATCCTTAACAAAATACTAGCTAACTGAATCCAACAACATATCAAACAGATGATCCACCATGACCCAGTGGGTTTCATACCAGAGATACAGGGATGGTTTAACATATGCAAGTCAATAAATGTGATACACCACATAAACAAAATTATAAACAAAAATTACATGATCATCTCAACAGATGCAGAAAAAGCATTCGACAAAATCCAGCATCACTTTATGATTAAAACTCTCAGCAAAACTGGCATACAAGGGACATATCTTAATGTAATAAAAGTCATCTATGACAAACCCACAACCAGTGTAACACTGGATGAGGAAAAGTTGAAAGCATTGCCTCTGAAAACTGGAACAAGACAAGGATGCCTGCTCTTACCATTCCTCTTCAACACAGTACTGGAAGTGCTAGACAGAGCAATTAGACAAGAGAAAGAAATAAATAAAGGGCATCCAAATTGATAAAGAGGAAGTCAAACTGTCACTATTTGCTGACAAAATGATCATTTACCTTGAAAACCTAAGGACTCCAGAAAGCTCCTAGAACTGATAAAAGAATTCAGAAAAGTTTCTGGATACAAGATTAATGTACACAAATCAGTAGCTCTTCTATACATCAACAGTGACCAAGCAGAGAATCAAGTTAAGAACTAACCCATTTTACAATAGCTACAAAAAAATAAAATAAAATGCTTAGGAATATACCTAACAAAGGAGTCAAAAGAGCTTTACAAGGAAAACTACAAAACACTGCTGAAAGAAATCATACATGACACAAACAAATGGAAACACATCCCATGCTCATGGATGGGTAGAATCAGTATTGTGAAAATGACCATACTGCCAAAAGCAATCTACAAATTCAACACAATCCCCATTAGAATATCATCATCGCTCCTCACAGAATTAGAAAAAAACAATTCTAAAATTCATATGGAACCAACAAAGACCCTGCATAGCCAAAGCAAGACTAAGCAAAAAGAACAAATCTGGAAACATCACACTACCTGATTTCAAACTATACTATGGGGCCATAGTCACCAAAATAGCATGGTACTGGTGTAAAAATAGGCACATAGACCAATAGAACAGAATAGAGAACCCAGAAATAAACCCAAATACTTACAGCCAACTGATCTTCGACAAAGCAAACAAAAATATTAAGTGGGGAAAGGACACCCTTTTCAACAAATGGTGCCGGGATAATTGGCTAGCCACATATAGGAGAATAAAACTGAATCTTCATCTCTCACCTTATACAAAAACCCACTCAAGATGAATTAAGGACTTAAACCTAAGACCTGAAACTAGAAAAATTCTAGAAGATAACATTGGAAAAACCCTTCTAGATATTGACTTAGGCAAGAATTTCCTGACAAAGAACCCAAAAACAAATGCAGTTAAAACAAAGATAAATTGCTGGGACCTAATCAAACTAAAGAGCTTTTGCACTGCAAGAGGAACAGTCCACAGAGTAAACAGACAACCCACAGAGCGGGAGGAAATCTTCACAATCTATATATCTGACAAAGGACTAATATTGAGAATCTACAATGAACTCAAATAAATCAGTAAGAAAAAAACAAACGATCCCATCAAAAAGTGGGCTAAGGACATGAATAGACAATTCTCAAAAGAAGATATACAAATGTTCAACAAACATATGAAAAATGCTTAGCATCACTAATGATCAGGGAAATGCAAATCAAAACCACAGTGCAATACCGTCTTACTCCTGCAAGAATGGCCATAATCAAAAAATCAAAAAACAGTACATATTGGTGTGGATGTGGTGACCAGGAAACAAACCCTTCTCTACTACTGGTGGGAGTGTAAACTAGTACAGCCACTATGGAAAATAGTGTGGAGATTCCTTAAAGAACTAAAAGTAGAACTACCTTTTTTTTTTTTTTTTTTTTTTTTTGAGACAGAGTCTCGCTCTGTTGCCCAGGCTGGAGTGCAGTGGCACGATCTCGGCTCACTGCAAGCTGTGCCTGCCAGGTTCACGCCATTTTCCTGCCTCAGTTTCCCGAGTAGCTGGGACTACAGGCTCCCACCACCATGGCCAGCTAATTTTTTGTATTTTTAGTAGGATGGTGTTGATCTCCTGACCTTGTGATCTGCCCACCTGGGATTACAGCCATGAGCCACCACTCCCAGCCAGAACTACCATTTTATCCAGCAATCCCACTACTGGATACCTATCCAGAGGAAAATAAGTCATTATTTGAAAAAGATACTTGCACATGCATGTCTGTAGCAGCACAGTTCACAACTGCAAAATCATGAAACCAACCCAAATACCCCAAATCATCAATCAATGAGTGGATAAAGAAACTGTGGTATTTATATACAATGGAATACTACACAGCCATAAAAAGGAATGAATTAACAGCATTTGTAGTGACCTGGATGAGATTGGAGACTATTATTCTAAGTGAAATAATTCAGGAATAGAAAACCAAACATCATATGTTTTCCCTGATATGTGGGAGCAAAGCTATGAGGATGCAAATGGATAAGAACGATACAATGGACTTTGGGGACTTGGGGGGAAGAGTGGAAGGAGGCGAGGGATAAAACCCTACAAATATGGTGAGTGTATACTGCTCAGGTAATGGGTACACCAAAATCTCGGAAATCACCACTAAAGAACTTACTCATGTACTCATGTAACGAAATACTACCTGTACCCCAATAACTTATGGAAAAATTTAAAAAATAAAAATAAAATTAAAAAGTGGATGGCCAGAGCTTTGTTAGCGAGAATGCTGGGCCATGTTCCATTGGGGGGTCCAATGAGCCCCTGGGATGACAGCAGTAATCTGGCCTTCCTATTTCTCCAGCTTCATCTCACACCATTTCCCATCTTTTTTAAATTGTTGTTCTAGCCACACTGCTCTGCTTTGAGTTCCATTAATCTGGTAATCTTTCATATCTCTAGACCTTTGGATCTGTACCACTATCCAAAATGCCTTGCCCAAGGTCCTTTCTCTGCCCAGTTAAGTCCTACTTGTCCTTCTTCTGTAATGATGAAGATAATATTAGCATATACCTCAGAGGGTAGTGTGAGAATTAAGAGGGATTATCTATGTTACATTCTCAGAACAGTATCTGGCCTCTCATAAGTACGCAATACATTTTAGCAACAGTCATTACACTTCTTTCCAGATTCAGTTCAAGTGTCACCACTTACGGGAAAACTTTCACGAATCCTTTCCTCCCTATTAGTTGTCTATCCTATGTGTACACACTGCATACTGAACATGTCTCTGTCACAATGATAATAATAACAAAAATAATAAGGGCTAGCATTTATTGGCTTCTATGTTCAGACTCTGCTCTAACAATATTTAATCTGATACTACTTCATCCTCACACTAACATTATGAGGTGGTTGAACTATCAGTCCCATTTTAGAGAAGAGCCAAGAGGCAGACTAAGCTACTTTCTAAGGTCTAACAGCTAATAGAAGGCTGAATTAAAACACAGCTGCAGTTTTCTTGTTTGAGAGTCAGTGCCTTATACTTTATTTACATGGGATTTTATTTGCTATCTTGTTGTTGCTATTACTCCCTGTTATTTTGCAAGTTTTTCAAAAACAGGGATCTTTTGTTGTTATTGTTGTTACTGTTGTTTTACCCGGACCCAGGCCCTTTGTCTTGCACAAAACCCTTGCTCAATAAACGTGTGACAAATTAATACAGATACAAATTTCCACCACACCAAGAGTGAAATGAGGACTACAGAGTCTTATCAAAATAAGTTGATTCAGAAGAGGCAGGAGTTTATGGCTCCCATTTCCTGCCCACATTTTATGGTGAAGACCAGGCTCTGGATGATGAGAGGTTCTGCCTGACTAAAATTCAGCTGCAAACACAGCCTTATAATCCCCATAAACAAAGACACGGTGTGGTCTATGGCTGTGCAAATCCAACAGAGGAAAGTAGTTGGACGAGAGATGACTCTTCCCTGTGAAAGAATCTATTTAGCAAGGAAACCAACCATAGAATGACTCATGCCTGGATTGCCTTACCTCTCCTTCCTGCCAATCCACGTCCATCACTGCCTTGAACTCCAAACGCCCCTCCAAGGTGTCCCTGACTCACCACACTCACATGAGGACATGTGTTGTCCACATTCCTACAGTTCTCAGGAAGACTATTTAGACCACATTAGTGTGCCCTTGTTCATATGCTAATTCCAATTCGTCCTCTGTGTTCAATGATTGTAGCTTGTCTCCTGGGTTCGGTTAAAAACAACAAAAGCTCAGTTGCCTAGCCTGGCACATAATAGACCCTCAATAAATACTGGATGAATGGATGAGAACAAACACAGAACTGATTCAATGCAACTCCCTCTTTTTGTTCCCATCCTACCCATACACTGACTTATCATCAGCATTCTGACAAACCCTGGAACCTACATTCATTAGAACATTTATTGCTCTCTGTTGTAATTGTACAGAGCCTTATAATGTAAATGTAATTGTATCCCAATCCTCTTTTTGTCCTCAGTAGGAAATATGAAGCTGTTACATACAGATACTGAATAAAGGTTAAGTAAAATCCTTCACTCATTCAACAAATATTTATTGTTCCAAGCTTGGTGCTAGTATATCAGACCTAAAATTTAGAGTGCCACCTTGACATCTTTGAGCTGAGATGTTAAGGTGGTCCTTTAAATTTAGGTCTGAACCAGGTCCCAAAAGGCCTACTCATGAGTTCTCTTGCTCTCACCGGATATACCCAACCCAGCAGGAAAGGGACCCCACTCTGCTAGTTTCCCACCAGCCCAGTCATCCTAACCTCATCCAGTTTTCAACTTAGTGGATTTTATCTCCGTAACAGCCCATGAAATTATTCAAACAAGCCAATCACATCCGCGCTTGGTAACCGGGGTCACCTCACTCTGTTGATACCACAAAGCCTGCCTCCCACAGTCCCTGCCAGCTCATTCTTCCTGAGTGCAACCCCATTGGCCCTGCATGGCAGGCAGTGTCCTCTACCTCCAGAGTGAACATATTGACTACTAAACGACTGTCACCCTTATCTGTCCAGTGTCTGGTGCATGACTATCTCACACTATGTGGAGGGGGATCCCTCCTTTAACACTGGAATAAATAGGATGTAATCAGAACAGTTAGATGCTGGGAATCAGCTATAATCATGAAAAGTGAGCCTCTCCCCACTAAAATCTGAGGTTCCTGTTCTAACCAGATGCCAAATTTACTGACTCCCTCCTCTGAAATGAACCCTGAATTCCTAAGAGGGAAGCTATCAATACAGGAGAGGAAAGAGAATAAGACTTGAAAGAGAAAGGGCTATGGAGAGGGGCAAGGTCTGGTAGGGGTAGCTCTGGCCTGGGTAGGAGGCATCTAGGCAGTGTTGCAGGCTCTGAGAATAGAATAGTGAATAAGGCAGAATTCCTGCCTTCAAGGTGACTATGTTCTAAGAAAGGGAAAATAAATTACAACAGTAAATGAATAAATAACATAATTTTCAGCACCATGAAGATAAAAGAGGATAATGTACTAGAGCAGGAATAAGCAAACCACAGCCTCTGGGTCAAATCCAGCCCACTGCCTATTTTGGTGCAGCTCACAAAGTAACATTTTAAATGATTGAAAAAAAAATCAAAAGATTAATACTTCATGACATGTACAAAATTCAAGTTTCAGTATCTGTAAATAAAGTTTTATTGGAATATAGCCATACTCACCCATGTAGGAATTATCTACAGCTGCTTTCACACTACAATGACAAAGTTAGGTTGTCGTGACAGATCCTGGATGAACTGAGAAGTCCTAAGTATTTACTATCTGACTCTGTGAAGAAAAGGTTTGCTTACTTCTGTCCTAGAGAGTCACAGGGGTGGGAATGGGAAGCAGAAGACTGGCAAGGACAGCCTGCTCCAAAGAAGTGACTCAAACTGAAAGCTGAACAATGACAAAGAGGAAGCCAAGGAGAGGCCTGCAGAGAAAGTCTTCCAAGCAAATCAGCAAATACAAAGATGTTAACGTGGGAACAAGGTCGGTGAGTTCATTCATTCCACAAGTCATCTTTGAGATCAACTCTATGCCAAGCACTGTTGCAGCTATTGAGCATAAAGCAGAGACTAGGTAGAAGTTGAGTATCCCTTATACGAAATGTTTGGGCCTAGAAGTATTTTGGATTTCAATTTTTGGAGGACTTTAGAATATATGCATTATATCTGAAATACTCCAATGAGCATTTCCTTTGAGCATCATATCAGTGCTCAAAAACATCACATTTTATTTATTTATTTTTTAATATTTTTGAGACAGAGTCTTGCTCTGTCGCCCAGGCTGGAGTGCAGTGGCATGATCTTGGCTCACTGCAAGCTCCACCTCCTGGGTTCACGCTATTCTCCTGCCTCAGCCTCCCAAGTAGCTGGGATTACAGGCGCCCACCACCACGCCCTGCTAATTTTTTCTATTTTTAGTAGAGACGAGGTTTCACTGTGTTAGCCAGGATGGTCTCGATCTCCTGACCTCGTGATCTGCCTGCCTCAGCCTCCCAAAGTGCTGGGATTACAGGCGTGAGCCACCTATCCTGGCTAGATTTTTTATTTTCTCACTGGGATGCTCAATCCTTGCAAAGACTCATCTAAGAAGAAAAATCACCAGTGATGTGGGAGGAAAACCAGAAGAGTGTAATATCCAAGAAGACCAGATAAGAAAGTGTTTTAAAAGGAAAGTGAAATACCACACTGAGTGTGACTGGTAGGCAAAAACATAAGCAAATAGATTTGGTCAGATGGAGTCTGTAGGGACCTTAACAAGTGTCACGAGTGGTGGTAAATAGAGTCTGCTTAGAATAGATGGAGAATAGAAAAGGACACGGAAAAGTGAAGATAACAAGTACATAGACAATGGTTTTAGCAGGCCTCTTAAAGGAGCAAAGACTTGCTGCAGTAATTAGAGAAGAGTGCTGGGGAAAGGGCAGGTTTTAAAAGATGAATCTTATTAAAACTAGCTCATATGCTGATTGGAATGATGCAGAAGAGGAGGAAAACTGGTAGTGGAAACAAGGAAATGGTAAATGAGGAGCCAAGTCCTGTAGAAGGCAAGAAGCAATGTGATCCAGGAGAGAAATAAAAGGAATATTACCTCTGGTGAAAAGGCCCATTGTTAGGTGATGATCTGTATCATCATCTAGATACACATGCAAGCACACAAGGCATAATTATGGATCTAACTCTCATCTTGTTCTTTCCATATTCTCTGGGAAGTGTGAGATGAGGCAACCAACTCAGGGCGAGAATGAGAAAGTGAACTGACTAGGGATGTTTGTAGGATAATCAGGCAGGGTGGAGTATTCGATTGAGATTTGTCATCATTACAAATGTATGAGTATCTCCAATAACATGATGCAGGAAGAGTGCCATCAGACCCTTGTGGTTATAAGTGCTATGCCCTACACCATGCGTTATGGTTTGGCTCTGTGTCCCCACCCAAATCCCATCTTGAATTGTAGTTCCCATAATCCCCATGTGTCATAGGAGGGACCCAGCAGGAGGTAATTTAATCATGGGGGCAGTTACCCTCATGCTGTTCTCTTAATAGTGAGTGAGTTTTCATGAGATCTGATGCTTTTATAAGGGGCTTTTCCCCCTTTTGTTCTGCACTTCTCCTTGCTGCCACCACTTAAAGAAGGACATGTTTGCTTCCCCTTCAGTCATGATTGTTAAGTTTCCTGAGGTCTCCCCAGCCCTGTGGAACTGTGAGTCAATTAAACCTCTTTCCTTTATAAATTACTCAGTCTCAGGTATTTCTTCATAGCAGCATGAGAATGGACTAACACACTATGCATATGAAATCCAAAAGAAGTTACCTTTCTGGAGCTTATAAAGAGCTTGAGAGCCGGTCGCGGTGGCTCAAGCCTGTAATCCCAGCACTTTGGGAGCCCGAGGCGGGCGGATCACAAGGGCAGGAGGTCGAGACCATCCTGGCTAACACAGTGAAACCCCGTCTCCACTTAAAAAAATACAAAAAATTAGCCGGGCGAGATGGCGGGCGCCTGTAGTCCCAGCTACTCGGACCCGGGAGGCGGAGCTTGCAGTGAGCTGAGACCCGGCCACTGCACTCTAGCCTGGGCAACAGAGCGAGACTCTGTGTCAAAAAAAAAAAAAAAGAGCTTGAGAAAGCAAAACAGATGCACCAATTAGACATAAACCTGGAGATGTATAAAATAGATGTTATCATCCTAAATGTCTTCACTCATGATGTCTTTATTAATCATCTAATGTGGAAATAGTGCAATCAACAAAATGGACAGAATTTTTAAAATGATTTATGTTTGACTTGATGATTTGTACTTTTATTCTTATCACAATGATTTTTGTTATTGATATTGAGTTGGAATTCAATCAAATGTCAAAGAGGAGGCAGGCCAGAAGTATTAAGTAGAAAGTAACAAGAAAGCCTTGTAAAAAGGAATGAAGTACTACTATATATGAGAACATGAATGAACTTTGAAAAAAAAGCTAGACACAGAAGTCTACATACTGTTTGAACATTTTAATGAAATTTTCATATGAAATACTTATATTGCATATATATTTATATGAAGTCTAGAATAGGTGAATCCATTCAGACAGAAAGTAGATTAGGGAATGTGAGGGAAGAGAGGATTGGGACTGACTGTTAATACATACAGCATTTCTTTTTGGGATGATAGAAATGTTCTGGAATTAGACAGTGGTAGTGTATATAGTACAAAGCGAATACACTAGAAAACACTGAATTCCACACATTTCACAATACCGTAAATATACTAAAAAAAAAAAAAGGCTCAGCTTTAAATTTTATAGCAAGTAATCTTACAAAGGAATTGACGATGTGTGTTCTAGCTCTTAGATTAGGGGTCAGCAAACTCTTTCCATAAAGTTTCAGAGAGTAAATCCTTTAGGCTTGGCAGGTCATACAGTCTCTGTTACAACTACTCATCTCTGCTGTTGTAGTGTGAAAGCAGTCTTAGATAATACATAAATGAATGAGAATGACTGTGTTCTGATAAAACATCTTTTATGGATGCCGAAATTTGAATTTCATGTAATTTTCACATGTCATGATATGTTAGTCTCCTTTTTATTGTTGTTCAAGAATTTAAAAATGTAAAAACCATTCTCAGCCTGCAGGCCATAAAAATAAATAAATAAATAAATAAAAAACAGTGGCAGGCTGTATTTGGTCCACGAACTGTAATTTGTTAACCACTCTCCCAGACCATAGTTAGCCACTTGGAGCTGGAGGGGAAATGTGCAGCCAAATGAGAACAAGCATGTTCAACTCACATTAGCTCAACAATTATTGAGCACGTGATACATACACAGGCACTATGCCCCAGGATTCTCAGTTTTTCAGAGATCAAGTGAATTTACTGAGTAAAAATTGAAAAGATGCCTCAACTAGATCCCCATGTGGCTTTTAAAATGATCTCACATTTGCATCAGTTAAGTATATGCTATTAAATTCCCCCACCCATGAAAGTTACGAGCTTCACAATATAGAGTATGTTTCAAAGGCAAAGGAAAATAACCCACAGTGTCTGTTCCATGCAGTATTTTTAAACATCCATAACTTTGTTATTTCAAAACCAAATTTCTTCAAACAAGGCAAAGCACACATTCCTCACTCAGGGTTATGCACCCGGAATGCCAAGTTTAAAATTTCCAAACAAAGTTGCTTTTGAGAAGTTCAAAGGCAAAAAAGCATTTGAAAAATTTCTGAACTGCTGAAAAAAAAAACAGCTTTTTTTTCACCTTTAGATAACTCTGAAATGAGTAAATGGACTTACATTTGGTTTCCAAAATAAATCCATTTGGGTCTAAAACTGAGAAAGAGAACCACAGAAAGCCTCCATGGATTCCATTAATAGCTTGATGCCAGGAACTTGAGAGAGAGAAAAAAACTGGGAATCAGAAAACTTGGGTTTCTAGCTCTTAGTTGGCTGTAGCCCATTCTCAGGTTTATAAATGGGCTGCAAACAGATACCTAGTAGGATACAGGTATGTCACCAGGCTAACTTCTTTGCTGCTGCAATGTCCCCATTAACCTGGAATGAGAAGTCAGAGCCCAGGCAAAGCGAGGAGCTCCCACCTAAGGGGATATCAGAGTGAGAAGATCCAGACAGGAGAGGAGGCCTGGTTGTCAGAGTCCAGGCAGAATGAGGAGGGTCCCCACCTGAGGGGAGTAGCCAGTGAGGGAGGAGGCCTCTGACATGAGGGAGGGGACAGCAGTGACAATGAAAGTTTAGTTACACAGGGTAAGGGAGTAAAGGGGAAGCTTATGGAATAAGTTAGGATATGAGGACAAACTTTCTCAATGGAGGAGAAAGGATTTGTAAATAGGAAAAAAAAAAAAAAAAGAGAGAGAAAACCAGAATATACCCCGCGATTTTGAATTTGAATTTGAATTGGAGGCATCAATGTGAGTTCGTAGTTTTTAGTATACATAATAGATAAAGATAGATACAAGTATAGATATAAATCTGTATGTCTGTGTACGTGTGCATACATGCGTCTATCCTGTAGCTCTGTCCCCTGAAAGGGCATGGGAGCAGCAACCCCAATAGCAAATAGCACACCAAGCACTCCAGTCTTCACTTCTAAATACCATTCTCCGCTATAAACAATCAGGACTACTCAGAGAAAGGGCTGGACCCATGGCCAGAGCTGGAGCAAGAAAAGTATAAGATGATTCTGGAGCAAGAAGTGCTCAAAGAATGCAGGACCATGACAAAAAGACACAGAAGCCAGATTGAAAGGCTCCCGCTGGCCAAATCAAATCTGGGATCATTTGAGCATCAAGTAAATAATGACAGTAATAATGATAACTCATTGAATACTGTGAGTATTCAATGGAAACCATGACCTTTAAAATCTGAAGTTGCATATGCATCACTTAGTAGACTAGAAATTGTAGACGTGAGTCTGTTTAGATATTAATTAAACAGAAATCATAAGTCTCCTTACATATTAATTAATTAAGAGTCTGATAAGAAATGGAAAGTATATAGTTTCAAAGTAACTCTCTACAATGTATTTATTAATTCCAAAGGGGAAAATAACCTTACAGTGAGGAAGTCTAGCAGATACCACTTTAATCAAGCTATCAAAACTACTATTGCCAATAAAGGACAAATTGAAATTGTGCGCCACCTGATAGACTGCAATAACAAGAACAAATAGTCTTCCTCCTTGCAGTACACAGAATGATGGCACTCCCTTACTTTCTTGAAGTTAGGCATGACCCTATGACTTGCTTTGGCCAATGAAACATGAGCAGAAGTGATGCAAACCATTTCCAGGCAGAAGATTTAAGAGCCAGTGTGTGATTCACTACTTCTCGCTCTTTCTTTTTTTAACCATGTCTCAGTGGACGCATATGTCAGGATGGAACATATATTTATAGGCTTCAGTCCAGGGACTACAATGAAAAGAGACCCCCCACTCAATCCTGTCTGTTTTAGACATGTAGCATGAGAGAAAAATAAATCTTTGCTGTGTTAAGCTGCTATTCTGATGGTTGTTAGCTTGCACAGCAAAATTTAGCTTATCCTGTCTGGTACATTGGCTGATGGAACGGTTTTATTTCCATGTTTGTCTCCTCAATACAGTATAAACTGCATCAAGGACAAGAATAATGCAATTTAATTTTTCTACAAAAATCTGCATCTCCTCCTATATTGCCCAACAAAATAAATGGCAACAACATCCACCAGATACTTGAAGTCAGAAACATGACAGTACACTTCTGTATCCTAGATCTTTCAACTGTCCATGATCTGACCTTGTCCAGTGTACTTTCTTAGTATCTCTAGAATGGCTCCATTTATTTCCAGCCTACTTCACTGTCTACATAAAGAACAGCATCTTTCTGCCACCTGCCTCTGGACAGTCTCCTTGCTTCTAGACTACCCAGTTCCAACCATTCTTCACACTGAGCTCGATCTGGTATTTCTAAAATGCAAATCTGATTGTGTCACTACCCAGCTTTGAGCACTTCAAAGGTTCCCTAACACCTTCAGACTAAAGTCTCACCCTTTTGTTATGACTTATAGGGCACATTAGGGCCTGGTCCACTCTAGAGGATAACTGCCATAAAGACAGAGATTTTTGTCTATTTTGTCCATTGCTGTATTGTTGACACTAGCACAGAGCCTGGTCCATTTTCAGCATTCCATAAATGGCTGCTAAGTCTTACTTATCTCCTGGCTCACTCACATGGTTCTTCCTCTTCCTCCCATACTCTTCTCCAAGGAGCACTCATGCTCTCTCTGGCTGGAATGCACTTCCTCCAGTTTTGCCCATAGCTGACTTATCTCATTCTTCAAGTCTCAGCGCAAATGTCACCTCCTTACGGAAGCAGGTCTTCCATAAGCAGGTCTTCCACAAGCAGGTCTTCCACAAGCAGGTCTTCCAGAAGCAGGTCTTCCTTACTTATCTGTTCTAAAGTAGCCCTGCCAGACCCAGTAGCTCTCTTCTCATGACCCACTTTATAGCTTTCTTAGCATGTCTCATCTATTTGACTTTTTAAAAATTTATTGCCTGTTTGTTTTCCCCTTCTAGAATGTAAGCTTTTTGGGGTAATATCTGTCTGGCTTTTGCCTGACAACATAGTAGCCACCCAACAGGTAAATGAATGAGTCCCTGCTGGTTCCAGTACCCTCTTCCTTTATATATAGGATGGACTATACTTTCTAGTCTAAGTGATCCACATGCAACTTCAGATTTTAGAGGTCATTATTGACTCTTCTTACCTTACTATCCATTATTATCCATTATCAAGGTGTGAATGAGATTTCATTATTAGACATTGATATAGGAGTTAAAAAGAAATTATTTAGGCAGACAGTAAGGGTACAGGAGTCCTTGGTAAGGTTTTCCTTTTAATGAAAAGAAGTCCCCAAATTATTTTCTTTTCTAACAAAGAGGAGCCTCTAAAATCAAGCTGCAGCTATAGAAAGGCAGGCTAGAAGCTTGCACAGGTGACTGCTGGCAGTTGTGCCAATAGGAAAGGGGCTACCTGGGGATAGACATGTCCAACATGGTGGCTCCATCTTCCCTTCTCTTTGCCAACTACCTGTGCAGTCAGGAGCAGACAGCATGGTCCAGGCCAGCAAAGATCCCATTTGCATAATAGGATTATGGTGGGGTGACCGGCTTCCCCACTTCCCCCTGCCCCCTACCCCACCCCCATTCTATGTAAATATCACACCTGGTCCAACCAATCTTTGGGCCCTATGTAAATCAGACACCACCTCCTCGAGCTTGTCTATAAAATCCTGTGCAATCTGCAGTGGGCTGGAAGTCCCACTCGGGCACCCTTCTCTCTCCCAGGAGAGAAAGCTGTTCTCCTTTCTCTTTCTTTTGCCGATTAAACCTCGGCTGTTAACCTCACTCCACCTGTGTCAGTGTCCTTGATTTCCTTGGCATGAGGTAATGAACCTCGGGTATTTACCCCAGACAACAGGGCCACTTCAATACCACTTTTAATTACCTTGAATTATTTACTGATATGACTTTTCTGTTTTACCATACCCTTCTCCTAAAATACCCAATAAAGCTTTTACCCTAAATACCACATAGTGTAATGAAATTAAAATGTCAACAACATGAAAAAGAAGCAGTATTTTAATAAACCATGACATGTTTTGCCAAAATTTTGAACTAACTGGGTAATTTTTAACAAATCCAAAATCAATTTAGAAGGGAGCTGGGAAGCAGTCCCTGTCCACACCCACTGCTGGAGGTGCAGTAGGATGGCCTCATTGTCCTCACCCCACCCTGCCATGTTTGGATTTGACTCTTCTGATCACAAGGAACAGAGATCCATTCTATTGCCTCAGGAAATGAAAGTTTATTGTAAGAATCTGCATGGTAATAAAGAAAATGGGAATGTCAGCCAGGAAGCTAGCCTTCAGTGCAATTCAAAAAACAAAAAAAACACACACACACACACACACACAAACAACCAGGCTCCCTGAGAAAAACTGAAATGATTGTTCTTGGTGGTTCATGCCTATAATCCCAACACTTTTGGAGGCTGCAGCAGGAGTATTCCTTGAGCCTAGGTGTTTGACACTAGCCTGGGCAACATAGGGAGACTCTATCTCTACAAAAAACAATTAAAAATTAGCCAGGTGTGGGGGTGTGCACCTGTATTCCAGCTACTCAGGAGGCTGAGGTGGGAGGATCTCTTGAGCCTAGGAAATCTAGGCTGCAGTGAGCCATGATAGCACCACTGCACTCCAGCTTGGGCAACAGAGCAAGAGCCTGTCTCAAAAATAAATAAATAAATAAATAAATAAATAAATAAATAAATAAATAAATAAATAGGATTCTTCTGAATCCAAACAAATTCAAGGGATTTCAGAAGAAAAGTTTCTGAATTCTCTTTCTAAGGCTCTGCCCTTCACCACTCTGCCACCTTGCTACTCTGCTCTTCTGCTTCTTTTCATGTTAGTCTACCTCTCTCCTACTACAAGTTACTGAATCACTCGCTTCTCTCTCTTTCTTAGTAGCTTCTGTCTGTTTATTGGTTTATTGGTAAGGCTATTCCCCATAGCCTTACTTTGCTTAGACACCTCACGACTTACAGCTCTACATGAGTCCACTTTCTGTATTTCTTCATCTTCAGTTCCCTTTTATTGCCAGAATTTTTCCTGCTTTCCAATTACACTGCCTAAGAGTGATGCTCTGATGAGGCAGCTCTTTCTGACTGGTCCAGAGCATCTCATTTGCTTAGGAACAGTAGTCTTCAGGCTGGTGCTTCCCTGTCTTTACTCAGCTGTGTCTGGGTGTATAGAGACACAAGGCGAGGACCACCCCAGCAGCAGGAGCTGAGATTGGGGCAGTATTCCTGAGAAGGAGGCAACGAACAGGCATGAACCATGGTTTACATGTTCAATAGTTAGCACTTAGCACTGATACATTTGTTTAATATTTTGACAACTGTATTGTATTACAATTGGCTTCCTTTGTAATCTCATGTGCTTTATCGTATGCCTCTACAATTGTTCTGAGAACGCTTCCACAGGTTTCACCAGACTGCCAAAAAAGTCCAGGGCACAAAATAAATTAATATCTCCTACCCCACGCTCAGGTCTCCTTGAAGGCATGGATTATGTCTCATTCTCTTCTGAGGCTTTAGGGTTCAGCACAATGCCTAGCATGGAATAGACAAGAAAACATTGGTGGAAATAATGAATACTTAAATTCCCAGCATCTAAACTGTGCCTGGCCCATGGAAGGCACTCAGAAGAAATTTCTTTTTTTTTTTTTTTTATTATACTTTAAGTTCTAGGGTACATGTGCATAATGTGCAGGTTTGTTACATATGTATACTTGTGCCATGTTGGTGTGCTGCACCCATCAACTCGTCAGCACCCATCAATTCGTCATTTATATCAGGTATAACTCCCAATGCAATCCCTCCCCCCTCCCCCCTCCCCATGATAGGCCCCGATGTGTGATGTTCCCCTTCCCGAGTCCAAGTGATCTCATTGTTCAGTTCCCACCTATGAGTGAGAACATGCGGTGTTTGGTTTTCTCTTCTTGTGATAGTTTGCTAAGAATGATGGTTTCCAGCTGCATCCATGTCCCTACAAAGGATACAAACTCATCCTTTTTTATGGCTGCATAATATTCCATGGTGTATATGTGCCACATTTTCTTAATCCAGTCTGTCACAGATGGACATTTGGGTTGATTCCAAGTCTTTGCTATTGTGAATAGTCCCGCAATAAATATACGTGTGCATGTGTCTTTATAGCAGCATGATTTATAATCCTTTGGGTATATACCCAGTAGTGGGATGGCTGGGTCATATGGTACATCTAGTTCTAGATCCTTGAGGAATCGCCATACTGTTTTCCATAATGGTTGAACTAGTTTACAATCCCACCAACAGTGTAAAAGTGTTCCTATTTCTCCACATCCTCTCCAGCACCTGTTGGTTCCTGACTTTTTAATGATTGCCATTCTAACTGGTGTGAGATGGTATCTCATTGTGGTTTTGATTTGCATCTCTCTGATGGCCAGTGATGATGAGCATTTTTTCATGTGTCTGTTGGCTGTATGAATGTCTTCTTTTGAGAAATGTCTGTTCATATCCTTTGCCCACTTTTTGATGGGGTTGTTTGTTTTTTTCTTGTAAATTTGAGTTCTTTGTAGATTCTGGATATTAGCCCTTTGTCAGATGAGTAGATTGCAAAAATGTTCTCCCATTCTGTAGGTTGCCCATTCACTCTGATGGTAGTTTCTTGTGCTGTGCAGAAGCTCTTTAGTTTAATGAGATCCCATTTGTCAATTTTGGCTTTTGCTGCCATTGCTTTTGGTGTTTTAGACATGAAGTCCTTGCCCATGCCTATGTCCTGAATGGTATTACCTAGGTTTTCTTCTAGGGTTTTTATGGTATTAGGTCTAACATTTAAGTCTCTAATCCATCTTGAATTAATTTTCGTATAAGGAGTAAGGAAAGGATCCAGTTTCAGCTTTCTACTTATGGCTAGCCAATTTTCCCAGCACCATTTATTAAATAGGGAATCCTTTCCCCATTTCTTGTTCCTCTCAGGTTTGTCAAAGATCAGATGGCTGTAGATGTGTGGTATTATTTCTGAGGACTCTGTTCTGTTCCATTGGTCTATATCTCTGTTTTGGTACCAGTACCATGCTGTTTTGGTTACTGTAGACTTGTAGTATAGTTTGAAGTCAGGTAGCGTGATGCCTCCAGCTTTGTTCTTATGACTTAGGATTGTCTTGGCAATGCGGGCTCTTTTTTGGTTCCATATGAACTTTAAAGCCGTTTTTCCAATTCTGTGAAGAAACTCATTGGTAGCTTGATGGGGATGGCATTGAATCTATAAATAACCGTGGGCAGGATGGCCATTTTCACGATATTGATTCTTCCTATCCATGAGCATGGTACGTTCTTCCATTTGTTAGTGTCCTCTTTTATTTCACTGAGCTGTGGTTTGTAGTTCTCCTTGAAGAGGTCCTTTACATCCCTTGTAAGTTGGATTCCTAGGTATTTTATTCTCTTTGAAGCAATTGTGAATGGAAGTTCATTCCTGATTTGGCTCTCTGTTTGTCTGTTACTGGTGTATAAGAATGCTTGTGATTTTTGCACATTAATTTTGTATCCTGAGACTTTGCTGAAGTTGCTTATCAGCTTAAGGAGATTTTGGGCTGAGACAATGGGGTTTTCTAAATATACAATCATGTCATCTGCAAACAGGGACAGTTTGAATTCTTCTTTTCCTAACTGGATACCCGTTATTTCTTTCTCTTGCCTGATTGCCCTAGCCAGAACTTCCAACACGATGTTGAATAGGAGTGGTGAGAGAGGGCATCCCTGTCTTGTGCCAGTTTTCAAAGGGAATTTTTCCAGTTTTTGCCCATTCAGTATGATATTGGCTGTGGGTTTGTCATAAATAGCTCTTATTATTTTGAGGTACGTTCCATCAATACCGAATTTATTGAGCGTTTTTAGCATGAAGGGCTGTTGAATTTTGTCAAAAGCCTTTTCTGCATCTATTGAGATAATCAGGTGGTTCTTGTCTTTGGTTCTGTTTATATGCTGGATTACGTTTATTGATTTGTGAATGTTGAACCAGCCTTGCATCCCAGGGATGAAGCCCACTTGATCATGGTGGATAAGCTTTTCGATGTGCTGCTGAATCCGGTTTGCAAGTATTTTATTGAGTATTTTTGCATCGATGTTCATCAGGGATATTGGTCTAAAATTCTCTTTTTTTGTTGTGTCTCTGCCAGGCTTTGGTATCAGGATGATGTTGGCCTCATAAAATGAGTTAGGGAGGATTCCCTCTTTTTCTATTGATTGGAATAGTTTCAGAAGGAATGGTACCAGCTCCTCCTTGTACCTCTGGTAGAATTCAGCTGTGAATCCATCTGGTCCTGGACTTTTTTTGGTTGGTAAGCTATTAATTACTGCCTCAATTTCAGAGCCTGCTATTGGTCTATTCAGGGATTCAACTTCTTCCTGGTTTAGTCTTGGAAGAGTATAAGTGTCCAGGAAATTATCCATTTCTTCTAGATTTTCTAGTTGATTTGCGTAGAGGTGTTTTTGGTATTCTCTGATGGTAGTTTGTATTTCTGTGGGGTCAGTGGTGATATCCCCTTTATCATTTTTTATTGCGTCTATTTGATTCTTCTCTCTTTTCTTCTTTATTAGTCTTACTAGCGGTCTGTCAATTTTGTTGATTTTTTCAAAAAACCAACTCCTGGATTCATTGATTTTTCAAAGGGTTTTTTGTGTCTCTATCTCCTTCAGTTCTGCTCTGATCTTAGTTATATCTTGCCTTCTGCTAGCTTTTGAATGTGTTTGCTCTTGCTTCTCTAGTTCTTTTCATTGTGATGTTAGAGTGTCAATTTTAGATCTTTCCAACTTTCTCTTGTGGGCATTTAGTACTATAAATTGCCCTCTACACACTGCTTTAAATGTGTCCCAGAGATTCTGGTATGTTGTATCTGTGTTCTCATTGGTTTCAAAGAACATCTTTATTTCTGCCTTCATTTCGTTATGTACCCAGTAGTCATTCAGGAGCAGGTTGTTCAGTTTCCATGTAGTTGAGCGATTTTGATTGAGTTTCTTAGTCCTGAGTTCTAGTTTGATTGCACTGTGGTCTGAGAGACAGTTTGTTATAATTTCTGTTCTTGTACATTTGCTGAGGAGTGCTTTACTTCCAATTATGTGGTCAATTTTGGAATAAGTGCGATGTGGTGCTGAGAAGAATGTATATTCTGTTGATTTGGGGTGGAGAATTGTATAGATGTCTATTAGGTCCACTTGGTGCAGAGATGAGTTCAATTCCTGGATATCTTTGTTAACTTTCTGTCTCATTGATCTGTCTAATGTTGACAGTGGAGTGTTGAAGTCTCCCATTATTATTGTATGGGAGTCTAAGTCTCTTTGTAAGTCTCTAAGGACTTGCTTTATGAATCTGGGTGCTCCTGTATTGGGTGCATATATATTTAGGATAGTTAGCTCTTCCTGTTGAATTGATCCCTTTACCTTTATGTAATGGCCTTCTTTGTCTCTTTTGATCTTTGATGGTTTAAAGTCTATTTTATCAGAGACTAGGATTGCAACCCCTGCTTTTTTTTGTTTTCCATTTGCTTGGTAGATCTTCCTCCATCCCTTTATTTTGAGCCTATGTATGTCTCTGCATGTGAGATGGGTCTCCTGAATACAGCAGACTGATGGGTCTTGACTCTTTATCCAGTTTGCCAGTCTGTGTCTTTTAATTGGAGCATTTAGTCCATTTACATTTGAGGTTAATATTGTTATGTGTGAACTTGATCCTGCCATTATGATACTAATTGGTTATTTTGCTCGTTAGTTGATGCAGTTTCTTCCTAGCCTTGATGGTCTTTACATTTTGGCATGTTTTTGCAATGGCTGGTACCGGTTGTTCCTTTCCATGTTTAGGGCTTCCTTCAGGGCCTCTTGAAAGGCAGGCCTGGTGGTGACAAAATCTCTAAGCATTTGCTTATCTGTAAAGGATTTTATTTCTCCTTCACTTATGAAACTTAGTTTGGCTGGATATGAAATTCTGGGTTTAAAATTCTTTTCTTTAAGAATGTTGAATATTGGCCCCCACTCTCTTCTGGCTTGTAGAGTTTGTGCCGAGAGGTCTGCTGTAAGTCTGATGGGCTTCCCTTTGTGGATAACCCGACCTTTCTCTCTGGCTGCCCTTAAGATTTTTTCCTGCATTTCAACTTTGGTGAATCTGGCAATTATGTGTCTTGGAGTTGCTCTTCTCGAGGAGTATCTTTCTGGTGTTCTCTGTATTTCCTGAATTTGAATGTTGGCCTGCCCTACTGGGTTGGGGAAGTTCTCCTGGATGATATCCTGAAGAGTGTTTTCCAACTTGGTTCCATTTTCCCCCTCACTTTCAGGCACCCCAATCAGACATAGATTTGGTCTTTTTACATAATCCCATACTTCTTGCAGGCTTTGTTCATTTCTTTCTCTTCTTTTTTCTTTTGGTTTCTCTTCTCGCTTCATTTCATTCATTTGATCCTCAATTGCTGATACTCTTTCTTCCAGTTGATCGAGTCGGTTACTGAAGCTTGTGGATTTGTCACGTATTTCTCGTGTCATGGTTTTCATCTCTGTCATTTCATTTATGACCTTCTCTGCATTAATTATTCTAGCTATCAATTCTTCCACTCTTTTTTCAAGATTTTTAGTTTCTTTGCGCTGGGTACGTAATTCCGCCTTTAGCTCTGAGAAGTTTGATGGACTGAAGCCTTCTTCTCTCATTTCGTCAAAGTCATTCTCTGACCAGCTTTGATCCATTGCTGGCAATGAGCTGCGCTCCTTTGCAGGGGGAGATGCGCTCTTATTTCTTGAATTTCCAGCTTTTCTGCCCTGCTTCTTCCCCATCTTCATGGTTTTATCTGCCTCTGGTCTTTGATGATGGTGACGCACTGATGGGGTTTTGGTATAGGTGTTCTTCCTGTTTGATAGTTTTCCTTCTAATAGTCAGGACCCTCAGCTGTAGGTCTGTTGGAGATTGCTTGAGGTCCACTCCAGACCCTGTTTGCCTGGGTATCAGCAGCAGAGGTTGCAGAAGATAGAATATTGCTGAACAGCGAGTGTACCTGTCTGATTCTTACTTTGGAAGCTTCCTCTCAGGGGTGTACTCCACCCTGTGAGGTGTGGGGTGTCAGACTGCCCCTAGTGGGGGATGTCTCCCAGTTAGGCTACTCAGGGGTCAGGGACCCACTTGAGCAGGCAGTCTGTCCGTTCTCAGATCTCAACCTCCGTGTTGGGAGATCCACTGCTCTCTTCAAAGCTGTCAGACAGAGTCGTTCGCGTCTGCACAGGCCTCTGCTGCTTCCCCTTTTGTTGTTTAGCTGTGCCCTGTCCCCAGAGGTGGAGTCTACAGAGACAGGCAGGTTTCCTTGAGCTGCTGTGAGCTCCACCCAGTTCGAGCTTCCCAGCGGCTTTGTTTACCTACTTAAGCCTCAGCAATGGCGGGCTCCCCTCCCCCAGCCTCGCTGCTGCCGTTTCGGTTAGATCGCAGACTGCTGTGCTAGCAATGAGGGAGGCTCGGTGGCCGTGGGACCCTCCCGGCCAGGTGTGGGTATAATCTCCTGGTGTGCCCATTTGCTTAAAGCGCAGTATTGGGGTGGGAATTACCCGATTTTCCAGGTGTTGTGTGTCTCAGTTCCCCTGGCTAGGAAAAGGGATTCCCTTCCCCCTTGCGCTTCCTAGGTGAGGCGATGCCTCGCCCTGCTTCAGCTCTCGCTGGTTGGGCTACAGCAGCTGACCAGCACCAATTGTCCGGCACTCCCCAGTGAGATGACCCCAGTACCTCAGTTGAAAATGCAGAAATCACCGGTCTTCTGTGTCGCTCGCGCTGGGAGTTGGAGACTGGAGCTGTTCCTATTCGGCCATCTTGCTCCGCCTCCTCAGAAGAAATTTCTAAATGAAGAACTAAACTTCTGAAGCCCCCCTGGCTGGCGCATGGTCTCCCTCCTCAAGTTCCATTGAGTGGACTCCGCATTCCAGCAGACTGAAGCAAGGAGTCATTTATCAAGTAGGCTGGTACACTATCAACAACCAATTTTTACAACAATACAAAATCCTCTGTCGCTCATAAATTACTTCAAGATAAATACCAGGCCTTAAAGTGAAGTGCTGCCAGATTAATGAACAGTTCCAGAATCAAATGAGTGGTTTCTAACGTCTGGAGGGCCTCCTTTATGGAGAGTTTGCCAGGACTGGGAATGGGCCTATGATTTAGCCATCCGTATTTCAGGTCCTGCATAGCATATGTTTTCAAGCCAGCTGGTAGGGGTGAGTGAGGCAATCCGAGGACTTGGATACATTGCTTTGTGTGCCGAGTTAACTGTCTCATGTAGAGACTGAAACTGTGAGACTGATTTCTTTAGTCCCATAACCTAACCAGCTGAGCTTATCATCTTGACCACCTGAATGGATTCAGAGCGTCCCAGGAAAGGAGCATAGCACAGAAGAGATGCACAGGAAGTCACACTGATTCAAAACTCAGCAGAGAGAGAATGTTTGGATAGCATCCTCGATACTTCACTTCCTGCTCACAAGAATGGCAAGGGCTTCAAAGTTATCACCTCCTTCCTTGTTCCACCCAAGCCCTGACCCTTGACTGTATGACAGCAAAGAGCGATGAAGGTCATGTTCCCAAATGTCTTGCAAGATTGCTGGCAGGGACACCAAGAAGAACTCATCCAGATTTTTTGCCACGATATTTTTTGCCACAATATTTTGAGTTTCCTTTTGTCAACTTTATATGAGCTTTGCTTTTGATCCACCCCAAATATAGGAAGATCAGAGTTCACATCCTTCTCTCCCTCCCCAGGAAAGACCTTCCTGGCTGGTTGCAGGGACTGTCAAGGACTCTGATGTGCTCCTAGGGAGGGAAATTTATAGGGGGGTTAGCATGAATCAGAAACAGTACTGGGCATTTCACATCTGTTATTTAATCTGCAGAGACGAATGTTTAAAGACAATCTGAAGCACCTTCCCTCTAATCTGCCTTCAGAGTTTGTTTTTAAAAGTTAAAGACTACTACCAAGCATCATGCCCAATACACGAGTGCTCTATGTATATGTGTAGGACACATTGGAAAGTGAAAAGAATGAGTAATAGAATAATACATAGGCTACATAATTCTTACTAGGGATAGATTTATCTGGCTAATCCATTGTCACTCTTGTCATCCAAGAAAAGTGTCCAGTAGGATACTGTGGTTTTAAGGTTTTATTTATTGATATATTTGTGCCAGGAATATACTTAAAACCACTGGAAACATAATAAATTTTCAGGTGGACAGGAGTAAATGAGAGTTCTGGGAACCATGCCACCAGCGAGATATCATCACATGCAGTTACAAGAGGGCACCAGGTAGGATGACCATAATTCCCAATCTGCCCAGAACTGCCCTGGCTTACTCATAGTGTCCCCTTTCATTGTCAAATGTGCCCCAGTTTGCATGTTCACACGTCAGAAGACTCAACAGTGTCAAGATGGCAACTCTCTCCAAATTAATCTGTAGAATCAACAAAATGTCAATCAAAATCCCAACAGGCTTTTCTGTAGAAACTATCAAACTGACTCTAAAATTCATATGACTATATGACTATTCATATGACTATATGACTATATGACTATATGACTATATGAATTTTAGAACCAAGAAGAACCAAGAAGTCCAGAAGCAACTCTGAAAAGGAACAAACTTGGAAGACCAAAACTATCTTGGTTCAGATTTATTATAAACTTATAGTAATCAGCACAGTGTAGTATTGATGGAAACAAAACAAACCAAAATAATCAATGGAACAGAATGGAAAGTGCAGAAGCAGATCCATGCATATGTGGACAATTGACTTTTGACGAAAGTGTAAAAGCCGTCTAGCAGGGATAGAATAATCTTTTCAACAAATGGTGCTGAGTCTAGGTGCTGTGGCTCACACCGATAATCCCAGGGCTTTGGGAGGCCAACGTGGGAGGATCACTTGATGCCAGGAGTTCAAAACCAGCCTGGGAAACACAGCAAGATCTCACCTCTAAAAAAAAAAAACTTCTTAATTAGCTGGGCATGGTGGCACTCACATGTAGTCCTAGCTATTTGGGAGGCTCAGGCAGGAGGATTGCTTGAGCCTGGGATTTCAAGGTTGCAGTGAACTATGATCATGCCCACACTACTGCACTCCAGCCTGAGTGACAGAGCAAGACCCTGTCTCTTAAAAACAAAATCATTGAATATTCGTATGCAAAAAAATTAACTTTGATTTATGGCACCAAACTGTATGCAAAACTTTACTCAAAATGGATGGTAGACTTCAGGATAAACCTAAAACCATAAAACTTCTGGGAGAAAACCTGTCAATTAGCCATAAAAGAACAAATTAATAAATCAGATTTCATCAAAACTTTAAAATTTTGCTTTGTGAAGGCTTGCTAAAGAATGAAAAGATAAGCCACAAAGAAAATATGTAGAAAACATATATCTGATAAGCAACTTGTTATCTAGGACACAAAAAGAAGTCTCAAAATATAAGAAAACAAGCAGAGAAACGGAAGGACTTGCCAAGGTTTCCATATGAGTGAACAGCAAACCTGGGATCATCCTGCATCTCCCCACTCCCAAGCCCCAGCTCCATTCTCCCTGCCAGGAAGTCCCTTGTCAGAGTCAATACGGAAACATAGGTGGTGCAGTAAGAAAGTACCCAAATCTTACTTTAAATCCTGGCACCACCACTTACTGGCCTTTGAAGCACTTGTATGACTTCTTGGTTTTCTCATTGGAATATTGGGAAGGTAATTTCTTTTAAGTGCCCTGGTTTAGATGATAAATTATAAGGTCACTTTACCATTACATGACCCTTGGGGCATAGGAGATCACCAAAAAGGAGCAGAGGGCACTAAAAGGAGAGGTAGAGAACCACCAATGACCTGCTTTACTCCTTCAGTACTGTGCCCAGCCTGGACTCTGAGTCCTGTGTTGTAGTTATGAGGAGCCACAGCTACTTGTCAACCTGTCCAATTACACTTCTGGAATCCCAATAAGAAGTGCTTAGAAATACAAGGCTCCAATTACCACAGGTCTCATATTGCTTCCCAGGAAGTGCTTGCTTTAGAATGCCTTTGGGAACTCCTCCCCCCAATACTTCAGGTAGTCAATACTTTCACAGTAGGATCCAGACTTTATGTGCTTAAATGCATAGCATAGGAGAAAATCTTTCTGGCATCTCAGGGATTCCCCTTTCCCCTCACTTGTATTCTTCCACTTCCTTCATTCCAGCTATCTAAGCAGTTCTCCAAGTGCAGATAGTGAAGGAAGAGGCCTCCCTCAGGCCCCCTCCCAAATCTGTATAAAGTATTTTGTCTCTCTCTCTCTCTCTCTCTCACTCACACACACACACCCTGAGAACTATTTAGGTAACCTTCTAACCTTCTCTTTCAGTTTGTGGTTTCCCCCATACACAGACCCAAAGACATGGATTCAAGTGCAAATAGCTAATTTTAGAGAGAATCTCAAGAAACACTGTCAGGGGAGTTGGGAAATGGGGAAATGAGACAGGGAAGGGGAGATGGCAATAAACGTAGTTACCACTGTGGATAATTGGAGTTTAATCCAAATGACATCTCTGGGAGCCAGTGCAGAAAATTCACCTCAGGGCCATCTCACCAGAGCAGTGAGGGATCTGAGGTATTTATATACCAACTCCCTGAGTCATTGGTTGAGTCAGTGCTGACTTGGACAAGCTTAGTCCAGTTGCGAGCCAGAAATTTAAACAGCTTAAACTCCTCCATGGCTGTGATATGTCTTATTAAAATTTGAACCCCAGACTAACATAGCATAGTTCCTGCTACTGAGAGCCTCTTATGCTGGAGCCAAAGCAATCTCTGGCTTCTCAAGATGGACTTCAGGCAAATGGCAATTGGAAATTGACCGGTCTGCACTGAAGTGGCAAGAGTGAGTAGGGGACACCAGGTTACTTTTTCATGGAATTATAGCACCATTTAACAAGCACTGAATAGCACACTTAGTGTGGCATGCTCACCAAATACCCATAGGCTTACCCATATTTGATGACCAAAAGACTGAACGGAAGAAACACGGATCATTTCCAAGTCAAAGCACTTAAGAGTCAGTATGCAACCTTTGTACCCTCTCTTCCCATTATACAGCAACTGAAAAGCTGCATGTTCCAGACTGGGTAGCTACAGCATGCAAACAGACTAGATCCTTAAGTTGCCACTGGGAAAGTAGCTGACCTGGAAAGTTGCAGGACCCACAGCCAACTTTGTGCAAAAGAGAAATAAACCTACATATGCTAAGGTGCTGAGATTTTCAGGTTTGTTTGTTACTGCAGCAGAGCTTAACCTAACCTGACTCATATAGTTAGAAACTTTGTCCTGATTTCAATTTTATGTATTCATTGAACAAATAATTATTAAAAGCCCTGTATATTCTTGATGCTGAGGATACAGCAGTGAACAAAAGAACAAAAAGATTCTTCTTCTATGAGATATAATATATGTTAATAGGAAGGCAGTTTTGCCAATAAGGAAAACGTTTTTTTCTCCTCATAGTAACTGTAAAAGGCAGAATGGTAAATAAGCAGCCCAGAAGGGGAAATGTTCTATTTTGACAGAAGGAAAACAGTCAGTTGTTATGTGTGAGGGAAAGTTGTTAGAGAAAAGGAAAGAAAAATACCAATGCAAACTTCTTGTTGTACATCATTTCAATACTTGTTGAGTACCAATTATAGGCCAGGGTTTATGCTGGATGCCAGGGATTGGGAAGAAAATAAGAATCATGCTATGCTTGACAAGCTGAATCTAGTGAGAGGAGAGAAATGTAAACCAAGCATAAATTCTTTGATGGCTTCTCTGTCTCTTAATTAACCTTTGAATCTCAGACTGTCACAGGATAGATGCCCAATAAGTATTTATAGAATATACTAATAACTGCACTATATTGTTTCCCTCAACCTCAGAAGAAAAGCTACATTAGAAAGGAACAAATCAGACTGGACATGATGGCTCACATCTGTAATCCCACCACTTTGGGAGGCCAAGGCAGGAGGATTGCTTGAGGCCAGAAGTTTGAGACCAGCCTGAGTAACACAGTGAGATCATGTCTCTACAAAAAATAAAAAAAAATTGTCCTGGTGTGGTGGCATGCACCTGTGGTCCTAGTTATTGGGGAGCCTGAGGTTGAAGGATCACTTGAGCCCAAGAGTTTGAGGTTAGCATGAGCTATGCTCATGCCACTGCACCCCAGCATAAAGAATAGAGTGAGATCCAAATAAAAAGAAAAAAAAAAAAAAAAGATAGCCCATACCCTTACACACCTTCACACCCTTACCTACTCAGCCTTCGCAAATCAACACCTAAGGAGGAGACTTCCTATATTACTCCCAGAGTGCACAGTACAGGGCTCAGCAATGAGCAGTCAACTGAAAGATTGAGCTCCATGGAGGTACAAAGGCCTAACAGCTGTTGAGAGTTTAACTTGAATAATCCATAAGGTGGAATGTTAACCCTAGGGACCAAAATAAAGTCAGCAACTTTCCACTTCAAGCATATCCAGCCTACATAGATCACTGCAAATCCCTGAAGTCTATGTCAAGGACTTGTGAACATTTCAAGAAATGTCAATACCTCTAGCACTGCCCCTATTTTAAAGAGAAGTAAAGGCACTATATACATCCAGAAAATAAGTCAAATCAGTGCATTTGTTAAGTCCCGGGGTCTCCTGTGGCCATATTCTCACCTCTAGTTCTGTTCTCAACCTTCTCGATCCCTCTGTGCTGCTGGGACTCTGTTGGTTTCTCTTATAAGTAAGCAGATCCTGGGGAATGTCCTTGGCAGATTCTGCTTTGGAGAAACTAACTAACTAAATCAAACTGACAAACCATTTAACAACATAACTTAAAACAAGGTTGTTCTTTCCCTAAGAGCAGGGCACCCTCAGCCTCTTCAGATTTCTGGGTAACATTAGAGGTTCAGGGCATCTCGAGCCTGCAAGCTGCCATTTGTGGGGTCTATGGAGGAAGTAGAGCACCGATTTCCACCCCCAACCGGACCTGCTTCTTCACCCAGTTGGTCTTCAGTGTGTCCCTTCCTGCTCATCCCTCACTCCCTGGCCCCCACTGTTCCACGATGACTGATAAACTGCCAGTGGATTCATACTACTTAAAACAGAGAGTATCTAAAATGATCACTACAATTTACCAGCCCCTTTTATCCTTGGGCAAATTCCTCTTACTTAGCTAACTGCTTTGTCTGGCCAGGAAACAGCTTTGTGAAATATAATCCAAGGTACCACGAAGTTTTGTAATCTGTTTCTGTTAGATATACAACCTACCCTATATCTAACCCCAACAGTTGGAAATCATATTAACTGACCTCTGATAAGCATTAGGAACCAGTTGCTTCTCACTACTAATCATCTATTTTTGGAACTGAATGCGAAGGAAACATATGCTCAGTCATGACTGTGACTCTTTAAAACAAAGTCTATTCATCTTTCATCTTCCCGCATTGCTTGATTCTTTTTTTTTTTTTTTTTTTTTCTCACCTACCCTGACCCATCACTTTAGCCCTGAAAATTTCAAAAAAAAAATGGGTGGGAGGATTGTTTTTCTTTTCTTCATCCCTTCCCCACCCCAAATCCCCATCCCTGTAGAATAGCAAACCACATCTTACCTATGTGGAATGCAGAAGGAATGTTTTCCTTTTGATATTAAAAAGTCCTCCCACCAACTAGGTAAACATTGGCCACATCACAGAGCTGGTATGTTATTGCAGAGCAGAGGGGAGCACAAATCCAGAGTGTTTTCAGGGTCGTGTCGAAAGGAATCTCAGGCATTGGCCGCAACTCCAGGGAAGAGATGAAAACACTGTGTACATGTGTCAGAATGCCAACTGCAACTGCATGCATGGATTGCTACAGTGACAGAGGATTCAATTGAACAATGGGATCTTCTTTACAAGTAGTGTGTGGGATTCCCTCTCCTCCTCCAAGACAGGATCCTGGCTGAGATTAAACAGAGTGTTCTTGGAGGTTCCAGCAACAACAGGTCGATTTTTGAACAGTGCTGTCAACAGGGCACCATTGCAATCCAATGCTTTGAGAATTGCTGAACAAAAGCAAAGTGTCAGACTGTGTCACGGGGATCAATCAGTCAAGGACACATCTTTCCTATGTCCTTAGGGGTATGACATTCCCAACTACCACTGAACAGCAGAAAAGTGGGACTAGGGAAAATTTAAATGATTATTCTCATTGCACCCAGGTTTCAATATGGACAATTTGCAATGATCTGAGATGAAGTTGTGACGTTGTGAAATGTTGAGCTAATGCAGTTGCATTCCAAGGCTTCACAGAGGGAATGTGGCATGCTGGTCCCATTCTGTGTTTGATTTGCTTGATGGTAATAGGAGAGTTATTTCAACTCTCTTTCTCCATTTCTCCACCCCTTAGGAAAAAAAGACCATTTTAATCCTCCAGTAGAGCATCCAAGAGGATTAAGAAGTAATAAGTTATCTATGTGAAAAGTCCTCCATTGTACCCATAGAGATTTTGTCGATTATTAATAAAAACACCCCAAGGCTTCCATTTTTCCTTGGATTCTGAGTATGTGGTTACTTTTGTTCATGGCATCCAATGGTAAGTTAATTTTATTAAGAACATTTTTAGAAAGCTAGAATGTCAGAAGTTGACACTACTCTCTTTCCAGTCCTCTATTCTTGGTAACATCATTAAACATCAGCTGGCCCCAAAGGCAAGTTGCACCTTTTTTTAATCTAACAGCCATTCTGTGGATAGCATTTGTTTTCCATTGCTGCCAAGGAGACAATCTGGCTCTCATTTCCTTTGAAGAAGAGCCCGTTATGATGAGTCAGGTCTACACTGGGAATAATTAAGTCAAATAAATGAGCCCTTCCAGCTGCCTGTAGCATCACTCAACACCCCCCTGTAGCAGATGCAGGAGACATTTCTGGAACAAAAGCAGAGTTTATCTGTCGTGAGTTCCCCCTTCCACTTGCCCAAGGGATGCTATCAAAACGTATGCAAGGTAATTATGGCTCCTCTCTTTGCATCTGGAAAAGCGAAAACGGATCCATAGAATCGCGCGGAGATCTCATTGTCTTTCTGCCCTACCAGAGAAAGCTCCTGCCGCATGAGGAAATAAGAACCAGCTGGCAAGCTTGGGCAAGACACCTGCCTTGTGCCACATTTGCCTTCATGGTCTCCCGGCCACCTTATCCTCAGTTGTCACATCGGCTGGCAGGAGAAAAAGGAAATTCAATGACACTGGAGTCATGTACCAGCCCTTGTTAGTATTCCACTTGAGCTGATATCTGCAGCTCATCACTCAGGCAAGCATCTGGCCCAGCCACCTCCACAACTCACACTCTCAGGTAGTTTTCTTGTGTGTTCAACATCTCGTATACACAGAAGGGGATTAATCTGGGGATGAATTAGAAATACAAACTGCTATCCAGGTTAAAGATCTCCCCTGTGCCGATCTGGGCACCAGGACGTGGAAAATGAGATTAAAAACCATATATAGAATAAGTCTTTTATCCAAGAGTCTCATTACTCAGAGAGAAAAAAGAATCCTCAGTTTTGTTTCTCTCCCTCAACTTTATGAAACAATTTAAAGATTACTATAATGTAGGAACCCTCATGAGTTGCACCACCAAATTCCACAACCTGGAATTTTATACCTTACATTAACATGGGTCACTAACCTCCTCCAAGGGGACTGATGATGCATTTCAGGCTGGCCAGATCATGTGCCTTTCCCAAGGAATATGTGGTCTTCAAGATCCCATCACTTAACTTTTTAAATCTAAATCACCATTTGAAGCCTCTCGTGCAAGTGGTTTGTCTTGAGTTGTCTTTGCTTTGCTTGCCCAAGGGGTTTTATTATTCTGGGTTATTCTAGCTCCACAGGAAATGAGAATATCAATATCTACACTCTGTCTTTAAAAAAAAAATTAGAGGAATTTGGCCTACATTGCAGTAGTAACTCAGAACAAAAGACTGCTCCCCAATCCTTCCTTCCAAGCTGCCTACGCTATAGTGATCACCACATCTCACATCTACCGGGAAGTAAATGATGCCTCAGTAGAACCTCAGGAAGGACAGGACAGCTGTAAACCTCAAAAATGAGCACATCTGCAACCATTCTGGGGCAATAGCCTGTCAAACAAAGTTTATCACAAAGCAGTTTTAATTCAGTCATTGAATAGTTCATTGTTGAGTGACCGCTGAATGCAAAGCAATTTTACCTTACCTGTTCCACCCTCACTTGTGAACATCAGCCTTGCTGTCCTTCAGTTGTACAGTAAACCCTGAATCCAGAGGCCTCCCCTCCTCAGGCACCAGTGTAATTCGCAGTTATGGGAGATAAAGAAGGCTTTCCTTATGAGGCTCAATTTAAACTCTCAGTGCTGGCTCACAGCCCAGCCCCTACAGATTCCCCCATCTTACCTTCCTCTGACATGAAATCTTCCAGGTATAAGTTAAGGAGCCCTAATCCCACATTGCCTATGGATTAACCCAGGATAGAGGACATCATAACCCTAAATGAAGTACAATTAATTTTTTTAATCTGTGGCAGCCTTTAAGCAATTTCATTCACTTGCCTTGCCCTAACCTAACTTCCTCTCCTGGGATGTGTCAGCAAGGCTCATTATTAAGAAACACTGGCATCATCCTCACCATGATCTTGTGACCTCAGTACCTCCGCTTCCATGAGCAAACCTCAACTGTTCCAAAGTGAAACAGTGTTTCACCTCTCCCAAGAGTCTGGGTCCAAGTCATGCTGCCAACTTCAAACAGAAGGAAAGATGTGAGGAAAGAAGGAAGACCCCCTCATTGAGGCAGAAGAGTAGCCTCAGGTCCCCTGACACCCAGAGGAGGTACACAGCTAGATTTACTCTGGTATCCCCAGACCACAGGTGCAGCATGGCTCACATGTGCAATGAATTCAGCATGTGATTTGGGTCGAGTGTGGGAGTGGATGCTCACACATGCAGTCACTGAAGCCTGGACTGTGCTCAGTGAGGCGAGAAGAGGGGAACTGAGGTCTAGCAAGACCCATTAATTCATATGATCATTGTCCTAGCTGGTCAGGCTGGATTGAATTCACAGCAGGGTGGCCTCATAGCCCCTACTGTTATAACCAGGGTAGGGATCACAAAAATTTTTAATTGCTGGTAAAACAAATGGAACAAAACTTTAAAATACAATTTTCTGCTCCCCCAACCCCTGGCCCCACCCCATGTCTTTAACCTGTGATCGAAAGGATATTAAGATCTTGGGTGTATCAACAGTCCAGAGGACAAGAAGGAAAATCCTGGGATGTTAAATATTCTGCAACAAGAAAAGTAACTGGAGAGGTGACTAAATTCATTGCAGCTGTTTTGCCCTCCTCTTTTTTTTCTCTCGCTCCCTCTTTCCTAGAAGTCCCCTAGTAAGAAGTAAAAGAGATAATGGCTTTGCAGTGCATGTTTTTCCTGGAATTGGAAGGAATTTTAACAAAGGAGCCTTTCAGAATGACCCCCCGCACACCTGCTTTTCACCTGAAGTAGGACAAGATTGGTGCCCCCAACATCATTCTCCATGTGGCCCCAGGTTGGGGTGGGGGGTGGCCACTACTGATAAGCTCTTAGCAATTTCCCTATTTGTGGACTCCAAAGTTCCTTAGCTTGACAACTGATGAATAAGTTTTCTTTTGTGGGATAAGAATAGGTGACCTTTTCCCCCTGAATTCCCGTCCTGCGGACGGGGAAGAGAGCCCAGGATCCCTTCTGTTGGCCTTCACACCGTGGGAAAGAGTACCTAGAATTAAAAGCCTGATAAATGCCCTCGAACAGCTTTGAAAATCACTCAGCGTGAGCACTTGCCCCCTGAACAAATGTCCAAGTTGTATCACTACGGGAATGGCTCTCGGGTCACAGACACAGAGGTGATTCTCTTTGTAAATACATTCATACCACTTGTCTCGTTTCTGAAAACAGTTTCAAAAGAATTATTTGCTGAAGTCAGTTTCCTAGGAGAATCCATCACACTTCCCCAGAGATATTTCCACCCTTGCAAACCATTAGATAAACTTAAAGAACAAATTAGTCCTCGTGGTAGGCCACCCCCACCCCATCTCTAGTTCACCACTTCAATCATGCTACTTTCTCAGTGGATTTGAAGCCAAGCTTTCACATCAGAGCCCTCCAACCAAGAGCCTGAGTGCATAACTCATAAGAACAATCAAGTAACAATGTTTTTCTTTCCATTCTTCACGTCTAGTATCTGCTGCCTTGTGAATGGGGTGCCCATCAGCAGGAAGGGTTAGAGCTAGGGTAAGTGTGTAGGGAGTAAGCCTTGAAAAGAAAGAGGTGAGGAAAGAGCAGCAAAATCAGGACTGTCCCAGGAAGTGTCAGTCAAGGGTTTTGAAACCCCTCAAATAGTTACTTCTGCTGTCTTGGTTTTGTCTACCTCTCCTCTTTTTTCAATTATCTGCCACCCTAAAAACTACGAGCTATGCCTAACGTAGCGTTCACCAGTTAAGGAACTGCTGGTAACTTTAGAAAAGAGTCCATTCCCCATCAGAAAAAGAACAAAATTTTTTTTAAAAATATTATTTTTGACTGGGCATGGTTGCTCACACCTGTAATCCTGGAACTTTAAGGGGGCAGAGGTGGTCAGATTGCTTGAGGTCAGGAGTTCAAGACCAGCCTGACCAACAGGGTGAAACCCTGTTTCTGCTAAAAATACTACAATCAGCTGGGTATGGTGGCACATGCCTATAATCCCAGCTTCTTGGGAGGCTGAGGCATAAGAATTGCTTGAACTCAGGAGGCGGAGGGTGCAGTGAGCCAAGATCATACCACTACCCTCCAGCCTGGGTGACACAGTGAGACTTTGCCTCAAAAAAAAAAAAAATTATATATATATGTAATTATTTTAGGCCAAGGGCAGTGGCTTACACCTGTAATTTTAACATTTTGGGAGGCAGAGGTGGGAGGATAAGCCTGGGAGTTTCAGACCAGCCTGGGCAACATAGTAAGATCTTGTCTCTACAAAAATATTTTTGAATTAGTCAGGCGTGGTGGTGCATACCTGTAGTCCCAGCTACTTAGGAAGCTGGGGCAAGAGAATTCTGCTGCTGCATTTTGTGCTACTGCACTCCAGCCTGGGCAACACAGTGAGACCCCGTCTAAAAAATAAAAAAAAAAGAAATACACACACATAGATAGATAGATAGACAGACAGACAGATAGATAGATAGATAGATAGATAGATAGATAGACAGACAGACAGACAGACAGACAGACAGACAGACAGACAGACAGATAGATAGATAGATAGATAGATAGATAGATAGATAGATAGATAGATAGATAGATCCATTTTAGAGCTACAGCAAAATTAAGGGGAAGGTGCAGCAAGGTCCCATATAGCTCCTGCTCCCACACGTGTATAGCCTCCTTCATTATCCACACCTCTGGACAGAGTGAAATATTTGTTACAATTGATAAACCTGCGTTGACACATCATTGTCACTTGAGCTCCATAGTTTGCATTAGGGTTCATTCTGGGTGTTTTATATTCTACAGGTTTGGACAAATGTATAATGACACGCATCCACCAATATAGTATCATACAGAGAGTTTCCACTGAACAAAACCTATTTTTATTAAGTTGGCATACAATAAATGAATTAAGCAACATAGCAGCACAGTGTAGTGGGGAAAGCAGAGACTCTGGAGTCAAGCAAGCCAGGATTCATGCTCTGCTTCTATTACTTACATTGTTGTGGTTAAGGCAGGTTACTCTCTAAGATTCTCTTTTCTCCTCTGTAACATTAGAATGATTATACTTACATGATTCAAGTAAGAATAAAATGAGAAAAAATGAAATAATGAAGGGTAACACACTTGGTACAATGTCATAATAAATAGCAGCTAGCTACTCCCATCCTTGATGTGTATCCAACCATAACTGTGATCCCATCATTAACAGGTTCTGACATTTTGACTTGTCTCTGTTTTCTTTTTTATAATAAGAAGTGGCAAACAATGTCAACAGCCAGCTCAGTTACCCATAATAGTTGCAATACTTAAGCAGCAAAATAACACGTCAAATTATAAAGAAAAATCTCTCACACAAAATGGGAGAAAGAAATACTGGAAAGAAATGAGAGGTAAATTCACAACTTCCACAGTGCATTCTCTGAGAGAAGCAAGTTTGGCTGTGATTTAAATCTTAATAGGTAATTTAAATATAGATGTATACCATTATAAAAGTGCCTTTCATTGAGTTAAAGAATTTCAGGATTGTTAAGTCCAAATCGTTATCAGATACCTGAATATCATTAAAAATCCTTTTTACATTAATTTACTCTTTAGAGCACTTTTCAAAAATGCTATTTAGGAATCCCTGAATAAGCAAAATGGTCACAATCCAAGAATAAGAGATTAGAAGTGATAAAGGGAGGTTATCGTCAGAGAATCCTCTCCATTTATAGGTACTAAGCTGTGAATGGATAAATAACCCTATAATAAACCTTCAAAGGGATGTGTTGGAAGAAATGTACAAATCTAAATATAGTAATTGCTTACCAGTGAGTCAAAGCAATTGGAGAGAGATGCTGTAATAAGAGATAAAGTTCAATCAGCTCCTTTAGTCCAGAATTTTTCAAAGCAAATCCACAGCCCAACTGTACCTAAATCCTCTAGGGACAGTGAGAGATGGTGGTAGACACTGAAAATGCAACCTCTTAAATTTCATCCCAGAACTCTGAACACAAGCTTTGAAGATGGTCATGAAATTAGCATTTTTCAAAAAAGAATGCATTTTTAGTAAATTCTGAATGTGAAACCAGACTTGAAATGTGAAAGGAAGTGAAAAGACAAAGCTAGATACTCATCATTGAAAAAGAGGCAAAGTAGATAATGTGCTAATGGAAAGAAAGAGGAAAAGGAAAATTCAGTCATCTTCATGTGATGTGTCATAACGTATCATTAAGAAAGCACCCATATGACTCATTCCCAACTAAACTGCATCTGAGAGAATCTCACTCAAAATATTACCCCACTCTTCTAAAATGATTCCCAAAGTTTAGCCAAATTTAAAATGGAAGACTGGAGGCAGGAAATATTTATTTTCTCTAATATATTGCTTTCACACTCAATGTCATATTTCTCTTAAGATTTGAAGGCCTTTAGAGAAAGAAAAGCCTAGTGGAAAACCAATATTGTTTTGTATCAATGCATCGTTCTAGAAAACAAATTAACTCATATTCAGCCGCATAAAGATAAATTCTTCAGGAAAGATTATCAAGAAATAATAGTAGGCTGGGTGTGCTGACTGACGCCTGAAATCTTAGCACTTTGGAAGGCCAAAGCAGGTGGATCACTTGAGGCCAGGAGTTTAAGACAAGCCTGGACAACATGGCGAAACACTGTCTCTACTAAAAATACAAAAAAACAATTAGCCGGGCATGGTGGCTCACACCTATAATCCCAGCTACTCAGGAGGCTGAGGCGGGAGAATTGCTTGAACCTGGAAGGCGGAGGTTGCAATAAGCTGAGACTGCACCACTGCATTCCAGCCTGGGCGACAGAGGGATATCCCAGCAAAAAAAAAAAAAAAAAAAAGAAGAAAGAAAGAAAATAAGAGAGAGAAAGAGAGGGAAAGAGAGAAAGAGGAGAGGGAGAGAGGAAGGGAGGGAGGGAGGAAGGAAGAAAGGGAGGGAGGGAGGGAGGATAATTGTTTAATATAAAATAATTTTCTTAAATTTCCAGAAAAAAGAATCAGCACTCTCTTCCAGTTCATTGAGAGACATGGAAACTATGATGTATTTTCTTACCAAAGGGTAAGTTCCTCCTATTCATTTTATCCTAACAAAGCTCCCAAGGAGCTAACTTTAAAATGTTGTCACAAGTTAAAGTATTTTTAATTCAGACCGCACATGAAACGGAGTTTGTAATTTCATCTTGGTCATTAGATCATGTAATCTTATACTTTTCAATTGCCTCTTTGCATTTTTCTTATTCCTATACCTTAATCTAAAGCCTAAACCACAAACTGTATCCCTAACTCCAGCTGAGCAGAAGATCATTCCCCTAAAATAATGAGATAAAAGTTGAGATATAGAAAGTATGACAGAATTCTAAGAAATTGGAGGTATAATATCTGCCTGAGGTAATCAAGAAAAATTTCATGAAAAGGAAGAGTCCTGATAAAAAGTATAGATTTCAAATGTGAACACACAGACACAGGGAGGGGAACAACACACACTGGGGCCTTGCTGGGGTAGGGAGTGCACAGGGAGGGGAACAACAGGGAGGGAGAGCATCAGGGAAATAGCTAATGCATGCTGGGCTGAATACCTAGATGACAGGTTGATAGGTGCAGCAAACCACCATGACACTCATTTATCTTTGTAACAAACCTGCGCATCCTGTACATGTATACCCCGGAACTTAAAATAAAGTGTAGATTTCAATAAAAAGAGATGATCAAAAAAGGATACTACAGAAAGACAGAACAGGTATAGAAACATGAAGGTCAAAAATGAAGAACATAATTAGGGAAAGGCATCTCTCTTTCCACTTTCCCTCTACATGTTTTATCATTCCCCTGATCTTATCTATTTGACTCTTTCAATGTTTCTCCAAACTTTGCTTTACATTCGATTCTGTTTATTATTCTAATTAATACTTTCAATACCTATCTCCACCTAGACTATTGTGACCATCTTCAAAATGGTCTCTTCCATTCATTTTTTCATTTTGTATTAATCTGATGCTTCATTTTACAGCTTAAAAAACAGGATTGGATTTCTCAGTGCCCACTGAATAAAGCCATAAATCTTTACTCTGATATTTAATGTCCCATTATGTCATTCTAGGTCTTGGTTTTATAATTTCCCTTAATGCAGATACACGGAGGCCATGAAATAAGCAAAGAAATCAAGTAACAAAGAGACTGAGATCCAATTAAAAAGTCGTGAATGCTTAAAGCACGGTTCATGAGGATTTTCCAGTGGTCTGAGTGCTCATGATCTTGAAAAAGAATGAATACTACAAATCTTGTGGGGCTCAATTTTTAAAATATATATGCACATATGCAGAGAACATGTCCAAGTGGAGGTAAACTCGATGTTATAAATAATTATTTTTGGAAAACAGGATCATGAATGTTTTTTCTTTACATTTGTCTGTGTTTTCTAAGTGCTATATTATAAGCCGTACTACTTTTTTAATTGAAAGCATTCTCTAAAATGCATGCTCTAAAAAAAAAAAAAAAAAAAAAAAAAAAAAAAAAAAAAAAAGCCATGCATGACCTTTGAAAGCCCGGTGTCAACGGAAGCATAGAGTGAGCCACAAAGAGAATGAAAAAACTGAGGCGTAAAGAGAAGCTGAAGAGGGAAAGTAGCTAGTGTAGATAATTCCTTGGGGAAATCAGGCATTAAAAGGAATAGTAATGATCAGACAGCATTCCAGAGGAGTTAGGAGTCGCCAGGACCAGCTCCTTGATGGTGGTCATGATAGATGCTGGTGGCGGTGTCAGCTGTTTGTGGTAAGCGGCATCAGGATAGAGGAGACTGGGTGCCCAGATCCCCTATCCAAAATCACAGCAAAAAAGAGAGGCGCTCATTCAAAACCAGGGAAAATGGGCCTTTACCAAGCCAAAAATCTGCATAAAAATCTTGAAAACATTTATAAGAACCACAACTTTGGGTAGAAAGTTTACTTCAGCATATTTTGGGAAAGGAGGGGGCAATATTAATTAAATATACACTTATTTATTTATTTGTTTATCCCCCAACTTGTCACAGAAGGAATCTAAGACAGCAACAAAGCACTATATGCTGGATAAAAGGCACCACATCCTGGAATATGAGCTAAACTCCCTTGGCCACCAGTCCTATAAGACCCAAGCAAATAGATTGTAAACAAAGAGCTCAAAGCACCAAGCTCTTAAACAGAAGGAACTAAAACTATGGACGGCCGTGATGAGAAGGGGCAGGTCCCCCAGGTGTACCTGTGTGCTGAACTGGCTCCCACCACATCAAAAGCAATGGCACGGCCCCTAATTCCAATTGCTGAAACATTTTAACAGCTGGGAATTAAAATAAGCTGTCAGCCAGCTCAAAAAGATTTTTTAATTCAAAATAAATCAGGCTAACAACCTGCAGATGTTTGGAGAGAAAATATTTGGGTGACTCATTTTCAAAACCCAATTCCCTAACTTTGCCATTTCAGGGTTGCTGGATGCCTGCTACCTGCCCTTAGCTTCTAATCAAGAGACAAACTGTTATCTGGCATCCTCATACTTAACATTGGCCTATTAGGTTGATGAGCAGTCAAGGCAGCACCCCTGCTTCTCCAGGGTTTCCCTCACTCTCTGATAGCAGGTGTAGATAATCAGTTCTGCCCGGTAGTTTTTGTACTTAAGTTTGCATTCACCTTTATATCAAATTATTAGAATAAACAGAGATAATCTCAGCTATTTACTCACTGAGAGAACAAAATAAACACAAAGGGAGAAAACTGGGGAAGAGGAGATTGAAGGAAGAATTAGTAATACAATAGATTGAAGATTTATAGCCAGGCTGGGCACAGCAGCTTACACCGGTAATCCCAATGCTTTGGGAGGGCGAGACGGGAGGATCACTTGAGGCCAGAAGCTGGAGACCAGCCTGGGCAACATAGTGAGACTCTGTCTGTACATAAAATAAAATGTAAAAAATAGCCAGGGGTGGTGGTGTGTACCCGTAGTCCCAGCTACGTAGGAGGCTAAGGTGGGAGGATCCCTTGAGCCCAGGAGTTCAAGGCTGCAGTGAGTTATGATTACCCCACTGCACTCCAGCCTGAGTGACACAGCAAGTGAGACTCTGTATCAAAAGAGAGAGAAAAAAAAAGATTAATGGCCTAAGATAAATCAGCATCTCAGAGCCTAGACCAAGGACAACCAGGGGAGGTGCCACACATCAGTGGACCATGAATGGAAGAAGAAAGGGTAAACTTTAGCTTCTCCATCGGAGAGCCATCCAAGTCAATGAGGACTTGGATTCTTTCAGCTGGTGAGTATGAAAGAGACAGAAATAATACGTGCAGTGTTAATCTGATTCTAAAATCTGGGGAGCTGTTGGCCCATCAAAATGATGAGGCAGAAGTATCAGATTACTGCTGGTGCAACTTGAGCCTTCTCACCCATTCATAGCCAGTAGATGGTTTTGCCCCTCCTAGAAGTTCTTCCCCCGCTTTACCTCCCATTAGCCAAAGTTGCTGATGCTGGGAAGCAAACAATGACCTCTGTTTCTTCTTCTTTTGTGCATCCACAGGCCTTTCATGTTCTCCCACGGAGGGTCTCAAACACACTGAGTATGAAAGTAATCTGTCTACAAGTTTGCCTCCCCCTTTTATCCTTGAAAGCAAGAGCTGTGTCTTACCATCTTTGTATCCTCAGCACCCATCATAGGACCTAACACAGAGTAAGCTATCAGAAACTATTGGTTGAATTATTCAGTTAAGTCCATTAAGGAGAAAAACATTATCTTGAAAGGGAGCAAACTCAAAAGTCTCAAAAATGTTCCTCAGTCATGAAGTCAGTTTCCCAAAATTTGGTGACCTTTCTTCAACCAAAATGACTCCCAAGACCAGAAGCTGAAACAATAATACAACACCTTTGACTAGAGGCTATTGGATCAAACTAACAATGAAAAGAAAGGTTTCTCAGAAACAATACAGTTGACACTTGAATACAAGAGGTTAGGGGCACCAACGCCCCATGCAGTCAAAAACACACAAATAATTTTGACTCCTCAAAAACATAACTACTGATAGCCTTTCCTGCACAGTTAAGGACTATCTCACCAGAGTCAACATCCTTGACAAATGAAAAGCAATTGGCTACCGACATTGCATTTCTTTCCAGCAAGGATCAATAGCTAAAAGGACATATACTGAGTTTGATTCTCTCCTACATCACAAAAGAAGTGGACTTCCACTAGCCATGTTCTTGTCGAACAAAATTGTCAAAATCCAATACCTTTCTACTTGTCTCCATTAGTCATTAGTTTTACCTGAAAAAGTCATATTATCTAGTCAGTCAATAAACATCACTTAAACTCCTACTAGGTGCCAGGCAGCATGCCAGATAGAGGGATAGATGAATAGACATGATTTCTCTCTCACAGAGCTTAAGCTGGTTCTTCCTAACTTACACCCCCTATTGGTAAACTTGGGCTCCTGATAGAAAGGGTTCTAATTAAGAATAAATGAGATAACATATGTCATGTGTCAAACACTGTACCTAGTAAATAATATAGGCTCATTAAATGAAATATACTATTATTATGATTAATCGAATGAGATAATGTCTAAGTTCTATGAGTTGTACAATGCAGTACAGTTGTTGTTACCATTTCTACCATAGAAAAGTTTCAGTAGAATTGTTAAAGTCAATATATTTTCAATAATTTAAAATGCTGAACTTTATGTACATCTATATTTCAAATGTGGCCGTTCTGACAGCCCATGCACACTTTAGACCCTAGAAAATGTTGGTAAGTAGGCTTATCTCTGAAAACCCCTCCAAAGCACCCTACACACTAGTTATATCAAACAGCTTGCAGTTGCTCATACAACAAGCTCATTCACCCTTGGCTCCAGTGGAATCTGTGTAGACTTGGGTTTTTTGGCACCATGTTACATTTCTCTATCCCCCTACCTGGAAGTCACATCATTGAGGACATGAAACTTGTTCTACCTTTGCTTTCTATACTTGCTGGGTTTTTGCTCAGTTCCTAGGGTGTAGTAATGGTTTGGTGCATTAATGTTCATTATTTTAAATATAATTATTAAATGAATGAACAAGAAGGAACAAACAGAATATATTACTTCTGTTCTAACTATCTTCTTATATGTAAAATAAATCATGTTAGAAGCATAGTTCTTTATGTTCTCTATTTATCCAGAATTCAATAAGCACTTAATAAACACATGATTAACTATTGTGTGCACATCCAGGTGCGAGGCCCTATGAGTGATATAGAAATGACATAGACAGTGCACACATTGTACACAGATTTTTAGACTTTGAAGGCTAACAACGCATCAGGTCTATTATTCAAAACTATCATCTTATAAATTATGAAACTAAAGTTCATTCATAGAGTTTGATTTAATCAAAAAACAATGACAAACATATATTATCTACTTACCATGTGCCAAACACTTTACATGCATTATCTCCTTTAATTCTCAAAGACACACTATAAAGTACTATTATCTTCTCCATTTCACAGATGATGAAACTTTTGTGTTAGGAAGATTAAGTAACTTGCCCAAAACAAGACCAAATCAAAGAAGAAGGCTGTAGCAACTCCCACCCAATTTTCATGCTCTCTCACCGTGCTGATTAAACATCTGAAATGGTCCAAAAGTGACATGTGAGCAGAATTCCAAGCAGGAACACTGCTAACCTGGCATCCATCAGCACAATCGAGAGACTCATGGGCCACTACAGAGACGGCTGTCTCCTGCAGCTCATCAGAGGCAGGTCGATTCAGGGTGCATGACAGCTTGTAACTTCTCATCTCTCTTGTGATTTATTAAATGTGATTCTGGTTACTTTAATATAAGGAAAAAGGAAGGAGCTCTTTCTCTCTCCCTGCCCTCACCTCTGTCTCTTAGATGCAAGAATAGAGACAGAAAGATGGGTGGGGCTACATGTTCGGAATCAGAGATATCCCCCAAGCCACACATTTGCTCATTTCACCAGAGAAAGACATCTCAGTGTCCATTGTAAGTAACTGACTTACCACTTCCCTCAGTGCCCCTGCCCCCTAGAAGCAATTACATGGTTGGTCAGGAAATTAGACTCCTCCACGAGCCACTTCTGCCACCTAGTGTGAAGAGACCTAGACAGAATAATTTGAGTTGATAGAAGAAGAAACACAAATTAACCTCCAAATTGTGAAACCATTTCCAATAAATACCATTTACTTTCCCCAGACTATTTTATAAGCCACTAAACAAACGAGCATCTGTAGGTCAAATGCAGTAAATTAAGGCCGTAATTATGAACCAGCCAAAGACTTTTTGACAAAAGAAGGTACCATGAGCTTAAGTTACAAAATGTGTCACGCTTACATTAAGATCAAAATCAGGCTGGATGTGGTTGCTCATGCCTGTAATCTCAGCGCTTTGGGAGGCCAAAGCAGGAGGATTTCTTAAGCCTAGGAGTTTGAGGCTGCAGTGAACTGAGACTGCACCACTACGCTCCAGCCTGGGCAACAGAGCAAGACCCTATGTCTAAAAAAAAATCATTAATTAATAAAAATAAATAAAGTTTTAAAAGCCAATTAGATCTGAGATCAAAATCATAGGTACAAACTACTATAACTTTTAAATCAGCAGGAACCGATACAATGAGATTTTATATCTGCTATGAAATTGTTCCTACTAAGAAACCACAGTTTAGAAAAAGCATATTTGACACATGATAGAATCTTTATTTACTTGTTTGTTTTGTTATTTTCCTGGTTTAAGAAAGACAGTGTATGATGAAGGGCAATATTTCAAAAGCTTTCTTACAATAAATAAAGTAAGTTTCACACAGTTGCCCCTATACACCTCTCAGTGTTGGCTAGAGACATACTTCAATGGTGAAAGTCAGTGAATACACCTATGCAAGAGGCAAAACACATCCCAACACACAGCTCTCTGGTGGGGGCCTTTACTCAAAGTGAGAGTGACTTATAGAGAGCCTGCATCTATCTCTCAGAAAAGCCTCCATACAAACTATTTCTCACAACATGGAAAACGAGTAGATAGATGAAAGATCAATCTGTAACCTCTGGAAAGATTCTGAAGTGAAGACATTCTATGATTCCAATAAAATGCCCATTTTCTCCAATGATCAACCAAAAAATGGGTAAAGCAACTCTCCTCTAATGGAAACTGAAGAGTCAGTAAAGCCTGTGCCAGTGTGGATGGCCCAAAACAAAGAAATAGGGTTGCAGAGTCACTCTTCAATCTCAGTTGAGTTGGAAGAGTTAAATTCTGAGAGTTGAAATTTGCAGCACTTGCTACCAGCCCAGCACCCGCCCCCCACCAAATGCACATAAGCACACACATACAGGCAGAATGTATGGCAGTCTTCATTTCTTAAATTATCTAGGGCAGGAAATACAGACTTTGGGGGAGAATTGCTGGAAACCAGAGGAGAAGTCACATCAGACTCACAGGCTGGCAAACCACCGGTGACTAGTTTGGGGAAAAGGAGTATAAGAATGCCTCTTCAGGCCTAGCAAAGAGAATCCAGTTACATCATAGGAGGGGGAAACCACTTCAAAGCCTAGATATTGGCAGCCTGAATCCCACAAAGGATTGAAATGAAATACTACCTAATTCACCAGGCCTGGAGCTACGAGTCAAAAAACTTAATTCCTCCACAGAGCCTTGGTTAATGATCAAGATCCCAGTCTCTCCCTGACCCACTCAGCATTTTGAGTGTAGTTGGTCTTTATGTACGTGTTTCATTTTTTGGAAAGCTACATGAGATGATGGAAAGGCATAAAGTAAAGAGGTATTTTTATGAGAGGGAAAAGGGCATTTTTTTTCAGTACTGCCACCTGCGAAGTTCTTTTAGAGCACTAACTGATAGACTTTGAGCTGCTAGAAGGGAAAGAGGCAAGATGTACAGGTCTGCACCAGAAAAATAGAACGGGCTTTAGGAATTTGGTTTTCAGCCTATATTCCCAATCTAAACTGGTTATCTCGCACAATAGTTCTTCAGAAAATATCCTCCAAAAACAGAGGTTCATATCCCGAAATTGGGATTGTGCCAGGGAGCACCTAAACTCCAGTTTAGCATCTTGTCTTAAAAGAGTCTATCTGGGCCAGGTACAGTGGCTCACGCCTGTAATCCCAGCACTTTGGGAGCCCAAGGTGGGTGGATCACCTGAGGTCAGGAGTTTGAGACCAGCCTGGCCAGCATGGTGAAACCCTGGCTCTACTAAAAATACAAAAATTAGCCAGGCATTGTATCACGAACTTGTAATCCCAGCTACTCAGGAGGCTGAAGCAGAAGAATCGCTTGAACCCGGGAGGCAGAGGTTACAGTGAGCTGAGATCACACCACTGCACCCTAGCCTGGGCAATGGAGTAAGGTTCTGTCTAAAAAATTAAAAAATAAATTTAAAAAAAAGTCTAACAATAGCAAGGAAAGATGAGCACAGAAACTTACGAAGGTTGTGCCACGGTGGTGTGGCATGTTGACAGAGGGGGAAGTCATGGGTGTGTGAGAACAGGGGGTAAATGGAAACAGTAGACTTTCTATCTAGTTTTGCTGTGAGCCTCAAACTGCTGTTAAAAATAAAGTCTTAATATTTTAATGTTAAGAAGAGAAAAAACATACAGATGTCCTACTCTGTATCAATCTAACATTCTATCTACTTCTCCTCTGTCCTCCCTTCATGTCTTCTTATCACCTCTTTGTCATTCCCATCTCCAGCTTGGAACACCTTTCCTCTTTTCTGACAATTGTTACAAGCCTCGTTCCATGCCCATCACGTAAAAGAAAATTCTTATCCGAATTACATAGATTTGTAAAGCTCTCTCCTGGAGCCCCACCATGTTTAGAGCCACCTGTCATGCACATTCATTTCCTAATTGTTCATGTGTTTGTCCTATTTCCAAGAATATGATTAGTTCTTTGAAAGCATTATGCTTAATTATGTTTCAGGATTCTTCCAGCACCTACTTAGCCAAACAACATTGTAGATGCTCAGTAAATAGCTGATTACTGACTTTATGTTCTAGGTAAACTGTAAAATTTAGCTCATGCATCTGAGGTCCTGGGATGTAGCCAGGGTCGGGTATGCATAAGGAAATGGTTATTCCGTCTAAAACAGGAATGAGTTTACCATGACTTTTTATCATTTACCATGGCCTAAGCTGGAGATTTTTCTTGTCTCATGCTCAAAAGACTACAAATTATCTCAAACATTTGAGAAAAAAAACAAAAAACAAAACAAAAAAAAAACACAAAGGACATTCTACCCCATTTTCATCTAAAAATTTAGAGCCATCAGCCAAGCTCAGTTCAAATAGCATGTGCATGAAAGCAACTGGCAGAATTGGGACAGATAGAAGAAATCAGTGCCCAAGCCAAGAAAGAAGGCTTTTCAAGGCAAGGTTCTGTGTCCTAGGAAGCCTGGGAATCTCACAAGACACTGCCACTTGCTATGGGACAAAGGTCTCCACTGTAGAGGAGAATTAGCTCTGCAGAAAAACTAACACGACGGAGAAGCCAGACTTGAATCGAGTCAGATTGTGTTTCATGGAGCAGAGCCAGTTGAGGAACAATTTTTCCAACAGGCAAAGTTGGTCCTGAGCTCCCTTGCAACTCCCATCTGCACCTATCCTTCCTCTTCCTATCAAGCCCCCTCCAGGTAGGTCTCACCGCAGACTGATGGATTCCAGGGCTCCCAAGGGGGCCCCACCCAGTCCTGCCTTGGTTAGTGATCACTCACATTCTCTAACTCTCATTCCACGTATCAAATGCCCAGTTTGTGAAACATTCCCCACCCCCCCCACCCCCGCATTTATAAAGCAATCTGACCAACTCTGAACTGTGAAACTTCTGAGCAAAAACATTACATAGAGATTATTTCATCTCAGTCCCTTAGACCAAACAGAGACCACAGAGTTGGCGTGATTTGCTCTAGGCCCCCACAGTGAAGTAGTAGCCAACTGGGACCACCCTGAAGCCTCATGATTGGCTAACCATTGCACCACTGCTCTTCCTGCCACACCATTCAGTAACAGTCAACAAATATTCACTGAGTACCAACTACATGCCAAACCCTGTGCTAAACTGCAAAATTGGGATCACAAAGACATAAGAGACTAATTGAACCTCAATATTGTTCATCAAATCATTTATCATTCAATAATAATTAAGTGAATATATGCTGTGTTGTAGATTCTGCTTAAATGCTCATCCCAGAAATAGCTGAAATTGAATTATTGCAATGGCTTTGTACTGTATTCACTTAACTAATCTTGAGCTAAGATTCCCAACACTCCCTCCTACAGTTGGTGCAGGTTAGGGTTAACCTCAAGAGAAGTTTGCCCGTGATTCAGAGGGCAGAAGTGAAGTAGCAGCCCTTATGTTCTGAAGGTGGATGTAGGTACCAGAGGCTGTGGTAGCAAATCTGTGGGATCACCTTGTCAGTGTAAGCCTGCAGCCAAACCTGCAGCTGTCCCAGATGCCACCACATTTCCTGCTTCAGGTTCTGCATATCAGGTTTGGAGGTGGTAAGGGATGGTGGTAAGTTCCAGACTGTCTTCTCAATTGCATTTGTTCTTTGCCTTCTGCGCCACTTCATGCCCAGCTTATTATTCCCCAGCTGCCAGCTCTGCAGAGGTACAGCAACTTCAGGTTCACTATCAGACCAGACAAAAAGATAACAGTCTTCCTTAGACTTCTTCACCAGCTCCCACAGTTGCATCAGATGGAATAATAAACCCCCTATTCCATATCACTTATACTGGATCTCTTTTTCTGATTAAACCTTGATACAGAAAAGCACCCTCTTAAATATCCTTTAATTTAGTCTTTCTGAAACATGAGTAATGCATGAACTCATTAAAAAAAAAAAAACCTTGTAATTTCCTAGTGTTTACTTAAATTATTATTACCATGACCTTACCTAAACAGGTACAAATATTGATCAAAACATGTAACTATAAATGAAAATAAACTTTATAAATAAAATTTAAAACCAATAATATTCACATCAGTTACACTAATTTAATGTGCCTGATAATGTCATTGTGCTGAAATGAAGTCATGAATGAATCCACAGTACAGGTTCTTTTGCTATCCCAAGCCTGTGCCACTGGACACTATGTGGTGTCTGAATACTCACGTCCTTTTCTGTGTGAATTACTGCAAAGCCTTCTGTCACACAGCTTTCTGGGATGTAATTTGGCTCACTTGGTGCAAACACATCACGCAGTTATCAACTGAAACTCTAGCCTCCCTAGTAAATACTAAAAAGTTAACTTTACCAGAGCCCAGGTCTTCTTGTTCAATCCCCCCCCCACCCCCACATTGCTCCCTGGAGACCCCACCCTGTCCAGGCGTAGCTGGATTCCTCATCCTGGCAGCTAAGTCAATCTTTCCCAAGAGAACAAGGCATTCAGCCTCCTACGCACAAGAGTTGCTGGCCAAGAGAAAGTCGATTCTTTATTGGAGATGAGAGAGCAACACACCCAACCCTGCCATATGTTGGAAAATCCAATAAAAGAGTAAATAATGTCTTCCCTGATTCTTTGTAATAATCCAGAATAACCAATGGCCACGATCACTATGTAACTTCCAATCATCTGGAAATTGCAGCTTGGAAGAGCTAGCCCTGGTAAGTTCCACACTCACACTAAGAAGCCTGTGATAGGTGTGAAAACCTCAGCACCTCTACTGGGTCCCCTTTCCTGCCTGGAAAGCCACAGGGCATGTAAAGGCAAGTCAGTTATACAAAGCACTGTGAGGCTGCTCTGAAGTTGTATTTAACCTCCATGCACCTCTGCAACATACTATCCTAACAGAGACACTTGCAAAGCCTCAGACATACAATACATTTGTGATAATGGCCATTTCCAAAGGCTAGCTTACTTGTTGCATTTCTATATGTGAAGTGTGATTAAAACTTGTGCTTAAATCTGATTCTTTTCTTCCTTTGTTTCCCTTGGCTCAAATGATCATCAGTGAAGCAATACAGCAGTTTATGGGACTCTGCCACCTCCGAAGATAAAATTATAAATCAGAGCTAATTTGTTCAGATACATTAATGGATGGCTGGCTCACAATGAGTTAGAATGTGGCAAGGGCAGCACCAGACCTCGGTGACAACCAAGCCACCCTGGTGGGTTCTATTCTCACTCTCAAGGGAGGACGCTACAGGACTGGGACTCCCAAAGCCGCACTGTTAGATCCTCAAACCAAACAAGCACGGTTGTTTCCCTGAAAAATCTGCTGCTGTTCTTGGGACGTTCAGGCACCCCCTCTAAGGTTCATCCTTATTGTGGGAAGTTATTGAACAAGGTGAAGTCAATCACCAAAAAGAAGGATGATCACAGTCAATAACAGCTGACTTGTTCCTCAGCTTTCTCATGTGCCAGGCATTACCCTTGATCTTTGGTCAACTGTCTCCTATTTTGTATTCATTTTTCAAATAAACAGCTGGGGCTTAGGAAGGTGAGGCACCCTGCCTGCCCTCCTAGGTAGGTAGGTGAGGAAGATGGCTCACTCTAACCCCAAAGCCCCACTCTTGACCACAAACTGCACCATTCTTCACTGAGAACAGTGGGTTTGCACAATTCCACTCTTCTCTGGTGTTTTTGAACCCTATTAGAACTTTAAATCCCTTTCACCTGCTCATTTCTAATTAAATGAAAAACAAGCCTCCTTGTATATATTTTTTTTATATTTCTTTGGAAACATCTCTTTTACATTTACAGCCAAGAGAGGTCTGAACCCCAATATGTGCCAAATGAGGTATGTCTTCTCTTTGTACATCATGCTAACATTTGCTTATTTCAGTAAGTGCAATGGCTAATCATGTGTCTGTTATGCTTACTCCTTCATACTGGTAGTTTTAGCCAAAATATTATTTAACCTGTAATCCTATGAGAGCAGGGACCATATCCTCCCTAATGCCTATCCTGATTCTTGGAGCAAAAACCTGTATAAACGAATAAAGGAAGGGAGGGAGCAAAAAAGAAGGGAGAGAAATGCTTAGAATTCCACTGTTCCTTGAACGCCAGGTATAAAGATACACAGCTGCCCTGCAAGAGCTCTAGTCAAATGAGGGAAGCAGACTTGGAAACAAATAATAAGAACACAACCAGAGAAAAACTATCAGGTCAGTGCAGAGTAGTATGAGAGCGAGGATGAGGGGATCTGGAAGGTTTCTCAGCGGAGTGACATTTGGCATTGAGGAAAGAGTGGCGTTAGGCATTGGAACCAACCTCTGGGAAAAGCTGGAAAGAAGACAGGCAGGTGCTTGGTGGGCAATACCAGGTCCATTTCTACAGAGGAGAAAAAGATTCAGAGAGGTCAGCTGACTAGCCAGAGATTGCAGCTTATAAATCTTGGACCCAGCAGTCTGCTGCTCTTCTCTGGATGGTCTGGCTAGCAAGCTGGTCACTTAATACATGCCCCTCTATTGTTCTTGAGAGTTGCCAGGTTTTGCAGATCATCTGATGATTTGGCCTCTAGGTGAACAAAGAGGAGTTTGTTTCCATGGCGGATCCTCTTCTCATTCTTTAGGCTCTCCTGCCCTCTTGTGGTTTTGCAGAGCTACAGCCACCTGAGCTGTCTTCATACATCAGAGAGAAAACATCTAATAATGAGTGCTGGATTGCAGCCCGATCCCTTCCCAGTTCCAAAACAAAACAAAAGAACTCTTGAGCCAAGAATCTTTTAAAAATATTTATCAAAGAATACACTCATGTTTTTAACTGATCATGCATATTTTAAATAGCAAAAAGTCCAAATGGAGGTGGGAGGAAGTAGGAGGAGGAGGCATGGGTATATCAAATTCTGTTTGTATACACAGAGGTAGTGCATGCATGTTTAGAAAGCCCAACTCAAAATGAGTAGACTGTCAATAAATATAAAAACTAAGGCACAGAGTGGTAGGGAAAGGATTGCCCTAGACAAAGCTACCATTTTAAGTTCTGCACCCCAGTTGAATTGTCCACCTGGCGAGAGTTTTGCAGGGTGGAAACAATGCCTTCAGCCAGTTACAAAATAAGAAAAAGTCTGTTCCCTGAGAGGAGACATCTGCATGAAACCTACAGGCATGTGGGAACCAGATCTGAACCTTGGTTTCAATGCAAGTATTTGAGAAATGACTGCAAACAGCAGTAACTACCAGTTTTGTCTTTTATTATTCAGAATTCTTGTTAACTTCAGAGGAGTGCAAATGTGAAATGGACATCGCCCCATCCCAGCAGAGGAAAATATAACATACAGCTAACAGAGACAAAGACTTTCTATTGCCAGGAACTCATCACTCTTGGTAGAGACAGTAGGAAACTGGGATTCAAACACACAGTGAAGAATTTCAGTCAGATGCAAGGGAGAAATTTCCACAGGGACTGTGAATGATAATGTGGTATGTTGCAAAGAAAACTGAACTTAAAATATAGAACACTGGATTTTAGTTCCTGCTCTGCCACAAACCAGTCATGTGACCTTGTGAGAGCCATTTTACTATTCTGGGTCTCAGTCCCCTCAACTGCTAAAAGAGTACCACAATAAATCTCTAACTTTCCATTCAACCCTAAATGTTCATAAGTCAAAGGTTCTATGATGCTTCCCTTTGGAGGCTGTCAGAGGAAGGAGAATATTTCAAGCTATTTCCATTTGTTTGGACACAGATGTAGTTGGAACCAGGAGAATAACTAAAATGGCTTCTTCAAATGGCCTCCTCTTCCAAAGTCTAGGGAATTTGGGGATGCTTGCCAAATTACATTGTTAGCCTAATTAATTGATTTTAACACCTCAATGTTTTAAACCTCAATGATCATCTTCCAGAAAATAGAGCAAAAATTCAAAGCAATGGAAAGGGAAAAAAACGCATAAGAAAATCTAAGGTACAACCCAAGGTGTTTAGTATCTATAGATAAATTCAGAGAGAACACAGAAAACAGATGAGTAGAATCATCAGCTAAATAATTCACCAAAAGTGAAAAAGTAAATCCCAAACTAGAAGGCACAAATTTCAGATGGGAAGTACGCATTTTCATCAAGTGTTCACCCAGCACAATAGATGAAAATGGAAAGAGACACAAACTAAGGCATATCATTGTGAAATTCAAAAAAAAAAAAAAAAGGAAATTCCCAGAAAAATATTATTGGGAGACCACAAGCTGACAGCTCTGAAGCAGACACAGAGAGCAACCAGTTCAAATTGAAACAGGTCAGAAGGGATCTAAAAGAGACTTCTTCAGCAAAGTACATGTAATAGAACGCATTATGGACTCCAACAGACTGAAAGAAGATTTTGACAACTGATAAAAATGGTTGAGGTCAAATTGGTAATATGTAAATAGAAACTGAAGCAAACCAATAATTAAGACAAGTTTATGAAGTCTAGAAAAAACAAAACGTTGTGCAAGAAAGGAAAAGTACTTGCCACCATTATAGACCAGTCCCTCTGCTTTGCATTTATTTTGTAACCATTGTATTGAGGAGTTGGAATTTCAAATCAGTGGGAAACAAACAACATTTTAAAATCACTGTTTTCATTCACACTCTGTCAAATCTTCCTTCCCTGCTCAATAGTAAATCCTTTAACACCTCGAACAAGTGCCATAACTTTTCAGTTATTAAAATCAGCTCCATCCTGTTAATAACTCTGGACTCATATTTGATTCAAAACCTTTCCACTCCCTCATTGCAAGTCAGACCTATGGCTTGAGGGACTTGGAGAGTGAAGGATGACACTTTCATTACCGCACCACCTCTGTGCTCAGGTCTGGATTCTCTGGTGATGGGAACAAGGAAGGGAGATACAGGAGACTGGTGAACAGCAAACAGCTCCTTACTTAACTGGAGTCATTGCAGTCCTCTTTCTGGCCAACCCTGATTGGCCATTAAGGCTGGGCACGTGGGCAGGCACCCAAAGCCGACTCTTTTGTGAGGTTCATGAATATGCTGACTGGAGAGCACTGAAGGGGCCTTCTGACTACATGTTTTGTTGACATGGGAAATGCTACTCTGCCCTCATCTCTTCTATCCTCCCGTATCCTGTCACTCATGCTGCATCTCTCACAGTCCTTTGCTGATGGGGTCCCCTTATCCTGTGTGTATCTCCCTCAAGTGGAGTAGCATCAAAAGGGCTCAAGCCCAGCCACCTCTGCAGGTTCCACTCTATCCGCTAGAGACTCACAGACCCTGCCAGACTAACTGGTGTTTGTGCTGATCGTGGTACTGTATCTGCAGCCCTGTAGTCTCCCTCCCATTCTTTCCCCTTTCCCAGGTACTCAAGGGCAGATCAGCAAGTCTGATGCCTAAGGAATGAGATGCCAGTCTCCCTGCCCTGCACAGTCACACCCAATCTCTCCACAGGATTGTGGGGAGCCCCTTCACTTGATGATGGGGAAGGAAATCAACCCCTGTGCCACCCAAAGGGAGAGTGGCAACCACCTCTTACCACGAACACAGCACTCCTCACAAGGCTAGTGACCCAAAACATTCCTGTGTCTCCCATTCCTTCTCAAGACTTCTTATGTAAGGGACCATCATTCCCCTTCCCACCCCTTCATCCTGTGTTTGGAGGGTGGCAGGTGCTAACAGGGAAGTTTTGCCTCCTCCTTGTAAGCCCTGGATGGAGATGTCTGGCTCCCATTTGCCTATTCTTAAGAAATAGGATTACTTGAGCATCTTCCTTTCGGGTTGGGATTTTAGTCACAATTCTGGGACAACATGCTTTTACATCTGTTCTAATATCTGTCTCCCTGATTAAACTGTGAAGTTCCTGAAGACCACATCTTGTGATCTCATGCAAAGGCCATATCTCATTTCTCAATGTATCCCAGCCCCTAGCATAGCATCAGGCATATAACAGATTCTCAGTAAATATAGAGTAAATGAAGTGGGAGTGAAAGAATAATTCATAGGTGGATGGATGGAAAGATAGATAGACAGACAGATAGATAGAACTTCTTTCCTGCTTCCATTGACATTGACAAATAAGAAACTACTACTGGTCTTGTGTGTTAATATCAGCCTCAGACAGTAACGGCACAACATTGACTCTGTCATTTAGGAACTCCCAAGAATGGATTGTTTCAAGCTCTCTTTCTGTCCTCTTGCACTCCTTTTCATCCTTATTCTCTTGGGTTTCATTAAAGAAACAATGTTATTTATTCTGTATTAAGAAGAAAAAAACACTCTCTTTTATCTGAAATATCTGGATAATAAAATGTTAAATATCTCTGATATAACAGATAGCATTAAGAATTGAGTCTTTTTTTAAAAACGTCCACCATTCGCATTTAAATGTGAGAGGATGGCACAAAATGACCCTTCAACAAATAACTGCCAGAATTCTATCTTGCAAATGTTTCCTATCTGGAAGGAGGCAAAACAAAAGCCTGGCTTTCCAATTGCTGAGACTTTTCATTTATTTCTTCTTAAGAATTCACCCTTTCAATAACATACTCCATCATCATTTCTGAGTATCTGAGCCATGAAGGACCAGAAGTCAAGAAACGTGGGAGGTACCACGGACACTTTTACCAGTCTCCTGTAAGAGTAGGCAAGTAATTCCATTTGACTTCCTCATCTGTGAAATGAGGAAGTTAAACTTCATGAATCTTAAGATGCCTCTAAAATTCCTTAATTTTAAGATTCATCCAGTAACTCTAGGTACTTAAAAGCCATGGAAAATCTGATGACTGTAAGAGCTCTTCCTTAAACAGCAAATAATTTCTGGACCATGTTTAGCAGACCGATTAATGGCCCTCCAAAAATACCCATGCCCTAGTCCCTGGATCCTGTGAATATGTTCCATTACATAGCAAAAGATACTTTGTAGGTTGCTGACCTTATGCTAGAGATACTATCCTGAATCATCTAGGGGGTCCAATCTAATTAATTACATGAGCTCTTAAAAGCAGAGTAATTTCTCCAGTGGGAATGAGAGAGAGGTTGGCAGAAGAAGAAGTTAAGATTCGAGGGGTAAGAGAGACTCAATTAGTCGTGGGAGGGAGTGCCATGGGAAGCATGAGGAGGAATGCAGCAGCCTCTAAGAGAAAAGCCTGGTCGCTGGTGGGCAGCCAGCTGGGAAATGAGGACCTCCAATCTACAACTGCAAGGAACCTGAGTCAGGCCATCAACCTGAAGGAGCTGGGAAATGGATTCATCCCGAGACTTCAGAAAGGAAAGCAGCCCTGCCAACATGTTGATTTCAGTCTTGTGAGACTCAAAGCAAAAGGACCACTAAGCCATGATGTGCCCGTACTTCTGACCCATGGAAACAATAAGATAATCAATTTGTGTCGTTTCAAGCATCTAAACTTGTAGCAATTTGTCATGACAGCAGCAGAAAACCAGTATACCAACCATACTTTTAACATCTCCTTCACTCTGAATTAATGCTCTACTTGTTTCTGCAGAAGGACAGAAACTCAGCAGGCCCTACTTTCTTCTGCTTTTAGTTAACTGTATGTAAACAGCCTCCTTGATTTACCTCCCCTTTAAACATTTATTGTCCAAAATTGTCAATATTAACCATTCTGAAATCAGTCTTTAAGTTAGAAATTTTTAATTAAATTGTTTTAAGAAAAAGATCATCATGTTTTGTTTTTAATTTTTTTAGCCTCTTTGCCTCATTGTTTTCCTTTTTGTGCCTTAATCAGAAGAAGGAGGAGGAGAAGGAGAAAGTGCTTTTATCATATTGGCAACCTTCATGCTACTCTCATTAAGAAACTTTTAGCGTTTTATTACGACTTCCTTTGGCCAAAGAATTATGCCTCAGTAAACCTACTACATGACATCATTCCTTCCCCAGAGCAGTGTTTATTCCTTACAGGTCAATGACTGTGTACCAGACACTGTTCTATGTGCTGGATTCATGTTTTTCAAACTATGGGTCAAGACTCTTTGGTGGGTTGTAAAATAAATTTAGTGGGTCATGACCAGAATTTCTGTAAATGTGAAATAGAATAGAACAGAAACTATCAGAGTGTGTCATTGGTGAGAGTAAGCAGTGTTTCATGAAATTTTTGTTAAAGTCACATGTGTCTCTGTGTGTGTGTGCGTGTGTGTGTACATCTAGGAACACCAAATAGAAATGTAAAAAAAGGGAAAAGGATGTCCTACTGTATATTATGAGTTTAAAGAGATAAAATTAGTGCTCTTGATTCATCATTTTATTTAATCCTCACAACTATACATAAGGTAGGTACCGCTATCCTTGGTTTGAAGATAAGGAAACTGAGGCTGAAAGAGTTTGAGCAGCGTGCTCAGGATGCAGCAGCTAACAAATGGTAGGCTTGGGACTCAAATCTAGATCTGTCCAAGTTCGTGCTTCTTCCCATACCCCATATATCCTTCACAGAATTGAGAAACAAAACCAGAAGCCATGTTCAAAGCCATGTTCGCACTTTTTGATAAATGATACAATACAAAGAAAAGGTATATAAATGTTTGTTTGTTTGTTGTTTGTTTGTTTGAGACAGCGTTTTGCTCTTGTCACCCAGGCTGGATTGCAATGGCATGATCTCGGATCACTGCAACCTCTGCCTCCTGGGTTTGAGCGATTTTCCTGCCTCAGCCTCCTGAGTAGCTAGGATTGCAGGTGCCCACTACCACGCCCAGCTAATTGTTTTGTATTTTTAGTAGAATCGTGGTTTCAACACGTTGGCCAGGCTGGTCTTGAAATCCTGCCCTCAAGTGATCCGCCCACCTCAGCCTCCCAAAGGGTGGGGATTACAAGCATGAGCCACCGCGCCCGGCCATATATAAATGTTTAAGCCTACTATGTTCATGCTAACATAGATCAGCTCTGCCTTCTGCCTTATCAGAGTCATTTCACATGCAATCATGTTTAGGATGAAGGTTGGTTGGTGATATTTATGTGTTCTGTTACCATTGTACTCCAAAGCTTTTGCTGAAATTGGATATCCAGTAATGACAGCAAAGCCAATGAATTAGCAACAATGTATTTTCCCATCGTTTCATTCAGGGGTTATATGGAGTGACTATCTGTATCAAATGTTATTTGGGCTTCTCCTTTATTCTTCATCTCACCCTTCCACTGCTATGTTGATTTTTCTCAAACCACACTGCACTCCCTAAACTCTTCCTCCAACCTATCCGGAAGGCTGCTCAGCAGCTGGTTTGTAGAGCCGTGTGCTTTTTCCAGTGGTCAACCACCTGGCCATTTTCAAGCTGTGCTCCTACAGACTCCAACTCAACCACACACACAGCAGTAGACATGGAGACGCTGCAATCCAAAATATTATCAGCATATTTTGCAAATTGTGCAATTCCTTAGAAACAGCATGAAATTTTCTGATATTCCTCTCCATGTCCTACATTTCATGTCCCAATTTGCTTCTGGCAATCTGACTTCATGAAGCCATCAGGGTGCAAATCATTCACATGGAGCCATCATGCCTCATTAACATTTCTTCCTCATCATTCCTAATATTGGCATTAGAAACATACACAGAAAAGGTGTGCATGGTGGCTCACGCCTTTAATCTCAGCACTTTGGGAGACTGAGGAGGGTGGATCACGGGGTCAGGAGATCGAGACCATCCTGGTTAACATGGTGAAACCCCGTCTCTACTAAAAATACAAAAAATTTGCAGGGGAATGGAGGTGGGAGCCTGTAGTCCCAGCTACTCTGGAGGCTAAGGCAGGAGAATGGCGTGAACCTGGAAGGCGGAGCTTGCAGTGAGGAGAGATCATACCACTGCCTTCCAGCCTGGGCGACAGAGTGAGACTCCGTCTCAAAAAAAAAAAAGAAAAAAAAAAGGAAACATACACAGAAAAAAAAAAAATTATAAGGGAATGTGATTTATATGTCCTGATGTCATCGTCCTATCTTTCCTATGTTTTTGTGGCGAGAAGCGGAGGACATATTACAAAGAAACGTCTGAGAATAGTTTACAATTTTCCAAAGTCTCTGAAAATAATATAGCTTTTCTATAGAAGCAAAACCAGTTCTTTTCCCTGCACTATGTGGCAGACAGAACGAGTAGTTGGCTTTTTTAGTGGTTTTACAGATCAGATCCAAGCAGATAAAAATGATTTTAAGTATCTGATTCCCCTTGCACTCCAACATTTGACTTTCTGCCACTTGGTTAGAATTCAAGAAAAACTAAAATTTTACTGTGCAATCAGGGCTCAGATCACGGTAAGCAGCCAGACTACCTCACCCTGACAGTAATACCCTGGGAAAACCTGCACAAGAATAAAAGCAGACCTGTTTAAGGCTCAGCGATTGGCACTTGAGTTCTATGCATGTAAAAGTGGTAGAGCGTTTGTGGCATTTAAGTTATATTATGTTAAATAAAGCTCTGATTTCCCCAGTGTTTCTCATGGGGGTTTCAGGGGATGAGCAAACCCCTTTTATGTAAACTCAGGAAGTCTTTATTCACAGCCAGAGACAAACTTAGCCCCACTTCAGAGCCAAAGAGCCTCACAAGGCTGGCCAGCCTCAATGACAGAATACAACATCTCCCTCATCCCTCAAGAGTTTCAGAACTGTAATCAATGAGCTCACCATAAAAAAAAGAATCCTAAACAAAACAGCATGGTACTGGTACCAAAACAGAGATATGAACCAATGGAACAGAACAGAGCCCTCAGAAATAATACCACACATCTACAGCCATCTGATCTTTGACAAACCTGACAAAAACAAGAAATGGGGAAAGGATTCCCTATTTAATAAATGGTGCTGGGAAAATTGGCTAGCCATAAGTAGAAAGCTGAAACTGGATCCTTTCCTTACTCCTTATACGAAAATTAATTCAAGATGGATTAGAGACTTAAATGTTACACCTAAAACCATAAAAACCCTAGAAGGAAACCTAGGTAATACCATTCAGGACATAGGCATGGGCAAGGACTTCATGTCTAAAACACCAAAAGCAACAGCAACAAAAGCCAAAATTGACAAATGGGATCTAATTAAACTAAAGAGCTTCTGCACAGCAAAAGAAACTACCATCAGAGTGAACAGGAAACCTACAAAATGGGAGAAAATTTTTGCAATCTACTCATCTGACAAAGGGCTAATATCCAGAACCTATAAAGAACTCAATCAAATTTACAAGAAAAAAACAAACAACCCCATCAAAAAGTGGGCAAAGGATATGAACAGACACTTCTCAAAAGAAGACATTCATACAGCCAACAGACACGTGAAAAAACGCTCATCATCACTCGCCGTCAGAGAAATGCAAATCAAAACCACAATGAGATACCATCTCATGCCAGTTAGAATGGCAATCATTAAAAAATCAGGAAACAACAGGTGCTGGAGAGGATGTGGAGAAATAAGAACACTTTTACACTGTTGGTGGGACTGTAAACTAGTTCAACCATTGTGGAAAACAGTGTGGCGATTCCTCAAGGATCTAGAACTAGAAATACCATTTGACCCAGCCATCCCCCTACTGGGGATATACCCAAAGGATTATAAGCCATGCTGCTATAAAGACACATGCACATTATGTTTATTGCGGCACTATTCACAATAGCAAAGACTTGGAATCAACCCAAATGTCCAGCAGTGACAGACTGGATGAAGAAAATGTGGCACATATACACCATGGAATACTATGCAGTCATAAAAGAGGATGAGTTCGTGTCCTTTGTAGGGACATGGATGCAGCTGGAAACCATCATTCTCAGCAAACTATCGCAAGAACAGAAAACCAAATACTGCATGTTCTCACTCATAGGTGGGAATTGAACAATGAGATCACTTGGACACAGGAAGGGGATCATCACACACCGGGTCCTATTGTGGGGAGAGGAGGGGAGGGATAGCATTAGGAGATACACCTAATGTAAATGACGAGTTAATGGGTGCAGCACACCAACATGGCACATGTATACATATGTAACAAACCTGCACGTTGTGCACATGTACCCTAGAACTTAAAGTATAATAAAAATAAAAAAATTAAAAAAGAATCCTAAAATCATTACAAGTCCTCACAGGCTTCCTTCCTGAGCAAAGTGAAACCAGTTCATGTGCAGAATGCCCCCAAAATGCCATATTGAGAGGGTAGAATTCTTTCTGGACCTCAGCGCTTTCCATCAAACTCTCTAAGTGGCCTGGTGACAACCTAGAGTCACCTTCAAGCAAATGGTTAAATCATTACAACTGACATGAATGAGACTATTTGACCAAGTATAAATCAAATCAATCAAATCTAATGTTCAAATTGATCAATAAGTTCAACCAAATCAGAAAAAGTCAGTTGAGAGCAAAAACACACCCTTGGTAAAATCCAGAAGGATAACAAATTTTCCAGGTATGAGAAAAAATAAAAGTTTTTGATCCCAAATACTACTGGAGCATTTCTGGTAGCCAGACAGTACATGACCACCAACCACGAGAACAGTCATTGCTTCAGTTGCTGCTGCCAGGGAATTCCTCTGACCAGGCATTTTAGGAAGCTGCCATCGCCAAAGTAGTGGCTATGCTCTGACCTCACTCCCAAGCTGCCTAGACCACTTCATTTGTTAAATATACCCCAGAACTATCCTTATTTCTGAAAAAGCAGCATAATTGTAGCCAATGTTGATCTTGCAGAAGAGGCCAACAAATCAGGCTATACAAGTACTAATCCAGCAATCCAACCAATTAAAGAGCTTCTGCCCTCAAAGGGACATGGAGACATCCTTAGAGGCCTTTGCAGGGACCTTGCAACTCTCTTTGTAGCAACACATTTCACAAAAGAAAAAAAAAAAAAAAACGAGTGTAGATACATGTAGAGTCATCACACTAACTCTCTGCCTTCCTTCCTGTCTTCCTTCTACCACGTGGGGATGCAAACAAAAAATGTAGCCTGTCTTAAAGCTAGGACTAAAGCTCCAGCTTTAACCATCACCTATCATCTTAACACAACCCAATTCTTCTAGCAACAAAGTATGACAGCTGCAACTGCCAGCAGACAATTTTACCCTTGCCTGACCTTGGCAACATTGAAAGAGCACTGCTTTCCCACTGATTTGATAGTCACTATTGGAATAATGACTCCAAATAATCGCTACAAATAAACTTTCTCTCTATAATAGTAGCCATTCCATTTCTGGTTTTAATGTTACTCACCTTCTTCCAAATAAACATCATTTCCCAATGCCTGGAAAGTTCCAACCTTGTTCCAAATTTATATATTACTTTTCCATTATCTCAGGGCAGCAATAATAATAATAATAACAGTTATAACATCTTCCTTCTCCTAGAAGAATCCTGGCAACTTCTTGCACTTTTCTGGTTTGGAATTCTCTGATGGGCTTATTTTTTTCTTCCTCCTCCTCCTTAGTGGAAAATGTTACTTCTAACTGCTGGATTTAATTTAATTTAATTTAATTACAGCGTTTTCCACACATGCCCACAGGCTTTTGGTAATAGTTGCATTTTTAATAAATCTAATATATAATAATGACTTTGTTTTTAATTTTCCACTGAGAGTTGGATCCTGAGTTGAACACAGAGCTCCAGACAGGGGCGTCTGGTTCACTCCATGTGATTGGATTTCAGGGAACCAAGGGGCTCCTAATTGGAAAATGGCTGTGCTTTCACCCTCTATCCCCACACACCTGTGTTTAATGTCCTCAGCAAGCATCCCATAGGACATGAAATGATCACTTGTTTCAGTCAAAATGATCAAACTGGTTGAGCAGGCATTCCTCAGCCTGGACTGTGAAAGGAAAATGAAGGTAAGCGAGCGGTGCCTGGCCAAGACCACTATACAAAGAGATTTTGTGGACAGCACTCTGGTGGTGGCCTTTACGGAGTGACCCACTGCTCTCTGCCTTTATCCACAAGTCACTGGGCCAACTTAGAACTGTAATTAAACAGTTCAACCAAAGGATGAATTTTATGACTACTGACCTCTCCTTTGCAAAGACCATGGTTGATATTCATCGGTAGACCATTTTATGACTATCCGTGTTCAGTTCATTCAACTATATGGTAAGTTAACAATGTTTGGGGGTTTTTCCCTTGTCTTTCTCCCTAATCCCATGTGCTCAGTAAAAAGCTCAGCACCAATAGGTTCCCAATAACATATAGGGCTACTTTTATTGGGTATTACCCTGTTTCAGGCACCATTCTGAGCCTGTTACCTGTACTACTTCGTACAAGTTTTCTTATGCTGTTGTCTTCATTCTGTGGATGAGAGAATGGAGACTTAAGGAGGTTAAATATCTGGCTCAAGTTCACCCTCCTAGTAAATGGCAGAAACATCCAACTGCAGTGTCTAAGTTCTTAACCACTAGTCTGAGGTCACCAACTAAAGCCTTTTATGGCAAAATCTGCACCAAAGCACTCAGAAAGTGCTTTACTTTCTTAATACATTGGGCATCTTCTTGGAGTCAAGTGTAAAATGTGATCGAGTGGACCTAAGCTATCTTAGTAACTGAGATCTGCCCATAAGAAATCTTCTCTGTGGATTCCAAGCAGCTACAAGAAATTTGGGCCAGCAAGACAAGCCAGTCTTCAAAACAGAGTGAGAGATGCTGCTACAATCTATCTCACTTGACCATCATAGGAGATGGCTACTTCAGAAGGATGGTGTAACAACAGATGGCTCCACTGTGGTGCCCTGGTGGCCTTGCACATGTCCGGAAGGGCCGTGCAGGCAAAGGCTTAGACTGCAGCTCATCTATGTCTTCAATGAATGTCTCACAATCGTCTCTGAGCATGAGTGCGGGGGAGGCTTGCGATGAGCTGCTGGGAGACCCACCCACCTCCCTCTCTCTTCTGGGGGCTGTCACAAGGTCGTTTCTCATTGCCTCAGAGGTTCTGATGAAGTATGAAGAATTTGGGGCTGCCTCCTTCAAAGCAGAGATGCAGGATATAAATCCATTGTACTGTAGTTCAGAACTGGCTCCTTAGCAAAGGGGAATCCCTTAAGTTGTGTTGCCATTGTCCAGTCCGTTTTGTTTCTGTGGTGTTCCTTTCTGGTGTGTAGGAAAAGGACCTCAGGGAGCCGAGTGTCTTCAGCTACTTTTCCTTTTGCTGTCTATGTAAGTAATGGCCTGAATGTAAAAGTGACTTGTTCTGCTTTATAAGTCAAATCACTCAAGCCTTGGACTTATATAGCATTTTGTGTGTGTTTGAAGAATTGTCCCATCAAGTCAGTCACCTACAAGGACAATGCAATGAAAATTAGCCAAAAGGAATATATAAATAAGAGCTCCCTCATTTCAAGTGACACTGTAAAATGATACAAAAAAAATTTTATATATGTATAAATAGCACACACGTGCACACATACACACACACGCACACATACATGCACATACACACACACAAGGGTCTATGAAAAGCATCCCGGGGAAAATAGAAAAGTCACTAACTGAGGGATTTGCCTCTGTGTGTCTTTTGTTAAGCAAGCTGGTGGTAATTTGAGGAAAGAAATGCAAATGCATTCAGTTTAACAAAATTAATATTCATTTTCTATAAACAAACCCAGTAGAATTCTCAGTGGGCACATATTTCCACATCAGAATTTAACATTAAGTGTTAATTCTGCATTTCAGAATCTGTGTAAATCCAAATGCTGAGATGTGTCTGAGGATGGATCCCATTTACTCATCAGGTCTCGTATGGGCCATAACAATAAAAAGAATGCAGGGAACTCCCTGTTACATGGCAGGACTTGAGAATGGACTGTTCTGGTTAATAAATACACAGATTGCCAATTTTTAAATAGTTATGTTCAAAGAACATGTAAAAGAGGATTAACACTAAAAGTTCCATGACCTTATTTTAAACTAGTTTTGATCATTCAAGACTCACAAGACAAAGTAAATGAGAAGTTATTAAATAATCTAATTACCATATTATTAATTTGTTTTCATGCTGCTGATAAAGACATAACGGAAACTGGGGACAAAACGGGGTTTAATTAGACTTACAGTTCCACATGGCTGAGGAGATCTCAGAATCATGGTGGGAGGTGAAAGGCACTTCTTATATGGCAGAGGCAGGAGAAAATGAGGAAGAAGCAAAAGCAGAAACCCCTGATAAACCCATCAGATCTCGTGAGACTTACTGTCACGAGAATAACATAGGAAAGACCAACCCCATGATTCAATTACCTCCCCCTGTGTCCCTCCCACAACATGTGGGAATTCTGGGAGATACAATTCAAGTTGAGATTTGGCTGGGGATACAGCCAAACCATCTCGCCATGGAATACTAAAAAAAAAAAAAAAGAAGAAGAAGAAGAAGTAGAGGAGATAATCTTTGTCCTGAAGACCAAGGCAATCTGTTGGAGAGGTAAGATTTTCACTGATCACAATAGAAAACAAAAATGTTATCATCAAGGGCCTCGGAATTACCTCTGGAAAAAACAACTCTCATGTATCAGGTTGGCAGGAGCAGTTAAAGATTTTCTGATGAAAGAATGCTAAATAATAACCACATTTTTACTACATTTTTACTCTTTAATTCTTTTGAGTGTCTTTCCATTTCACTAAATTGATCAGCTGTTATAAATCTCAGCTATAATTAGCTTCATGGACATCATACACAAAAGAAAAGTGAAATCACTCCCTTCTACAAAATATAAATGTCTTTGACCCACCTTAATCTCACTGGTATATTCACACACACACACACACACACACACACACACACACAAAGTTACTACAAAGTCATAAACCTTTCCAGTTGGACTCCTTAACTCTGTTTTATTAAGAATGATGTCATGCACTACTCCTTAGTTTACTTTTAAAAATTTTGCTTTTTTACATTTCTTTCGCCATAGAATCATCTAACAATAAAGATAGCATTTAGACTCTACTCATTAGAGGCCCATCCAGTTGGTTTCAAATACATGAGGGAGAAGGCCAGAGAGGTAGAGAGAGGCCAGTTGATTCAGATGAAAACAACAATAGCTCCCATTTATGAAGCACTTCAACCTGCAGACACCCTGCTGAACCCTTAACAAATATCTCATTTAATTCTCACAGCAAATCTGAGGTGTAGATTTTTTTATCTCCAGTGAGTGATTAGGAAGTTGAGGTTTGAATGGTTTAGTAAATGATCTAAGATGAAAATGCTTCACACCTAAGTCTGTCTAAGTCTCTTTCCTGCTTTCATCCATTCCACAGAAATTGATTTAGAGAATAATTTCACTCAGTGGTAGAAATGAAAAAAAAGTGCACAGATTCAAAACTTCAAATCCTATTAGCCAACAGGCAATTGGTTTACATCACGCAAATGTCTTAGCAGGAATTCTCATGAAAATAATTTTCCCTTCTCCACTTTGAATTAGTCTTTTGGAGCTTTTAAACTTAAAATCGTAAGTTTCCTTTTACTAAGGGTCAGCCCTGGAAAAATATCTTTCTACCCCACAAAACGAGCTCCCTTTTGGGATTCCCAAGCTGAAGTTGATTTCCTAGATTTACCAAGTGTTTATTCTCATTACTGTTTTATGTCCTCTGATTGAGGAAGTTCTCCCTTTCCAAAGACGTAATATTCCCAACAAGATCCCACTGCTTCTCTGTGAGAAACGTGCCAGGAGAATTATTGCTATACCTTTAAATGCATTCTTATTTTTGCCAGCTAAAAGCAGAAACTTCAACAATGTCACCCCCTCCCTCATCAGGCTTTATTTCTTTCCAAATGCGTAATGGGAACCCACAGAGGGTAACCTGCTGATTCCCTTGAAGCAAGAGGCTCACAGACCAAAGGTTTAAATTTCTGTTATTTATCCCTTCTTTCAGTGATAATAAAGTACATCCCGACAGTTATCTCTATCTCCTCACCCACCAAAGTAAAAAAACATAGGCCTAGGGCAGGGGGATGGTGGTTGGAGGCACTATAAAAAAAATACTAAGTCACCAAAGTGGTGCATCTGCAGAGAGCAGAATGCTTCTAGACTATTGCTATCGTTACAACTATTATTATCTCAATAGATGTGTATAGAAAACACCATGCTTAGAAAATGAAAGAAAAACTCAGGTAATTAAAATGACTTCCCCATGGCCATATAGCTAGAAAATAGCAAAATATGGGTATGATGTCTTAAAGGCTTGAAGCTGCGTGACTCCACATCCAGTGTTCTCCCCAGCGTGTTCACCATAGTAAAGAGGTAGTGAGCATTCCCCCTGCTAAGTTCTGATTGGACCCACGGTTGCATTATAGCAAAATATGGCTCTTAATAATTAGTGCCATTTAAATTAATACCCCAGATTTACAACAACCATCTCAGTCATTATATGTCGTGATACTACTCTATCACTAAGTTCTTTGTAAACTGAAATGTAACCCTTTCGTCATTCTCTATTCAAATAATTTCACTATAATATCCCATTATTATATGATCAAGTTCAAATTCTTTGGTGAGTATTTAAAGCCCTTCATTTTTTAATTTTTATTTTTTATTATTATTATTAGAGACAGGGTTTCACTCTGTCACCCAGGCTGGAATGCAGTGGTTCAATGATAGCTCACTGCATCCTCGAACTCCCAGGCTCAAGCAATCCTCCCATCTCAGCCTCCCCAGTAGCTGGGACTGCAGGTGCATACCACCATGCCTGGCTAATTTTTTTTTCTTGGAGAAACAGAGTCTCAATATGTTGCCCAGGCTGGTCTCAAACACCTGGCCTCACAGGATTCTCCTGCCTTGGCTTCCCAAAGTGCTGGGACTACGGGTGTGAGTCACCACTCCTGGCTTCAAAGCCTTTCATTTATATTTGTTTGCTTTCTTTAACTTTATCTTGGGTTGGGTGTACGTGTACAGGTTTGATATACAGGTAAACTCGAGTCATCGGAGTTTGTTGTACAGATTACTTCATCACCTAGGTACTAAGCCTAGTACCCAACAGTTACTTTTTCTGCTGCTCCCCCTCCTCCCACCCTCCACCCTCAAGTAGGCCCCAGTATCTGTTGTTCTCTTCTTTGTGTTCATGGTTTCTCATCATTTAGCTCCCACTTATAAGTGAGAACATGCAGTATTTGATTTTCTGTGTCTGTTAGTTTGCTAAGGATAATGGCTTCCAGCTCCACCCATGTTCACATGAAAGACATGACCCTGTTGTTTTCTATAACTGCAGAGTGTTCCATGGTGTATATGTACCACATTTTCTTTATCCAGTCTGTCATTGATGGGCATTTAGGTTGATTCCATGTCTTTGCTATTGTAAACAGTGCCATAATAAACATTCATGTGCATGTATCTTTATGGTAGAATGATTTATATTCCTCTGAGTACTTAACCAGTAATGGGATTGCTGGGTCTAATGGTAGTTTTGTTTTTAACTCTTTGAGGAATTGCCATACTGCTTTCCACAATGGTGGAGCCAATTTACACTTCCACCAACAGTGTGTAAGTGTTCCCTTTTCTCTACAATCTCGCCAGCATTTTTTGACTTTTTAATAATAGATATTCTGACTGGTGTGCGATGGTATCTCATTGTGGTTTTGCCACTTGCATTTCTCTAATGATCAGTGATACTGATTTTCATGTTTGTTGACCACATGTATGTCTTCTTTAGAAAAGTGTCTTTTCGTGTCTTTTGCCCACTTTTTAATGAGGTTATTTGTTTTTTCTTGTAAATTTCTTTAAGTTCCTTGTAGATGCTGGATATTAGACCTTTGTCAGATGCATAGTTGCAAATATTTTATCCCATTCTGTGGCTGTTTATTCTGTTAATTGATGGTTTCTTTTGCTGTGCAGAAGTTCTTTAGTTTAATGAGATCCCATTTGTCAATTTTCGCTTTTGTTGTGATTGCTTTTGGCATCTTTGTCATGAAATCTTTGCCCATTCCTGTGTCCAGGACGGTATTGCCTAGGTCGTCTTCCAGAGTTTTTATAGTTTGAGGTCTTACATTGAATCTTTAATCCATCTTGCTTTGATTTTTTATGTGGTATGAGGAAGGGGTCCAGTTTCAATCTTCTGCATATGGCTAGTCAGTTATCCCAGTACTACTTATTGAGTAGGAAGTCCTTTCCTTATTGCTTGTTTTTGTCAGCCTTGTTGAAGATCAGATGGTCCTAGATGTGCAGTCTTATTTCTGGGCTCTCTATTCTGTTCCGTTGGTCTATGTGTCTGTTTTTATACCAGTACCATGCTGTTTTGGTTACTGTAGGCCCTGTAGCGTATAGTCTGAAGCTGGGTGACGTGATGCCTCCAGCTTTGTTCTTTTTGCTTGGAATTGCCTTGGCTCTTCAAAAGCCCTTCATTTTTAAACAGGGGCTTGGGGGCGCTGAATTCCTGTGGGTTCTCCTGGTTGACTAAGCTGGAGTAGACTGGTAAGTCAGAGGGGCCTTCAACCTAGACATGAGGCAACTCTAAGCTGAATGACAGGTTTATTCTCTCTATTTTTGGTATATTTAAATTTTACAAAATGAAACATACTTTAAAAAATTATCCCCTAACAGCACAGTATTTCTCCAGCTCCAGGTTTTCATGTTCCACCTTCATCATATTATTATTTTGTAATATCTTATATAATATTTTTCTTTATATTGACTTTAAACTGGTCCACTATTTTACGAAGATTTATACTAATGATAATACTAATGTTATCACAGGTTTGATGAACTAGTGTTGTCATTTTCTAATATACATTAAGATCAGTGTATAACTATCAAAAGAAAAATATTCCCAGCACTTTGGGAGGCCGAGATGGGCGGATCACGAGGTCAAGAGATCGAGACCATCCTGGCTAACACGGTGAAACCCCGTCTCTACTAAAAAATACAAAAAACTAGCCGGGCGCGTGGTGGTGGGCGCCTGTAGTCCCAGCTACTCGGGAGGCTGAGGCAGGAGAATGGCGTAAACCCGGGAGGCGGAGCTTGCAGTGAGCTGAGATCCGGCCACTGCACTCCAGCCTGGGTGACAGAGCGAGACTCCGTCTCAAAAAAAAAAGAAAAAAGAAAAATATTTCTGCCAGTACGATTTATAGCAACTATTCAGATCAACAACTATATACAGACCTTATTTTGGGAAACACCAATAGGGAAAAAGTTAACAGTCACAAGTCTTTCTATTAGACTGAAACAAAAGAAACAGTGAGGAGAGGAGCAAATACTGCCTTTATAAAGTGTGATGGGACCAAGCTGAGGAAGACCTCGAATGCCAAGTCCTTTGGTGGTAACATCTTAACTACTGAAGAAATGAAATTATCAGCCAGAGAAATGGAATTATCAGAGCTACACTTGAGGGAAAGCAATCGAGTTGCAAGGTGAAATAACTGAACTCTTGATCGTCCCCCACCCCCAAAATATGCTTCTCTCAGGATCTTCCCCTTTTAGTTAAGTGACAGTCCCTCCCTGCCTCCATTCTCCCAGTTGCTCAGGCTAAAATCCTTGTCTCTTTTTCTCAGTCATTCACAGCCCATCCATCAGCAAACCCTTTTGGTTTTACTTTCCAAATAGAACCAGCCTTTTCTCACCATTTCTACAGGTACCACTAACTACAGAAAAGCATCATCTTTTTAATTTTATAATTTTGTATTTTTTAGGAGCAGGGTCTCACTCTGTCACCAAGGCTGGAGTGCAGTGGTGCAATCATAGTTCACTGCAACCTCAAACTTCCAGGCTCAAGCAATCTTCCTGAGTAGCTAGGACTACAGGTGTGTGCCACCATGCCCAGCTAATATTTTTATTTTTGTGTGTAGAGACTGGGTCTCACAATATTGCCCAGGCTGGTCTTGAATTCCTGACCTCAATGGATCTTTCTGCCGCACCCTCCCAAAGTGCTGGGATTACAGGCATGAGCCACTGCACCAGGCCTCATTTGTCTCTTGCTCGTATTATTAAATAGCCTCCTAATGGCTTCCTGCTTCCTTCTTATCTCCCCTGCAGTCCTTTCTCCACAACGCAGCAAGAGGTATCTCTTTTTTAAATAAAATACTTATGTGTGTATTTTATAGAAACATGTGGCCTTACATAATCTCAGCACAATTATCAAAATCAAGAAAATTAGCACTGATATAATACTATTATCTAATCCACAGTCGATAGTCATATGTAATTGATTGTCCCAATAATGTCCTTTAATAGCTCCCACCTACCCCAGTGCAAGATCCAAGTTCTATATCACATCAGGTATTTATCTGTTATGGCTCTCTGTTCCCTTTTAATCTGAAACAATTCCTTAGCCAATTTTTTTGTTTCTTAGCCTGAATGTTTATTTAAAAAAATAAATAAACTGGTTATTTTGGAGAAGGCCTCTCAGTTTGAGTTTTTCTGATATTTCTCCATGATTAGGATTCAGGTAGTGCATTCTGCAGGGCGGGAAAACCATGAAAGTGATGTGGTGCCCTCAATACATCATTTCCAGAAGCACACACACTAGTTTGTCTATTTTTGGTCATATTAATGATGATTCTTTATGAACATCTGACAATTTTCTTCAATCATAAGTAAGTTCCTGCTTTCCCCTCTGTACTTCCTTTGCAGGTAAATACTTTAAGATTATGCAAATAAATGTTCATCATCAAACTTTCAATCACTAGTTTTAGCATCCATTGATAATTTTCTAAATTCACTATCCCTTCTACATTTATGAATTGGCAATATAATGTAAAGAAAAAAATTTTTGTGCCTCCAGTTTATTTATTTATTCACCCATTCATTCATTTACCTTAGTACAAACTCATGAACCTTAACTGAATTTATTGGTTTATAATCCAAATTTTATGCTAAAATTGTTGCATATTTGGTAAATAAAACCTCTTTAAGCTAGTTGCTATGTCCTGTTTTTCTATTATTACTATGATTATGATTATTATTATACTTTAAGCTCCGGGATACATGTGCAGAATGTGCAGGTTTGTTACGTAGCTATACACATGTCATGGTGGTTTGCTGCACCCATCAACCCATCATCTACATTAGGCATTTCTCCTAATGCTATCCCTCCCCTAGTCCCCAACCCCAGACAGGCCTAAAACCATAAGAACCCTAGAAGAAAACCTAGGCAATACCATTCAGGACATAGGCATGGGCAAAGACTTCATGACTAAAACACCAAAAGCAATGGCAACAAAAGCCAAAATTGACAAATGGAATCTAATTAAACTAAAGAGTTTCTGCACAGCAAAAGAAACTATCATCAGAGTGGACAGACAACCTACAGAATGGGAGAAGTTTTTTTCAATCTACCCATTTGACAAAGGGCTAATATTCAGAATCAACAAGGAACTTAATCGAATTTACAAGAAAAAAACAACCCCATCAAAAGTGGGCAAAGGATATGAACAGACACTTCTCAAAAGAAGACATTTATGCGGCCAACAGACATGAAAAAAAGCTCATCATCACTGGTCATTAGAGAAATGCAAATCAAAACCACAATGAGATACCATCTCATGCCAGTTAGAATGGCGATCGTTAAAAGGTCAGGAAACAACAGATGCTGGAGAGGATGTGGAGAAATAGGAAAGCTTTTACACTGTTGGTGGTAGTGTAAAAGTTGTGGAAGACAGTGTGGCATTTCCTCAAGGATCTAAACCAGAAATACCATTTGACCCAGCCATCCCATTACTGGGTATACACCCAAAGGATTATAAATCATTCTACTATAAGGACACATGCACACGTATGTTTACTGCAGCACTGTTCACAACAACAAAGACTTGGAACCAACCCAAATGCCTATCCATGATAGACTGGATAAAGAAAATGTGGCACATATATACCATGGAATACTATGCAGCCATAAAAAAGGATGGGTTCATGTCCTTTGCAGGGACATGGATAAAGCTGGAAACTATGTCCTGTTTATCCAAAAAAAAAAAAAATGAATTTTTTATTTTGGAATAATTTTATACGTATAGAAAAGTTACAAAGATGGTAGAGAGCTTACATATACCCCTTATCCAACTTCCCCCACTCTAACCATTTTACATTACCGTGGCACTGTTCTCAAAACTAAGAAACCAGCAGTGGTACATTACTATTAACTACACTCCAGACTTTATTAAGGTTTACCCCTTTTTCCACTAAGGCCCTTTCTCTGCTCCAGGATCCAAAGCAGCGTGCCATGTTGCATTTTGTCCTCATGTCGTCTTAGTCCACTCTACTCTCACAGTTGTTCAGTCTTTCCTTGTATTTCATGACCTCAACAGTTCTGAGAAGTACTGGTCATGTAACTAGTATACTTCAATACAGTTTCATCATACCTTTTCATCATGAATAGACATGGGTTATGAGATTTGGGAAAGAATGCCACAGAGACAAGGTCCTTTTGTCATTATATCAAAACAGGAAGTAGTGTGGTAGCAACATGACTTACTACTGGTGATGTTAAACTTGATCATTTTGGTTAAAGTAGTGTTTGCCAGTTTTCTCCACTGTAAAGTTACTATTTTCCCCTTTCTATTTCTACTCACTGGAAATCAGTCACTATGTCCAGTTCACACTTTTGGGGAGTGAGAAGAGGGTAGATCATCCACACATACTATTTGAAATTCTTCTGTAAGGAAAATTTATCTCTCGTCCTTCATTAATTTATTTGTTTGGTTATTCAATTATTTATGTATAGCAACATAGGCTCATGTACATTTATTTTATACTTGTGTTTATTATTATTATTCAATGCTACATTTTTTAAAAAGTTACTATTCAAATTCTTCCAGTTTTGGCCCCCAGGAGCTCTTTCAGATTGGTACCTCTGTCCCGTGCACATGCCTCCATGCTTTCACTTTTTGAGCACTTCCTTATTTCCTGACACTACAAGACTCTCCAGGTTCATCTTGTATTTTTCGCGCTCTTGCCCTAGAATCAGCCATATGTCCAAAAAGCCCTGGCCCCTTTCACTGAAAAACAATGTTTAGAAAGCAAGATCTGAGTGTTCGGCATGCTCATTGCTCCTGGAGTGGCACTGGTTCTATGCCAAGAAACTTCCTTTTAAACCATAAGCGAGAAAGGGATGGTGGTGAGAGATGAGGCTTGAACACCCACTGGGTTTTTGTTGTGCTGATCTCAGCAAGGGCCAAAGCAGTAATTTACATTCTAGATCCTCTGGGAAAACAGAATAAATCCCACAGATGATTTAGTTGGGAGAAAAACGTGAACGTAGGTGACGGAGTGCATGCCAGAATTGAGAGAACGAGATGAAAAAGGAGTGTGCAAGGACAGGCCTGGTGTATGCCTGTGCCCAGTGAAATTATAAATTGCATGCTCTTCACACCAAGTGTCCCCATTTGGACAATAAATTACCTGCTCAACTTAGAAACTGCCTTGAGGATGAGATTTGTGATAGATGAGCCACTGATTAAGAATATTACAGTGTTTTGCTGTGTCAAACAATGTAATCATTCCTTTGCACATTTTATAGAGATTTTATAAAGATTTAAACCATATTTCAGTGTTTCTTGGATTTCAAATGTGTCTCTGTTAAATGTGCCTCTTTTCTTTTTGGCACCTAACTGTCCTCCCCAGGGTAAGGCCTCCCTCCAAAGAAGAAAAGAACTCCATCTGAAAAATCCATCTGCTACAAGAGATAGAAAGAAATTATTTAGGCAGATAGTATGAGTAACAGAGTCCTCAGCAGAATTTCCCTTTTAACAAAAAACAACCTCAAAATAATTTCTTTTCTAACAAAGAACAGCCTGAAAAGTCGAGCTGCAGACATAGATATAAGCAAGCTAGAAGCTTGCACAGGTGAATGTTGCCAACTGTGCCAATAGGAAAGGGCTACCTGAGGGCCAGGCATGTTCCACATGGAGGCTCCATCTTCTCTTTTCTTTGTCACCACGTGTACAGTAAGGAAACAGGCAACATGGCACCAGCCAAATAGAGAACCCATCTGCATAATAAAAGCTTAGAGTGGAGTGGCCAGCTTTTTCATGCCCTATGCAAATGGCACATCTAGCCCTAACCAGTTTTTCGCACCCTATGCAAATGACACACCTGGTCCAACCAATCTTTTGTGCCCTATGTAAATCGAACACCACCTCCTCAAGCTCATCTATAAAACCCGCTGCATTTTGCCATGGACCAGAAAACCTACTCAGGACCCCTCTCTCTGCAGGATAGAGCTCTTCTCTTTCTCTCACGTATTAAACCTCTGCTCTTAACTTCACTCCTTGTGTGTCCATATCCTTGATTTATTTGGCACGGGACAGTGAACCTTGGGACATTACTCCACATGAACGATGTCGCTTTGCATTGTTTCTATAGTCAACTAACCCCATCAATTTTGTTCAGTTTATAATCTCTGAACTTTTTCTACCTGAGGCCCTTTTGGACGAATAGGAAGAAAGAAATTTAGAAATTTACCTTCTTTTTTTTTTTTTTTTTTTTTTCTTCTTGAGATGGAGTCTTGCTCTGTCACCAGGCTGGAGTGCAGTGGCGCGATCTTGGCTCACTGCAACCTCCGCCTCCCAGGTTCAACCGAGTCCCCTGCCTCAGCCTCCGAAGTACCTGTGACTACAGGTGCACGCCACAACACTCAAATAATTTTTTTGTGTTTTAGTAGAGACGGGGTTTCACCATGTTGGCCAGGATGGTCTCGATCTCCTGGCCTCGTGATCTGCCCGCCTTGGCATCCCAAAGTGTTGGTATTACAGGCAGTGAGCCACAGCACCCGGTCAAGAAATTTACCTTCTAACCATCTTTTCTCACTTACTCAATCCTCTTTCAGCCTGACTTGTATCTTGGGTAACATCTTAACCTTACGTCCACAGCTTCCTCCACTGCATATCCTTGCTTCACTTCAACACACCATCTGAAGGACACAGGCAGAGTGGGAAGTAAGCTTCACACAAGGATCTAGAGTTCAAATTTTGACATTTGAAACCACTACTGTTTATGCAGCCAGAAAAAGAAAATAGTTTTCATCTTAGATTTTAAAATGCAGAGCAAACTATACAGTGAAATTTGAAAACTCTAGCTGTCCACCCAACCAGAAAAAGGAGTCCAGTATTTCTTGGCAATGACAGAAATTTGGTGAACATGCATAGTGGCTAAATTTGGAATCTAGGTGAACACTCACTTTTAAATAGATTTTATGAAGCAATGTTTGCTCTAGAAAGTGTAGTCCTAGAAAATTTAATCAACTGCAAAAGAATCACTAGAGTTTGTGAAGGCTTGACAATTAAATGGCTTTAAATATTTGACTAAAAGGGTCTCCTGGTTTCTTTCAAAGTTGCACCAGCAAGGGTTACCTAAGTGCAAGCAAGCCCAGGTGACATTTTTATATTTCCAGGAAACTCTTGTGCCAGGATTCAGCCCTTAGAGAATGATCAAATCTTCATTAAAACTCCCAAAAGTAGGAATTGAGACCAGGAAATAAGACATTCTCACTCCACCAGTGTGTCTAGTGCCAGAGCTCAAACTGAGAGCTGCTCAGGAAAAGATCTCAGATCTGACAAAAGGATGTGTTGTAAAAACCCACAGCCCCCGTAACAACCTGCCCCGTTTCCTGCAGAAAGAGGCAAGGACCTGCCCAGAGCCAGAGGTCAGAAGGTAGCTGTGGAGCAGCCCTACTCAAGTGACCTCCTCAACCTGGGGTGTCCTGAGAATGTGGCTCAGAGCCAAGCCTGGAAAAATCTGGAGAGCACATCTGAGATTCAAAGTACAGTCCCTTCCCTCAGCAACTCCTTCTTTTGGGGGCCCATGGTCAGGGGGACAGTTTCAGGAAGCAGGGTCTTGCTCTGATACCAAGGCTGAGTGCAGTGGCACAACCATAGCTCACTGGAGCCTCGACCTCTTGGACTCAGGTGATTCTCCCACCTCAGAATCCCGAGCAGTTGGGACTACAGGCATGCGCCACCATGTCTGGATAATTTTTTTAATTTTTTGTAGAGATGTGGTCTTGCTATGTTGCCCAAACTGGTCTCCAACTCGTGGGCTCAAGTAGTCGTCCCACTTCAGCCTCCCAAAGTGCTGGGATTACAGGCATGAGCCATCTTACCTAGCCCGTTTCTTCAACCTCAGGGCCAGGCTCTACCCTAGAGTGACTGTACCAATGGCAGGTATCAGAGTCAATTGAAAAGACTTTTCATGCTTCACCTGCCTGCATTCACAATTCAGAGCAATAATTCCAAAGAGAGTTTCATCATCACCTCTCTATTTTTCACTGATAGTATTGTCATTGTTGGGGTTAGGGCAAAGTGGGGCACAATAGCAAAGATATGAATTCAACTTAAGTTCCATCGACAGAGGATTGGATAGAGAAAACATAGTGTATATACACAAAAGAATATATGCAGCCATAGAAGAGAACGAAATCACATCTTTTGCAGCAACATGGATGGACCTGGAGGTCATTACCGTAAGTAAAAATATCTCAGAAACAGAAAGCCAAATACCTCATGTTCTCACTTAAAAGTGGGTGCTAAATAATATGTACATGTGGACGTAGAGTGTGCAATAATAGTCACTGGAGACTCAAAAGGGTGGAGAGGTGGGAGGGGTGAGGAATGAGAAATTAATTATTTGACGGGCACGACGTATGTTATTTGGATGATGGTTACACTAAAAGCCCAGATTTCACCACTGTGTAATATATCCATGTTAAAAAAAACAAAAACTGCACTTGTACCCTTTAAATCTACACGAATTTTATAAGAAAGTGAAGAAGCAGAGTTGTCAATGAGTGTCGACTGTTAATCAAGAGACTCCTGTTATGATACTAGTACAACTTACCATTGGATTTGAGGGATGTTGCTTAGATTCTTTAGGAGTCAGTTTTCCCATCCGTAGAATGAGAGTCTGGAGCAGGTAAGTATAGTGTAATGGAAAGTCCACAACACCAAGTCACAATTCCTGGTGTGAAAACTAAAGCACATAATTTAACCTTCCTTTGCCTTACTCTCATTTCATTTAAAATGGAGATAATAAGATCTGTGTTGTCTATTTTATAGGGCTACTTTGAGGGTCAAATCATGTGAGAGTTCTTTAAAAACTTTTCAATGATACGTAAACATACAGCTTTATTCCAACTCTTGCTGCTTTACCATTGCCTTCTAAGTTCCCTTTACATTCTAAAATCATGATTTCAAAGTCTTTCAACATGAAATACTGTCCATGGCATTCCCTTAACTCTTTCATGGTCTTTCATCTATTCAGCCTTGGAATGTGATCTTAGAACAAATGAACCAAAGACAACACCAACATCCACCTCTGCTTTCTCGCTCTTTTAAATTCTAACAGTCGAGAATGTTAATGCTCCGTGTTACTTAAAATAAAGATTGTCCAGTAGATGGTGCTGCTGACTCTGAAAATGGACTGAGAAACCAAAGCAATTTCACCTTCCCTACTAAAAAGTTTGGAGAATACAGTTGAGGCCAGTCTATGGAGAGCCTTGACTGGCAATCAAAGAATGTTTGAGTTATTGTCTGTTCAATGTGAGGTCAGTCCACAGTGTGAGCTGAAAAAACAATGATGAAAGGCATTAATTGGAAAAGTTAATTTGATAGAAAACTAAAGAATAGGATATAGAAGACAGTGACCTGTTCAAGAGTGAAAAGACAGAAGGGCCTTGAGTTTCCAGAGTCTATAGAAAAGTAATAAAATGTATAAAATAATAATTTAAGTAATATTAATTTTTAATAATTTAATAATATCCACAATAATTATTATTATGAAGCACTGTTCTAATCTCTTTACATAAAGTTTACTATTTAATCTCCACAATAAAGCTATGAAGGAGGAATTGTTATTATGCCCATATTATAGAGGAGTAAACTGAAGTTGTGTCACTTGCCGAGAGTCACTCAGCTCATACACGGACTGAAGCTGAGATTCCCATCTAAGCAGTAGGCTCCAGAGTGTGTGCTCTGGTGACCTGCACTAAAATGGCTTCATATTTTACAACCTCGATGGTAAACAGCAATAACATTGAACAAATCATCAAACAATAACATCCACTAAATGGACGATTAGGAAAGAGAGCAAGATGACAGTCCGGCCTTTCCCACCCTGAATTTAAGGTGACAACAGGGTATACATCATTTAAACCACTGAAGTCATTTGGACCATGCACTATCTTAATCAACATGGGATTCCCTTTTACAGCTTTTCAGAATGGTTATTATACAGTCGAAAATGAAAGGCAAGGTCATTTTCTCCTAAAACCTCATCTTTTCCTTATAACCAAATCAACCTTCGTTCGTCAGGCCTAAAATCAAGGTGAAAGTTTCCCTCACTGTTTCCTCTATGTATGAGAGATAGCGTTGGCTCCATATCTGCTCACCCATCCACCCATTTTTTTTAACATAGCCACATCTTGACTTCTTACAGGAACAAGGACAAATTGGAAGTGGAGAGGGGAAAAGTCTAGTGCATAGCATTTCTTCTTGAGGTAACAGTGTATTTTGTCATTTTTTTCATTTGTATTTTCATGTGCATCTCATTGCAAAGTGTTCAGGTCACTTTTCTCTTTGAAGGCTGGGCTCTCTAATTAACATTAAATCCATAATGTATTGAGGTAGAGTGAATTACAGGAACCTAACAGTAAGAGAAAGGAGAGAGGAACATGAGTTGAACTGTCACTGAGCTGTCCAAATAACTACATATAAATAGGAAGTATATGGATCTGAAATTCTCAAGAGCTGTTCTTTCAGCACTACCGAATGCAAATTCTTGGTATGTTCCTAACTAAGGATCCTAGACTTCCCAGTCTACTGAACTTGAGATCTTTCTGTTGAAAAATAAGAAATGTTATATATATTCAAATCACCTTAACGTATCATTTCATTCAAATGCATGCTCTGCTTCTTGCTAGCTGTTTAACCCTGGGATAAGATACTTGCAGTCTTCTTCCCTCAGTTCCCTTGTCTATGAAATAGAACAGCCTAACTTGTAGGATAGTTTTTTAAAAAGTAAATGAATTAATGTATGTAAAGCAGTTAAAACCATACCTGATATCTAATAAGTGAACTGTAAATTGTAGCTCTGTTTATGTTACTTTACACTTCATTTGAGTCACATAACAACCTTATGAAGTAAGATGGGTACACAGTATTATTTTCATTTACAACTAGATTTCAGAAAGATAATGGGACTTTCCCACAATCATACAGCTAGTAAGTCTGTGAGAAAATTAGAAAAAAGGCACTTGACATATGGTAAGTGCTCAATCAGTGTTTGTTGCCACTGTCACTCAGCTTTGACAACGCTAAGTTTCAATCCCAGATTTTCTGACTCCAGTGCCAAATTAATTTCTTTCTTTCCTTTTTTTTTTTCTTTTTCCCTGCACTCAGGTTTTTATGGCGAATAGGAATACAGTTTAGAACTGAAACACTAGCCAGACCTTGCAAGCAACACCATTACTTATAAGGTACTTCAATACCCAGGTTATCCAAGTCTTAACAAAATAAGATAAACTTGATGCCTCAAATTAAGACCAAGACTAAAAAAAAAAAAAAAATAGATCACACAAAAGTTCTCGGGGGGATTAGGATGGAGATGGCAAATAAGAGACAGGGCTAACGTGCAGTTCCCACTTGGACCAACGGAACAGTGTGTGGAGACTCACACCATTTTTCTCCAAGAACCACCACAGGAATGCACCAGGAAAACTGAAAGAATTCATGGATCCTTCGAAGGAAGCAGCATGCCACAGCAAATTTCATGAGACAGGCAAAAAACTGTGAGTTCCCAAAGTGTGAGAGGGGAAAAATCTTCCTCCAAACATACATCCCCATGGGGGAATCTGAAAATCCAGATCACAGGGGAAGGACTTAACCTTACCTGGAGCTGAAATGGATTTAGGGGGCCGCACAAAATATAAAAGTAGAAGCAGCAGCAGGAAGAGCCCTGTAGGCACTCCTAGTCTCCAGCTTGAGCTCAAGGAAGCCATCCCTGACTATAACTCACGGAGGTCCTTGGGGAAGACAGCCAGCTGAATTGGGGGATGGAGAGGTCACAGGGTGAAATGAGCTTCCAAGTGAAATTTGTAATACTTTTGACTGGGCACAAATTTTCTTGAGCAGAATCCAAGGTGTGAACAGAGACTGCTGCATATACAAGCACAGGAGGTGCTGCCGACATTGTGGGCAGACAGGGAGGGGCAAGGCCTGAAAGCCATGCTTGCTTTCTCAGCAAAGAAATGTAAGGCCTGGAACAAGGTCTAAGCAGGGCACTGCAGGAGCAAGACCACCCACCAACTGTGTGGCAGCTGGGTGAAGTCTTTCACTACCAGCTATCTCCTAGTTTTCTGGCAAACTATATGACACAGCAGAGGCAGCTTTAATCCCCTCTGGAACATAACCCCCATTGACCTGAGAAGCACACCCCTATCCCTGACAGTGGTTGTGGCAAGCCCCACCCAAGGAGAGCCTGAGCCCAGACCCATCTAAGCCTGCCCCCACCTGATGGTATTTCTCTACCTGCCCTTGTAGCCAAACACAAAAGACATAAACTCTTGGGAGGTTTATGACCCCACCCATCACCTGAGAAACCAAAATACTTGCCCTGGCAAACTTAGATCCCTCTACTACTATTGTAGGTGGTGCTCTCTTGAAAGTGCCACCTCCTGGCTTGAGGACAACCAACTTTGGCCATTATAGCAACTCATGACAGAATAACCCTACTCCCAGGACTAAGTCCAATGCCTGCAACACCCTAGCTAACAGTGGTCCTGAGTGTGTCCACCTGACTTCACTACTAGCATAACCAGCATTAGAGCAAGCCAGCACACAGATATAAACATATCTACAACCAAGGACTTTCACAGTCTACTTCACTCTCCTGACACCTCCACTGGAGCAGGTGCTGGTATCCATAGCTGGGAAACCTGAAGATGGATCACATCACAGGACTCTTTGCAGACATTCCCCAGCACCAGCCCAAAGTCTGGTAGCCTTACTTAGTGGCTAAACCCAGAAGAGCAATAACAATCACTGCTGTTTGGCTCTCAGGAAGCCCTATCCCTGGGGGAAGGAAGAGAGTATCATATTAAGGGATCAGTTCGTGGGGCAAAAGAATCTGAACAGAAGGCCTTGAGTTCCAGACTTTTCCACTGAAATAGTCTACCCAAATGAGAAGGAACCAGAAAAGTAATTCTGTTAATATGACAAAATAGGGCTCTATAACACCCCTGAAAGATCACATTAGCTCCACAGAAATAAATCCAAACCAAGAAGAAATCTTTGAATTGCCAGAAAAAGAATTCAGACACTTGATTATTAAGCTATTCATAGAGATACTGGAGAAAGGTGAAAACCACCTTAAAGAAGTTTTAAAAAAACAACAGAGGATGTGGATGAAAAATTCTCCTCAGAAATAGATACCATAAAGAAAAAACAATCACAATTTCTGGAAATGAAAGACACTTAGAGAAATACAAAACGCACTGGAAAGGTTTAACAATAGACTATAACAAGTAGAAGAAAGAGCCTCAGAACTCGAAGAAAAGGCTTTCAAATTAACCCAGTCAGACAAAGACAAAGAAAAAAGAATTTTTGAAAATAACAAAAGCCTCCAAGAAATTTGGGATTATGTTAAATGGCCAAAGCTAACAATTGGTGTTCCTAAGGAAAAAGAGAAATCTAAAAGTTTGGAAAAATTTTGAGGGAATAATTGAGGAAAACTTACCCAGCCTTGCTAGGATCTAGACATCCAAATACAAGAAATTTAAAGAACATCTGGGAAATTCATTGCAAAAAGATCATCAGCTAGGCACAGGTTATCTAATGTCAAGATGGAGGAAAGAATCTTAAGAGCTGTGAGACAAAAGCATCAGATAACCTATAAGGGAAAACCTATCAGATTAATGATAGATTTATCAGCAGAAACTTTACAAGCCAAAAGGGATTTGGATCCTATCTTTAGCCTCCTCAAACAAAATAACTCTTAGCCAAGAATTTTGCATCCAACGAAACTAAGCTTCATAAATAAAGCAGAGATACTGTCTTTTTCAGACAGACAAACAAATGTTGAGAGATTTTGCCACATCCAAGCTACCACTATAAGAAATGTTAAAAGGATTTCTAAATCTTGAAATGAAGTCTTAAAATGTACCAAAACAGAACCTTTTTAAAGCATAAATCTCACAGGGCCTATACAACAATAACACAATGAAAATTTTTTTTAAAAAAGGTGTTTAGGCAACAACTAGCATGATGAATAGACCAGTACCTCACATCTCAACACCAATGTTGAATGTAAGTGGCCTAAATGTTCCACTTAAAAGATACAGAATGGCAGAATAGATAAAAATCCAACAAGCATCTGCTGTCTTCAGGAGGCTCACCTAACACATAAGGACTCACATAAACTTAAGATAAAGGGGTGAAAAAGATATTCCACACAAATGGAAATGAAAAGCAAGCAGGAGTAGCTATTCTTACATCAGACAAAATAGACTTTAAAAAAACAACAATTTAAGAAATACAGAGAGGGACTTTATATAATAATGAAAGGATTAGTCCAATAGGAAAATATCACAATCTTAAATATATATGATCTAACACTAGATCTCCCAGATTTATAAAACAATTACTACTAGATCTAAGAAGTGAGATAGACGGCAACATGATAATAGTAGGAGACTTCAATATTCCACAGACAGCACTACAGGTCACAAAGACAGAAAGTCAAAAAATAAACAATAGACTTAAACTATACCCTAGAACAAATGGACTTAACAGATATTTATAGAACATTCTACCTAACAACTTCAAAATTTACATTCTTTTCATCAGCACATGAAACATCCTCCAAGATAGACCGTATGATAGGTCACGAGTCTCAATACATGTAAGAAAATCAAAATTATTTCAAGTATCCTCTGAGACCACAATGGAATAAAACTGAAAATTAGCTCCAAAAGGAACCCTCAAAAATATACAAACACATGAAAATTAAATAATCAGTTCTTGAATGATCTTTGTGTCAACAATGAAATTAAGATGGAAATTAAATAATTCTTTGAACTGAATGATAATAGTGATACAAAACCTCTGGGATACAGCAAAGATGGTGCTAAGAGGAAAGTTCATAGCATTAAATGTCTACATCGAAAAGTCTGAAAGAGCACAGAACATACAACCTAAGGTCACACCTCAAGAGCAACAAGAACAAACCAAACCCAAACCCAGCAGAAGAAAAGAAATAACAAAGGTCACAGCAGAACTAAATAAAATTGAAACAAACAAAAATACAAAAGATAAATGAAACAAAAGCTGGTTCCTTGAAAAGGTAAGCAAAATTGATAGACCATTAGTGAGATTAACCAAAAAAAAGAAGAGAGAAGATCCAAATAAGCTCAACTAGAAATAAAAAGGGAGATATTACAACCAATATCACAGAAATAAAAAAGATCATTCAAGGCTATTATGTACACCTTCATGTGCACAAACTAGAAAATCTAGGAGATGGATTGATTCCTGGAAATATACAACCCGCCAAGATTAGTCAGGAAGAAATAAAAACTCTGAACAGACCAATAACATGTAGCAAGATTGAAACAGTAATTTTTAAAACTGCCAACAAAAAAAGAGTCCAGGACCAGATGGATTCACAGCTGAATTCTATCAGGCATTCAAATAATTAGTACCAATCTTACTCAAACTATTCCAAAAGACAGAGAAAGAGTGAATCTTCCCTAAATCATTCTATGCAACCAGTATCACCCTAATACCAAAGCCAGGAAAGGACATAACAGAAAAAAGAAAACTATAGACCAATATCCTGCATGAACATAGATGCAAAAATTCTAACAAAACACTAGCTAGCTGCATCCAACAGCATATCAAAAAGATAATCCACCATGATCAAGTGGGTTTCATACCAGGGATGCAGGTATGGTTTAACATATGCAAGTCAATAAATGTGATACATCACATGAGCAGAATTTAAAACAAAAATCATATGATCATCTCATAGACACAAAAAAAAGCATTTGACAAAATCCAGCATCACTTTACAATTAAAATCCACAGCAAAATTGGCATGGAAGGGACATACCTCAAGGTAATAAAAGTCATCTATGACAAATTCATAGCCAACCTTATATTGAATGGGGAAAAGTTGAAAGCATTGCCCCTGAGAACTAGAACAAAACCAGAATGCCCACTTTCACTACTTCTATTCAACATAAAACTGGAAGTCCTAGCCAGACCAAACAGACAAGAGGAAGAAATAAATGGTAAAGAGGAAGTAAATAGGAAATAAATCGGTAAAGAGGAAGTCAAACTGTCGCTGTTCATAGATGATATGATTATATACCTAGAAAACCCTAAAGACTTGTGCAAACAGCTCCTAGGTCTGATAAATGAATTCAGCAAAGTTTCAGAATATAAAATCTCCATGTACACAAATAAGTAGCACTGCTATATACCAACAGCAACCAAGCTGAGAATCAAATCAAGAACTCAATCTCCATTACAACAGCTGTGAAAATAAAATAAAATATTTGGGAATATACCTAACCAAGGAGATGAAACATCTCTACATGGAAAACTACAAAATGCTGCTGAAAGAAATCATAGGCAACACAAACAAATGGAAACACATACCACATTCATGGATGGGTAGACTCAGTATTGTGAAAATGACTATACTGCCCAAAGCAATCTACAGATTCAGTGCAATTCCCATCAAAATACCATCATCATTCTTCAGAAAACTAGAAAAAAAAAATCATAAAATTCCTATGGAATAAAAAAAGAGCCTACATAGCCAAAGCAAGACTAAGCAAAAAGAACAAATCTGGAGGCATCACATTACCCCACTTCAAACTATACTACAAGGGTATAAAAATAGGAATGTAGACCAATGGAACATAATAGAGAACCCAGAAATAAAGCCAAATACTTACAACCAACTGATCTTCAACAAAGCAAACAAAAACATAAAGTGGGGAAAGAACACCCTATACAACAAATAGTACTGGGATAATTGGCAAGCCACATGTAAAAGAATGAAACTGAATCCTCATCTTTCACCTAATGCAAAAATCAACTCAAGATGGATCAAAGACTTAAATCTAAGACCTGAAACCATAAAAATTCCAGAGATAATATCAGAAAAACTCCTGTAGACATTGGCTTAAGCAAAGAATTTATGACCAAGAACCAAAAGGTAAATGCAACAAAAACAAATAAATAGATGGGACCTAATTAAACTAAAAAGCTTCTGTACAGCAAAAGAAATAATCAGCAGAGTAAACAGACAACCCACAGACTGGGAGAAAATATTCACAAACCATGCACCGGACAAAGGACTAATATCAATAACCTATAAGGAACTCAAACAAATCAGCATTAAAAAAAAATCTCATCAAAAAGTGGGCAAATGACATGAATAGACAATTCTCAAAAGAAGATATACACGTGGCCAGCAAAATAAGAAAAAATACTCAACATCAGTAATTATCAGGAAATGCAAATTAAAATCACATTGAGATACCACCTTACTCCTGCAAGAATGGCCATAATTTAAAAATCAAAAAATAATAGATGTTGGTGTGGATGTGGTGAAAAGGGAACACTTTTATACTGCTGGTAGGAATGTAAACTAATATAATCACTATGGAAAACAGTATGGAGATTCCTTAAAGAACTAAAAGTAGAATTACCATTTGATCCAGCAATCCCACTACTGAGTATCTACCCAGAGAAGAAGACACACGGATATGCATGTTTATCGCAGCACAATTCACAAACACAGACCCAGCTTAAATGCCCATCAACCAACAAGTAGATAAAGAAAATGTGATATATATATACACATATATAATATATATACATATATACACATATAATATACACATACATACACATACATAATATATACATATATCATATATATACACACACCATGGAAAACTACTCAGCCATAAAAAGAAATGACATAATGGCATTTGCAGCAACCTGGATGGAGTCAGAGACCATTATTCTAAGTAAAGCAACCCAGGAATGTAAAACCAAATATCGTATGTTCTCACTTGTAAGTGGGAGCTAAGCTGTAAGGACACAAAAGCGTAAGAATAATATAATGGACTTTGGGGACTCAGGGGGAAGGGTGGAGGGTGGATGAGGGATAAAAGACTACATATTCGGTACAGTATACACTGCTTGGGTGATGGGGACCACCAATATCTCAGATATCACCGCTAAAAACTTATCCATGTAACTAAAAACCACCTGTTTCCAAAAAACTATTAAAATAAAATAAAAACTCATACTCAGACCTCGGATCAACTTTATATTTTTGTTTCTTATTTAGAGGCAATGCATATTTTTTTCTCTACACTTTCAGAAGCAGACCAAAAACATTCATACTGATAAGTAATGCATGGGTTTGTTTGTTTGTTTTAAGTTACATCCTTTGGGGTGTTGATGGATTGCAAAAATTAATGTTAAGGGGTGAGGAGAGTGTGGAAGAAAGAAGTGATGGGAAGAAATTAAATAAAACTGGAAAGTCTCAGGATACAAAATCAATGTGCAAAACTCACAAACATTCCTTTACACCAATAATAGCCAAATCATGAGTGAACTCCCATTCATAATTGCTACAAAGAGAATAAAATACCTAGGAATCCAACTTACAAAGGACAAGAAGGACCTCTTCAAGGAGAACTACAAACCACTGCTCAAGGAACTAAGAGAAGACACAAACAAATGGAAAAAAATTCCATGCTCATGGATAGGAAGAATCAATATCATGGAAATGGCCACAATGCCCAAAGTAATGTATAGATTCAGTGCTATCCCCATCAAGCTACCATGAACTTTCTTTACAGAATTAGAAAAAAAAAAAAAAAAAAAACTACTTTAAATGTCATACGGAACCAACAAAGAGCCTGAATAGCAAAGACAATCCTAAGCAAAAAGAACAAAGCTGGAGGCGTCATGCAACCTGACTTCAAACTATACTACAAGGCTACCAAAACAGCATGATACTGGTACCAAAATAGATATATAGACCAATGGAGCAGAACAGAGGCCTCAGAAATAACACCACACATCTACAACCATTGGATCTTTGGCAAACCCTACAAGAACAAGCAATGGGGAAAGGATTCTCTATTTAATAAATGGTGCTGGGAAAACTGGCTACCCATATGCAGAAAACTGAAACTGGACCCCCTCCTTATTATCTTTTTTTATATGTATACTTTAAGTTCTAGGGTACATGTGCGCAAAGTGCAGGTTTGATACATAGGCATACATGTGCCATGTTGGTTTCCTGCATCCATTAATTCATCATTTACATTAGATATTTCTCCCCAGCCATCCCGCCCCCCAACAGGCCCCAGTGTGTGATGTTCCTCGCCCTGTGTCCAAGTGATCTCATTGCTCAATTCCCACCTATGAGTGAGAACATGTAGTGTTTGGTTTTCTGTCCTTGTGATAGTTTGCTGAGAATGATGGTTTCCAGCTTCGTCTGTGTCCCTGCAAGGACATGAACTCATACATTTTTATGGCTGCATAGTGTTCCATGGTGTATATGTGCCACATTTTCTTAATTCAGTCTATCACTGATGGACATTTGGGTTGGTTCCAAGTCTTTGCTATTGTAAATAGTGCCCCAATAAACACACGTGTACATGTGTCTGTATAGTAGCATGATTTATAATCCTTAGGGTATATACTCAGTAATGGGAAGGCTGGGTCAAATGGTAATTCTAGTTCTAAATCCTCAAGGAATCGCCGCACTGTCTTCCACAATGGTTGAACCAATTTACACTCCCACCAACAGTGTAAAAGTGTTCCTATTTCTCCACATCCTCTCCAGCATCTGTTGTTCCCTGACTTTTTAATGATTGCCATTCTAACTGGCATGAGATGGTATCTAATTATGGTTTTGATTTGCATTTCTCTGATGACCAGTAATGATGAGCATTTTTTCATGTGTCTGTTGGCTGCATAAATGTCTTCTTTTGAGAAGTGTCTGTTCATATCCTTTGCCCACTTTATGATGGGGTTGTTTTTTTCTTATAAATTTGTTTGAGTTATTTGCAGATTCTGGATATTAGCCCTTTGTCAGATGGGTAGATTGCAAAAATTTTCTCCCATTCTGGAGGTTGCCTGTTCACTCTGATGGTAGTTTCTTTTGCTGTGCAGAAGCTCTTTAGTTTAATTAGATCCCATTTGTCTATTTTGGCCTTTGTTGCCATTGCTTTTGGTGTTTTAGTCATGAAGTCCTTGCCCATGCCTATGTCCTGAATGGTAATTGCATAGGTTTTCTTCTAGCGTTTTTATGATTTTAGGCCTAACATTTAAGTCTTTAATCCATCTTGAATTAATTTTTCTATAAGGTGTAAGGAAGTGATCCAGTTTCAGCTTTCTACTTATGGCTAAACAGTTTTCCCAGCCCCATTTATTAAATAGGGAATCCTTTCTCCATTGCTTGTTTTTGTCAGGTTTGTCAAAGATCAGATGGTTGTAGATGTGTAGCATTATTTCTGAGGCCTCTGTTCTGTTCCACTGGTCTATATATCTGTTTTGGTAGCAGTAACACACTGTTTTGGTTACTGTAGCCTTGTAGTATAGTTTGAAGTCAGGTAGGGTGATGCCTCTAGCTTTGTTCTTTTGGCTTAGGATTGTCTTGGCAATGCAGGCTCTTTTTTGGTTCTACATGAACTTTAAAGTAGGTTTTTTCCAATTCTGTGAGGAAAGTCATTGGTAGCTTGATGGGGATAGCATTGAATCTATAAATTACCTTGGGCAGTATGGCCATTTGCATGATATTAATTCTTCCTATCCATGAGCATGGAATATTCTTCCATTTGTTTGTGTCCTCCTTTATTTTGTTGAGGAGTGGTTTGTAGTTCTCCTTGAAGGGGTCCTTCACATCCCTTTTAAGTTGGTATTTTATTCTCTTTGTAGCAATTGTGAATAGGAGTTCACTCATGATTTGGCTCTCTGTTTGCCTGTTAATGGTATATTGGAATGCTTGTGATTTTTGCACATTGATTTTGTATCCTGAGACTTTGCTGAAGTTGCTTATCAGCTTAAGGAGTTTTTTGGCTGACACGATGGGGTTTTCTAAATATACAATCATGTCATCTGCAAACAGGGACAATTTGACTTCTTCATTTACTAATTGAACACCCTTTATTTCTTTCTCTTGCCTGATTACCCTGGCCAGAACTTCCAACACTATGTTGAATAGGAGTGGTGAGAGAGGGCATCCTTGTCTTGTGCCAGTTTTCAAAGGAAATGCTTCCATTTTTTGCTTGTACAGTATGATATTGGCTGTGGGTTTTTCATAAATAGCTTTTATTATTTCAAGATACGTTCCATCAATACTTAGTTTATTGAGAGTTTTTAGCATGAAGGGCTGTTGAATTTTGTCAAAGGCCTTTTCTGCATCTATGGAGATAATCATGAGGTTTTTGTCGTTGGTTCTGTTTATGTGATGGATTATGTTTATTGATTTCAGTATGTTGAACCAGCCTTGCATCCTAGGGATGAAGCTGACTTGATCATGATGGATAAGCTTTTTGATGTGCTGCTGGATTCAGTTTCCCAGTATTTTATTGAGGATTTTCACATCAGTGGTCTAAAATTCCCTTTTTTTGTTGTGTCTCTGCCAGGCTTTGGTATCAGGATTATGTTGGCCTCATCAAATGAGTTAGGGAGGATTCCCTCCTTTTCTATTGACTGGAATAGTTTCAGAAGGAATAGTACCAGCTCCTCTTTATACCTCTGGTAGAATTCAGTTGTGAATCCTTCTGGTCCTGGACTTTTTTTGGTTGATAAGCTATTAATTATTGCCTCAATTTCAGAGCGAACCTGTTAGTGGTCTATTCAGAGATTCGACTTCTTCCTGGCTTAGTCTTAGGAGAGTGTACATGTCCAAGAATTTATCCATCTCTTCTAGATTTTCTAGTTCATTTGTGTAGAAGTGTTTACAGTATTCTCTGATGGTAGTTTGCATTTCTGTGGGATTGATGGTGATATCCCTTTTATCATTTTTTATTGCATCTATTTGATTCTTCTCTCTTTTCTTCTTTATTAGTCTTGCCAGCAGTCTATCAATTTTGTTGATCTTTTCAAAAAACTAGCTCCTGGATTCATTGATTTTTTGAAGGTCTTTTTATGTCTCCATCCCCTTCTGTTCTGCTCTGATCTTACTTATTTCTTGCCTTCTGCTAGCTTTTGAATGTGTTTGCTCTTGCTTCTCTAGTTCTTTTAATTGTGATGTTAGGGTGCCAATTTTAGATCTTTCTTGCTTTCTCTTATGGGCATTTAGTGCTATAAATTTCCCTCTACACACTGCTTTAAATGTGTTCCAGAGATTCTGGTACATTGTGTCTTTGTTCTCACCGGTTTCTTTTGAAAAGAAACCGGTGAGAACAAACCAAAGAAATTTCTGCCTTCATTTCGTTATTTACCCAGTAGTCATTCAGGAGCAAGTTGTTCAGTTTCCATGTAGTTGTGTAGTTTTGAGTGAGTTTCTTTTTTTTTCTTTTTATTATTATTATACTTTAAGTTCTAGGGTACATGTGCATAACGTGTAGGTTTGTTACATATGCATACTTGTGCCGTGTTGGTGTGCTGCACCCATCAACTCGTCCTTTACATCAGGTATAACTCCCAATGCACTCCATCCCCCCTCCCCCTTCCCCCCTCCCCATAATAGGCCCCAGTGTGTGATGTTCCCCTTCCCCAGTCCAAGTGATCTCATTGTTCAGTTCCCGCCTATGAATGAGAATATGCGGTGTTTGGTTTTCTGTTCTTCATGGTTCTAATTTGATTGCACTGTGTTCTGAGAGACAGTTTGTTGTAATTTCTCTTATTTTACATTTGCTTTGGAATGCTTTACTTCCAATTAAGTGGTCAATTTTAGAAAAGTGCAATGTGGTGCTGAGAAGAATGGGTATTCTATTGATTTGGGATGCAGAGCTCTGTAGATGTCTATTAGTTCTGCTTGTTGCAGAGCTGAGTGCAGGTCCTGGATACTCTTGTTCACCTTCTGTCTCATTGATCTAATGTTGACAGTGGGGTGTTAAAGTCTCCCATTATTATTGTGTGGGAGTCTAAGTCTCTTCGTAGGTCTCTAAGGACTTGCTTTATGAATCTGGGTGCTCCCGTATTGGGTACATATTTAGGATAGTTAGCTCCTCTTGATTAATTGATCCCTTTACTATTATGTAATGGCCTTCTTTGTTTCTTTTGATCTTTGTTGGTTTAAAGTTTGTTTGATCAGAGACTAGGATTGCAACCCTTACCTTTTTTTGCTTTCCATTTGCTTGGTAGATCTTCCTCTATCCCTTTATTTTGAGCCTAGGTGCATCTTTGCACTTGAGATGGGTCTCCTGAACACAACACACTGATGGGTCTTGACTCTTTATCCAATTTGCCAGTCTGTGTCTTTTAATTTGGGGCATTTAGCCAATTTACACTTAAGGTTAATATTGTTATGTGTGAATTTGATCCTGGCATTATGATGTTTGCGGGTTATTTTGCCCATTAATTTTTGCAGTTTCTTCATTGTATTGATGGTCTTTACAATTTGGCATGTTTTTTGCAGTGGCTGGTACCAGTTGTTTCTTTCCATGTTTAGTGCTTCCTCCAGGAGCTCTTGTAAGGCAGTCCTGGTGGTGACAGAATTTCTCAGCATTTGCTTGTCTGTAAAGGATTTTATTTCTCCTTCACTTATGAAGGTTAGTTTGGCTGGATATGAAATTCTGGATTGAAAATTCTTTTCTTTAAGAATGTTGAATATTGGCCCCTACTCTCTTCTGGCTTGTAGAGCTTCTGCCGTGAGATCCACTGTTAGTCTCATGGGCTTCCCTTTGTGGGTAACTCAACCTTTCTCTCTGGCTGTCCTTAAAACTTTTTCCTTCATTTCAACTTTGGTGAATCTGACAAGTATGTGTCTTGGGGTTGCTCTTCTAAAGGAGCATCTTTGTGGTGTTCTCTGTATTTCCTAAATTTGAATCTTGGCCTGCCTTGCTAGGTTGGGGAAGTTCTCCTGGATAGTATCCTGAAGAGTGTTTTCCAATGTGGTTCCATTCTCCCCATCACTTTCATGTACACCAAGCAAACGTAGATATGGTCTTTTCACATAGTCCCATATTTCTTGGAGGCTTTGTTCATTTTTTTTTTCTCTTTTTTCTCTAACCTTGTCTTCTCACTTTATTTCATTAATTTGATCTTCAATCACTGATACCTTTTCTTTCACTTGATCAAATCAGCTATTGAAGCTTGTGAATGCATCACGAAGTTTTCACGCCACAGTTTTCAACTGGAGTCCTGCTATCCTACACTGCCATGCATTCCTAGAAGCAGAGGCCTTGAGGAGGTCTCCAGGAGATCACAAACTTCCCACTGCTGATATATGCCTAAAATGAGGGATCCTAAGGAGCAAAGGCTGGGTTTGCAAACTTCATTCCTCCAATCTCCAATAAATATAAGAGAAAACTTGGACCTTCTTTAAATAGGCTCAGCTGTTATATGGGTTTTATGCAGGAAGCTGTTCACATATAGATCACTCTTTGGAAGTATTTGAGACTCTTCCAACGAAAACTAAATTCACACATAAAGTATGTCTTTTTCATCAGTCCCTTCCACCTCAGTATCCCAGGTTGACCCCTCCTTCCCTGGAGAATTGCTTTTAGGGAACACTTTAAGCTGAGTAAATTGGCTGACAGCTCTATCTCCTGGGTAATTCCAATTCAGCAGCTTTTATGGGCTGTTATTACACTGGAGTCTCACACCTAAGGTCAACGAATCTGTCTCTTATTATCCTCAGTATTTGCTTTGGCAGTACCTTGGTTGTAAGGCTAAACTACTTACACACAATCAAAATATAAGTTTTATATATATTAAGCAAGGCTGAATTCACTATTCACAGTTAAAGTTCATCCCTACTTTAAGACCCAGGAAGGTAATAACTGGGGTTCACTGTAATGTCCACACACACATCCCCATTACCACCTCCAGTACTCAACACACCATTCATTTATCCCAAAATACTTACTTATCATTTCTGAAGTGGAATTGCAAATTTATCTCATTCTACAATTTGATGGTGCAGACGAAATATTTAAGAACATAGGCTCGAGTTTCAAACTGCCTGGTTTTGAATTCTGGTTCTATCATTTCATATCTGTATGCTTTGGGGGAAATTTCCTAGCCTTTCTATGCCTTAATTTCCTCATAAGCAAAATAGGGACAGCCATAGTAACTACTGCAGAGGGTTACTGTGATTAAGTCTGGCACATTCCTCATGCATAGCAAGTGTTCAGTAACTGTTAGTAAGCATCGTTATTATAGTTTATGTAATCTGCAATTTCCTTCTGACTCCTCTTCTACTAGTTAATGGGAATAAAATAACTTAATGTCCATATGATTCAAAAACACTTTAAGTAAATGTCAATCTCTTTGGGAAAAACTGACCAGTCACTCAGATTTTAGTCTTCCATACCATCCCCACCTTTCTTCTCCAAGGCAACATCGTGAAGGAGTGTGACTCACGGAGCCTGGTGACAGAGAGAAAGAATCAGAGTGCTAAGGCATGATGTTCTCCACCTCCTCCCACCTCCAGGGAGATTTGTCTTCTGGTCAGTTGCCAGAAGCCCTGTTGGACACAATGCTGGCATTCGCAACAGATGAACTCATAATCATTCCATTGGTTTAGAGTCAGGCACTGCTCCCTGGAAGCCAGGGCCATCTTCCCTTCATGATTTAGTTACACCTACATGCTCCCTGGCACTACAGGCCCTCTGGAGGTCTAGCTGCGACTCCCACTCTGCCCTAGCCTGAACCATCTACCCTGCAGTTCATTGTTACAGAACCCCTTGCCCTGGTACACTAAGCCCCCCTAGCCCAAGTCCCCAGCACACCTCAGCTACATTTGCGTCCAATTCATGCCTCTATAAGCAAGGGAATCTCCAGAAAGCTACGACTTAAGGCTGCTCCTCTGTCTCACAACACTGAGCTACTAAGCTGATGTTGCCTTTCCAAAGTTTGATGCAGGAGCAGCCCATGAGACTTTCTTCTTTCAGAGAGTGAGGAAGGAACCCCCTCGTTTACTGGTGTTCCCTTTAGATTATCTTACACACCTCTCCTTTCCAGCGCATCATCCAGAAAGGGTGAATAAAAACCCACAAATCTAACTCCTCTCCTTGCTCTCTTCCCTTCCCTCTTTCCACAGCCCCCAGAACTTGAATGTCCTCTATTATCATTAGAGCAAGGCCAGTGGCCATAGGGGAAAGTGTCTCTTCTTTATAATACATTAATCCTAGGAGCCTGGGCCTTGACAAATTAATCAGATATAAAAGATTTTAGAAATATCATTATTACGCCAGAAGTTGAATATTCCTTCTCCCCTAGACAGAAAGAAGCCTCAGACCAATTAGGGATACCAAGGATGTAATTTTCACTGCCCTCATTAGAAGTGACCAAGTAATATTGAAAAGTAAGGATGTCTCAGAGTGCAGAATCAAGGGACAGAGGGTACAGCCACGAACCACTCCGAAGAACAGAAGCAAAGCCAAATCAAGGCACACTCCTCACTCCAAGAGAATCTGTAAACATTTCTCCGTTGGGATTTCAGAACTGTCATGAAACAGTGGCTGCTATGTGCCTCCTCTTATAGAATGGGAGTGTTTATTGTGGTTGTTTTGTTCCTATTCATCATTGCACATTGGGTATGTAGGGGAAGATAATATGTCTTTTTATTCTAAGGGCTTCAGACCAAAAGGAGATGCATCCAAGAAACCACCATAGACCTGATATTGATCATAACATCCTGGATGGGGATGATTATATAAGACTTTGAGGAACCTTGAAAGGGCAAGAATGTGTCTTGCATGTGGATAAGATGTAAATAATTCTGACTAGAGGATATACTATGATTGATTGCCAAATTGCCCCTCATTCTCCCTTTCCTGTATCTACCTCCTTTGCATGTGACTTTGAGTACCCTCTCATCATAAAATGTGGTCTACTCCCACAGACGTTGAAACTGGGCTTGTCTCATGTCTTGCTTTGGCCAGCAGAATGCAGCATAAGTGACATGTGCCAGTTCCGAGCCTAGGCCTCAACATCTATACTTCTACTCTTGCACCTCTCCTCTGCCAGGAGAATAATCCTAGGATGGCTTGCTGGAGGATGAGGGGCTATGTGGACCACAGCCAAGCAACTAAGTCCCCAGATATGTCAGCGAGCCCAGCTAAGATCAGCAAAGCTATCAGCACTGAGAGTCAGCACTGACTTGCTGCTGACTCTCAGTGCATGAGCAAGCCCCCAGTGAGCCCAGATAAGCAGAACTGCTCAGCCAACCATAATCATGTTGGCAAAAATACATGTTTATTATTGTATATCACTGAGGTTTTTTGGTGGTTCATTATGTAGAATTATTGTGGAAATAACTGATCCTAGTGTTAAAATGCATCAGCAGAAATGAAGGGAACATATATAGAAGTGAATACTGAGGGTGTTATTCTGGAGAAGAGGGGACTGGGTAAGAAGAATATAAATGTGGTTTGGGGATAATTCTCTGATATGGCACCACTCATCTGTTCTTCAGGATTCAAAGCTTCAGCAAGGAACAGTAGTTGGTCCTGAGAGCTTGCTGGAATGGCTCCTTAAACACTGAATTTGACAATAGCTGACAGTAAATAAAGTTGAAATGTGAGAATTTCTTGGGCACTGAAATAGAGAGATTAGAAGCCTTGGAGAGGTAGAAATGTTAGTTAAAACCTGAGAACCTACCATATTTCCACATTCTCTTGGAGAACCCAAAAGACACTTCCCTCGCTAACACAGTAAGGAGTATACTGGTGAGAAGTTCAGCCGTGACTCTGCAAGCCAGAATTGGTGGTAGGACATACTGACATGAACTAAGATTCCCTAGTATCCAATAAGAAGATGAAATTTCAGAATAGTGGATCCCAGGTAACAGCACTTAACCACTGAAGCAAGATAGATATAATTGTACCTTAATGGTCAGCAAGCTCAGAGCAGCAGTCAAGTTCCATAAGACATAGGGATTTAGAGTAAAAGTAATAGATCACAGTATTCTGAGGGACAAGATTGACAGCTCCTAAGACATTGGATAATTTCTGGTAATATAATAGGAAAAAATGAAGAGATGACAACCTACAGGCTCATAGCAGTTGCTCACAATGAAATATTACAGTTGCTCAACCAGTGTCCTGATCTAAATCTCTTCACAGGCCCAGAGCCCACTGATTGAGGACAAAGTCAGGTACCCTTGAGGAAAAACCCTGTAACCACTGCACAGATATGTTCTAAATATTCTTTTCATCCTTCCCCCAAGAAGACCTGCAATGATTTGACAGAGTAACTACAAACTTCCAAACAAAGTGGAAAGGCCAGAATTTTTTTAAGGACAAGTATACATAGGATCTCAGCTGTTTTTTCTACCAGCTGCTTTGGTCACTGTGGTCCTCTGGTTATAACGTAGGCTTATGGGGCCAGGCTCGGTAGCTCATGCCTGTAATTCCAGCACTTTGGGAGGCCGAGGAGGGTGTATCACAAGGTCAGGAGATCAAGACCAGCCTGGCTAACATGCTGAAACTCCATCTCTACTGAAAATACAAAAAAATTAGCCAGATGTGGTGGCACGCGCCTGTAGTTTCAGCTACTCAGGAGGCTGAGGCAGGAGAATCGCTTGAACCTGGGAGACGGGGGGTTGCAGTGAGCTGAGATCGTGCCACTACACTCCAACCTGGGAGACAGAGCAAGACTCCATCTCAAACACACATGCACACACACATGCACACATACACACACACAAAAAAAACATACACTATGCAATTTTCAGCTGGCAGAATCCTCACACTGGTTCCCTGACCTAGAGAGTAAGAGTTATTATGGCAGAAGGAACAACATGAGAGCCCCTGAAACTGAAAGGCAGCAAATCAGACGCTATGTTGAATTATTGGAGGGACAGCCAAGATTGTCATCACCATAGAAAACCCGAAGGATGCAAGAGTGGTGAGCCTCATTATAGCCTCATTCAATTCACCTCTGTAAAAAATTCACCTCTGACCTCTGTAAAAAAGGAGATGGCTTGTGACAGGTAATGGTGGACTACCATAAACATAACTGGATGATAGCCCAAACCATGGCTGCCATGTTGAATCTGCATCTTTACAAGAACAATCAACACAGACCCTGTCACTTTGAATGTATTTGTCAATGTGATGAAAACTTATCAATAGCCAAAAGCAAGGATCAAAATCAGTTTATCTTTACATAGCTTGTTTCAGGGTAAAGTTAATTGTCCTGCTTACTATGATAATATAGTCTACAGGGATCTTGATTATCTTAACACTTCACAGAACCTTGTCCTGACCCAGTACATGTATAAGGTTATACCAACTGGACCTGGTTCACGGTAGACAGTTGGCACAAAGATACTAAAGTATCATTTTCAGGTGTCTCAACCTTTTCAGGTATCAGAACTCTCTTTACACACAAAATGACTAAAAACACCAAAGATTGTCTATTTTTGTGGGTATTTACCATATTAGAATTAAATTAAGGTATTTTAAAATAGTTTTTAAATTCTTTAGATATAATAAACTCTATGTATGTTAGCGTAAGTAACATATTTGAAGAGCAATGACCATATTTACACAAAAAAAAAATTTGTAAGAAAGTGTCATTGTTTTACATTTTGGAAATCTATTTAATATCTGGCTTAATAGAAAACCACTTTTATCTGCTTCTGCATTCAATATGTTGTTTTGATTGAAGTCTGAAGTGTATGAAAAACACGTGGCCTCACACAGATTTGCAGTTGGAAAGGTGAGGAGATTTTTAATAGACTTTTCAGACAATTGTCAATATTCTTCATTGGTAAAACATACCAAAACACAATAAATGATCATTTCTGTATGGTTAGTTGCAATGCAGACTCTGAAACCATAGACAACAAGCTTTCCATATTCTGAAATATTAAAAATCATTTGCCCATCTTGCACTTTAAATGAACCTTCTACCCAAGTATGATTTTGTGATAACCTTGGTTGCATTAATTAGGGCTCTCTAGAGAAACAGAATCAATACATAGATATAGATATAGTTAGATATAAACAGATTTATTGTGAGGAATTGGCTAATGCCATTGTAGAGGCTGAGAAGTCCCATAGTCTGCTGTCTGCAAGTTGAAGAGCCAGGAAAGCCAGTGGTATAATTCCAGTCTGAATTCTAAGGTCTGAGAGTCAGGGAAACCTATGTTATGAATACGAATAAACTGGGAAAGATTGATTCTTTGAGCTATGCAGGTATTTCAGATATTGATGCATTTCAATATGCAATATCAACAAATCAAATTCATTAATATCCCCAGCACTCTTAGGAAAATACAGAAATATGGGATCAAGATGGGCAAAACAAGTTCTTCAGAATACTAATTTTTACTTGAAAGGTTGAATTTTATCATTGCTAATAAATACTGTCAGTTATTTTCCTTGAAGTGACATACTCACTTTTTTTTATTTCAAGAACGTATCTGTGAAATACCGAAGTATGAGTAACCATAGTTTGTCTGTCAATCGTTCTTTCAAATAAAAAAAGTATTTCCTGAAATGCAGTAAGTGAACTGGCTAACTAGTTAGATTGTTACCTCACACCTTACATCTAAACAGATAATGTTTAGTGTTATTCAGGATACAGGGAAACAAGAATGCTAATAAACTGCCGCTGAGAGAGGAAATTGGTACAATTTCCAAAGGAATATTTGGCAATATGTATCAAAGACACTTAGATCAGAAATTGGTCAAAATAATTGACATGGCTGGGCACAGTGGCTCATGCCTGTAATCCTAACACTTTGGGAGGCTGAGGCAGGAAGATGCCTTGAGCTCAGGAGTTCCAGACCAGTCTGAGTAACATGGCAAAACCCTACCCCTGTCTCTCCAAAAAAAAAAAAAAAAAAAAATTAGCTGGTATGGTAGCATGTGCCTGGGTTCCCAGCTACTCAGGAGTCTGAGGTGAGAGGATCGCTTGAGCCTGCAAGGTGGAGATTGCAATGAAGTGTGACCATGCCACTGCACTCCAGCCTGGGCGACAGAGTGAGACTCTGGCAAAAAAAAAAAAAAAAAAAAAAAAAAAAAAAAAGTTGACTCCTAAGAATTTTTCCTAAATAAATTATCAAGAAAGGAGTCAATAGTATAAACAATGCTCATAACAACATTTCTTTACAAAAGCGAAAACTAAGAAACAACCTCAATGGGTAGCCTCTGTGAATCAGCTAAGTAAATTATGGTACCTCTATACAACAGAATCATCAACACATTAAAACATACTGTTAAGTAAATACAGCAGGTTACAAAACAATGTGGTTTTTTCCCTCCCTGGGTTATTTAGAACCGCGTTGCTTAATTTTCAAATATGGAGAGGTTTTTCACATAATTTTCTACTACTACTATCTAATTTAATTTCATAGTAGTCAGATAACATACTGTGTATGAAATCAAGCTTTTTAAATTTAAAGAAACTTGCTCTCTTGCCCAGCATATGGTTTATCTTGATCAACATTTATGTGTGGTTGAAAATAAGATAAAATTTTTGAAGGGATGAAATGTTCCACAAATGTCAATTAGGTCAAGCTGGCTGACAGTGTTGTTGAGGTCTTCTATACACTTGGTGACTTTCTGACAATTTCTTCTATCAATTGTCAAAAAGCAAATGTTGAGGTTTCCAACTACAATGTGAATTTGTTTACGTTCTCAGTTCTGTCAGTTTTTCCTCTGTGTATTTTGAAGTTCTGTTATTTGCCACATACACATTTAGAATTGTGATGTCTTTTTGATTAATTGACCCCTATACTATTATGCAAAGTCTCTTTTTTATTCCTGGTTACATTCTTTATTTGAAATCTATTTGTCTGGTGCTAATGCAGCCACTCTAGCTTTCTTAGAAGTGTCTGCATGGTATATCTTCTTCCATCTTGTATTTTCACCCTATCTGTATCTTAAAGTGTATTTCTTATAGATAACATACAGTTGACTCTGCTTTCTAATCAACCTATGGATGACCAATACCAAATTAATCTGTGTTACTAAAACTTAAAAATTATAGTCTCCCTAATCTCATTTGGGGTTGATACTATAATTCATCATAACTCAAATATATCGATGCCCAATATGTATATGAGGTAAAGACATTAATGACTAATCATGAATAATGGCTAATAAACAGACCTATTTCTAACTAACCCTTTCAATTATTTAAAACAAAAGGCAAACAAAGTTCATGAAACTAAACTTGTTCAAAACATAGTTTCCTTTGTGACTCCCAGGATCTCAGGCCAGCTTAATCCATTTGACATATTGAATTAACACCTTAAGTGAGTCACTGCATTTTATAAATCAATTGACCATCTAGCCTAACATGATTAAAGTTAATCCCATTGGTAATATTGACTTTTAAAATTCTTATTATTGCCCTACTTCCCTGTTTCTCTGAGCTATTTTAAAACTATTTTGTGTATCAGTCGCTCTGCTGTATCTTAATGGTTAATGACACAGAATTTAATACACTCAAACTATGTCATCTAGGTCCAACCAACCAAGGTACCATCTCATGGGGAAAATGGCCTTAACTCATTTTGCTACTTCAGTAAGAAAACCTGACTCTCCTGGGGTCCATGATTCTTTATAACAAATAGAGTCATTCCTAATGCAAATGTTACGTTCCAAAAGTTTGCTTCATCTTCCCATAGTAGTGGTGGCTAGTTTCCAAGGCTAAATCACAAAAACCTACCTAATGGAAAACAAGCCCAAAAAAGGAAAGTGTACATGCCATAAAAAGAAGTATTGTTATTTTGATATTAGTACTTAAATATATTGAGAAGGATAAAACTTCATTTTTAAATGTCTATTCATCTTAAACATCATGGCTGGGCACAGTGTCTCACACCTGTAATCCCAGCACTTTGGGAGGCCAAGGTGGGCAGATCACTTGAGGACAGGAGTTCAAGATCAGCCTGGGCAACATGGTGAAACCTCATCTCTACTAAAAACACAAAAATTAGCCAGGCATGGTGGCACGCACCTGTAATTCCAGCTACTTGGGAGACTGAGGTAGGAGAATCACTTGAACCTGGGATGCAGAGGTTGCAATGAACCGAGATCATACCACTGCACTGCAGCCTGAAAGACAAAGCAAGACTCCATCTTAAAAAAAGCAAACAAATCAGTATTGAATAATGAAAAGTTTAAATATAGAAAAATGAAAAGACAAATGGGGAGTTTTTGTATAAACACTTTTACAACCTTATGGACACTTGCAAGGGATTACAAGATTAATGAACGTTTCATCATTGTACGTATTAACTCTAGGAGTTTTGACTTTGCTTTTCCTAGACAGAAGTGCTGCCTAATAGTGCTGCTTAAATGATACAATTAAAAGAAGACACTCCAATTATATCAGTTACTCTTATTTATGTGTTTGGCAGCTAATATGTATTAAAACAAATAATTTTCTTAATTTTAAAATACGAATTTGAAGGTCTTATTAAATAAAGTACAAGGATTTTAGCTGAATTTCTATCCAATTTCAGTATACTCAAGGTTCGAAAGTCATTATGAAATCTATTTTAAAACCCTATGTATCGGGGGGAAGTCTTTAAACACACAAACACAAAATTTCCCGTGAAAAGGATATCAAGAAAAGCAACATTTATCATAGTCTTATTTCTAATATATCCTAATGCTTTTTATAAACATGACAGAAAGTTATCTCCTAATATAGGGTTAGTTTATTCCTTTTCTCTGACTTTTGTGGAAGTAGAAAAATAAAGAGTATGCATGGCTCCCATCACCATTGTTAATCAAGCATGAATCAACTATGAAACTGGCTAATTATTTGTAGCCAGGTTTCTTTCACAATGAGTTCTAGGCAGCTCTTAAATGAATCTATTAGACCCTTCCCCCTCAAGATTTTAATTCCTCATAAACACAGTGATGAAGATGTCTCAGTCATACTGAAATGAAACGAAAAGCCTATATTAGATGGGGATCTATTTTCATATATAAAAGTAAAGTTATCAACGAATTTAAACTTTTGGTTTTTACCCAGATTATCCCCTCTGTAGTCCTGTCTTCTTGCCCAGCTGCAGTTAAGAGCTTCCCTATTTAGGTTTCCTATTTTGTTAAAACCAGGAAACTGATCTACAGAAGGAAAACAAACTCCACCAAAACACATTGTAGGTTCAACTCAAAACAGCGCTGCCTATGAATCCTCAGGGTTGCTGAACACAACTAAACTATTCTTCTTGCCTGTCATAAGCTTCGAAAGCACTCCAAATACTGCACTTCAGAAGCCTCAGATGCTGACCTTTGAAGGCTGAAATCTGATCACACTCCAGGCTTGGGAGTACTGAGCCTTTAGCTCTCACCCAAGGCAACTGAGGCACGCACTAGAAGCCCTCATTTGTCTCTCTGGGAAGTCAATATTAAATCGTATGCTTTTTAGGATATATTATCTCCAACCTGGTTACATCTATGTCATCCTACCAGAAAAAGCCAGCGAATTGAAATGTTAAAAATAATGACTACTGAGCACTTAGCCATGTAAACTGAAATATCATTCCGGGGCTACAGATATCATGGCAATACGGCAGGTCTTTTATTTTTTTATTAGAGTAATTCAAAAATGTTATATGACTTTATTATTTTATGATCCTTTGAACCCGTGGACCTCCTCCTCCCTTGTTACATGAACCCATTAAACCTTTCCAACATCACTGGACTCGTGGCAAGTTTCCAGTTCAGTTGCCCTACGCAGCGTACTTGTGACAGACATGGTGAAACTATTTATCAGTGATCATCGAGTTCAGCTGGGAAGGTGGTCTGGGCGGCAACTTTGCACTGTGATATCTAGAATACTGGGAATGGTGGATACCTCCCTTCCACTACCCCCAAAAAAGATCACTTCCTCCTGAATGGGCAAGGACTGGGGTGAAGCAAGTAAGGCACTGAACTTGGGGGTAGGGGGTTGGCGTGCAGAATTTAAGGAGGTGTCCAAAAACTTAGTAATCAATATAAATAACATTTTGATGCAATCTTTTCAAAAATAAAAAATTAACAGAGAAATCATGATGAGGGAAATATCAAAAATTTTAATAAAAACTGAATTAAAGCCTGCACTTGCATGATTCAGCCTCACTCTCCTCACCTAACCCTGGTCCTTCTGGACTGACCTAGTGATCCCAGAAATTTCGCACTTCAGAAGCCCCTCTTTTTACATCATTGTCTATAATGAACATGCACATTTCTGAGAGGAAGCAGCATATTAAATCTCAGCAAATTATATATAATATAATGTATTATAACACTATAAGCTAGTGTTTATTAGCCTACCAAGTGCCTTCCAGAAAACAGATTTTGGGGGGCTGGAAAAAAACAAGGGATTACTGGTTCTCTGTCTTTGGGGTACAACAAATGGGGCAGCAGCAAGTTAAAGCCCTTTCTGTTGCTGATTTGTCCAAGAATAAAGCCACCATTGCTGGTTTCATACTCAAACAAGATTTCATTTGCTGTATAGTCTAGATCCTGGACATATGGGGGCGCTTCCAGGCCACAGATAAGGTTTGGAATGAATTTCTGCTTTTTTAACTTCCAAAAGTCATTAGATTCTGTTGCAGCCCCAAGGAGAAAAGCGTAGAATTTTTCTCAGCAGATATATTCAGCCCTTATAGGTTCGGCAGCTGCTGTGTATTTATCTAACTGTGGAGGATTTGTAAAAACGCATCCAATTCAAGAGGACCTATAAAAACTTTCATTGCACTACAAGGTGAAGACTATGCAGTCATAAAAAAATATGATGATGATGATGACAATAAGGCTACCAGTTATTTTTCGCCATGGCCAATTATGTAGTTGCAAACAACTACATAATTTATTGGATGAGTTATAGTATTTTATCTGAATCTGCAGTTCCTTAAAATGATAAAGATGCTTATTTTAAACATCCAATAGATTACTTTTTAAAGCAATTGTAAGCAGTGACTCAGACCACCAATACCAAAAATTGTACAACAAATAAGAATTTGTTTTGTAATAAATTTTGTTCAAAAATGTTTTTTGTAAAAATCATCTCTGTTGCTTCAATGAGATTTCCCCTTCTGTCTCTAAATACATATTCTCTCTCCCTCAAACAACAAAAAAAGATTGTTTATTTTTAAATTAAATTCAGTACAAGTTTATATGTTAAAAATATCAAATAATCTCTTGACTGGAGATTTTTCTCCTTTCAAAGTGTCTAAAGATGAATGAACGTGGTGTTCGTTTCTTAACGTTTTCTGTTTTTATTTTTCCTGATCCTACAAAAAAAATTTACAAAGAACATATTAAATACAGATCATCTGAAAGTCAAGGCTAATTTTAAGCTTTGATGCTTAAATGGAAACAAAGCTATTTTCCTAGGAGAGAGATAAATGTTTAACTCAACTCTGGAAAATTCATAGACTATCCCCAAAGTGAAATGAGTAAGGTCAGGTCATGGCAGTAGGAATGCAATCCATGACCATATATCAAGGAAGGAAGAGCTCATACTGAACATTTACAGTCCTACAAAACTAAACCTTTAGACACAATATGATTTGCATATGACATAAGACTTCATATAAAAACATAAAATGATGCAGAACAAAATATGAAAACAAATTCAAGAGATAAAAGGATTGATGAGTGAGTGTCCCTACCTATGTTGAGAGAAATTAATTTACACATCCATGTTTTGACTTTGGTGTCCTTAAGGAAATAGAGGCAACATGCATGTGTATATAATAAATACTTTTCTTACAGTAGAAATTACGTGAAATGAAGAGGATGTTTCAGGTTGATGAAGATGAAATTAAGGTGCTTAACAAATATCAATAAATGTAATACACTAATAGGCAAACTCTTAAAAATTATAGGCTGTCAAAACTCCAGGAAAAGAATTTCCTAGAAATTATTTAATGGAGGGGGATAAGCACTATTACATTCAAAATTTGAGAAGACTTGGACAATTTTTATGTTGATTTTTAGATCACCTCTTATGCTTTCTTTATGCTAGCAACTTAGCTGGTTTCATATTGCCATATACTAAACTTTTTCATGTCAAAAAATTACTAAGATAATTGCTAATCAGTTGTTCATTCAAATGCTTCCTTTCTTTGTTCTTACACTATACATTAATAAACATGAATGACTGCTCAGACAAATTCAAGCTCCATACTTATATATGTGTAAAATAGCCCACTCCTTTTAAATTCAACCTTGGAAGTGCTAGTTTTGCTTAAATTAATCCTTTGACGAACCTGGAAAACAGAAAACATGACATTAGCTCACATGGGATATAATTCTAGACCAAATTTCAGAGTTCTGTAGTCACTATGATGGCACTTAATTAAGCAGTAGGCTCTTCAAAAATACCTTCCAAATCGATCTTTTCCAGAAATGTTTCTCTGCGTCTTGAGAATTTACAAAGCTCTTGTGCCACTTATAAAAACAGAAGTATTCTAATTACTAACGACTAGAGTTTGAAAAGTTAACATTTGATATTAAAAAGTCTTCATTTTGGCCGGGTGCGGTGGCTCAAGCCTGTAATCCCAGCACTTTGGGAGGCCGAGACGGGCGGATCACGAGGTCAGGAGATCGAGACCCTCCTGGCTAACACGGTGAAACCCCGTCTCTACTGAAAATACAAAAACTAGCCGGGCGAGGTGGCGGGCGCCTGTAGTCCCAGCTACTCGGGAGGCTGAGGCAGGAGAATGGCTTAAACCCAGGAGGCGGAGCTTGCAGTGAGCTGAGATCCGGCCACTGCACTCCAGTCTGGGCGACAGAGTGAGACTCCGCCTCAAAAAAAAAAAAAAAGTCTTCATTTTTTTTCCTGCAAGAATTAAAAAGTTAACTCCTTGTGATTGAATACATTAAAACACTAATGTATTATGTTATAAATATGTTTTATAACTGTTACAATCTAAACTATAATCAGAAAGATTATTTTATTTATGTATAAAAATTATCAAATAACTATTCAGATTTTTGGAAGACAACTAAAGGGAAAAATATTAAGGGAATATAAATATTGAATTGCAATACAACTAATTAGGTAAGCTGATGAGTTGTTCACAATTTAAAATGTTGAACCATTCAGTCATAGTCATTGTAAAGACATTTCGCTCTAACTAGGACATTCAAAACAAAACTAAGTATCACTCCACTATTCAACTTAAGGGCATTAAATGAGAAAATGCAGAAAGGGTTCAAAAAATTTTAAAGGGCTCTATCCAGTTTTGTAGAATGTATAAATTCAGGACTTCAGGAATAAACAGAATACATAGAAAATTATCCTGAAAAGTGTAAATGGAGAGACGTTGACAAGGCTATTACAACTGACCATTCCTGAACTAAGAGAAAATTGTTCTGAGAATTACATATTTTTAGCTTTTAACGTCATGCTAACCTATTCCAGATGATACGATATTTCTCATGAGAAATACTAGATTTCTAAGGAAATAAACAGGTGTTTAAGAAGAAGACATTGAATTTTATATATTCTTTAATTTGTTTCTAATTCATTTTATACATTTAGAAAAAAATTTTTGAACTCACAAATTCCATGTCACTTTCATGTTAATTTGATGTATAATTTGATGTATGTTACATGACACAAAATTGATACTATGAAAGTAAATAAATGTGCTCAAGTTAAATATTTAATCTGTAACATTTTCATTAATATTATACCAAATATGTTATTGGTTCTACAAAAGAAAGTTAAATCACTGAAAAAGTACATTGAAAGTTTGGCAATAAAATGTTTTCTTTTAAATATATTTCAAGTTTGAAATTGATTAGTGAGTCTCTTATTTATTAACTACAAAGTGAAAATTACCTCCTTTAAGTAGCACCAGGCAACCATGACTAATCTAAAAGTTTTAAGAAATGTAATGAGATTATGATGTCCGTAAAAAAATTGTAATTAAAAGTTTATTTGCCTAACATAATACTCCTACAAGCAATAACCACTATCAATGATTTATTTTCTTTTAGCCACTGCAGCAAAATGTTTGGATGATGTTCTCAGCTACCTTGCAAATCAAAAGTAAATATCTATATAGCATTACATTTATCTCAATGCTGTTACTGGGAAACCAATAACCACATAAATGAATTCATTTTTCTCTAATATAATGAAATACCTGCCTTATTTACAATGTTCATTATTTGGGTGATTTTTTTAATGGCACCTGCATCTTCACCCTGTTTTGTCTGTGAATTAAATTATGTCTCCCAAACAAAATTATATTTGTTCAGGGACTAGTTAAAGCTGAATGGAAATTTTCTATATTCTGAAACATGAAGAGACCTTAATACTCAAGATTTCAGTCTATCTCTTGGAAACTTTTTGTAGTCTTTCCAGAATAAAAGTACCATAAAAATTATTACCTTAATATCCGAAATTCTTTATAGCTATTGCTCTAGCTGATCTTTAACAGAAGAAAACATGAATGAAACAATGTCCTAATCAATAATGTAGCAAAAAGTGTGTGCATGAACTCTAGGTCCCTTTTAAGTTATTTTGCTTTTCTCTCTGTCTGATGCCAGATTTTTATCTGACTTATTATGTGTACTTTTCTATGTGCACTTACAGTAAATATTAGCTGCTAAAATATATAGATAATGATTGCCTCTCCACATTTAAATGGTAAATTCCAAACAGAAAGCTAAAGGTAATTTACTGGCATTAATGCCTGCATCCTTTCTAACCCCTTGGGATTAAGGATAATAAGAAAGACTTTATCACAATAAAATGTTTCAATTTTTTTTCAAAGCATAGATTGTGAGAGCTGGGTCATCAATTATATTTGAGGATAATCAACATTTCATACATTTGCTGCCATCTTTTGAGAAGCAGTGTTAGCCTCATAGTCAAGAGTGTGAGTTCTGGAGCAAGACCACCTAAGTTCAAGTCCTGGCTCTGTCACCTACTAGCTGATGAATTCAGGCAAATTCATTTCCCTATGGTTCAGTCGTCCTCATCTATTAAAGAGGAATAAATGACGATGACCTCATCATTCAATGACCTGCCTCATTGAATCATTGTAGGAACTGAATGAGTTTAAACTGTGAACACCTTAAGACAAGGAATGTCTAGAATGTACTAAGCACTCTGTATGTGTTTGCTGGTTTTTAAATAATTATATGCTTTTTGTGAATTTGCACTTAATCTTATCAGAGTGGTAGTTTTATTATCCCAATCTTGCAGATGCTGGGTGTCATCACTCTGCCTTTGTTATCACTAGTCTTTAATACTTTATCACAGCAAAAGGCAATAAGCAGGAACTCTAACTTTTCTTTCAGATTTTCTCTTTCCTTTGCAACTGATTACCTGTTTAAGTCTTATTGTGAAAAACCAGCAAGTAATAACTCACTTGTGCTTTTGCTTTTAGCAACTGAGTTGGAGATAAGATGACCATGATTTATGATTTTAAAAAAAGCGCTTAACCCAGACATGTTATTAACAAATGTGGTTACTGTTAAGACATGTAATATTTTTTTTCTGTTATCTTATTCACATGCCATGAAGAATTCCAGCTCAGAATTAGGGTTTTTCAAGACATGAAATATCTGACAGTAAATGATCAAAATTAAAAAGTATATACTCCCCTGACAACTAATATTCCAAAATAATATTGGAGAGTATCAGACAGGAATGAAAGTATCATTCGTTAATTCATTCAGGAAATATTTAATGATTTCCTATTATTTGACAGGGTAAACTGGAATTCAAAGCAGACCTTATAGGAGTGGTAAAACTTTATTATAGTGTCTAGGAGAAATCTTGCGAGCTCAGATTAAACCTTTTCATTGTCACCAAGGAGTCAACCTAAAAGCCTGTGAAAATGATGTTCATTTTGTATTCAACCCTTACAAGGTTGTTATAGGGCTACAGTAACAGCTATGACTCCTGACCCCCACACCAAAAAGTAAGGCACATGCTTGCACTAAGTTGGTTAGGAATAGGAATGAATACATAATGGGGCAATACAAAGGTCCCTGGTCAACTTCACAGTCTGTCATCTAGTTGCTCCTGTTTTTAACATCTTCTGCAACCTTCATGAAACAGAACAGATCATCACAATCTACTGGTTTTTTGTTTTTTGTTTTTTTTTCCTCTAAGAAAATGCCCATGGAAAAGCGTCTCGCAAATCTGTTATCGCAATGCAAGATCACACAGAGTTTCTTTAAGAATCACATCTCTCCCTGAACTAAATAAAGCCTGCCTTGGGAAGCAATTCAAAACTGGAATTCTGCTTCTACATTGCTCGGTTACCCAGGCAGCTGAAGCCTTTGAACAGGTCTCAGAAAGTCCCTCAAATACAGTCTTTTCAGGTCAAATAAGAACAGTCGTGGTAAGTCATACACTAATTCCTCTCTACAAACAGAAGTCTGGTTAATTCTCAGGGAACTAAGAAAAAAAAAAGATCCTCTTTCTTCCAGAAAAATTTTTTTCTTAAAATAACTACACCATTATGGTTTTTTAACTTAAACTCTAAGGACAAAAATTTTTTGGGACTTCCATTGTTGGTTAAAATAATATCTTATTATAATATTAAGCAAATATGCAAAAACATAACATTAAGTTATATATTTTAGATCATTTATAGCTCTAAAAAGAAACACATTTAAAAATGTAATGCCAACAAAAAAATTAAGTGAATGACATTACTTTAATGTGATAAATCATATTTTGCTAAAACAAAATCCACTATCCACAGTGTAAACATAGTGCTGATGTTATGATGAATTCACGCTTCTGTATCTATTCTCTATGTAAACTGGAGTTCTGAAGCAAGGCTGCCTTAGTTCAAATCCCAAAGCTGCCACTTCCTATGTTCTGAATGTATGATGATAGGCAAATTACTTAACATCGCTGTGCCTCAGTTTCCACATGTGTAAACTGGTCATACTAATAAAAACACCTATTTCGTAGGGCTCTTGTGAAGCTTATGGGGGGTAAGCGTAAGGTACCTGGTGTACAGTTTACTCAACTAATATTAATTATTACCTTTTATTACTTTTAGCTCTGCATAATAAGTCTGCAAAGACTCAACCTCAATTCAATACACACAGCAGACAATGGGTAGTGGAATTTCAACTTTCTCAGGAAGAAAGGAACTCACCCATACCAGGATTTTTACATAAAGCCACCAGCCTGATTTGCACACACAAGAATGAAGGCCACAGTTACCATGAGAAACAAGCTGCTTTTCTGGAAAACAGATGAAGACGCACCCACCACCAGGCACTGCTCACGGACTGGGACTCAGACTGTAATTTCCCAACATGAAAGCCACTGAAGTAAAACTGCTTCTGAACTGGGGTCACCTGCACCATCAGTTTCTTTTCTACTGAATTATTTCCATCCACATAAAAGTATCATTTAATATTTCATATATAATATGTCTTTTATTGTAGTAAAGTGTATGTAACATAAAATTTATGATATTACCGTTTTAACCCTTTAACCATTTTTAGATGTACAATTCTGTGGCATTAAGCACATTCACATTGTTGTACAATCATCACCACCATCCATTTTGTTTTTCATCTTCCCAAACCAAAACTGAAGACCCTTTAAACACTAACTCTTCATTCTCTCCTTTCCCAGCCCCTGGCAACCACCATACTACTTTCTTTCTCTATGAATTTGACCAATCTAAGGACTTCACATAAATGGAATCATACAATATTTATCCCTTGTGTTTTTTAAACAAAATGCCTTCTCTTGACCCCATATCTTCTTCCAATTGTAGCCCTATTTTTCTAATCTCCACCAGAGTAAAACTTTTAGAAAAAGCTGTCTGTACTTGGCTCTACTTTCTCCCTTCTCATCCTCTCTCCAAGTCATTCTAAAGGGACTTTCATCCCTAATATTTGTCAAACATTGACAAAGTCAATGATCAATGCTTTGTCCTTGTATTACCCAACCCAATCCACTCAGTAGCATTTGAAATGTCTGACCACTGCCTCCTCCTAGAAACACTGTCCTCTCCAACCCTCCCTGACTGTAAACTTGCCTGGTTCTCCTCCTACCTCATAGCTGCTCTTCCTCCAGTATTTTTGTTGGCTCCTCCCCCAACTACCAGATCGCCAAAGGTCAGAGTGCCCCAGGGCTCCGTCCTTGATTCTCTTCTCTTTTCCATGCACACAGTGTCACTCAAAGCCTTGATATGCATGCCAGTGTCAGTCCATTAACTGTTTGTTACCAGACTGCAATGACAGAAATACAGAAACTGACTAAGCCTTTAGAAAGTTCTAATCGCAATTTGACAGTATATGTTTATGTTGTTGTATCTAAGAATAAAAAATTAGGCTTGAATTTGAATACCTTTTTTTAATAGTTTATATTTCATTTTTATAATGATTTATACCATTGTATTTTACAAAGTATTGGTTTGCATCAGATTGGATTACAAAAATAAAACTGGTCCTTCCCCACAGACAGTTTTGAGAAGCACTGATCCACATTATTTCCTGGGTGATCTCATCTAGCCCAATAGTTTTTAATAATATTTCTATGCTGATCATTCTCATAATTTATGTCACCATCTCTGACCTCTTCTGTAAGCTCCAGACTTGGATATCCAACTGCCTACTTAAAATCTCCACTTGGATGTCAAGCAGGCATACAAACCTTAACATGGCCAAAACAGAACTATTAAATAAACAAAAAAGAAGAGTCAAACAATAAAAATAGAAGTTTATTCTTTGAAAAGTCTCATAAAACAATCTGCACTAAATCACAACAGGGAAAAAGAGAAGGCAAAATAAGCAATATGAGAACAAAGGCGCTGGTAACTATACATTGGTAGAGATTTAAAAACATGAGTACACTGTGAACAAGTTTACTAAAATAAATTTGGAAAATGAAATATACAAATGCCTAAAAAATATAAATTACCATAATTGACTCAAAAGTAAAAATAAATAGAAAACCTGAACATACCAATAGCCATTAAGGAAACTAAAAAGTCATTCAAAAATCTGCTCCTATCCCACACCAAAAGGGTATAGGGCCTAGACAATTTTACAAATGAATCTAACCAAACTCAAGCAACAGATATTTCATAAACTATAATTTATAATTGTCATGTCTTCCTGGTCAGTTGACATTTATTATTACATCATAATGTCAAAAACTATTACAAGAGATATAGAAAGACATTATTTCATCATAAAAGGGTCAATTGACCCAGGAAGATATGACAATTATAAATATATCCATCCCCAACATCACAGCACCTAAATATATAAAGCAAACATTGACAGAACTGAAAGAGAAATAGACACAAATGCAGTAATAATAGGAGACTTAAATACCCCACATTCTATAATGGATAGAGCATCCAGGCAGAAAAACAATAAGGAAACAGCAAATTTGAAGAACATTGTAGATAAAATGGACCTAACAGACATATGTAGAACAAATTTAAGAGGACTGTAATCATACCAAGTATCTTCTTCAACCACAATGAATGAAACTAGAAGCAACAGCAAAAGGAAAGCTAGAAACTCCACAGATATGTGGAAATTAAGCAACACATTCTTGAATAACCAATGGGTCAAAAGAGAAATCAAAGGGAAATTAGAAAACATATTGAAACAAATGGACATAAAACAAAATGTACCAAAACTTACAGGATGCAGGAAAAAACGCATTACCAAGAGGAAAGTTTTGGCAATAAACCCCTATATTAATAAAGAGGAAAAGTCTCAAATTAACAAACCAGCCTCAAAGAACTAGGAGAACAGACTAAGCTCAATTTCAGCAGAAGAAAGAGAAAAATAAAGATTAGAGCATAAATAAAATAGATAATTTTTAAAAATCAGCAACACTTTTTTGAAAAAATCAATGAAATTGACAAACCTTTAGCTAGGCTAAGAGAAAAAAAAGAGAAAACTCAGATAAAAAATGGAAGAGCAGTTATTACAATGAATGCCACAGAATTAAAAAGAGTAAGAGACTACTATGAGCAATTATACACCAACAAATTGGATAACTTACAAGAAATTGATAAATTCTTAGAAACATACACCCTAACAAGACTGAATAATGAAGAAACTGAAAATCTGAACAGACCTATAACCAGTCAGGAGATTGAATCAATAATCAAAAACCTCTCAACAAAGAAAAGTCCAAGACCAGATGGCTTCACTGGTAAATTGTACCAGACATTTAAAGAAAATTTAACACCAATTCTTCTCAATCTCTTCTAAAAAAATTGAAGAGGGGAGAAAACTTTCCAACTCTTTTGAAGTCAGTATTACCCTAATGCCAAAGCCAGACAAAGATATTACGAAAAGAAAAAAGGAACCTACAGACCAATACCCCTGATAAACATAAATATAAAAATCCTCAACAAAATATTAGCAAAGGTCAGTTGTGGTGGCTCATGCCTGTAATCCCAGCACTTTGGGAGGCTGAAGCTGAAGAATTGCTTGAGGCCAGGAATTTGAAACCAGCCCTGGCAACATAACAAGACCCTGTCTCCACACAAAAAAATTAAAAATTAGTAAGGCTTGGTGGCATGTACCTGTAGTCCCAGCTACTCAGGAGGCTGAGGCAGGAGGATCACTTGAGCCCAGAAGTTTGAGGTGGCAGTGAGCTGTGATCACACCCCTACACTCCAGCCTGGGAAACAGGCAAGACCCTGTCTCAAACAAAAGGAAACAAAACAAAATATTAGCAAACTACACTAAACAGCACATTAAAAGGATCCTACACCATAATCAATTCAAATTTTTCCCTGGAATGCAAAGTATTTCAACATACAAAAATTAGTGTAATACACCACATAAACAGATTGAGGGGTAAAAACCACACGATCATGTCAATAGATGTAGAAAGAGCATTCAGCAAAATTCAACACTCTTTCATGATAAAAACTCTCAACAAACTAGAATAGAAGGAGACTTCAACATCAAAATAACTATATATGAAAAGTCAGTTAACCTTACACTCAATGGTGAAAAATTGAAAAGATTTCTCCCTAAGATTAGGAACAAGACAAGGATGCCCAGTCCAGCTATTTCTTTTCAACACAGTACTGGAAGTTCTAGCCAGAGAAATTGGACAAGAGAAAGAAATAAGCATCCAAATCAGAGAGAAAGAAGTAAAATTATCTCTGTTTGCTGATGACTTGATCTTATACATAGAAAACTCTAAAGAATATAGACTCACACACACACACACAGAAACTGTTAGAACTAAGACAAATTCAGTAAAGTTGCAAGATACAATATCAATATATAAAAGTCAGTTGCATTCTACACACTCATAATGAACTATGTAAAAAGGAAATTAAGAAAAAATCCTATTTATAATAGCATCAAAAAGGAAAAAATATGCTTAACAGCTTAACAAGAAAGTGAAAGATTTGTACACTGAAAACCACAAAACAATAATAAAAGAAATTAAAGAAGACACAAAGAAATGGAAAAACATGCCTAGTTCATGGACTGGAAACTTAATATTGTTAAAATGGCCATACTGTCCAAACTGACCTAAAGATTCAATGCAATCCCTATCAAAATGTCAGTGGCATTTTGAAATAGAAAAAACAATCCTAACTCATATGGAACCACAAAGGACTCTAGATAGCCAAAACAATCTTGAAAAAGAGCAAAGCTGGAAGCATCGTGCTTTTTTTTTTTCAAAAATATATTATAAAGCTACAGTAATCTAAAAAGGATGATAGTGGCATAAACACAGGCACATAGAATAATGAAACAGAATACAGAGCCTAGAAATAAAACAAAGTCCTAGAAAAAAATCCATTCATTTATAATCAATTGACCATGCCAAGAATACACAATAGGGAAAGAACAGTATCTTCAACAAATGGTATCAGGGCCAGGCACAATGGCTCATGCCTGTATTCCCAGGACTTTGGGAGACTGAGACTGATGGATCACTTGAGCTCCTGAGTTCAAGACCAGCCTAGGCAATATGGCGAGACCCTGTCTCTACAAAAAATGCAGAAGTCTCTACAAAAAATGCAGCCGGATGTGGTGGCCCAGGTCTGTGATCTAAGCTACCGAGGAGGCTGAGGTGGGAGGATTGACTTGAGCCTGGGAAGTAAAGGCTGCAGTGAGCCATGTTTGCACCACCGCACTTCAGCCTGGGTGATAGAGCAAGAGCCTGTCTCAAATAAATAAATAAATAAATGGTGTTGGGAAAACTGGATATCCACATGCAAAAGAATAAAATTGGAACCTTAATTTACACCATACACAAGAATCAATTCAAGGTAGACTAAAAAATTACATGTAATATCTAAAAATGTAAAACCCCTATAAGAAAATATAGGGGAAACCTCATGACAGTGATCTTGGCAATGATTTCTTGGACGTGACATTAAAAGTACACACAACAAAAGCAAGAATGGAAAAGATGAGTCATATTGAACTAAAAAGTTTCTGCACAGCAAAGGGGACAATTAACAGAGTGAAATACAGTCTACAGAATAGGAGAAAATATCTGTAAGCCATATATCTGATGAGGGTTTAATTTCAAAATATATAAGTAACTTCTTCAATTCTAGCAAAAAAAAAAAAAAAATTTAAAAATGAACATTTCTCCAAAAAAAGACATACAAATGACCAATACGTATATGAAAGGGCACTCAACACCACTAATCATCAGGCAAATTCAAAGCACAGCAGGTATCACCTCACATCCATTAGAATGGCTATTTAAAAATAAATAAGTAAATAAATAAATAAATAAATAAATAACACGCATTGATGAGGGCATAGAGAAATTGGAACCCTTGCATTTTGTTGATGGGAATACAAAATGATGCTGCTGCCATGGAAAATAGTATAGAGGTTTCTCGAAAAAAATAAAAATACAGCTACTATATGATTCAGCAATCACTTCTGGGTATTTGTCCAAAAGAAATGAAATCAAGATCTTGAAGAGATATTTGCACTCCCATGTTTATCGCAGCATTATTCAGAATGGTCAAGATGTGGAAACAACCTAAATGTAAATGGATGAATGAATATGTTTTTTTTAAATGTGGTATAGACATACAAGGTCATAGTATTCACCCTTAAAAAGGAAAGAAATTCTGCCATGTGCAACAACATGGATGAACCTTGAGGACATTATATATGCTAAGTGAAATAAACCAGTCACAGTAGAACAAATACTTCATGATTCCACTAACATGAGGTATCTAAAAATAGTCAAACACATAGAAACAGAGAATAGAATGGTAGTTCTCAAGGACTGGGTGAGAGAGAAATAGAGTTGCTCTGTAACAGGTATAAAGTTTGTTATGCAAGATGATTGAGTTCTGGATATCTGTTGTACAGCATCATGCCTATAGTTACCTATATGGTATTGTACACTTAAATATTTGTTGAGAGGGTAGATGTCATGTTAAGTATTCTTACTACAATTTGAAAAATTAAAATGATTTCCACATAAGCAATAATAGTTGGGTGACATGTATTTATACTAACAGATAAGAATTTTTAATCTAAATAGATATGGTAATTTAAATAATTTTTATTTCTTTCTTATTTCATAGGAATAAAAGGTAAATATACAAATATGCAAAACAAAAAACAGTGAAAGCTGTTCATAGAATCAATAGAAGGGCTCAAGAAACAGCCCTAGACTGGACTTCCATGAAAATCTACCAAAACTGCAGCATAGAACCTTGCTACAAAGCGATCTCCGTCTCCGCCATGTTTTCAGAAAGCCAATCTTCCATCTCCCACTCACATGAAAATTCAATGCCATTTCTATCAAAATCCCACAGGATATCTTTGTTTATGAAAACCTGTAAACAGATTCAAAAATGTATTTGATAGTATAAAGATTCAAGAATAGCCAAGTCAATTTTCTAAACAGATTACCAGCAAACACTTTCACAGACAACTGAAGTTCAGGAACATTTTGAAAGGGAATTATCTAACTTCCAGTAGTAGGGAAAGTGTGAGAGAAGGAGCATGCCTTAAGATATTATTTAAATGCCTAAGAGGACCTTTGCTTCCAGCAAACGCAAACCAGGACATTCAGGTCAACTCTTCTGCTGAGGACAACTAGAAAAATGGAAATTTAAATCGGATTAGAAGCAATAGAGAACTATCAAGCAAATGCAGAATTACCAATTTAGGAGATGGGGATGAGAAGGTGCAGGAAAGTAAGCCCAGTGTTTGGTACTGCTTGTCCCTAAGAACTCCTAGGAAGTTTTGTGTCACTTTTGAAATTCTTGCAGTTTTAGGGGGACAGGTATTGGAGTGAGAGTTTGTCAACAGGGGAAACTGATAAACATCTCTTGCATTAGATTAGAATCTTGACAGGATCCAGTTTGAAGTAAGTGTAAACCAGATGTAAATAGATTCTTATAGAAGAGCAATTCAGCTATGAATCCTCTCAGTCTGTAACACTGGATTGAGATGATCTAGTATTGTTAGTGACCCCTGGATAACTGGGAAAAGCAAAATTATATATTTTCTGCAATAAAATAATATCAGTCTAGCCTCAAATTATTTATACAAAAAAAATTTTCCAAACAATATGAAGCACACAATCAAAAATAAGCAGACAAACAGGAAGACAATGTGACATGAATAAAAACCAAGAAGGAAAAAACTAGAGTATATAAATATATATATATATATATATATATATATTTTTTTTTTTTTTTTTTTTTTTTAGACGGAGTCTGGCTGTGTCGCCCAGGCTGGAGTGCAGTGGCGCGATCTCGGCTCACTACAAGCTCTGCCTCCCGGGTTCACGCCATTCTCCCGCCTCAGCCTCCGAGTAGCTGGGACTACAGGCGCCCGCCACCACGCCAGGCTAGTTTTTTGTATTTTTAGTAGAGATGGGGTTTCACCATGTTAGCCAGGATGGTCTCGATCTCCTGACCTCGTGATCCAACCACCTCGGCCTCCCAAAGTGCTGGGATTACAGGCTTGAGCCACCGTGCCCGGCCTAGAGTATATAAATATCAACAAGTACTTCAGTTATTATAGTTTCAGAGATAGTCTTTAAAATAAACAAGTTTACAAGTTCAAGAAGATAAAAGACATGAAAACTTCAGCAGAGAACTGAGAAAAGTATGTATGCATGTACCCGAAGAAGCAAATGAAAACTGAAAAACTAAAAAGTAAAAGAATTAAAATTGAAAAATTGATGACTGAGTATAACAGCTTTTACATACACTTGAAAAGATTAGTAATGAGTTGGAAGATAAATCATAAGAAAATATTCAAAATAAAGCATGGAAAGATAAAGAGATGGAAAACAGATGATAGGATATATGAAAAGCACAGTGAGAAGATTTAACATATGATTATACCTAGAAGGAAAGAAGAAGGAGAATGGAAAAGAAGCAATACTTGAAGACATAATAGCTGATTTAAAAAAATAGCAAATGGCCGGGCGCGGTGGCTCAAGCCTGTAATCCCAGCACTTTGGGAGGCCGAGACGGGCGGATCACGAGGTTAGGAGATCGAGACCATCCTGGCTAACAGGGTGAAACCCCGTCTCTACTAAAAAATACAAAAAATTAGCTGGGCGAGGTGGCGGTCGCCTGTAGTCCCAGCTACTCGGGAGGCTGAGGCAGGAGAATGGCGTGAACCCGGGAGGCGGAGCTTGCAGCGAGCTGAGATCCGGCCACAGCACTCCAGCCTGGGCAGCAGAGCGAGACTCTGTCTCAAAAAAAAAAATAAAAAAAAAAAAATAAAAAAAAAAAAAAAATAAATAAAATAAAAAAATAGCAAATGACTGATTCAAAACCTGCAAACCTCAAATAGAAAAAATAAAGAGAAATACACACTGGATGTATATAGTATACACCTGTGGAAGACCAAAGACAATGGGGATATCTCAAAAAGAATCTTAGAAGATATAAAGAAAAGGAAAGAAAAACAATGAAAAGATTGTCTTCAGAAAGGCAGAACAGCTGACATTGCAACAGAAACAACAAAAGATAAAAGACAAAGGAATGATATATTTAAGTTCTCAAAGAAAATGACTGCTGACTAATCTGATATAGACATAACCAAAAAGACGCATGCAGTCTTATGTCCGTCACAATGCTATTCACAATAGCAAAGACATGGAATCAACCTAGATGCCCATCAGTGGTGGACTAGATAAAGAAAATGTGGGGCCGGGCGCGGTGGCTCAAGCCTGTAATCCCAGCACTTTGGGAGGCCGAGACGGGCAGATCACGAGGTCAGGAGATCGAGACCATCCTGGGTAACACGGTGAAACCCCGTCTCTACTAAAAATACAAAAAACTAGCCGGGCGAGGTGGCGGGCGCCTGTAGTCCCAGCTACTCGGGAGGCTGAGGCAGGAGAATGGCGTAAACCCGGGAGGCGGAGCTTGCAGTGAGCTGAGATCCGGCCACTGCACTCCAGCCCCGGCGACAGAGCAAGACTCCGTCTCAAAAAAAAAAAAAAAAAAAAAGAAAATGTGGTACACATACACCATGGAATACTATGCAGCCATAAAAAATGAGATCATGTCCTTTCCAGCAACATGGATGAAGCTGGAGGCCATCATCCTGAATAAATTAACAAAAGAACAGAAAACCAAATATCGCATATTCTCACTCATAGGTGGGAACTAAACATTGAGTACACATGGGCATAAATGTGGGAACAACAGACACTGGGGACTACTAAATGAGTAGTAAATGAGGGTTGGAAAACTACCTATTGAGTATTATGCTCACTACTTGAGTAATAGGATCATTCATGCACTAAACCTCAGTGACAAGCAATTGACTCATGTAACAAACCTGCACATGTACCCCCTCAACTGAAACTAAAAATTTTCAAAAAAAAAAAAAAAAGTAAAGACTTATTTTAAGGCTATGGTAATGAAGACAGTGTAGTACTGACACAAGGCTAAACAAATAGATCTATGTACATATGGACACAACTTACGACAAAGACAGCACTAGAGAGTAGTGGGGTGTCTTTTCAATAAATGGTTCTGGGTCAACTGATTAGTCATGTTACAAAATAAATGAAACCTGACCTAACCTCACACTATGTTCATATATTAATACTAGGTGAATTATATATCTAAATGTGAATGGTAAACAAATCTTTTGAAAATATCATAGGCAAATCTCCATGATTTGGGGACAGGAAAATGCTTAAGCAGTACACAATAAATATCCACCATATAAAAGGAGGGAACCTGATAAATTGGATTAATTAAAATTAAGAACTTCTATTTATCAAAATACACCATTAAAACAATGAAAAGGTAAGCATCAAGTAAGAAAAGATACTTTTAGCAGATATATTTAGAATGACTGTAGTTTCTTGATTGCAAAGTGACCACATTTCTTCACTTTCCCCTGTGTTCCAGCTATTACTTTTGTATTCTAGCCAGCCAGGCTGGAAGGAAGGGGGAAGACATGGAATCAACCTAGATGCCCATCAATGGTGGACTAGATAAAGAAAATGTGGTACACATACACAATTTGCACTACTATTTACGCTCCATTTTACAAAATTGTCACAAGACCACATCTAGCTTCAAGAAAGACTGGGACATAGATTTCATTCTAAGTATCCATATGCCCAGCTAATATTCAGGGCTATATCAAGAAGAATAAAAAAGGAATGTATACAGAGGAATAACTAGCAATCTCTGCCATGTTCTTAATTGGAAAGATTCCTTCCAGAGAAGTTTACATTGAAAGTGATACACTGTGAGCAAGTGGCATAACTTTCCTCCAACTCTGAGGAACTTTTGTTGTTGTTGTTGTTTTTCCATCTTTCTTCCTATGTTCCTTTATCAAATACAAAAGTATTATGAACAATCTTGGGAAATCCTGTTTTTCTTTTTTTTTTTTAAATTATACTTTAAGTTCTAGGGTAAATGTGCACAATGTGCAGGTTTGTTACATATGTATACATGTGCCATGTTGGTGTGCTGCACCCATTAACTCGTCATTTACGTTAGGTGTATCTCCTAATGCTATCCCTCCCTCCTACTGCCACCCCACGACAGGTCCTGGTGTGTAATGTTCCCCACCCTGCGTCCAAGTGTTCTCATTGTTCAATTCCCACCTATGAGTGAGAACATGTGGTGTTTGGTTTTCTGTCCTTCCAATAGTTTGCTCAGAATGATGGTTTCCAGCTGCATCCATGTCCCTACAAAGGACATGAACTCATCCTTTTTATGGCTGCATAGTATTCCATGGTGCATATGTGCCACATTTTCTTAATCCAGTCTGTCACCGATGGGCGTCTGGGTTGGTTCCAGGCCTTTGCTATTGTGAGTAGTGCCACAATAAACATACATGTGCATGTGTCTTTATAGCAGCATGATTTATAATCCTTTGGCTATATACCCAGTAATGGGATGGCTAGGCCAAATGGTATTTCTAGTTATAGATCCTTGAGGAATTGCCACACTGTCTTCCACAATGGTTGAACTAGTTTACAGTCCCACCAACAGTGTAAAAGTGTTCCTATTTCTCCACATCCTCTCCAACACCTGTTGTGTCCTGACTTTTTAATGATCACCACTCTAACTGGTGTGAGATGGTATCTCATTGTGATTTTGATTTGTATTTCTCTGATGGCCAGTGATGATGAGCATTTTTTCATGTGTCTGTTGGCTGCATAAATGTCTTCTTTTGAGAAGTGTCTGTTCATATCTTTTGCCCACTTTTCGATGGGGTTGTTTGATTTTTTCTTGTAAATTTGTTTAAGTTCTTTGTAGATTCTGGATATTAGCCATTTGTCAGATGGGTAGATTGTAATGAAATTTCTCCCAGTCTCTAGGTTGCCTGTTCACTCTGATGGTAGTTTCTTTTGCTGTGAAGAAGCTCTTTAGTTTAATTAGATCCCATTTGTCTATTTTGGCTTATGTTGCCATTGCTTTTGGTGTTTTAGTCAAGAAGTCCTTGCCCATGCCTATGTCCTGAATGGTATTGCATAGGTTTCCTTCTAGGGTTTTTATGGTTTTAAGTCTAACATTTAAGTCTTTAATCTATCTTGAATTAATTTTTGTATAAGGTGTAAGGAAGGGATCCAGTTTCAGCTTTCTACATATGGCTAGCCAATTTTCCCAGCCCCATTTATTAAATAGGGAATCCTTTCCCCATTTCTTGTTTTTGTTAGGTTTGTCAAAGATCAGATGGCTGTAGATGTGTGGTATTATTTTGGAGGGCCCTGTTCTGTTCCATTGGTCTATATCTCTGTTTTGGTACCAGTACCATGCTGTCTTGGTTATTTTGGAGGGCTCTGTTCTATTTCATTGGTCTATATCTCTGTATTGGTACCAGTATCATGTTGTTTTGTTTGCCTTGTGGTATCATTTCAAGTCAGGTAGAGTAATGCCTCCAGCTTTGTTCTTTTGGCTTATGATTGTCTTGGCAATGCAGGCTCTTTTTTGGTTCCATAGGAACTTTAAAGTAGTTTTTCCAATTCTGTGAAGAAAGTCATTGGTAGCTTGATGGGGATGGCATTGAATCTATAAATTATCTTGGGCAGTATGGCCATTTTCACGATACTGATTCTTCCTATCCATGAGCATGGAATGTTCTTCCATTTGTTTGTGTCCTCTTTTATTTTGTTTAGCAGTGGTTTGTAATTGTCCTTGAAGAGGTCCTTCCTGCCCCTTGTCAGTTGGATTCCTAGGTGTTTTATTCTCTTTGAAGCATTTGTGAATGGGAATTCACTCATGATTTGACTCTCTGTTTGTCTGTTAATTGTGTATTGGAATGCTTGTGATTTTTGCACATTGATTTTGTATCCTGAGACTTTGCTGAAGTTGGTTATCAGCTTGAGGAGATTTTGGGCTGAGATGATGGGGTTTCCTAAATATACAATCATGTCATCTGCAAACAGGGACAATTTGACTTCCTCTTTTCCTAATTGAATATGCTTTATTTCTTTCTCCTGCCTGATTGCCCTGGCCACAACTTTCAACACTATGTTGAATAGGAGTGGTGAGAGAGGGCATCCCTGTCTTGTGCCAATTTTCAAAAGGAATGCTTCCAGTTTTTGCCCATTCAGTATGATATTGGCTGTGAGTTAGCTCTTATTATTTTGAGATACGTTCCATCAATACTTAGTTTATTGAGAGTTTTTAGCATGAAGGGCTGTTGAATTTTGTCAAAGGCCTTTTCTGCATCTATTGAGATAATCATGTGGTTTTTGTCTTTGGTTCTGTTTATATGATGGATTACGTTTATTGATTTGTGTATGTTGAACCAGTCTTGCATCCCAGGGATGAAGCCCACTTGATCATGGTGGATAAGCTTTTTGATGTGCTGCTGGATCCGGTTTGCCAGTATTTTATCGAGGATTTTCGCATCAATGTTCATCAGGGATGTTGGTCTAAAATTCTCTTTTTTTGTTGGGTCTTTGCCAGGCTTTGGTATCAAGATGATGCTGGCCTCATAAAGTGAGTTAGGGAGGATTCCCTCTTTTTCTATTGATTGGAATAGTTTCAGAAGGAATGGTACCAGCTCCTCTTTGTACCTCTGGTAGAATTCGGCTGTGAATCCTTCTGGTCCTGGACTTTTTTTGGTCGGTAGGCTATTAATTATTACCTCAATTTCAGAGCCTGTTATTGGTCTATGCAGAGATTTGACTTCTTCCTGGTTTAGTCTTGGGAGAGTGTATGTGTCCAGGAATTTATCCATTTCTTCTAGATTTTCTAGTGTATTTGCATAGAGGTGTTTATAGTATACTCTGATGGTAGTTTGTGTTTCTGTGGGATCGGTGGTGATATCCCCTTTATCATTTTTTATTGCATCTATTTGATTCTTCTCTCTTTTCTTGTTTATTATTCTTGTTAGCAGTCTATCAATTTTGTTGATCTTTTCAAAAAACCAATTCCTGATTTCAATGATTTTTTGAAGGTTTTTTTTATGTCTCTATCTCCTTCAGTTCTGCTCTGATCTTAGTTATTTCATGCCTTCTGCTAGTTTTTGAATGTGTTTCCTCTTGCTTCTCTAGTTCTTTTAATTGTGACGTTAGGGTTTCAATTTTAGGTCTTTCCTGCTTTCTCTTGTGGGCATTTAGTACTATAAATTTCCCTCTACACACAGCTTTAAATGTGTCCCAGAGATTCTGGTATGTCATATCTTTGTTCTCATTGGTTTCAAAGAACATCTTTATTTCTGCCTTCATTTCATTATTTACCCAGTAGCCATTCAGGAGCAGGTTGTTCAGTTTCCATTTGGTTGAGTGGTTTTTAGTGGAGTTTCTTTATCCTGAGTTCTAATTTGATCGCACTGTGGTCTGAGAGTCAGTTTGTTATAATTTCTGTTCTTTTACATTTGCTGCGGAGTGCTTTACTTTCAACTATGTGGTCAATTTTGGAATAAGTGTGATGTGGTCCTGAGAAGAATGTGTATTCTGTTGATTTGGGGTGGAGAGTTCTGTAGATGTCTATTAGGCCTGCTTGTTGTAAAGCTGAGTTCAATTCCTGGATATCTTTGTTAACTTTCTGTCTCATTGATCTGTCTAATGTTGACAGTAGAGTGTTAAAGTCTCCCATTATTATTGTGTGGGAGTCTAAGTCTCTTGTTGGGTCTCTAAGGACTTGCTTTATGAATCTGGGTGCTCCTGTATTGGGTGCATATATATTTAGGATAGCTAGCTCTTCTTGTTGAATTGATCCCTTTACCATTATGTAATGGCCTTCTTTGTCTCTTTTGATCTTTGTTGGTTTAAAGTCTGTTTTATCAGAGACTAGGATTGCAACCCCTGCTTTTTTGTTGTTTTCCATTTGCTTGGTAGATCTTTCTCCATCCCATTATTTTGAGCCTATGTGTGTCTCTGCACATGAGATGGGTCTCCTGAATACAGCAGACTGATGGGTCTTGACTCTTTACCCAATTTGCCAGTCTGTGTCTTTTAATTGGAGCATTTAGCTCATTTACATTTAAAGTTAATATTGTTATGTGTGAATTTGATCCCTTTATTATGTTCATGGGTTATTTTGCTCATTAGTTGATGCAGTTTCTTCCTAGCATCGATTGTCTTTACAAATTGGGATGTTTTTGCAGTGACTGGTACCAGTTGTTCCTTTCCATTTTTAGTGCTTCCTTCAGGAGGTCTTGTAAGGCAGGCCTGGTGGTGACAAAATCTCTCGCATTTGTTCGTCTGTAAAGGATTTCATTTCTCCTTCACTTATGAAGGTTAGTTTGGCTGGATATGAAATTCTGGATTGAAAATTCTTTTCTTTAAGAATGTTGAATATCAGCCCCCACTCTCTTCTGGCTTGTAGAGTTTCTGCTGAGAGATCTGCTGTTAGTCTGATGGGCTTCCCTTTGTGGGTAACCCGACCTTTGTCTCTGGCTGCCCTTAACATTTTTTTCCTTCATTTCAACTTTGGTGAATCTGACAATTACGTGTCTTGGAGTTGCTCTTCTCGAGGAGTATCTTTGTGGTATTCTCTGTATTTCCTGAATTTGAATATTGACCTGCCTTTGCTAGGTTGGGGAAGTTCTCCTGGATGATATCCTGAAGAGTGTTTTCCAACTTGGTTCCATTCTCCCCGTCATTTTCAGGTACACCAATCAGATGTAGATTTGGTCTTTTCACATAGTGCCATATTTCTTGGAGGCTTTGTTCATTTCTTTTTACTCTTTTTTCTGTAAACTTCTCTTCTTGCTTCATTTCATTCATTTGATCTTCAATCACTGATACCCTTTCTTCTCTTGATCGAATCAGCTACTGAAGCATGTGCATGTGTCACATAGTTCTTGTGCCATGGTTTTCAGCTCCATCAGGTCATTTTAGATCTTCTCTATGCTGTTTATTCTAGTTAGTCATTTGTCTAATCTTTTCTCAAGGTTTTTAGCTTCTTTGCGATGGGTTCGAACATCCTCCTTTAGCTCGGAGAAGTTTGTTATTACCAATCGTCTGAAACCTACTTTTGTCAACTCTTCAAAGTCATTCTCCATCCAGCTTTGTTCCATTGCTGGTGAGGAGCTGCGTTCCTTTGGAGGAGAAGAGGCGCTCTGAATTTTAGCATTTTCAGCTTTTCTGCTCTGGTTTCTCTCCATCTTTGTGGTTGTATCTACCTTTGGTTTTTGATCATGGTGATGTAGAGATGGGGTTTTGGTGTGGATGTCCTTTCTGTTTGTTAGTTTTCCTTCTAACAATCAGGACCCTCAGCTGCAGGTCTGTTGTAGTTTGTTGGAGTTCCACTCTAGACCCTGTTTGCCTGGGTATCACCAGCGGAGGCTGCAGAACAGCAAATATTGCAGAACAGCAAATGTTGCTGCCTGTTCCTTCCTCTGGAAGCTTTGTCTCAGAGGGACACCCAGCTGTATGAAGTGTCAGTTGACCCCTACTGAGAGGTGTCTCCCAGTTAGCCTACTTGGGGGTCAGGGACCCACTTGAGGAGGCAGTCTGTCCATTCTCAGATCTCAAATTCAGTGCTGGGAGAACCACTGCTCTCTTCAAAGCTGCCAGACGGGGACGTTTAAGTCTGCAGAAGTTTCTCCTGCCTGTTATTCAGCTATGCCCTGTCCCCTGAGGTGGAGTCTAGAGAGGCAGGCAGGCCTCCTTGAGCTGTGGTGGGCTCCACCCAATTCGAGCTTCCAGTCACTTTGTTTACCTACTCAAGCCTCAGCAATGGCAGATGCCCCTCCCCCAGCCTCACTGCTGTCTTGCAGTTCAATCTCAGACTGCTGTGCTAGCAGTGAGCAAGGCTCTGTGAGCGTGGGACTCTCCAGGCCAGGCGTGAGATATAATCTCCTGGTGTGCCGTTTGCTAAGACCATTGGAAAAGCATAGTATTAGGGTAGGAGTGTCCCAATTTTTCAGGTACCATCTGTCACGGTTTCCCTTGGCTAGGAAAGGGATATCCCCAACCCCTTGCACTTCCTGGGTGAGGCGATGCTCCACCCTGCTTCGTCTCACACTCTGTGAGCTGCACCCCCTGTCCAACAAGCCCCAGTGAGATGAACCCAGTACCTCAGTTGGAAATGCAGAAATCATCCGTCTTCTGTGTCGTTCGTGCTGGGAGCTGTAGACTGGAGCTGTTCCTATTCGGCCATCTTGGAACCCACTCAGGAAACCCTATTTTTCACAACTGATAGTTGGATCATTGATGTAGAAGATTGTAAACTAAGAGCTGCATATATATTGAGCCTAGAAAATACTTTATTTTTATCTTATGAAATGCTCTTAAAAAAAGGGAACTGATGCTTAGATTTTAATCTGTTTCAGTAATCAGATTCATTATTGAATTGATTGTGGTTCATCTCTGAGTGCTAATATTGAGGGCATGAAACTGGTGCTATATTAGATATTTGAGAGCCTTCTGAGAGTTTAGAAAAATCAAATACATGAGAAGTAAGGTTAGGAGTTTTCAGCAATACAGCACAAGGAGAACTTTAGTCTCTGGGTATGCAAAGCAAAATCTTTAATCCCAAACATAAAATTCATAGGAATTTTCTCAGAAACAAAGGCAAGATTTCCTTCCATCAGATTATAAAACCAAAGTTTAAGACAAGTTCAAACATCTAATAAGATATTATATAAAAATCCCATCATTTTGCTGACTTCTTTCATGCTAAATCTATCTTGTGATAAAATTGATAAGGAAGGAAAAATTAAAACACTCTAAATACTTGGAAAGCAAATAGAAAATCTATTAATTTATTTTAAATCAGTGTAATTGTTTTTTCAACACCATCTCGCTCTGTCACCCAGGTTCGACATCAAGGCTGAAATGATCCTCCCACCTCAGGCCCTGAGTAGTTGGGACTACAGGAGCACTCCACCATGCCCAGCAAAGTTTTTTTCACTTTTTGTAGAGATGGGGTCTCGCTATGTTACCCAGACTGGTCTCCAACTTCTGGGCTCAAACCATCCTCCTGCCTCAGCCTCCCAAAGTGCTGGGATTACAGGTGTGAGCCACCACCACCAGCCCGTAAGCTTTTAAACTATATTATTTGCATAACATATGTAGAAGAGTTGATCCAGTTCATACACTTAAGAGTAGATTTTGGCATCTGAATACCTGGGTTTGTTTCCTGGTTCTGCCACTTCACACATGTTGTTTTAAGCAAATTACTTACATCTCTGGCCTCAGCTTTCTCAACTAAAACTGGGGGAGGATGGAAGGATGGGTAATAAGAACACCAATTTACTATGAACACAATGACTCACTACTATTTTTATGAAGTGCTTGGAGCAGTAATACTCACTAAATGGACACTCTCTTAACTTCCTTTCCATCAGCTAGCCATGCACCCACCTCTTTCCTCACCCTCTCCTCTTTGACCTGAAGATGTTTCTCCTCCTATGCTAATAGATCTCTTGATCCCATTTTACATACTAAGAAATCTGAGATGAGGTAACTTGCTCAACCTAATAGGCAAGCCAAAATGAGATGAAATTTACTCAGCACATGAAGGAAGCAAAAAATCAAATTCCCAAACTCCCTAGATTCATGGGAGATCTAGGCTAAGTTTCACTAAAAAACTTACCACCACTACCTCCCTGTGACAAAATGTCAGAGGTGGGATTTGAACCTTGCATGGAAGGCCTCCTGAGCTCATTCCATGGTTCCTGCTGCCTCCTGATTCCCCAGTCAGAGAACTTGGCCACAGATTCTGTGACATGGTCACAGACAACTTTTAAACTCCAGACATGGGGACTTTTACAAAATAGGAACTCAATAAACATATGTTCCATATGATGAAATAGTTGAGAATGTGGAATCACTAGGAAAAAAAAGAAGGAGGTTAGCTGGCCAGAAGTCCCACTTTTTTTCACCTTCATGCTTTATGTTGCTTCCCCAAAATTATATACAGAAGAAGTTCATTTGAATTTTGCATTTATTCAAGGAAGTTTCAAAACATATTAGAAATAAAGTCTGATAACTAGATTAAACAGTAAAATTAGGAGTTATGACTAATGCAATTTTCTTTTTTTTTTTTTTTTTTTTTTTTTTTTTTTTTTTGAGAAAGGGTCTTGCTGTAGCACCCAGGCTGAAGTGCAGTGGTGCCATCTTGGCTCAATGCAACCTCCACCTCACAGGCTCAAGCGATCCTCCTGCCTCAGCTTCCTGAGTAGCTGGGAGTACAGATGCATATCACCATGACCAAGTAATTTTTGTATTTTTTGTAGAGACGGAGTCTCACGATGTTGCCCAGGCTGAACTCCTGAGCTCAAGCGATCCACCTGCCTTGACCTCCCAAAGTGCTGGGATTATAAGCATGAGCCACTGCCCCTGGACTCCAGTGCAATTTTATAAAGCTTTCCCAAATAGTGAAGTGCCAGCTGTTGCAGCTTTTTACTGTAATGATTCGTTATATTTAATAAATTAGTCATATCTACACATACAAGCAGACCCAGCAGAAACTTTTCCTGACTCGGGACCTGACTTAACCATTCTTTCAAAAGCTTTTTTTGACTAAGCTCACCATGTAAATAATCTACATGCCATTTAGACAGACTATCTGCAGCTTGGCCATGTTCTCTGCCTTGGTTCTTAAGTTGTTATTGTTTTAAATTAAAGATCCTTTGAAAACCTGATGAGAGCTATGGGTCCTCTCTGCAGAAAATATACACATGCACATATGCACAAATCTTGACATACGCTTTCAAGGACCCCTTGAAAGACCATCTGTGGACCCTTATGGAGCCGGTGAACTCTCAGGTAAGAGTATCTGTTCTAATTTTTCTTCATGCATTTTGAGCATCTCTCCTCCCCACCCCACCCCCACCACCACCAATATACATACACATATACACAGTGGACTGAAGATCCACTGAAGGTTTCTTTTGCATTTCATCTAATATCGGTGAGTACATATGATAGGCACTTAAAACTCTTGCTATAATGGAAAAACATAATGAGATAGTGTGCCAGCATTTGGAATTACCCTTTTTTTCCTGTAGCTTTTCACTAGCTTGCCCCAAAATTAATGAGATTTCATGTTGTGTTTACAAAACAAAACAAAAAATAAACAAACAAGGAGCCATCAAGGCTTGAATTGGACAGCGGAATCTCCCAGACTCTGACTCCTGTAAGATTTTGGAGATAAGCTTTAGGGAAGAGATAAGGAAAGGCACATGGAACTTGAAAGGGGAAAATGACCTGGCATCTGGTTAGAAGACATAGAGAATAACAACACTGCATGGTATCGCTCCTCACAGTTTTTAAAACGCTTTTACATACAGTATCTTATCTGATAACCCCCACCTTAACCTGGAAGGCAGGCAGGGGCAGATCTTACCCCTTCCATTTATGGATAAAAAAAACTCAGGTCCAGAATGACTTCATAAATACCACAAATAAGGTCACCCAGCAACCTTAAATGAAAGGGCAGAAACTTGAGTGTAGAGCTTTGGTCTCTAATTCTGCATTCCCTGCATCATGGAAGAAGTCAAGAAGAATGTGGAATTATTCTTTTAAAAAACTAAAAAACAAAAATCTGGCACATACATTCATGGAGGAGGAGGTGGGCTTATAAAAAAGCCCTTTCAACTAAGATACATGAAATTTTATTTCAGTCATTAGATCAGAGCATCTGGCTATTTTCAAAATTCTTAACTAATCAACCCCTGTCTTTAAAATGCAATTGTCCATGTGTTCGTCACAGAGGTTTAATCATTTGTGGAGAATGAAACAGCCTTCTTTGTCAAACGCCATTGTAATCACTTTTGGGTAAACAGTCTGGAGTCATTATTTATGCGATAATAAGTTCAAAGTTGTAAAACCTGGAAATGTTTTACCACTAGAATGCTGCTGTAGGCATTTCCCATTTAAACCACAGCTATCTTCACCCACAGTTACATCTTGCAGGTCACAACCTTACTTTATGATGACCCACATAGTGACCAAACCAATTCAGAAGCTATCCATGTGAACCCTAAAAGGTAACCCACCCCTGTTTCTTTTCTGATAGAGATACAACCCCCTTCCTCTCAGTTCAACTTCACACAAGAAATGTGTTCTCTTCCTGGCTATGGTTATTCGATACTTTGTGCTCTTCCCCACAGTGGGGAAACTGGCATCAAAGAAATTCGTCAGGCTGACCCTGTTTTGGTCACTGGTGGGGAACAGGAGAGAGTGATCTTTTCTTAAAGCACTTGGAGATCCTAAATGTCAAAATACGAACTATGAGAGGCCAGCAAAATGGAAGACATCCATGTGTATTTTTGGTACACTCTTACTATATATTGACAACCATAACTTTTTCTAAACCTCTCAATATTCACAGATCCTGATTTTTTAACAAATGAAAAGACTGAGAGTCACAGAAAGAAGAGGGAATTCATATGTGTTAAAACTTATGATAGGGGCTGGGCACAGTGGCTCCTGCCTATAATGCCAGCACTTTGGGAGGCAGAGGTGAGTGGGTCACTTGAGGTCAGGAGTTCAAGACCAGCCTGGCCAACATGGTAAAACCCCTTCTCCACTAAAAATACAAAAATTAGCTGGGCATAGTGGCACATGCCTGTAATCCCAGCTACTCTGAAGGCTGAGGCAGGAGAACTGCTTGAACCCACAAGACAGAGGTTACAGTGAGCCGAGATTGTGCCACTGCACTCCACCAAGGTGACAGAATGAGATTCCATCTCAAAAAATAAAATAAGATAAACATCCAGCACTTTGGGAGGCTGAGGCGGGAGGCTCACTTGAGTTCTGGAGTTCGAGACCAGCCTAGCCAACATGATGAAGTCCCGTCTCTACTCAAAAGACAAAAATTAACCAGGTGTGGTAGCACGCGCCTGTAGCTCCAGCAGCTCAGTAGGCTGAGACAGCAAATTGCTGAAACCTGGGAGGCAGAGGTTGCAGTGAGCTGAGATTGCACTACTGCACTCCAGCCTGGGTGACAGAGCAAGATTCCACCTCAAAAAAAAAAAAAAAAAAAAAACTTGAGATGGGCATTTTACATTTTTTCCATCATTTTAATAGAGATTAAGTGCTGTGTCTAGAAACACGTAATTGACCAGTTAACAGATCTAGCATTTAAGGTTTGCCTAACTCCAAAGCCCATGTGCTTTCCATTACATAAGTTCTTTCTAAATTTCAATCATTCGAATACTATCTTCATTATTTGTTCCAAAATCATGTACTACATACAGGATTTCTTAAGAACCCATGGTTCAGTGGGTAGAACATAGGTCTGAAGTCACCCCAGCTAAGTTCCAGTACTGGTGCTGCCTCTTACTAGCTTTGTGACCTTGGCCAACTGACTTAACCTATGCCTGTTTCCTCACGTTTAAAATGGGGTTAAACAATAGTACCTACCTCAGGGTTGTTTTGAGGATTAAATGAATTAATATATGTAATGCATGCACTGTAGTAAGTGTTCGATCCATGCTAATTAGCATTATTTCAGAATTTCTTTTAAATTAGGCTTTTGCTATGTCAGTAAATGTATTTAAGGGGGAGGTTTTTATAGTACAACTGAAATTAACAAGTCTGATGTGATAGCTATATTTCCGTAAACATTAAAATAAGTACATAATATTCAAAGAAAAGACATTCAGTCAGGTATCACCTAAAACTCATCTCCCATACACAGGTTCTGTTTTGAGAATATGACCCCACACTAGGCTGTTTTCTACCCATAGAGAGAATATAGAATGTTGGATATTTAAAGCTTAAATGTAATCCATAGAAAGTAGTTACAAGCTTACTAGATTTATGCAAAATGAGAAAAAAGAAAGAAAACCAAAGAGGAGAAATGGAATACAATGGAACAGATGCCAAAACCATTTAGCAAAGGAAAGAAAAACCAGTTTTGGCAAGGTTCCTGTTTCCATGGACCCAGCTATCTCGTGGGAAGAGCAGGTCCTGAAAGAACACAAGTAGCCTTCAAAACAGACCTTAGGCCTATCTCCTGACACTGGGGGCACAAAGAGGTCCTGTGTGATGGAACTACAACGGGGATATGAGTCCAGAAAGAATCAATGCAAGAACACAGGCAAAGAATTTAAGAGAAAAAAATCTTTAGACAAACAAATCAGAAGGAAGCTAAAGGGAAATTTAGCCAAGAATAAAATCAAAATACTCATCATGTGCCACAGCTGTACAAACAGAGAAGGATACCCACAGCAGAAGAGCAAGAGACACTCAAGACTCTCAAGAATAAGGCCAGGAAGCTCACAGCGTGAACCATGGAATCCTAGGGTGGACGTGCTGGGAAGGAGATCATTCAGCCCACCTTCCTTATTTGACAGAGGGAGAAAAGAAAGCCCAGGCTGAAAAGACATGCCCAAGACTCAAAAACCTGGGATCCTTTCTCTAAAGTCAGATTCCACATCCAAAATGTGACAGCAAAATTGAAATTCATTGTTTCACCTGAGGAGAAAGTAGAAATCGCCTAAATGGGCGAGAGAAACTCAAGACCTGATTCTCAAAGAGACAATCATTTAATCTTCTTTTAAAGCTTTTACTTCTCAAAAAAATGGGGTTTATAATAAACTTGATTGAACACAAGGCTACACAAAAGCTGAAAGGATGGAGTTAAAATAGGAAGGAAGGAAGGAAGGAAGGAAGGAAGGAAGGAAGGAAGGAAGGAAGGAAGGAAGGAAGGAAGGGAGGGAGGGAGGAAGGGAGGAAGGGAGGAAGGGAGGTGAGGGGAGGGAAGGGGGAGGGAGGGAAGGAGGGAAAGAGGGAGGAAGGAAGGCAGGAAGGCAGGAAGACAGGAAGGGAGGGAGGGAGGAGAGGACATAGGGCCACATGGTAAAAGATGTATTAAGTAGGCGAAACAAATCCAGGGCTTGTGGTACTTGTTAAGAACTTAAAAGATTAAGAAAGTACTTGAGGTTTCCTAATATAATGCAAATGTTCTATTATTCCCCCCAAGCCTGATTTGCAGTAAAATTTTGCATAATAGTTTTAATCTATTTAAGTCCACTTTTCCACCTATAAAGTGGATTGAACTCTGCCTGCCACCTTGAATGAAAGTTTTAGCATGAGATGACAATGTATACTGTTTAGCCCCAAGTATTAATGAAGCTATAAAAACTCTTGACATAGATTTTTCCCTGACTTTCACAAAATATCTTTGTCTCCATCAATATAAAACACAGAGAAATGATTTTAGGTAGATAAAACAGCCTATAGTATGGATATATAATATGGATATCAGTTTAAAGTACTGTGATTCTTGAAATATGACTTGGGCCGGTAATCCCAGCACTTTGGGAGGCCAAGGTGGGTGGATCACTTAAGGTCAGGCATTCGAGACCAGCCTGGGCAACATGGTGAAAACCCGTCTCTACTAAAAATACAAAAATTAGTCAGGCATAGTGGTGCACACCTGAATTCCCAGCTACTTGGGAAGCTGAGGCAGGAGGCGGAAGTTGCAGTGAGCTGAGATCATGCCACTGCACTACCACCTGGGTGACAAATTTTGTTATAGTTAAATGTTTCAGCTCAGTGCAAACTACCTTTTCATTTAAGTGAGGGGCTGCATTCTCAAAATGTCTTTAAATGAAGTTAATATGGCGGATAAGCATTTTTGGTTATTCTTTTGTACCCATGCCTATTTTTTGTTGTTGTTTTTGCATCCTTTTGATGTTATTACTAGTCATTCATAAAACAGAACACTCTCCCTAAACACTGGTGTTGGGTATCTAAAAGTTCCCGGAAAGGAGAACTTTTCACTGTGCGAGTAGAAGAGGACTTAAAATCTTACCTATGAAATTTCAATTGAAGGCAAAGGTGAGAATGAAAGGCCTAGTAAATATTATACATCCACTAAAATAAACCTGCAGAGAAAGTGCAAAATATAAGCAATAGTAATAATAATTATATATTGTAAATAAGTAAAAAAAGTGCTTTATTTTTTCATGCTATCATCACTTGCTTGCTAGAAAAGGTCCATAATCTCCCTAATTTTGAAAATAAGTTTGTTGGTCCATTTCGAATTGTTTTCTTAAACAGATAGTCCTCATACTGCAATGCGCTTTTTTAATGAGCCAAATGTTGAATGCTTTTCCAAGGTTGACACATGGCTATGGTAACCCCTGACTTCCAGGACTCACCATTCAGTCTCACCCCAGGCCACACATCTAGCCTTTTATCCCCTTAACCCCTCTCCTTGTCTCTGCATTCTAAAGTCCCTGACCTTGCCTACTCCTGGCTCCTCTCACACACATGCAGTACTAAGGCCAAGGTTTCATTTCCCTCATTTGCTTTTATCTTTCCTAAAATGTCCATGCAAAGGGCTTTAATTCTGCTCTGTCAACGATATCCTTGTCACTATTCCAAATACCTAGCTTCCTGTTCTTCCAAATTACCCTCACAGGAGTTGACACGCAATTTCCATGTTCTAGAATCCAAATTCTCCTAGATATTGAAAAGGTATACAGAAGCAAATCTTCTTATGTTAGAATTCAGTGGAGTAAGAACTTGTAGTTAAGGACAGATTTACTACATATCTAAAGTTCTTAGAGCTCTCATAGAGAAGAGCACCATGGAGAAAGAGGGAAGATCACGACTCTGCCGCATGACCTGCCTCTAAATGCATGGCTTGCTTTCCAGAGACCTGATGAGATCGCCATGAGGTGTGGCTGCTTTCATAAAGAGTAGGCTGTTCAAAAACATTAAAAAGTCCAGAGTTTTCGCTTGCCCAGCAGTTCAAAATGCAAGCCCTCTTTTATGACAAGGCTATTATGAATTCTAATGAACAACTTTTAGATAAGGGTGACAACGATTAGGCACCCCACATTTCAATAGCAATCAATAATCTCAGCTCTGTAGGACTCATGCCCTGGGATCAACTGAGCTTCGGCCTCTGTCTTCCACCATACGTTACTGCTTCAAGAAACCGCTTCACCTTTTCTCCAGTTTGCTTTTCTCCTTCCGTGTTGTGACGTGTCAAGGCCAAATACTGAAGAGAATCCAGTGGCTAATAATATAAAGAAAAGAAGCATCACTCATCAGGACATATTATATAGCACTGGTCTTTGAGGAGACTGGCTTGGGTATGCTGACCAACTGTGTTTAGAGGAAGTTACTGTCCTCGATAATAGTTAAACCAACACGTTTTAATTAAACATAAATTGTGTGTCCATCCCTGTGTTGGGGACTTCATTGGATTCTGAAGTGGAGGGCATCACAGAATAGTGAAAAGGGCAGAGGAACTGGAATCAAAAACAGCTTGGTTCTAATCCTGGCTCCACTGTAACTGAGTTGGACAATCCATTTAAATTTTCTGAGCTGGCAGGGCGCAGTGGCTCACGCCTATAACCCCAGCACTTTGGGAGGCCGAGGTAGGCAGATCACCTGAGGTCAGGAGTTTGAGACCAGCCTGGCCAACATGGCGAAACCCTGTCTCTACTAAAAATACAAAAATTAATTGGGCATGGTGGCACATGTCTGTAATCCCAGTTACTTGGGAGGCTGAGACAGGAGAATCGCTTAAACCCAAGAGGCAGAGGTTGCAGTGAGCCAAGATTATGCCACTGCACTCCAGCCTGGGTGACAGAGGGAAACTCTGCCTCAAGAAAAATAAAATAACATAAGCTCTCTGAGCTTTATTTTCCTCATTAGTAAAAAGGGAACTGACTCTTCAGGGGTTTTGTGAGGATTAAATGAGATGATATGTACAAGTCAAGTAACTCCCACAAAGAGGTACTGAGTCAATGCTATTGTTATTTTTATTATTATTATTAACATATATTCTCTGCTCTCAAGAAAAAACTATTTATTTGAAGATATGAAACATGTAATCAAATATTAAATGGATTAGTAGTAGCAATAAGTGTCATTAGAACCAGAACTCGAGAAAATATGAGATTAATACTATTTTTAAATAACTTTTTCATGATATTATCTAAGTAGTATATACTCACTATAGGAAACTGTGGGCAGAGAGAGCAAAAAGCATAAAGAAGAAGTGCTTTAAGGACATTAAGACAAAATCCACACATACCTAATACCAGAAAGTGTCAGAGTTATGCCAATGGTACTTAAAGTTTATATGATTTTCTAAAGGAAGTAAAATTTATCAGTAGGAGAGTAGATATTTAAGTTGATATGGCTGCATAATGGAATACTATATACCTGTTAATAAAAATGAGATAAATCTTGATGTCTTGTCTGGGAAAGATCACAGAATATATTGTTAATTTTTAAAAGCAAGTTGAAGAACAAACCATATGTGGTTATTTTGTTCAACATGTTTTCCTCTAAAGTTCGGATTTCTCTCACTTTACTTGCTCCTGCACTCTTTTGTTCTACTGCCACTTAGTAATAAAAAATGATCTAAGAGAGGCAAAAAGAACATATAAGGGAGGTGACGAAGGAAAGCAAGAGATATTACAGAGCCCCAAAGTAAAACAAACAATACTTTCTTATCAATGAGCAAAGAGGCTAAAAACATCTGTTCCAAATGTGATGGCCTGAAATGGATGTGGGTGTAGTAGCCTGAGTCCCAGGCCGTGTAAAGGGGAGATAGAAGTCCTGCCGCGCTATGTGCTGTCGCCTCTTGGGAACCACAGATAACTCATTTGTAGCATTCTTTCCACTGAAGTGTTGAGCATCACTCAATAACTATGCAGCAAAGCCCCAGTGGAACGTTGATATCAAAGAACAAAGAAAATACCTGCTTGATGGACTGTAAGATGAGAAGTAAATTAAGCTTCACTGTTTTCATTCATTCATTCATTCATTCATGTATTAAACAAGCATTCATTGATAAGTAGACAGCCAGGATGATAGCCCGGCCCCTCACAAGTGGTGCGAGCTCCCGTGCTGTGATGTACACTGTGGCCGGACTCTCTCTGGCTCTGTTATTTGACACCATCATAGCAGTTATGATGACAGTAATGGCTGCAGTAACATAAGATTATTTCCTAGAAGTCAATACAAAGGAAGAAATAACCTTATGCCTCTGGCAGGCCTTCTGATCATGATACTTAAAACTTAAAAAAAAAAGAAAAGTCACATGATGCAAGGAAATAAAATGAAGCAAAATGAGAGAATGCAGACTGCAGTGCGGTGGCTCACACCTGTAATCCCAGCACTTTGGGAGGCCAAGGCAGGTAGATCACTTAAGGTCAGGAGTTTGAGACTAGCCTGGCCAATATGGTGAAACCCCATCTCCACTAAAAATGCCAAAATTAGCCGGGCATGGTGGCTCGTGCCTGTAGTCCCAGCTACTTGGGGAGGCTGAGGCAGGAGAATCGCTTGAACCTGGTAGGCAGAGGTTTCAGTGAGCCGAGATCGTGCCATTGCATTCCAGCCTGGGCAACAGAGTGAGACTCCATCTCAAAAAAAAAGAAACAGAGAAGATGTATTTGATCCATGTCCTAAAATCAGGCAGCCATGGAGGCCAAACTATACTCAACAAAAATAGCTAATTTTTTAAATCACTATTTGCCAGGAACATGCATTATCTCATTTAATCTTCACAGCACCCCTGGGAGGCAGGTATAGGCCTCACATATAAAATTGGAGGATACTGATGCCTCAAAAGGTGAAGTAACTTGCCAGGGTCACACAGCTTCTAGGTGTCCTTTCAGCCAGGATTTCAGTGCTCATAGCTTGCTTCATTAAAATGTACCACAAATATATTAACTACTGAGAAGATAATAAAAAGAAAAGTACACCCCTGGCATCTGGAAACTGATACTATACAAGACCTTGGTGTTGGTGGGACTGGCCTGGCTCTCACAGCTAAGCCATTGTATTCTCCTGTGGAGTACAAACCGTCTCTTAGAACACTAGTGCCAGACAAGAGGCCACTGTGACTGTGATGAAGTGAGGTGAGAAACAAGACCACTCTGTAATACCGTCTAAGCCCAGACAAAAACAAGAGCACTGTGCAAATCACTAAAATACCAGACCCCCACCCTGGATAAAACGAGTGACAGCAGCCTCAGCCTCCCAAAGTGCTGGGATTACAGGTGTGAGCCACTGCAGAGGGAGGCAGAGGCAAGAAGATCGCTTGAGGTCAGGAGTTCAAGACCAGCCTGACAACATAGCGAGACCTTGTCTCTAATTTAAAACAATCAAAAAACTTAGCCAAAGGTGGTAGTGAAATCCTGTAGTCCCAGCTACTCAGGAGGCTGAGATGGGAGGATCACATGAGCCCAGGAGGTCGAGGCTGCAGTGAGCTACGGGCCTGCCACTGCACTCTAGCCTAGGCAACAGAGCTAGACTCTGTCTCACAGAAAAAAAAAAAAGTGACAACTACTTCCAATTAAAACTTGAGCCTTGCTTCATTCCTCCCTGCTTCCCTTAGATATAGGATTTATTAAGATACCTAGTCAGTGTTATCCCCACTTGCTGACAGCATCCAATCCAAAGCAAAGCCTCATTTCATTTAATCCTCCCCCAAAATCACCTAACATGAACCCAAATCCTCAAATAAGTTTGTGAACGCCCTCTTGCTGATATGCCCCATGTTTTCCCATGGTGTACCTTCTCCTCTTGGCATCAGTTATTAAACCCAACTCATTTAACCACAGGTATGTTCGTCTCTAGCTGGAAGGCATTGACAGAATGGAGGTTCACTCAGAGTCAGCTGAAGCCTTCGCGGCCTCTGACTGGAGCCCTGGACTCAGTAGCCCTCTAGCAGTGACATTACTGTTCGAGATGAAACCTGTGTATGGCTGGGAGATGAGGTCCTGTTGAATCAAGCCCTGGTATTTTGTTGAGGCACTTCAGCATTGAATTGTGTTTTCTTAGAAATAAGGGCCCTTGGAATTTGGGGGTGGAGGTGCAGGGTTCTGCGTCCAGGTCTGTATAGTTCTTTGCTACAGTCATGTAATAACAGCCTCTGCCGTTCCAAATCTAATTGGATGCTAACAGGCTAATCTACACCATATATTTTTGACATTTCAAGAGTTGTGAGTTAACAATTGGAATAACTCTGGCTCAAATTTTACTTATTGATTAAAGTTGGCATGTAAAGAAGATTTGTTAATAGCATTCATAGAGCATTGAGAAACCCAGGCTCTGAGCTGAGCATTCTCCATGGGTCATTTCCTTTAGTCTGTGCGACAATCTCATGAGGCAGGAACTCTAATTGCCTCCATTCCACATATGGCACAAACGAGGCCCAGAGAACTTTTTAAATTCCCTGGCAATTTACTTTCACAGGTCAAATAACTAACAAATAATTGAGTTAGGATTTGAAAGCAGACAGATTTCAAGGCCAGAATGTTTAAACCTTAAGCTATAGTTCATAGTATATATTGATTTTTATAATAAAATCTCTCTGTAAACACTTTCTTATAACTTAAGATTAGTCATACCATGGGTCAAGTCATGTCTCCCCACTCAGGAAGTGTTATATAGTGCAATTTTTTGTTTTTGTTTTTGAGTCAAAGTCTCTCTCTGACACCCAGGCTGGAGTGTAGTGGTGCCTCTCGGCTCACTGCAACCTCCGCATCCCAGGCTCAAGCGATTCTCCTGCCTCAGCCTCCCGAGTAGTTGGGATAATAGGCGCCCACCACCACGCCTGGCTAATTTTTTTATTTTTGGTAGAGATAAGGTTTCACCATGTTGGCTAGGCTAGTCTTGAACTCCTGACCTCAAGTGATCCACCCGCCTCGGCCTCTCAAAGTGCTAGGATTACAGGCGTGAAGCCACTGCGCCCAGCCAATACTGCAATTTTTAACAATGGAAAGTAAACGCTATAAAACATTCTCAATAATCTCGCCTTCCAAAAGAGTCAACAGTTTTTTTCTGAATGCTTTTGGGCATCAGATGACCTCTGCAGACTCACAGTACCCCAACGTAGTCTTCTTTTGGTCCCAGTTTTCTGAGGTAGATAGGAGACCTGGTTGTTATCAGTACCACTGCAAGCCTCTATCGACCTTGGCCACTGAAACAATTTGCTCCCCCACCTTCGCCTTGTCCCCACCCAGCCCTGTGGTTATAAATCCCATGCAAATTTACTCTTGCATCTTCAAGCCTAAAAGAATCGTGCAATGTGTCAAATATTTTGGCTCTATATTGGATTTCATTATTATGTCACAGCCACATATGTGACCATGTGGTGAAAATATGAGATAAAGGAAAAGTCCACCCTCTTTTTTGCCTCACACAAGATGAGAGAGATCATGGCTCTGCTTATGCTCACAGGATATGTCAATATCAGAGTGTGCTCTGGAATCAGGACACTAGACAAGGAAGGTCGCAGTTGGTCATCCACAGGAAGTCAACTTTGGGACAAAATGACACACTCACATGGAAAAGGAAGTCAGTCAGAAAGAGAAACCAGAAAAGAAATAATTTGGTAAATGTAATGCAAAAATCAAAAAGAAAAAAAAAAAACAAAAACAAGAAGAAAGTTTTTTGGCATAGAAGAAACAGGCTACTCTATAATACTCTCTCCCTAGCTAATACAAAACTCGATTCACTAGCCTATAGAGAAAAAGCATCCTTGCACCCTCTCACATTCTAACTTCCTTAGGTATCTTTGTGCTCTGCTTGTCTGCTGAAGAAGATAAACCCTGGGGGTGAGGGTGCGGGGCTGGGGTGAGAAGGGAACCACAGTGACAGGCTGCGGAAGTTTGTCCCTCCTCCTGGAGCAGAGGGAAGCAAGAGCGTTGGCAAGAGGAAGTTTAGGGAGCTGGCCAAGAGGCTCCTGCAACAGCACAGGCTGAGGTGATACAGCTGAACCTGAGGAACAGCAGGAATGGGAAGGAGGCGCTGACATGAGTAGTACTTTGTGGGGAGCATTAGTTGAGCGTAATGACGAGTTAGACATAGGATAAGCATAAAGGCAGCATTAAACATGGCTGCAAAGTTTGAGCTGGTTTGTGGGGAAAAGCCAGGAGGTAAGGGGGAATCTGGGGCAGTATGCTTCCACTGAAAGGAACAGAGAAGAGTCAAGGAAAGTTGATTTTAAAATTAGGATAGCCTGGGCATGGGTGGCTCACGCCTGTAATCCCAACACTTTGGGAGGCCGAGGTGGGTGGATCACCTGAGATCAGGAGTTCAAGACCATCGGGCCAACATGGTGAAACCCTGTCTCTACTAAAAATACAAAAAACTTAGCCAGGCATGGTGGCCTGTCCATGTAGTCCCAACTACTTGGGAGGCTGAGGCAGAAGAATCTCTTGAACCTGGGAGGCGGAGGTTGCAGTGAGCCAAGATTGCGCCACTGCACTGCAGCCTGGGAACAGAGCCACATTTGATTGGCCAAAACTCAGTGACGGGCGCAAGTGTGGGCTACAGTCATGAGCTGTAGTTCATGATGTACAGAGAAACCTTTAGGCTGAAGTTAAATATGTAAGGAGGCAGTTTTAGGCTAAACTTGACTTAACAACAGTGAGTCCTTCACTGATGGAGCTCAGCATACTGGGCAGGACTGGAGATGCCAATAGCTTGGTGCGTGTTGGGTGAAAGGCTCTGTACAGAGCAACATAGAGCAGCCGAGGAAGATTTTTCGAGAAAATTGTCTTCTGAAAATATTCTATTCTTGGCATTTCCCCAATTTGCCCTCTCACACTCCTCCCACCAAAGCTTTAGGGGCAACTGCCTAAAGAATTAAAACTAAGCTCTCAATTCAGAAGGTCCTTTCCCTCTTTCTCTACTCGCTGAACCACTCCAAGGCTGATTTCAAATGCCAACTCTTCTGTGAAGCCGTCCTTGACTCTTCATTCTTTCTTCATTTTCACCCATGTTGCTTATACCACCATTTAGTGCTGCTTAGCATTGAATGATGTTTAATTAATTGACAAAATGGAGTTACCTAGATGGCAGGAGGCAGGATAAGAACAGGAAAAATATGAATGCCAGTTTGAAAGTGTGAAAGAATAAGATCCATTGACATTTAAATCTGTTCTCATATGCATTATCTCCTTTAATTCCTAGAATCCTGTGGAATAGAGAATACGGAATAGAGAGTCTGTACTCTAACTCCTGGGTTCAGTCCTCTGCTTCATACTACAGACTCTTACTGTTGAAGAAATTGATGGTCTTGAAATGTCGTGTAGCCCCCTTTATTGCAGATGCTCCCCAAGGGTTGGCATGTGCACATTTGATCACAGAACGCATCCAGCACACGGTTATCTCAGCAATCACAGGCTATGCGTAGCTACCCTTAAACTCCCACTAAGTCACATGGCCTTACTTAACTTCACATGTGGATTACAAACTCCTTGAAGACAAGAATCACTTGCACACACTTTGCAATAAGTGTATGCTGATAAATCAATTAATTGATAAAAGCAATTGAAAAAAACTGGAAGACTGTTCCTCTAATCCAACATTTATAAAGATTACAGTCAACCCATTGGAGAGATTTCAAATCCAGAGACCCTCTCCAAAATAAGCCAGGCCTCTCTATCTTCCCTAAATCCAAACAGCTTTCCCTTCTACACAAAGCCTACTGAGCCAAATCAGTCAGAGCTCAGGGCCAAATGGGTCCTTCTAGAAAACCAAATCAGGGCGGGGTACGGTGGCTTATGCCTGTAATCCCAACACTTTGGGAGGCTGAAGAGGGTGGATCACTTGAGGTCAGGAGTTCAAGACCAGCCTGGCCAACATGGTAAAACCCCATCTCTACTAAAAATACAAAAATTAGCTGGGCATGGTGGCAGGCGGCTGTAATCCCAGCTACTCAGGAGGCTTAGGCAGGAGAATCGCTTGAATCTAGGAGGTAGAGGTGGCAGTGAGCCCAGATGGTGCCACTGCACTCCAGCCTAGGTGACAGAGGAAGGGGTGTGAAGGAGACTAGCAAAACAGAAAAAGAGAAATAGGCCCAAATTATTAAAATCAATCCAAGGAGTTACTGAATAATAAACTTACCAGGCTAAGTGACAAAGACAATATGAGTTCTGCTACTTTTAGTTATCTGTTTAATTGACACAGACATATCTCAGTCATGTTTTTATTTTTTAAAAAAATTTTATTTACAGTACCATTGAACATCTTTAAAAGGTATGCTTATGTACATACATTACTGGGGGATTTGCATGGAATTATTAATGAGTTATTTAAACTTTATGTCTTAGAGTTTTGACAATTCTCTCAAATGTGAGGATTGCAACTCTAGCACAATTGCCTGTGAGGACAGGAGGAGAATTTTAAGCAACAAAACTCCACAATACTGTAACATAACCTCAGATCTCCAGGAAGAGGTCACTCTCCCTTGAAAATCATCCTTTCTGGATTGTTCTCATTAGAATGCAGAGCAGGTTCAGTGTCTCTGGTATGGCTCTGTACTAAGAGGTGACAGTTGATCATCTATCAAACATTCAAGAAAGTTCCATGTAAACAAAAAGGTATGAAATAAAACACATGAAAAGAGAAGCACCAGAAAATGACCCATCTGCATTATTTAAACTCTAGATGGGTAAGGACATGCAGATTACATTGAGGATTATTGTTCAATGCAATTTCCACTTGAGAAACTAAATTCCTGGTTTGACAACCTCATTTCTACCTGTGGCTACTCGAGGGTAAATAAACTAAGCAGCACAAATACGTGACACTTTATCAGGGGCATGACATCTGTAGAGCAGGCATGCAGTCAGTGATCATTCACCCAAATTCAAAATTCAAATCAGGTCATGTTTCCTCATTTTTTCTATATCAGGCTTTTTTGTTTGTTTTGTTTTTTGAAGTCTTTTACTATAGGAATGTGAAGATATATTTAAAAGCAGGATACTTTAAAATCAGGAAATGTATTTTGCTCTCTTGAAGAAAATAGATATGATTTGGCAAAGGATAAAATTAGCCATAAATGATAAGGATTTTTTTAACATCTGAACTTGTCATTAGCACTAAGATGAGCTGCTTACCAGGAACTAATAAGAAGAAACATCATCAAGTTTAAAATTGATCATTTTAAATATGAAGGAGATTTTAAACATCTTAACCCCATCTATCAATTGTGCTGGTAACTATCCAGTCTCATTTGGTAGCGGGCTCATCAAATTGAGGATATTCAGGAATTAAAGAGATCAGCACAGAAGAGTGAGACCAAACGCTTTTTTCTTCATTTCATTTACTGTTATAATGACTGATATGTATAAAGGGATTTACAAGGGCTTTTCAATTCAAATTACATTTTTCTTTAAATGTCCAAAGTTCCTGTGTGGAAACAACTGCAACTTTTATGAATAGACTGGTCTTGCCTTTAAAAATACGTTTTTAAAGAGCAAATTCTGCAGAATTAATTATTAAAAAGACTATGGGACTTTGGAGAGGCTTTCATCAACATTGTCCCTAAACTACCCTTAGTTCTACCCAGTGACTCAGAACTTGGGGCAATTTTTCCCCCCAGGTTATATGTGACAATGTCTAGAGACACTGGTTGTCACAACTTGGGGGGACAGTACCGGCATTTATGAATAGAGGTCAGGAGTGCTGCTAAACATCCCACAATACACATCCCACACATCAGGAGCAAGAACACATCCAATTCAAAATGTCAATAATGCCAAGACTGAGAACCCCTGGAGTAAGCCTCACAAAAGCTCTTATGACCTCACAGGGCAGCTGTCTTATTGTAATCTCAAATCTACCTCAGTGATTTCCTTGACATTCAAAACACCTATTCCTACTGAACTTTAGAGTTCTTGATTTACCACCACTGGAATTTGCTCTACCAATGGCAAAAAAAAAAAAAAAAAAAGGAACTAAATATGGAGAATATTCTTAATTCTTCCTCAAATAATGTCTCTGTATTTTATTGATATTTTATCAAGAAGTTAGAGAGTAATTTTATTTTCTGTCAACAATGGATCCTGTCTGTGGATATTCATAATGGCCCAATATCATGTAAAAAAATTAATTATATTTTCGAAAACAATGTTAAGAGTCAGAAAATGAAGCAGACATAGTATTTCCTATGGCCAATGCTAAAATAATGTGGAAAGGACTGTTTCTATAGAAACAGAAGCGCAGTAGGGCCCTGTAGAAGGCCGGGTTAGCACACAGGACAACTGGTCCCTGACCTGACACACAAAATGTGCCGTAGACTTTGAAAATTACGTCAGTTCTTTAAAAAAAAAAAAAAAAAAAAAAAAAAAAAAAAAAAAAAAGGTGGTGGGGGCGGGATTTTCTGTAAATAAGTATACAGGAGCACCAAACTGAGTGCCAGTGTTTTTCTAATCTTAAAGGAAAACAGTGCTGTTTTGAATCTATTTATCAGCTGCTACTGCCACCAAGCAGGGCTGATTTAAAGGCAAAAAGAAAACTCTTGTATTTCCTTGGGAGAATTAAAAGGCAGGACAATTAAAGAGAGAGTTAAACTCAAGTGAAAATAGCATGCAGCAGGCATCACGTGCCACAGGTGGCAAATGCAAGCCACCCAACCCAATACAAAATTATTGCACTTAGCATGATTGGACATTATTAAATGCACTCAGCCAAACTGTCCTTAAAAAGGTATTATTTCACATTGACTCCAGACCATAATCTGGCATAACTGTCTATCAAGATACTTTTCTGAAGTTAGGTTTAATTATAGTGGAATTAAGTGCCTTTTCTTACCCAGAAAAATATTTTAGAGATTAAAGAACAGTGTTTAAATGCAAACTAATATGCATTCCTTCAGCCAGTTGCACAAAAACTGTGAAATTATAATTTTACCTTTTAATAAAGGCAGAATGATGTGAAATCAAATTAGACCTTCAGATTAGGAAATCGGAGAAAAATTTCTTTTTGGCTCTAAGGAATTTCAACCAATGTTTATGTAGGAGAATCTGGGCCACTTATCTCCATGCTGAGTTTCTTAGCGGATCCACTGTTTTGTGTGAGTACATGCCACACTTTTAACACTAAAAATAGAAATTCTTACTCATTAACCCCTTTATGCTTATAAAGTGCATGTAGCCTAGCCCAGTAAGTTCCCAGAAATAAAAACATTTTTAGACATTTTTCTATTTACCTAATTCACAGCCTATTTAAACTCAGATAATACATTTTCAGGGAACAAAGAATTTCCTGTCCAGGTGCAGTGGCTCATGCCTGTTCTCCCCGTGCTTTGGGAGGCCGAGGTGGGAGAATCACTTGAGGCTAGGAATTCAAGGCCAGCCTGGGCAACATAGCGAGACCCTGTCTTTACAAAAAAGAAAAAATAATGATTTCCTATCCTACTGATCATAGCTGCTTATTTGTTTTAGCCTTCAAATTCAGGACTAAGATAAATTGTTTAAATATGATGTTTGTTCTAAAAAATTGTGGATGCTGCCTTCATTATCAACCCAGCACCTCTGATAAATCCTGTGCAGATTTTAAACAGGACTTTACACACTAAGAGATGGTTATTTTCATACAATCTTGCAGTCTAGAAAAGATGATACTAGTTGTCTAGTGATGCACCTCCCATTTTCTCATACCTGTGAGACTGTTCTGATTTAAATACTGATGCTGAACAATGTGTTAAATACATGACAGATGCTTCTCTACTGCCAATATAGTTTGGTTATGGGTCTGAATCCAATTATAAAAATTTTATTTGAACTTGGTAATATGGATCAGAGACATGAAAGAAAATTTTAAGTTCCTCAAAAACACATTAAAGGCAGCAACTAAGCTAATTCTCATTTCTCCCTTGGACATCAACTTTTCCATTGAGTCACTAGTTGACAACTATAATAAATACTTTAAAATATGTCTAATTAAAGAGAAGGCAGTCTAGCTTCTTTATTTCACAAGAATTAACACTGGATGTTAAGGATTCTGCTATCCCAGGAATGCTCTTTTCTGGTAAATGCTGCATAGATCAATGCAATCGTATGAAAGAAAAGTCAAAGGACATTTGGAAAAATAAGTAAATCATTACCAAAGAACTAAATGAAAACAGCTCCAACTATACTGACTCTAAAAGACAGCTGAGTATTTGTGTCATACTTAAGGAAGCTGAAATATTCCCTCACTTCCATGTGAAAAACGTGTATTATATATTTAAGCATTTGAAACATTCTATAGCCGCAATTCATTTCACAGCAGAAAGTAAACATTAGTTTTCTCTCACCTCACAAAAAATGTAGAGATGGCCAAAACCTCTCTACTAATCTTTACCTCCTCTAGAATGTTCTGAGAATATTTTCTACCGTAATAGTTACTCATTTTATATTTATCCAAAAATGAATCAAAGAAAAAAGATACTTCTTCAGTGCCAGAAATATTTAACTTGTCTCTTTTATGATCATTAAGGGGAAAGGGAAAAATACACCTATTGTGGTACTTTCGTTTTTTGAATGTATTTAAGCTATGATCTCACCTGAGCATTAGCTAGAAGTTCTAATCAGTTTAGAAACAAGAACTTATTTGAACACTGTATCCGCAGCTATTGAGCCCCAGTCCCAGACTTCAGTGTCCCTGATATATACACTAGTGCAGTTTGCTTTAGAAAATGCATGTTCAAGCTGAAACAGTCAAAGAGCAGCATGAGACACCCAGGGGAATGGAAAGGGATTACATAAAAATTCACAGACATGTTTAACTAAAATCCCTAACAGCCAACCCCTAGTGAACACAGAGCATGCACGCTGCAAGTCCGGTCTGAGCCTACAACCCGGAAAGTTCTTTTTATGAGCCAAGATGGTGGCTCCAAAGTGCCTCGCCTATACAGTCTGATTATGTGGGTACCAGATTAAAAATGAGTGCTGTTTACATAACATTGGTCCTCCTGAGTTTTGTTAAGAGTTTGTCCGTGGTCACTCAGACAGCCGTCCAAAGACACTTCAATAGCCACCTCTCTTGTGTCTCTTCTACTGAGGCCATCACTTCCGTATGTGTCTAGGGAGGGCCCGCCATTGTGCTCAGCGCAGCCATTGACGTGGGCCAGAGGCAGTGCCCGGGGGGGACAACACAGCTGCTTAGCACAGCCCTTGGAGATGCAGGGTGAGTTGCAGAGCAATAGTAAGTCCTTCGGCTCCAGGGGTTCCCTCAAGTCCACATTTTCAAACTGGATGGTCACATTGTGGATTCCCGCACCGTGGAAGATTTCTCGAATTTTTGTGCTGGCATCTTGATATCCCCTGTCCTTAGGATACTTGATGTGTAGGGTGGCAATAATCTTTCCGCTTACAAGTTCCCAGATGTGCACTTCATGTACACTGCTAATTCCGGGCACAGCAGAGAGTTTGCTCACTATAACAGAGAAGAGCAAACAAAAGCCAAGGTGAGTGCTGCATTTGAAGCATGGAACTACGGGAGAGATATGGTCCCATCAAGCACTCTCACCAAAATGGCTGCATACTTACTAAGAACAGCAGGAAGAAATTAGTTCTACCTCTCTGGGTCCATTTGCCCTTAACCTTCTTTCTCCACACATTGTTAGCCCATACAAAGTCATTTAAGAAAATAAGTCTAACAACAACAAGAAAAAAGTCCCCAGGGTTGCTGAGTATACAAGGGAATGGACACTTGAATGAACTTCCCATACTAGTATAAAGTGCAATGCCTTTTCTTAAAAGGGATGATTTGGCAACATGAATCAAAAAAACCTTTACTAGCAATTCTAGTGCTAAAAGTTTAACCTAAAAGAAATAACCAAATATTTATGTACAAGAATGGTTTGGACAATGCTCCTTGTATTCATTAAAAAGATGGAACCAACAAGGAAATAGTTAAATCAATTATGTAATGGAATAAGATATAGTTGTTTAAAAGTAAGTTGCATATTTAAGGATATGAGAAAATGTACATAAGGTATTTTTAAGTGAAAAAGCAATTTGCTAAACTGTGTATATGGTATGATTTTTCTTTTTACTGCATATAGAAGAAAATATTAACAGTGGTAGTTTCCACAATCAAATTATGAGAGATTTCTGTTTTCTCATGTAGGCTCCTCTGTATTTTCTATACTTTCCAAAATGAGTATGTATTTAGAGAAATGGTATTCAATACTGATTTGAGCAAAGGCTCTGCAGCCAGCTAGTATGAATCCTAGTTTAGACATTTACTAACTGCATGACGTTAGGCAATTACCTAACCTCTTTGTGCCTCAGCTTCCTTATCTGTATAATAGAAATGATAATAGTAACTTTTTGTATTATTTTAAGGATTAAAATACATTATTATAAGTAAAGCACCTTAGAACACTTACATTTCTAGCATGTAGTAAATGCTATGAAAATATTGCTATTGTTATTACCATCTTGCGGGGTTTTTTTGGTTTTTTAGAGACAGAGAGTCTTGCCCTGTCTCCCAGGCTAGAGTGCAGTGTCATGTTTATGGCTCTCTGCAGCCTCAAACTCCTGGGTCCAGTGATCCTGCCACCTCAACCCACTAGTAGCTGGGACCACAGGCACACATTACAACCTTTACTTTTTTATTTATTTATAAAAAATAATTTTTTTATTTTTGTAAAAATGAGGTCTTACTATGTTGCCCAGGCTGGTCTTGAACTCCTGGTCTTATGCAGTCCTTTCCCTTCAGCCTCCCAAAGTGGTGAGATTACAGGCGTGAGTCACAACAAGTAACCCTCTATTGTTAAAAATATCTGTTTTTAAATATATCACTTTATTAAAAACATATCCAGTATATATCACAAATTTCTTTATATATGTTTATCTTATTTCCTCAATTGGGAAACGAACTAGCTCCTGGGAAGGCAAAGGCAATGCTGTATGTCTGCTCCTCTGTCTCCTTCCCTCTCCCACCACCTACTCTACCTGCAGCTCTGGGCAGTGCTGTGAGAGACACAGTGACTTGCATGCCCGCATTAACTAGAAAGTAGGGTCTAGAATATGAATGATTTGTGTTTTTAGAATAAGGAAAATAAAGTTCCTGGCAGAAATGGCCTTATTTGGATTAAAATAAATCTTTGACATGAAAGTAAGTAGCCCAGGAATAGGTATTATCCAAGCATTGCATTTTTGTTTTGTTTTGTTTTGAGTCAGAGTCTCACTCTGTCACCCAGGCTAGAGTGCAGTGGTGCAATCTCGGCTCCCTGCAACCTCCACCTCCTGGGTTCAAGCGATTTTCCTGCCTCAGCCTTCTGAGGAGCTGGGACTACAAGTGCATGCTACCACACCCAGCTAATTTTTTGTATTTTTAGTAGAGACAGGGTTTCACCATGTTGTTCAGGCTGGTCTCGAACTCCTGACCTCAGGTGATCCGCTCGACTTGGCCTCCCAGAGTGCTGGGATTACAGGCATGAGCCACCATGCCCGCAACAAGCATTGCATTGCAGTTGAGTCAGAGAATCACAGATTGCAAAGGCCCTTTGGTACTTGGAGCTGAGTCATCTTAATAGGCTATAAAACATATGATGATGTGTTTACCACCTGGTGATTTAAGGTGTTTCAGAATACATAACCCAAAGACTGCTCTTAAATAATGCTTGTCCTTTGGCCTAAATAACATTAAAGTGAGAGTGGTTCTGGATCAAAATTCAGTCTACTTACTCAGCTCTTCCATGTTGACTCCTTTGGGGACCATCTGCAGCAGAATGGCAGCGGTCTCCTTGATGAGCGGGAAGGCGGATGACAAAATGATGATGACCATGAGGACAGTCAGGCTGGGGTCAATGTAACACTGCCAGTTACACGGGTCCTCACTCTTCAGGGGAAGCACATAGAATATGATGGCCGTGATGACCACAACCACGGACCCCAGGGCATCTCCCATCACATGCAAAAGTACACCTGCCAGGAAGAAAGAAAGACTACTGCAGCACAGATGCAAATCTGGAAGCCACGTGACACTCACTGGCTTGGATTTCCAGGTATACGAATATCTGTTACCATTTGGAGTTTTTTGGTTTTTGTTTTGGTTAGAGCAGTAGGATGAATCAAAATAATGGCAACTACTTCTTAGGAAACAAAGCCCCAGGTCACCATCTCAGGACTCAGAGTACCTTGGAAGAGCAACAGCCTAGGAAGATTCTGACCTGTAGGAAGAATGCCTGTGCCATCTCCCTGGGCCACATCGCTACCGCTCACCACCTATCAAAGGGCACCAAGCTGGAAAACAGAGGCTGTGCAAACGATTTCTTTTTCTTTTAGACAAGTATCTGTGCTTTACATTATTTTAAACATGTTTAAGGGGAGAGGGAACAAGTTGTATTAAGAGAGTCTTTAAAACAAATTGTCTTTTTCCTACCTTGATCCGCTTTCCCCTTTCCCTGTAAGCATTTACCTACTTTGTTTTTAGTCTGTGGTCATTTAAATGGCATTTGGTTTAAGAGGTGCCCAAGAACAGGGACTCCAGCAACATTTCCAGTTGCATAAACAGCCATTTATCACAATAAAATAAAATTAAAATTCTACAGATAATACTAAAAATTGTGGGTGCCTTTAATTAAGGGAATTGTTTCTAAAGATACTGATTATGATATAGAACATACTCATTCCTCAGCAAAGATTTGAGTGCCCAATTGTTAGCCAAAGACTAAATTGGGATTTAGTAAGTAAATTAGGTAAAAATTTGGTCAGAAAAATTATAAAATATAAACACAAAGCTTTGGGTTTTGGTTTTGGGGGGGTTTGTTTGTTTTTACAGAAAGCAACATCAGAATCTTGCAATTCAAAGTATAGTTTGCAAACCAGTAGCATCAGCATTCCCTATGAGCTTGTTAGAAATACCGCATCTCAGGCCCCACCTCAGATCTGTAGAATCTGAACCTGCATTTTAAAAAGATGCCCAGATGAGGCCAGGTGCGGTGACTCACTCCTGTATTCCCAGCACTTTGGGAGGCCAAGGCGGGTAGATCATCTGAAGTCAGGAATTCAAGACAGCCTGGCCAATATGGTGAAACCCTATCTCTACTAAAAATACAAAAAAATCAGCTGGGTATTATGAGGGCACCTGTAATCCCAGCTACTCAGGAGGCTGAGGCAGAAGAATCACTTGAACCCAGGAGGCGGAGGTTGCAGTGAGCCAAGATAGTGCCATTGTATTCCCGCCTGGGCAACAAGAGTGAAACTCTGTCTCAGAAAAAAAAAACAAAAAACAAAAATGCCCAGATGATTGGAATGCACATACTAGTTTCCAAAGCACTGCTCTAGAAGAAAGCATATATGTTAAGAAAGGTCGGCTTTGTCTCTCCATGTATTCCACAGACTTATGCAATAGAACTAATAGTAATCCAAATTACTAACAACTTATGGCTAAGACTAAACAGTCTCACTTGGAAGGTGCTTTAATTGAGCTAATTCTTCCTCTTGGCAACACCTCCACAATTCTAAATAACATCATAGGTAAAATGGCATTCTGTGAACACTAAATGTAATTTGAGGCAATTGCCTCAAATTTTCCCCAAAACCTACAGGAATAAAAAGAATTCCCATATGTCCTTTTGACTGAGTGTTTACTTATGATAATAAGATCTTGATTCAGTATATACATTAACATTCCCATTTTCTAATGCTGTGCTCCTTTCTCACAACACCCCACCCCCAAAGGAGCTTTTAACTCCCCAGTCCCTGTCCTGAACCACTGAAGGGAAACTCAAAAATACTTTGTTCCTCTACAAGGAGCTACGACTCGAAGCTTTAACTTGCTTCAGGACAGTACAAAATGCTACCATAAAAATATGAAAGCCTAATATTTCCTATACACATGTGATATCATGTTTACTGCGTGAGACAGTTTTTTATTCTCTGATTGTCTCATACATGTTAGATCCATTTCCTCCATAAGTAACATGAGGATCAGGGTCATACTCCAAATTGCCTTTGTTTATATAATAGCAATGTAGGCATTCAATAAAACAGTAGCTTCTGGTTGATTGTCATAACTCCTATGTCATACAGTAACTCTTGTCTTTAATAATAATAACTATTATTATTGTTATACTAACTAACACATATGCTCCAGGCGTTGTTTTAAGCGTGTTATACTTACCCATTACATCCTTTTAAGGACTGTAAAGTGGTTACCCTTGTGAAAATAAATAATGCAAAATCTAAGCTGTTGGAACTCAAAAGTATTTTGAGCCTTCAAGGAATGTGAATTACAGGGCCTGAGCTACGTGACAGGCAACTATAAACTGTTGTATGTCTGAATTCAGTCTTTTTCCTTACCTGCATTGCTCTGTAAAATGTTGTAAATGGCAAAGGGCCCCAGGGAAGACCCCCTTCTCTCTTACTGTTGATTTTCATCCTCCCTCTTACCTTTTTCATACAAGACACCATGGCTATCGCAGTCCCTTAATATGGAATGTTAAATACACTCTTTTAAGTTGGAAAGGAAATGAAAACCAGCTATAAAGAAAACAAGCCACTTGGAAAAGAAAACAAATTGTAGCTAATTTTTTTAACTCCTAAACCAGGCTTGTATACAAAATGTTGTAACCCTGCTAAATTTCTTTGTCTTATATATAAGCAAGAATTTGGCTTTTAACTTTGGAACCCTATCCCCATTTCTCTGGAGTGATGAGTCCCGGAATGGCCATTGCCAGCTTTTCACTTGAATAAACTCTTGAAAATTGGAATCTGATCCTTTTGATTATTTCTGGCTGGTACTCTCTTCATTTTACAAATGAGGAAACTGAGGCACAGAATACCTAAGTAACTTGTCCAAAATCACACATCTAAAAAGTGTTAACTGGAGATGTCAATCTGGGTAGTCTGACCAGAGATCTGCTGTGCATCCTGCCTCATGTAAGTTCTACAATTCAATTTCAGCTTTTCCTTCTGAGAAATCCCACTGTTACTCCCTAAGAATTACATAAAATAGTAACTTTCAAACTTGTTTTTCCCATAATCCACAGTAAGAATTATGTTTTGCATCCTAGCACAGAGATACCAATTGAAACAAATAATTCATGGGAAAGCAAAATTCATCCTTATATATGATTTCTTACTATTCTATTTCATTCCATTATAATTAATTTTCTACTAAACTAATTCTAGGCCCCAAATTATCATGGCCTTCAGTTTGAAAAACTGTTTAAAGCAGCATCCACTCAATTCCTGACATTTAATAATGCAATGTGTCTTCTAGCTGTCCATGAAAAGATGAAAAAGGCCTGGTCATGACCATTAACTACAGTGCACTGGCAAAATTCTGTGGGGTGTCTGTGAGTGTGTGTGAGTGTGTGTGTGTGTAAGAGAGAGAGAGAGACAGAGACTGAGAGAGAGAGACAGAGACCGAGAGACAGACCGAGAGAGAGAAAAAGTGGGGTCTCCCTCTGTCACCCAGGCTGGAGTACAGTGGCACAATCATAGCTCACTCCAACTTCGAACTCTTGGGCTCAAATGATCCTCCCATCTCAGCCTCCCAAGTATCTAGGACTACAGGTGTGTGCCACTGCACCAGTTAATTTTTTTACTTTTTAAAAGAATTTTTTAATCTTTTTTTTTTTTTTTTTTTTTTTTTTTTTTTTTTTTGCAGAGACAGGGGTTTGCTGTGTTACCTGGGCTGGTCTCAAACTCCTGGCCTCAAATAATCCTCTCGCCTAAGCCTCTCAAAATGGAAAATTCTGAGATAAATACATGGATAACCTCCTCAGGGAGGAAAAGAGTCTCCTTTGATGAGAAATCTCAGGAAAGTCTTGTTGAGAGGTAGGCAATTTGGGCAGGCCTCTGGAGAGGAGGCAGACTTCAATAGGCAACCACAGGAGAAGGTATTTCAGACAGAAACACCTCACGGGAGACTCATGGGAAACTGCAGATAGAGGACGTGCTCGTGGGGCAACACCGGAGGCTGACGCGCTAAATTTGGTCTCACAGACCCTGACGCTGTTGCTATGAGCCATGGACCTTAGGAAAGTCAACCTCTTTGAGGAGCAAGATTCTCATCTGTGAAATGAGGTAGTAATAATATCTGCCTCACCTCCCTCAGAGGCTAGTTCTGTAGATTATGTAAACAAATGTCTGAAAACCCTCTGAGAATGACCAAGAGGTGAAGATAATGATAACGGGCACCATTTGTTGAGTGGGTCCTCTGTGCTGTTCTAACCACCCATTGATCCGCACAACACAGTGATGTTGGTCGTATTACCTCCATCACATAGATGAGGGGGCTGAACATTAAAGAGATTAAGTTCCTTGCCCAAGGTCACCTAGCTAGGAAAGGGGAGAGGCAGAACGCAAACCAAATCTGCCTGATCACAGGGTCTAAGCGCTCCTCACCTCACTACAGATGTACATTAAATGTTGATGGGTGTGCAGGGAGACAATGAAGAGCTGATGGGGGAGGTGAGGCCATGAAGGGGTGAAGGGAAGGGCAGAAACGTCTAGAAAGGAGTATTGGCATGGAACAGCAAGCTCTTGAATGTCAGCAGTGTTTAGACCATATCCTGCATGCAGTAAAGGCTTTGAACAGACTCCGATGTGATCACATCTATGATTCAGAAAGATAAATCTGGCAGCATTATCTGAGACACAAAGAGCACCACTTAGTAGACAACTCAATCACCCGATTAGTCACAATGCTCTCAAGTAGCTTTGCAAAGACAGCAAACCTCTGTACTTGGCCCTCACTTGCTGCCTTTAGATTAAAACAAAACCCCCAAAAAACTGGCATATAACATAAATTGGCAATTTGACACAAGTTGAAATCTGATGTGTCCTAGCACTTAGGAAAGCCATCAGTGCTGTTGAATTTGTTGAATGACTGGAAATAGTGCATTTGCACTGGACAAATGGTAATGAAAAAATGAGATCTTTCTTATTGGAAAAAGTAAGAATCACAAAGAAACATCTCATCAAAGGGGATTTCTTTTCAAGGGATGTCAAGACGGCTATTCATCTATTTATGTTTATACCAAACTTTAAAAAACTAATTGTCTTTCTGACGTATTGTTACAACATTTTTAATATTATCATGTCTGATCCTATTAAATAAAATTGACCACTACAAAGCACATTGATGAGAATTTTAAGGGGATTGTGTTTTTACCATACTTTACAGTAGAAGACAGAGTGTGTTCCTTAGAACTCATTTTTTTGCCGGGCACGGTGGCTCACGCCTATAATCCTAGCACTTGGGAGGCCGAGGCAGGCAGATTACCTGAGGTTGGGAGTTCAAGACCAGCCTGGCCAACATGGCAAAACCCTGTCTCTACTAAAAATACAAAAAAAAAAAAAAAAAAAAAAAAAATTAGCCAGGTGCAGTGGCATGCATCTGTAATCCCAGCTACTCTGTAGGCTGAGGCAGGAGAATCGCTTGAACCTGGGAGGCGGTTTGTGTTGAGTCGAGATCACGACACTGCACTCCAGCCTGGGCTACAGAGTGAGACTTTGTCTCAAAAAAACAAAAGAACTCATTTTTTTTATTCCCACTGGAATAAGAGAAACGGTAAAGAAAATGAAGAAATTGTTTTTATTCACAGAGATCCCCATAGGCTGTTTCCTCTGCAGATCTGGAGACTGGGACACAGTCCTGCTTTCTAAAGCAGTTGCTTAAATGTTAGAAATGTAATCATTCAGTGGACTGTGTACTAGAGAAGCAAGCCCTCCCTGTCTGGAGTCTAGAGGCAATGTGTGATCATGGAAAGGGCCAGATACGTGATGTAGGAGCCCAGGATTCCAGCCTTGTCTCTGCTTGAGCTGTGGTGACTTGGGGAAGTCATCAAACTCTCTGCACCCTGCTTCCTCATCTGTGAAGTGAAAAGTCCATTTTCCCTAAGGTCCTTCCAGTTCTACCATTCTGTGATCCTTCCCTGAACTGTGGCTCCAAGATAAGAACACAGCACCAAAGGGGAGGCCAGCTTCACACTTAGCTGGGAATACGGAAAGGCTCCTATTAGCCACAGCACAGGTACTTGTCAAAAGCAGCAGGAATGATCTCAGCTAACACGGAAGCACTGTGGGTTGAGCCCAGCAGTTCCACCCACTAATTAAATGATCATTGTATCCACTCAGTAAGATTGCTGTGATTGCCAGTTTACTCATTCATGAATGGTACCAGGGACAAAGTATGTACTCAATAAAAATGTTAGCTAGTTTTCCTGCTATAAGCCTAAACACTTTATATGTTTCATTTATTTCAAAGCAATCCCATAAGGTGTGGGTACTGTTATTATCCTCATTTTAAAGATGAGGGGATTGGAGGCTTAGAGAGGTTCAATAACTTGCCCAAAGTCACATGGTTCTTAAGTGGCAGAGCCATGATTCACACTCAGGCAGTTTGAAGCCAAATCCCAATCTTTCAACCACTGCACTGTTTACCTCTATCAGCAGCTACAGGTGCACTGGTGTCAGTACCTGTAAACCAAGGGCCCAGCCAGGTATAGCAAGGCATTCTGCTACTGACATTTTTCTACCAAGAAACTTCAATAGCTTAGGACTAAAATTTGGCAAGTTCATATGAGTTTCCCAAACAAGATCACTATATCTTCGAGGGCCTACTCTTCTTCTTTGCTTCAATCCACCTACCTATTCTCTTTCTCAACTTTGTAACGTAAGAATGAGGATAGTTGGCCGGGTGCAGTGGCTCACACCTGTAATCCAGGGCTGCTGAGGTGGGCAGATTGCCTGAGGTCAGGAGTTCGAGACCAGCCTGGCCAACATGGTGAAACCCCGTTTCTGCTAAAAATACAAAAATCAGCCAGGCGTGGTGGTGTGCACCTGTAATCCCAGCTACTTGGGAGGCTGAGACACAAGGATCACTTGAACCTGGTAGGTGGAGGTTGCAGTGAGTAGAGATGGCGCTACTGCACTCCAGCCTGGGAGACAGAGCAGGACTCCATCTCAAAGAAGGAAAAAAATGAGGATACTTAACAGAACAGGCTTTGAAAAGTTAAAGTCTCTGATGGTGAACTCCACCTTAAAAATTCTGTATGTGTGTGTGTGTATATATATACAGAATCTAGCTCAGTCTCCCAGGCTGGAATGCAGGGGTGCAATCTCGGCTCACTGCAACCTCCGCCTCCAGAGTTCAGCAATTCTCCTGCCTCAGCCTCCTGAGTAGCTAGGATTACAGGCGCCCACCACCACGCCTGGCTAGTTTTTGTATTTTTACTAGAGATGGGGTTTCGCCATGTTGGCCAGACTGGTCTTGAACTCCTGACCTCAGGTGATCTGCCCATTCAGCCTCCCAAAGTGCTAGGATTACAGGCGTAAGCCACCGCACCCACCCCAATGTATATACATTTTAAACTGGACCTTAAAAAAGAAAGACAGAGGATGATGATTTTTTTTTTCATTACGGACTATCTTTTAAAACTAAGCTCTTTCAGAGAGCAAATTCCCCTGTTGCCTTTAAATTTGTTTGATTAATTTAGAAATTTTTAGGAGCTCATATGTTGTTATCTTCTGGATTTTCCCTATAGGTTCACTCTGAGAATTACTTTGTAAAACAGATGCGAAACACTCAAAGTGAAGGTATCTCCAGAATTATTCATTTTTCATTATATTATTTCCATCAAAGCCCCACTTACAGGCTTTCCCCAAACCACAGGAAAGTAGAGGGTTGCTTAATCCTTGTTGGAATTCTCAAAGTCAAGACTGGGGATTAACCCCTTCTGGAATCACTCTAAAGCAAAGTCTATGCTCAAGAAGTCAGAAAGGAGAGATGTTGGATACAATGGTGTCCAGAGAGAAACACATCTCAAAAACCCCTGGGCTGACCCTTAGTCCAGTGCTTCCGACCTTGACCACATGGTGAGAAGAATGCTAGTTAGGTGCTTGCCCTGGGCCACACCAGAACACTTCCTTTGGTCCTGGGAGTGGAGGTTTTAGTGAGCCAACAGTCCCTTCACAAAAGCAGATTTCTGGCAGAAACAACTGATGCAATAGGGTCACTCAGCAATGCCAGATAGGGCACAACCTTGGATAGCAGCTCACCTACTCTTTTCCTACCTTTATCAAAATCAATTCAATAGGTTGCATGATTTGTTAGCAATATCCATGGACCAATAAAACCAAGTAAAGTAGTTACATAACATTGATATGTGCAGCTCTGGAGCAGGCAATATTAGCATGGATCTAAGTGGAGCTAAGATAAATCATTAGCAACCAGTTTCTCCCTCAGGATCAATGCAGTGATTACGAAAGAGAGTCAGATCATAGTCTATGCATATAACTGGCCTACTTTCAAACACACCTTTGCTTTATTAAAAGTCAAACAGAAATGAACAGCTCAATCCATGTGTGTCATAGAAAAGGATTTCAAATAGGCCCAAAGTCAATCCTACCTCTGATATTCAGAGCTTCAGACTTTTTCTCTTTTTTTGTCACCTCTTCTGGCTCATTCTGGGTGTTGAAGGAATCACCTGCATTCAAAGAAGAAACCTTGTGTTGTGTATAAGTTCTACAAACAAACAAACAAAAAAAAACCAATGGACTCAAAATAAAGTTTTGTTATTTTAAATTCCTACTAGCTTAAGGGAGACTCTTCTTCTGCACACCCACAGCTCAGAACAGTACATTTTGGCCTTGAAATAGCCTTGTGATCCACCTTTGAACTTCATTCACACATCCTTTCAAGTTAAAACAAAAAGAGGGCGAATCGGAGCCCACATGCAGCCCCCAAACCTGTGACACCCAAGAAGACAAATGGATGGGCAAAGAGGGAGGGAGAACAACAAAATTCAGATAGCAAGTAATGAGAGGGAGGAGGGGTTGGAGAATGCTGCCTGTTGCCCAATAATAATGACTGATTTCCAAGAAAATTGATACTCGTATAGAGAGAACACGGTAAGGGAAAAGAGGCTAGGGCTACCCGAGGATCCAGGAGAAAAAAGAAAGGATGGGGAATACGTTAAATTGGCAAAAGAGAAGTAAAGCGGGACTGTAAAGGGAATGGATTCATTTTAAAAAACAGAGAGAGAGAGAGAGAAAGAAAGAGAGAGAGAAAAAGAAGAAAGGAAGAAAAAGAAAAGAAAGAAAGAAAGAAAGAAGGAAGAAAGAAAGAAAGAAAGAAGGAAAGAAAGAAAGAAGAAAGAAAGAAAGAAGAAAGAAAGAAAGAAAGAAAGGAAGGAAGGAAGGAAGGAAGGAAGGAAGGAAGGAAGGAAGGAAGGAAGGAAGGAAGGAAGGAAGGAAGGAGGAAGGAAGGAAAGAAAGAAAGAAAGAAAGAAAGAAAGAAAGAAAGAAAGAAAGAAAGAAAGAAAGAAAGAAAGAAAGAAAGAAAGAAAGAAAGAAAAGAAAGCATGCAGAAAAAAAAGAGGGCGTGGGGTGAGAAGAAAGAGACTGGTGGGAGGGGGAAGGGCGGGCCAAGCGGTCCAAAGGATGCAACCGAAAGGCACCTGCTACGTTTGAGAACACGGTCGCCCCCTTCTCTCGCTTCCTTTCCACCGAGGTCGCCTGGAAGGTTACGGCCGAGTCCGAGCCTGGGGCTGTTCGGGCTGCAGCGCGCGGCTGGTCCTCTAAGCCCTGAGGCCCCCCGAAAGCGTCGGGGGCGCAGTCTTCCGCCAGCTGCTGCCGCTGTTGCAGGCGGCGACGGCGGCCCAGGCGGCAGCACGCGAACCAGGCAGCGCAGTCCTGGAAGATGAGCAGCCCCACCACGTTGACCAACAGCCCCAGGACGCCAACGATGAGCACCAGCTCGGGGTCATCGATGCGCTCGGGCCGGGCCAGGCGCAGCACGGCCTCCACGAAGATGGTGAAGCAGAGCGCGGTGAGGAAGACGGCGTTGCTCAGCGCGCCCACCACCTCGGCACGGGCGTAGCCGTAGGTGGCGCTGAAGCCCCCGGTGGGGCGCCGGGCAATGTAGCCGGCGCTCAGGCCCACGCACAGCGAGATCAGGTCGGAGAGCATGTTGAAGGAGTCGGAGAGCAGCGCGATGGAGTTGCCCAGGTAGCCGGAGACCAGCTCCGCCACGAAGAAGGCGACGGTGAGCACCAGCATGAAGAGCAGCCGGCAAGTCTTGCCCGAGTAGCGGCCCATCTCGCCACCAGCCGCGGGCGCCCGGCGCCGCCCAGGGGAGCGCAGCTAGCCCCGCGCGTAGCCACAGGTGGGGGGCGCGGCGCGGATACGTGGGGTCCGGTACCCGCCTACCAGGTTGTCTTGCCGATACTGCCCAGCCGCTTTTTATAACGCGAGGTCGAGCGCCACCAGTCCTCGCACGTCCAGAGTCTAAAGGAGTGGCAGCGGCTGTATTTGAACAGCCGGTGCGCCGCCTCCTGCGTCCCTTTTCCCCTCCCTCGCGGCCTGGGCCTGACTTGGCAGGTGGCCACGAGCCGATGCCTCTCTTTCTGGGACAGGACAGTGCAGACAGGGGCGCTGCGGAGGAGAGAGGGCGTGTCTGGATGTCAATCTTCACAGACTCCCTCCCCATACAGAGATGGGATTCACCAGACAACCCGCTTCTCCTGGCCCTCAGGGTCGCCAGTGTCCTGCTTACTCAGTGATAAGGGGCTTGGCTGCTGTGGGGTGTGTTGGCTGCTGTGGGGTGTGTTGGCTGCTGTGGGGTGTGTTGGCTGCTGTGGGGTGTGTTCGCTTCGGTGGACGGGGACACCTTCGAATACGTGCCTAGAGGCACCTTCCAGTGCGGAGTCCATATTAATCAGGTGCAAGGCCACAGAGCACAGGCTTGAGGCAACCCTGCCCTTGAGGATGCTTCCTGCTTTTCATTTGGTGAAATGTGAACTCATCCCTCACTCAGCCCTCCACCCTCATTCCACTAACCCCGGGATAAAGCTATTTAATCCTCTCTTGTTCCTCACAGCCGTCATAAACGGTGCAGGATCGTTCCTATTACCCACTCATGGCACAGGATCGTCCCCGCTCCCCTTCAGGATCTTCGCTGTCAAGGCCTCCTTCCCTGGGTGTCAGGGAATCGCAGGCAGCACTCAGGAGAGCAGAGCCCCCTTCTGTAAGCATGCACTCCTGCACAGCACTTGAAGGCTGGTCTACTCTGTGGTAGACACAAGTCCCTTGGCCGCCAAAGAAACCAGGGCTGACCTCCTCTGTGTACGTGTCTCATTCTCCATTGAAGAGAATATTCTACTCACCCCCAGGTGTCCCTGACAGCATGACCTGATACGCAGTACAATCGACTGACCTACATGAAGGTTTATTCCAAATAAAGACTCATTTCTTTATTTATTTTATTTTATTTTTTGAGACAGAGTTTCCCCCTTGTTGCCTAGGCTGGAGTGCAATGGCGCGACCTCGGCTCACTGCAACTTCCGCCTCTCGGGTTTAAGTGATTCTCCTGCCTCAGCCTCCAGAGTAACTGGGATTACAGGCACCCGCCACCACGCCAGGCTAATTTTTTTGTATTTCTAGTAGAGACAGGGTTTCACCATGTTAGCCAGGCTGGTCTCGAACTCCTGACCTCGAGTGATCTGCCCACCTCAGCCTCCCAAAGTGCTGGGATTACAGGCGTGAGCCACTGCGCCTGACCAAGACTCTTCTATTGACAACAGGCTCTGTTCCAAATAAAAGTTATCCAGAAGGTAACTGTCTCCAGGACTCAGGAAGAGGCTGAGGAAGGGACCCTTGAAGAAGGGTGTGTGCTGCTGGTCTCTTCCAGCAGTGGAGGTTTGGGAGGCCTGGCTCCTAGGTTTCTTTGTTGGTTTCTTTTGTTATCTCATTATCTCATCCCACAGAGGATTTGAAGGTGCAGTCTGGTCATCTCTATTCTCCTTCCCCGTCCCCATCCCCTGAACTTTAACCATTTCTGAAAAATACACATGTAGTTTTGGCTTTGGAAATGAATAAAAATGTCTTAAAAAAAAAAAAAAAAAAAACACCAAAGGCCAGGCATGGTGGCTTACACCTATAATCTCAACATTTTGGAAGACCAAGGTGGGAGGATCACTTGAACCCAGGAGTTTGAGATCAGCCTGGGCAACATAGGGAAGCCCCATCTCTACAAAAAAAAAAAAAAAAAAAAAATATTAGCCAGGTGTGTGTGCCTATGGTCCCAGCTATTCAGGAGGCTAAAGTGGGAGGAAGCCTGAGCCCAAGAAGTCGAGGCTGCAGTGAGCTGTGATGGTGCCACTGCACTCCAGCCTGGGTGGCATAGCAAGGCCCTGTCTCAACCCCACCTCCCCCCAACCACAGAACCCATGAGCAGAACATCCTGTTCATTGTCCTTAGCCTTGTAAAACATAACCTTGTCTTTCAGTATCTCTGAGGTCCATAACAGCCATGCTAAAGCATCCTTGATCCAAGGATAAGCCTCCAAACTCAGAGGCTTATTAAATATTCACACCTCCAGGAAAATACCCTTACACTGAAAACTAGGGAAAATTGATCATTGGAAGTATTTTCTAAAAATCAATATAAAAATAATTAATAATGTAGAAGTAAGAAGATACAGACTACAGTATTTTTCACTAGTGTAAAATGGGAATAATAATAGTACAGGGAAGATTAAATGAGTTAATATGTGTAAAATGCTTAAAATAGTGCCTGCTACACAGTAAGCACTCCATAAATGTTCTATTATTGTTATCAATAGTATTAATACTACAGCACATGTGTGATGGAATTACTATTGAACAACAGATGACACACTCTAATAAACAAAAGAGATTTATCAGAGTACTGTACCCATTACAGTTTCTGGCTTAGACTGTCTTCAAACTGTAAAGCCTCTGAAACATTTAATATGACAGCAAGCAAAACAGTCAAAATAAGTGAGGGAGGCCTTGTGGAACTAAACTTGACAAACTAAAGCATTCCTTGCTAATTGCATTTCTTTGTCATTCACCACTGAAAGAAAACCTGAAATCAGCAGAAATGTATCACTGGAGCAGATTGCCCAATTAGTTTCCTAACCAAAGGCAGATAAGAATTGTGTCACTGCCCCAGGAGTGCAGTGGATGGAACCAGAAAGCCTGTGGCTGAGGAAGCTGCAGGAGCTGGAAGTGGCAGAGGCAGCCTGCCTGGGGGCCCCATTCCTGACTTTAAGAAAGGGTAAGTGTTTCCAGGTGGTGTCATTAAAAGGCACTGTAGAAAAATGTTTGTACTAAAACTACACACACACTTACACACACACACACACACACACAGAGTATATATAATCTAAGTTAATTGATAAAAATATAGGCTGCATTTTATCTTTAATTTTTTAAAGACAGAGCCTCACTCTGTCACCCAGGCTGAAATGCAGTGGCCCAATCTCAGCTCACCACAACCTCTGTTCCCCGGATTCAAGTGATTCTCCTGCCTCAGCCTCCCGAGTAACTGGGACTACAGGTGTGTGCCACCACACTCAGCTAATTTTTGTACTTTTAGTAGAGATAGGGTTTCACCATGTTGGCCAGTCTGGTCTCGAACTCCTGGCCTCAAATGATCTGCCCGCCTTGACCTCCTAAAGTGCTGGGATTATAGGTGTGAGCCACCACACCTGGCTGGCATTTCATAATTAACAGCAAAATGTGAGGTTTAAATAGCTTTTGTTTATTGATCTCTTACTCTGCCCAGCCCTGTGATGAGGGTTTTCTAAGCATCATCTCATTTCATCCTCATCACAGCCCCATAAAATAAGTACTATTTTATAGGAAAGAACCTGAGATTTTAAGTAACTTACCCAAGATCACACAAGCTGTAAATGATTGATAGACTTGAGATCTGAACTAGGCATCAAACTCTAGAGCTTATAAACCCTTTCTTCCAGATTATACTAACTCAATTTTTTTTTTTTTTTTTTTTTTTTTTTTTTTTTTTTTTTTTTTTTTTTTTTGAGACAGTCTTGCTCTTGTCACCCAGGCTGGAGTGCAATAGCATGATCTCAGCTCACTGCAACCTCCGCCTCCCGAGTTCAAGCAATTCTCCGGCCTCAGCCTCCTAAGTAGCTGGGATTATAGGCGCCTGCCACCACGCCCAGCTAATTTTTGTATTTTTAGTAGAAATGGGGTGTCACTATGTTGGTCAGTTTGGTCTCCAACTCCTAACCTCAAGTGATCTGCCTGCCTCGGCCTCCCAAAGTGCTAGGATTACAGGCGTGAGCCACTGCTCCTGGCCTTTAATGCTTCTTTTGTTCTAAACAAATGAAATGGTTTTTAAAAGTTATCTTGGTATTGGTGCAAAATTTGATATGCTACAATTCATAAATTCGGAGATTATGACACTAAAAATAATTTTTGTGCTGGTATCTGACCAGAAATTAACAATTAGTTATTTTTTTAGAAACTGAAAAAGCATCTGTTTTTATTTTTAGTTCTACTTGACAAGAGATGACGTTGCCTTTGAAGAAGAGAATGAACATCTTTCCAAAGCACCAAATTCTTATTGTGGATGAAGTCAGCTCCTCATTGGTGAATTTATATAATGTGTACATCTGTAACACTTTGTGCAAAGGTAATTTTTGTACCCCAAAAGTATGCATATTGACCCTCCAAGTTTTTTAGAATCCATTAAACTTAAGAGATTCTTGACTTGAGTAACCATTCTTTTTTTTCAATGATAGAGGCATGAGATGTGCAAAAGATTAAAAATGAGTTCGTGAGGCCAGGTGAGGTGGCTCATGCCTGTAATCCCAGCATTTTGGGAGGCTGAGGCTGGCAGATCACCTTAGGTCAGGAGTCTGAGACTAGCCTGGCCAACATGGAGAAACCCCATCTCTACTAAAAATACAAAATTAACCGGGCGTGGTGGTGCATGCCTGTAATCCCAGCTACTCAGGAAGCTGAGGCAGGAGAATTGCTTGAACCTGGGAGGCAGAGGTTGCGGTGAGCCGAAATCGTGCCATTGCACTCCAGTCTGGGCAACAAGAGCAAAATTCCGTCTAAAAAAAATAAAAATTGAGGTAGTGCTCAGTACTAATTTGAATGGGCTATATTTATAAGGGAGTTGTGACTTGCAGCCCACCTAGAAGGAAGCAGCTCTAATATGAATATAAAGCTGTGCCTATCAGCCTGCAGTGTCCTCACCCAAATGCCACCTCCATGGTTTCTTCAAAATGCCACTTGTTCTTGCAACGAAAGAGTATATCTCCTAGTAGCCCTGGCCCAGGAAGTGTTAGGAGCACGAGGATAGCATCACATGATACCACCTACTTATTGAGAAAATGCCAGACTCTAAATATTTTTAATTTTGCAGTCACTTTGAGAAAACTTAAAAGGCAGAGTAGCGCTGCAGTTAATAATTTGAGCTTTGGAGTCAGACAGATTTGGAACTAAATCTGAGTTGTGCTTCTTACTTGCTACTGCTCTTGTGACCTGGGGGGCACGTTCCTTACTAAACCTTCTCTTTCCTTACCTGTGAAATAGGGATAATAATAGTATCTACCTCATGGGGTTGTCATGAGACTTAAGTGGGAAAAGGTATATAAATTGCTTAGGATAGTGCCAGGTTCATAAGAAAGGCTCAGTGAATGTTAACAAAAAATAACCATCACCTGGAGTTTTAAATCCAAGTTTAGAGAGAGAGCAGAATATTTTCCTTCACCAAAGGATTTGCTAAGGATTACTTTTAGAGAAAATATACTTTTAAGGATTTGTTTACAGCTCCATCTTGGGAGCAGTGAAATTTATGGAGACATAAGATAAAACATGTTTAAGTTTCTGCAATTAGAAGAGAAGTATAGGCCAGGTGCAGTGACTCACTCCTGTAATCCCAGCACTTTGGGGGCCCGAGGCAGGGGGATCACCTGAGGTCAGGAGTTCAAGGCCAGCCTGGCCAACATGGTGAAATGCCATCTCTACTAAAAATGCCAAAAAAAGGCCTGGCACGGTAGCTTACGCCTGTAATCCCAGCACTTTGGGAGGCCGAGGTGGCTGGATCATGAAGTCAGGAGATTGAGACCATCCTAACACGGTGAAACCCCATCTCTACTAAAAATACAAAAAATTAGCCGGGCGTGGTGGCAGATGCCTGTAGTCCCAGCTACTCAGGAGGCTGAGGCAGGAGAATGACATGAACCCAGGAGGCGGAGCTGGCAGTGAGCCGAGATCGCGCCACTGCACTCTAGCCTGGGCAACACAGCAAGACTCCATCTCAAAAAATACATATATCAAAAAAATTAGCCGGGCATGGTGGCGGGCACCTGTAATCCCAGCTACTCAGGAGACTGAGGCAGGAAAATCGCTTGAACTCAGGAGGTTGCGGTGAGCTGAGATCATGCCATTGCACTCCAGCCTAGGTGACAAAAGTGAGACTCCATCTCACTTTTGGAAAGTGTAGTTTGAAAGACAATAGTTCCACATATACAAAATATAGTGAATCGAAGTTACCATCTGTTGAACACATGGATGTAAAAAGATGACATCAATTTTTATATAACACCAGGATGATGACTTTTTTTTCTCAAAGTATTTCAGAATGCATGAAATTTAAGAGATTCTTGACTTGAGGTGAATGCTATTATTTTTCCATGAGATATGGAATGATAAAAGCTGGGGAATGGTTAACACCACTTTGAATGGGCTGCTGATAAAGGAGAAATACTTCCTTGGGCTATTAGATTCATTTGAGAGCAAAGAGGCCAACTGTGGTATCTGGGGTCAGCTTGTCATTTTTGACACTATACCACTGCTCTATGTGTTTCTTACCATCTCCAGGTCACAAGGACAACCCCAGAGACTCACTCATGGAGAAATCCTGTGCCTGGGGTTTGTCAAGGGGATGAGGGTAAGTGAATACACAAAAATGAAAGGGGTTATGGCTATTAGGAGGAACAGCGGAAAGGGTTAAAGGCAGAACTGGCAGTTTAAGAAACACTTCTCATTCAAAGTTCATCATCATTTACTGATATCATTTGGGGTCTGATTCCTCCTGATGGGTGAATAGTGAGAGAGAAAAATCAGCTTTTAGACTATTTCCAATTCAAATGGAAGCAAAAAGAACTACAAGTTGCAAGAAATAGAGAAAAACTCCCCCCTTGATGTTGATTCTAGACCTAATTGTTTCAATTGTAAGTTAAATCATGTTATTTCATAAGTTACAAAAAGGTTTCTGCAGGGGCCATTGAAAACAATATGCTAAGAATAGATAAGGCTCAAGGACAGTATCTCTAGCTAGTTGCACTTTTAATGAACTCCAGTAGTCAAGGACAGTATCTCTAGTTGAACTTTTAATGAACTCTAGTAGGCACCAAGAAGGCAGACAAATAAGAAAGAGCTTAGAGACAAGGAACTAAGCAGAAGGTTACATCTGGGTACAGAAAGTTTGTTTTGCATTGTGTTATTTTTGCTGACGTGGGATTTATGGAGTATAAATAAAGTGAGGCGGAGGCTCTAGGCGGCTGCCATGTTCTCTGTTTGTCTTTGTCTCTTGTGTCTGTTCATTCTCCACCACCACCACCGCGGTCCTCAATAAGTGGTGCAGCGAGCAGGGTCCGCACGGGTGAGTAGCGGGGAACAAGAAGGGGAACCCCCTAGGAGCGGGTAAAACCCGGGGATTGTTAAGGGGAACCTTCTCAAGCTTTCATTATGGGGAATTCCAGTTCCTTGGCCTCAGAATATTTAAGATTATTACAAGGGCTTTTACTTTCGATTGGGGTTGATGCAAAAGAGAGAACTTTGCGGAAATTGTTTGCTCATGTGGAACAACATTGCTCTTGGTTTCAATATCAAACTGAAGTACAATTAAATAAACGAGAGTGGCAACAGGTTGTTAAGACCTTTCATCAAGCACACCAGCGCGGTGATGTAATGTCGGCACCTTTATGGGCCCTTTGTGCTTCTATTACCTAAGCTTTGGAGCTCTTAGAGATAGACTCTGAAAAAGGGGAAGGTGGGGATGAGGAGTCTTTGAAGTCTCCGATAGCCATTTCCCCTCCTTTAGATAATCCTGTAACTGGAGGAGAAGGTCCTTTGTGTGATAATGTGTCTCATGAAAAAGAATCAGAAATTCAAAAGGAGCTTCAGCCGGTTGTTCAATTGTTACAACAAATTTTACAATTACAGTTATCTCCCCTCAGCCTTCTCCTCCACCCACTCCTGTTTTTACTTTTCCTGTGGTCCATCCACCCCCATCGGCACCCAAGGTGGAGGAGGAGGACAGTTTTCCCACACCGCCACCGCCGGTGGAAATGCTGCCTTGTTCAGGCACGGTTTTTGCTGTCCCCGCTTCTACTGCTAAAGCTGTAATTGAGGTATTGGATTCTCAAGAAGATGAGGATCCTCTACAATTGTTCCCCATTATTAGGCAACCTTTTGGCCCTGATGCTCAATATCCTCAAGGAGGTGTGAATGTGCAGTATAATGTCCTTCAATTTAAGTTCCTTAAAGAAATGAAAGCAGCTGTTGCTAATTATGGCCTTCAATCTCCTTTTGTCATGGGGCTTTTAGATTCTTTCTCTTCTGAGAATTTGTTTTTGCCTCTTGATTGGGAGACCTTGGGGAAGGCTGTTTTGGACCGCTCTCAGTGGCTTCAGCTACGCAGTTGGTGGCTGAAAGATGCCAAAGAACAGGCTCGCCGTAATGCCGCTAGAAATCCTCCAGGGCCAACAGAGGAGCAATTAACAGGTACTGGTCAGTTTGCTACCGTAGCGGCTCAATCTGGACTCGATGACGTGGCATTATCACAAGTTAAAGGACTGTTTTTAAAGGCTTGGTGTAAAGTAAAACCATCGGGGAAAACTGCCTTGTCTTTTGTTAAGGTTTTGCAGGGTGCCAATGAACCTTATCCTGATTTTGTTGCTCGGCTCCAAGATGCTGTCATAAAGACTGTGGGTAGTGGGGCTACAGGCAAAATCCTGGTAACCACACTAGCTTTTGAGAATGCTAATCAGAAATGTCAGAGGTTGTTGCGTCCTCTAAAGGCTACTGGAAACTTACAAATAGAAGATTTTATTAGAGCCTGTGCAGGAGTGGGAGGGGCTGCCTATAACGCTCAGTTGTTTGCTGGAGCTTTATCTAAGGCACTCATGGGGAAAAGGGGAGTTTGTTTTCAATGTGGAAAGACCAGTCATTTTAAAAAGGAGTGCCGTAAACTATCTAATAAGAGTGACTCCTCAAGAGTAGGATCTAAAAAGCTTCCCACTGAGCCCTTTGGTCGTTGCGGCAAAGGGCAACACTGGACTAATGAATGTCACTCTAAGGTGGACAAAGATGGTAATCTTTTAACCTCTGGATCGGGAAACTTGCAAAGGGGCCCTTCAGCTTGGGGCCCCAACAACAATACAAGCCCTCTTCATTTGCAATTTCCAGTCAGTTCGGGGGTCCAGCATCAGCAAGCCAGTCAATCAATGTTAACTCCCAATTTTCAGTAGCTCAGCTTTTCTCTGCTACTTCTGGTAGCACTGCTGCTGATGTTGCCATTTTGCAGGCCATCGAACTCACCCCAGAAATGGGGATTGTTAAATTGCCTACAGGTGTTTTTGGGCCATTACCATCACATACTGTTGGACTGCTTATAGGATGCAGCAGTAGCATTCTACAGGGTTTACAAGTTCATTTGGGTGTTATAGATTCTGATTATAAAGGGGAAATTCAAATTATGGCACAGGCTCATAAGCCCATATCCTTAAAAGAGGGGCAACGAATTACACAATTCCTTTTACTACCCCATTTTCAATTTCCTTCACGGAGGCAAGAAAGAACCGGAGGTTTTGGAAGCATGAGTAAACATATTTTTTGGGAAACCTTAGTAACTCAACAAAAACCCTTATTTCCCCTCGAAGTAGAGGGAAAAATTTTTCAGGGCTTGATCGACACTAGAGCTGATGTTTCCATTATTGCCTCCGACCAATGGCCTTTACAGTGGCCTAAACAGCCTGTTGCTGTTTCTCTTACCGAATTAGGTTCCACCTCTGAGGTATATCAAAGTTCTCAATCCTTAAGTTGTCGAGGGCCAGATGGTCAAACGGCCCAAGTCCAGTTTTATATTATTCCTATTGCCCTAAACTTATGGGGATGAGATTTATTACAACAATTTGGAGCTTTTGTTTCTATTCCTCATGTCTCTAATTCTGCCAAGAATATGATGTTCCACATGGGCTACAATCCCCTTGAAAAATCTTTAAACATATAGCCACTGTTCAGCAGCCTCAAGCCCTTCCTTTGACGTGGAAAACTAATGTTCCTATATGGATTGAACAGTGGCCTTTAACATGTGAAAAGCTTAAGGCCTTGGAGAACTTAGTTCAGGAACAATTATCCTTAGGTCATATAGAGCCTAATACTTCTCCATGGAATTCCCCTGTCTTTGTGATAAAGAAAAAAAAAAAAAAAAAAAAAAAAAAAAACGGTAAATGGAGACAATTAACAGATCTTCGTGCTATTAATGCATGTATTCAACCCATGGGATCTTTACAACCGGGCCTTCCTAACCCTTCTATGATTCCTCAAGATTGGTTGCTCATGGTTATTGATTTAAAGGATTGTTTTTTCTCTATTCCTTTGGATCAAAAGGATTGTGAGCATTTTGCCTTCTCTGTCCCTGTTTTTAATAATTCTTAGCCACTTTCTCGATATCAGTGGAAGGTTTTACCTCAAGATATGTTAAACAGCCCTACCTTGTGTCAAAAATTTGTCCATCGGGCCCTGGATCCTGTTCGAAAGCGTCATCCTTCTGTTCTTTTACATCATTATATGGATGACATTCTTCTTGCTACACCTACTAAAGAAAAGCAGCAAGATGCTTTCGCATCGTTACAAACCCAGCTTTCTTTATACTCAATATAGCCCCCCCAAAAAAAAATTCAAGTGGATTTTCCTATTCAATATTTAGGTTATACCTTGGGAGCACAAAATATTCGACCCCAAAAGATTCAAATTTGATGTGATCATTTTAAAACATTAAATGACTTTCAAAAGCTTTTAGGAGACATTAATTGGATGCATCCTGTTTTAGGAATACCAACGTATCAATTACAACATCTTTTTTCTATTCTAGAAGGAGACAGTCACTTGGACAGCCCACGTCATTTAACTCCTTTGGCTTTACAGGAACTCCAGCTGGTAGAAGAGCAGCTTCAAAAAGCCCATTTACATTATATCCTTCCTGACGTTCCCCTTTCCTTGTGTTGATTTCACACTTTACATTCTCCCACAGGAATGATTCATCAAACAAATCGGCCATTAAAATGGATTTTTTTATCCAACAAAACATCTAAACGCTTGACTACTTATATCGACCGTTTAGCTAAATTGATCATCAAAGGACGGCATCGCTGTCGACAACTCTGGGGAGGAGATCCTTCCTTCATTATCTCTCAATTCACTTACAGTCAGATTACCTATCTTCTTGCCACTTCTGATTCTTGACAAGTTGCTTGCACCTCATTTGTCGGACAATTTTCTACCCAATATCCTAAATCTCCGATCTTTTCATTTTTCAGGCAGCATTCTATATTGCCCTTCTCACCAATACCTATATTTCCTGTTCAAGGTCCTACTTTTTTCACTAATGCTAGTAGTAATAGTAAAGCTGGAAATTGGAGTGTTCATCAATCTCAAGTTACAGTTTATTCTTATCCCTCGGTACAACAGGGAGAATTGTTTGCTATTCTCATGGTTTTACTTGATTTCCCTACCACCACTTGTAACATTGTTAGTGATTCTCAATATGCCGTTTATGTTACTTCTTATATTTCTCAGGCCACTCTACCTCTTTGTGCTACTTCTTCTCTTCAAAAACTCCTTTATTCATCACTCATCTTCGTTCTCATTCTCGACTTCCTGGACCATTAGTTCATAATAATACTCAGATTGATTCACTTTTAATCGGCCACTTGCAGGCTACAGAACAAGAGCATACTCTGCATCACACTAATAGTTCTGGCCTTCAATGATGGTTTCATTTAACTCGTAAACAAACTCGTTCTCTTATTCAACCTTGTCCTTCTTGTGCTCCTTTAAGCATTCCATCTTTCCATCCTGGGGTTAATCCTGTGAGATACTCAAGTTAATCAGATTTGGCAAATGGATGTCACATATGTCCCTTCTTTCAGACGATTAAAATATGTTCATCATACCATTGATACTTTCTCTCATTTTCAATGGGCAACTCCGTTGCCATCTGAAAAAGCTGATTCTGTTATTACTCATTTCTTAACTTGTTTTGCCATCATGGGCATTCCTCTTATACTTAAAACTGATAATGCCCCTGCCTATGTCTCTTGTAAATTACAAATTTTCTTACAGCAATACAATATTCAACATCTCACCGATATCCCGGGCAACAGTCAAGGTTAAGCCATTATTGAGCGCGCAAATTTAACCTTAAAAATACAGCTGCAAAAACAAAAAGGGGGAGATGAGTCCCCCAGAAACCAGATACTGAAGGTTCTTTTTACCTTAAATTTTTTGAATCAATGGAGACAATTGCAGGACTCTGTTGCCGTAACTCATCTTTCCTCACCTTCCTCGGTGATAGTCCCCGCTGACAATTTAAAGGTTTGGTATCCTAATGAAGAAGGTAAGTATGCTCAAGGGCAAGTTCTAAAACAGGGACGGGGCTATGCTCTTGTCCTTACAGAGAGCAGACCTGAGTGGTTTCCTACAAGGTGATTGAAACCCTGTTGAAAAGAAAACTGGACTCAGCATGCACCTCTTCTTTTGTTAGATGTGCCTCGGCGGGGGACTTATTTCCCTTAGTGAGGCTTTGTATGAATATTGGACTTATATTCCCTTTCCACCCTTGTATCAGGGAGTCGCCTGTGGGGAGGTGAAAATTAAGGTTTTCACCAATGACACTACTTGGATGCCATCCCCCTATATGGATAATGACAACATAGAATGGGAAACGGGAATAATAAACAGCACATACCAATTTGGAGTGGAAGGACTTCCGATTTGCATGGGAATTAGTCCTCATTGTCTCCGGAAATCACATGAAGCTTGGGCTGTTCTCTATAATCATAGCCATGTGGCTACTAACACTGTTATTATTGTAACTAGAAGCTTTCAGTATAACCATACTGTATATAGTAATGAGACTATTCCTAGTTCCTTACCTTTTTGTCCTATCCCAGAGGTTTCCCCTAATATTGAGATTCTGGAGTGGCAGCACTGTCGGGGAACTAAGCCCCGGATTTTAATAGAGTACAATGGGCTGCAAGTAACTGATTGGAGTGTGCACGGTGATTTTCAAACAAAATTTAGTCACATACCTTTGAAATGGCACTGGGTAAATAAAAATATTGCTGCTGATGGTAATGAGACCTTGGTATGGCATGAAGGAGGCTTGTCGCCACCTATGCCTCATCTTAAACACTCTTTACAAGTACAGAGTCATCTTTGGAAGTTATTAGCTGCAGGTGATGCTATTAGTACTTTTATGGGAAATATGTCCCTTAATCTTTCTAACTCGAAGAGCTCCTTTCATATTCACTTACGTCGGAATACCTCCCGATATATTATTGCTTGTGTCCAAAAGCCTTACCTATTATTAGCGGGGAACTTAATGTGGGATAATGATACGGGGATTGTTAATTGTAAAGATACGTGTACATTTTTGTCTTGCCTCAATCATTCCTGGTGGCACAGTTTTACGTGGGATATTTATATCCTCAGGGCTCGTAAGGAAATTTGGCTGCCTGTCAACCTTATGCGACCGTGGGGGACATCACCTCTTGAGACTTATATTTGGACTTCCCTTCAGTGGACCCGTCGTGCCCTTGGACTTATAATTGCCTTAGTGATGAGCCTTGTTGCCATTGCCTCCACTGCGGCTGTGGCAGGGCTCGCGCTACATCAAAGCATACAAAATGCTAAATTTGTACAGCAATGGCATGAGCAATCTCACCGGTTGTGGCTTCAACAACAGAACATTGACTCTCAACTTGCTAAAAGATTGGACAACGTGGAGCAAGCCTTAACGTGGCTTGGAGATCAGCTCACTGTCCTCAGTACACGGATAACATTACAATGTGATTGGAACTCCACTCAATTTTGGGTAACACCTGTGCCTTTTAATGTTTCTCAGAATTGGACCGAAATCCAAAGATTATTAATAGGCCATAAAAATATTAGTTTGGACATCCAAGAACTCACTCAAAACATTTCCGAAGCATTTCGACAACAACTACATGTATTGTCTGGAGCAGCTACCCTGCAAGAGCTGGGTCAACGTTTTGCTGCCCTTGACCCATGGACCCAGATGAAAACATGCATTTCTACCATCTCTGGAAGTATATTGCTTTCGGCGCTTGGATTGGGTCTACTTCTCATGTTCATCCGATGCTCCCTCCATCGCATCCAAAAACAAAGGAAAACACAAGAACAAGTATGGGCTACCTTTCTAGGATTGAGGCAAAACAAAAAGGGGAAATGCAGGGGCCAGTGAAAACAATATGCTAAGAATAGATAAGGCTCAAGGACAGTATCTCTAGCTAGTTGCACTTTTAATGAACTCCAGTAGTCAAGGACAGTATCTCTAGTTGAACTTTTAATGAACTCTAGTAGGCGCCAAGAAGGCAGACAAATAAGAAAGAGCTTAGAGACAAGGAACTAAGCAGAAGGTTACATCTCGATGCAGAAAGTTTGTTTTGCATTGTGTTATTTTTGCTGACGTGGGATTTATGGAGTATAAATAAAGTGAGGCGGAGGCTCTAGGCGGCCGCCATGTTTTCTGTTGTCTTTGTCTCTTCTGTCTGTTCATTCTCCACCACCACCACCTGCGGTCCTCAATAGGTTTCCTATGTGTTATTTGATGCCATCAGAAACAATCCAACACAGACGGCAACCTTCTTCACGCTAGATTTCGCCTTAATTTTTAGACTATATGAACATGCAAAAAGGCATCTGCCCAAGAAATTCTGGAAATAATTTTGTGTAGAGGGGAAAGAGGGTCAAAACCAAATGTATTAATAAATGTCCTTAACTTTATTTGCCAAATGCACTGGTTAAATATGAAGGGGGAGATCATAGGCTTTGGAGCCATGCAGATTTAAAATCTAATCTTGCTTCTATCAGCTCTTTGCAAGTGAGCAAGTCACTCAACTTCTGAGCCTCTATGTTTTCATTTCTAAGCTAGATATAGAGGTATCACTCTCTCAAACAGTAGTTATGAGAATCAAATAAAAAAGCTTATGTGAAGGGCCTTGCATGGTTCCTTTAGTGGATAATCAACAAACATTGGCTCCTTCCATTGATTTCTGGCTGTCATCATACCCAAAACTATCGTTGACTTCCAGTTGTGGAATCTCCTTCATAGTTATCTAGAGTATCCTCCTTTTTGTAAAGTCATATATGTCCCCTTAATCTAAATAATCTACTTAGCTAATTATCTTAAAACAAATTAGCTATTGACTAATAAAATATTATATGAATATAAAATATTGATTAATAATGTTACAAATATAAAAATATTTAAAATAAAATATTTTGTAAATCTAAACCCAAACCCCCTTCTTATCATTGACATCCTTCTTTTTCCATCATGACCTGCTTGCTAGTCATGTGGCAGAAGAGTAGAGAGAATCAGGGTATCTGGACTGGGAGACACTATTACTGTCACAAAATGAGAGGCTGTTTTGAATATCGAAATGAGGTCTGGAAGAGAACTAAGATTCTTGACCTCTGGACATGAAGTTATTGTACAACTTGGACCATCTACAGAATTTCTGAGCCTTAGTTTCCTAATCTGTAAAATGCAAAGAAGAGCCTCATACTACTTAGTGTATCTAGTTGGTTTGAATATCAAATAAGATAATGAAGGTTCAAATATATAGAAAAATAAAAGGCATTATTGCTGTAATTATGAAGCCGTGGACCCACAACCAACATGAGTTCTAGAAAGCAAGCACTGTATTTGTGGCCACCAATATTTAAATGGGTCAGCTGAAGTTTCAGATTGCCTGGACCCCTTCCTGCTTTCTTGTGGTAAAATATCCTGTCCCCTTTGGCCCCTTGGATACAGAGGTAGGCATGTAAGCCAGTGATAGTCCCTCATCCCCTGGTCATAATGCTTGGTTCAAGAGATGGGCACTTGACCCAAGATGGGCCAGAGTTCTTCTTTCGGAATTTTTCAAATGAACCTGGGAGACAGGCTTCATTTTTTGTTTGGTCATTAAAAATGAGGATGTGACTTGGAGTCCCTGGTAATCGTGTCTCCCCCTGCTTCTTTCCAATACCCTTCAAACTGCAATAGGAGGGGAAGCAGAAAGAGCTGAAAGGCAATGATAGGGAATCTTTGCTTTCCTTCTTCAATTACCCTCCTAATTTGACTTTTGAACGCTGCACCCTCCTGGTTTTCCTTTTATTTCAGTGACAATTTCCAAAACACTTACATTCTATTGTGTACCTGTAATTCTGAAAGTGGCTTAGCCACAGTTCTATATTTAAATTGATTTGATGCTCACCAACAGTCTTTTCATACCATGGCTTTCCGATTTCTGAGCTCATCTTGATTCACATTTTGGTTGACTGGATTTTCATCTAGTCTTTTTTTAAAAAAAGAAGAGCTCTTGTGTTATCTACATATATGTATTTGTTAATGTCATTATGTTGCCATTCATAAATGAGCAAAACTTACAGTACATGGGTGTGAAATTCATAAGTTCATGTTTTATTTTATTTCTGAGAACTGTGTAGACATCTCATCATTGTATCTTGACATTGCATGTTGCTGTGGAAAAATCTGAATACAGCCTGATATTTGTTCTCAGGCTTTTTCTGCCTAGATGCCTGTGGGATTCTTTCTTTATCTTTAATATTTAGCAACTTCTCCAGAATGTGTGTATGGATTATTCCATGTCAGTTTTCCCTTTTGATATGCAAAGTTTTATCTTCGCTTAGTTCAGAAAAAAAATCTTATATTATATCTTCGAATTTCTTTCCTGGGGCACTTGTCTGCTTTCTACATCAGGAAATACCTAGTGTGTATATGCCGCATGTCCGCTCTTTGTTTTCCATATCTATTATATTTCTTCTCGTTGCTTTAAATTCCTTGATGAGGCCAGGCACAGTGGCTCACATCTGTAATCCCAACACTTTGGGAGGCTGAGGTGGGCCGATCACTTGAGGTGAGGAGTTCAAGACAAGCCTGACCAACATGGCAAAACCCCATCTCTACCAAAAATACAAAAATTAGTCAGGCGTGTTGCTGTGCGCCTTTAATCCCAGCTACTCAGGAGTCTGAGGCACAAGAATCGCTTGAACCCAGAGGCGGAGGTTGCAGCGAACTGAGCTCGCGACACTGCACTCCAGCCTGGGCGATAGAGCAAGACTCAGTCTCAAAAAACTAAAATAATTCCTTAATCAATTTCTCCACCCTGTCTTCTATATTATTGATGGTTTTCAATGGTGCTTATTTTATGCCTCACTGCTTCCTATATGTGTTTCATTTCTGTCATGTTTGTTATCTTTTCCCTGGCCACCGGAATTCTGACAGTTCATGTTCATTGTTTTATCTGAAAATTTCTTCTGTCACCTGGGGTAATTATTATTCTTCAATATATTTTTTCTTCTGCCTTTTTTGCTGGTTCCTTTTTTAACTTTTTCTTTGTAGTATCTCTGTGTAGTTACCATGTTGGATCTTTGCTGATTATCATGCATCTTTGAGTGGGGCACTTATATCCAAATCTGCTAACAGTGGGGAAAGGGGTTGAGGGAGGAACCCAAATATGCTTCTTCCCATCATGATAAGTCACTCTGGCAGATGGTCTACATGGTTCACAATGGAGTTGCCCAGCGCAGTTTTTGATTTATGTTCGGGGAACACTCCATTCTCCCAAGCTTCACATTTCCATGAGGGCACCTCCAAAGGACCATCACTCTAGACCTCTTTCTACCACTGCCCTGACTTTTCCCAGAGGCAGGATCGCTTCTCTGTCCGGTAAGCTTGGGAGAAAGAGTGGAGCATGCTCAACTATCCTCTTCTGGGACTTCTTTTTCAAATTTGCCTTCCCCAGAGACCTGCAATCCTGCTACATGAGAGAAGCTAACTGGGGCAGGTTTTGCCCTGTGGAGGGAGGCCTGGGACTGGATGAGGAAGTTTAATTCTGGGGTGGACTATTATGAAGCTCTTTGCCACTACATGTCTAAGTCATGTCCTTCAATATCAGTAATCAGGTTAATATTTTATGTTCAACTGTCATCCATATCTTATGTATCAATTGCTTCCAAACCTAGGAGAGTAAGAAATGGGTACTATTTATGTGTCCCTGAAGCCCTAACATATTGGTAATTTGGCAGGAACCTTGAGAAAGATAAAGATGAGTATCTAGAGGCCAAAGTAACCCATGGAGATTGAGCCTGTGGTAAGCAGCTGTCAGGTTTTAATGCTTCAGTAAGAGTGAGTCAGGCACTCAGGCAGTATTTCAATCTTGGCAGGTCGCAGCAGCTTATTGCCTACAGAAGAATGCTACTGTCATAGCACTGTGCTGTTTTAACAGACCTTAATGAGCATGAGTTTTTAAGACCAATTTTTATTACATGCTTCAGTATTACTGTGCAAAGAAAATGAGAGAGAGTAATTTGCTCTCAGAAACAACAAGCAGACTAAGCTAGAGGATTGGAGAGCCTTCTTGGGGCTAGAAAGAAACAAAAAAGAAAAATGCCCAAAAAACTAAATACTCTTAAAAGAGGCATGCATTGGATGAAACTGGGGACTAGGAACCAAATAAATCTTTCAGAAGCAGGAAGGCAATATTTCAGATAGTTGCCTGGGATTTGGAATGCACCTCTACCATCAGTGGGAAACAGATCCAGGTAGCTATTAAAAGCTACCCTCTCAAAGCTGTGAATGCCATCCAAAATAAATGCAATTGGGGAATACAACAGTTATTCCATGCCTGTCCTATTATTATATGTTGTATGTGTGAGGGCAGGTCATTTGTTTCTTTTTCTTTCTTTTTTTTTCTTTTTTTTTTTTTTTTTGGAGACCGAGTCTCACTCTGTTGCCCAGGCTGGAATGCAGTGGCATGATCTTGGCTGGCTACAACCTCCATCCCTCGGGTTCAAGTGATTCTCCTGCCTCAGCCTCCTGAGTAGCTGGGATTACAGGCACCTGCCACCATGCCCAGCTAATTTTTGTATTTTTAGTAGAGAGGGGTTTTACCATCTTGGCCAGGCTGGTCTTGAACTCCTGACCTCATGATCCACCCGCCTCAGCCAACCAAAGTGCTGGGATTACAGGCGCGAGCCAACATGCCTGGCCCAGTTTGTTTCTTTACTTCACAGATCTTCAGATCAAGAGGGAGATAACTCAAGGAGCTGTACCTGAGGAATTGTCCCTGAAGAGCCTCTTTAACCATGGACCCATTTAAGGTGACAAGATCCTAGACTTGGCGCTCATGCCACATGGACTGAGATTTTAGGGATCTTGGGGAGGAGTGAGAGTCTTTTGCATGTGGAAGTGATGAGAATTATAGCCAACGCACAAACCGGGCAGATTGTTTTTTCTAAAGATGGCCATAATCATATCTCTACTCCACGTTCTCCTAGTCCACATGTTCTTCTAAAGGATGACCTTGATATGCCTTCCATTCAAAGGCCAACTCTACAGGGCTTGACACTCCTTCCATCTTGTCACTTGCTTGCAATCTATAAACTCTAAGGTTGAATCAGAAAATGCAATGGAGCTTCTACCTTGTTTGATGGAGCACTCATGCTTGAAACCCTGAGCCACCACACCCAATGTTCTTGCACCCTAGTGCGAGGAAGCCAAGACACAAGGAGCAGTCACATGTAGGTGGTCCAGCCAGCAGTCCTATACATTGAGACCTTTCAGCCTGGATGCCAGACCTATAAGTGAATGAGCCTTCAAGTGACTGCAGCCTCAAGCCATCAAGTCACCCCTAGCCTTTGAGTCTTCCCAGTTGAGGCCTCAGACGTCGTGGAAGCACACAGCCTGCTCCCACTGTGTGCTTTCCAAATTCTAGCCCACTGAACCCCTGGATTCATAAAACAATTGTTATTTTATGCCAGTACATTTGGGATGGTTTGCTATACAGTAACTGGAAGAGAGAACCACCGTGTGAAAGATTGGGAAGCCGTACGAAGGGTCTATAAAGTTTGGAACTATTAGAGAGGAGAAGACAATAGATACTGGCATAGAATATTTAAGGTATTATTAGATGAGCTTCAAAGCAAAACAGTTATTGTGGGGCAGGGTTGTCCCATGTCCTGAGTGAACAGATTAAAAAACAGACAGAAGTAGGAGTCTCCTGATAGGCACAGGAAGGCTGAGACATACTGAATGGGATTTAGGCAGGACAATAATAGTTTGAGTCCAGGTCTGGGTCGATTTTTGGTTTAATTGGAAAATGCCTTTCAAGTGAGACTATCTAACTGAGAGAGGTGAGGGTTGATCAGATTTGTTTGGACAACAGTTGCCTTTGGCAGACTCATAAAACACTGACTTCATTTCTCTCACTGAGATTAGAAAAAAAAAATCTGTTTGAATAATAAATATCTGACCCAGAAAACCATGACAAAGTAAAAGGAAGAAAGTCCAATGAAAACGCCAGCCTACATGAGATAGAGAAGGAAAGAGACCAGCTTACGAACTTGAATAAACCATTAACAACCTAACTGAGCCTTCCTGAGAGAAGAACACAGAAGGAAATAAAACACAAGAAGCACGTTCCAAACTTCAGAATGAGAGATTCAGTTGAATGATATGCTTGCAACCTTCAAAAGCTGTGGAAATATAATGTTTGGAAAAGCATAAAGCAGAAACAACAAGACAAACTTGAAGCCTTCAAAACAACTTCAGCTCAGGAGTTTGCTAAGGCTGAACTTCAGATGGAAACAAATGTGAGCATGAGAGAGTAGCAGGATTAGGAGGCGGAATTCACAGGTCTAAGCAGTCCTAGAGCTACAGGCAGTCGCAGCAGTGAGTGTAGATGGTGCCCAAGTGTAGACAGAGCCCGAAGCAGGGGCTCCAAGTGGCAATGGAATTAAGGACCTTTCTTCCCTTCCTTCCTTCCTCCCTCCCTTCCTTTCTGCCTTCCTCCCTTTTCCCTTCCTTCCCTCCCTGCTTGTCTGCCTGCCTTCCTTCCTTCCTTCCTTCCTTCCTTCCTTCCTTCCTTCCTTCCTTCCTTCCTTCCTTCCTTCCTTCCTTCCTTCCTTCCTTCCTTCCTTCCTTCCTTCCTTCCTTCTTTCCTTCCTTCCTTCCTTCCTTCTCTCCCTCCCTCCTTTCCTTCCTTCCTTTCTTCCTCTCTCTCTCTCTCTCCCCACCGCCCCCCGCCACCTCCACCTCATCTCTTTCACATGCTGATTGGGAATGTACCACAAATAAAATCTACAGCCCAGGATGTCACTGCAGCACATATCTAAATTCTGCAAGCAGGAAAGAATGTTTTCAATGTCACTTACTGAGAAAGGATACCATGTGTTTACCAGACAGGAAGACTTGGTGCCATAATCGACCTCCTATTGTGAAAGCTCTGCCAGTAGAACTTAGTACCCAGGTCTTGGCCCTGGCCAGGTCTGGCACATACTGGCTGGTATCTTGGACAGGCAAAAACCAAGAAGACTTCTTTCCTTTTGGAGTCTCTGCTGTGGCCATGAAAAGCGATAAAGATGGCCTGGTCTCTAGTAAGTGCTAAATTCTGGGAATCTAAATTTTCCTATAAGTGTTCTAGCTCTGGGATAAGGCTTCAGACTTTTTGAAATCTTCAGAAAGTGTGGCAGAAAATAAAAAACATTCTCAGAGGCCAAAAATGAAGTAAAAGTCAAAATCCAGAAAGGTAAGTTGGAGTCAGAATCTGACTTAAGAGCATATGTCCAATAAAGACAAATGCTCTAGCTTTGAGTTTTGACAGCCACATGATCATGGATGGTATAACAGACAAAACTGAGATCCATGGGAGATGGAGAGTTGGACCAGAGATCCCCTTACAAAGCTTGATTCCTTGGTCAAAGGTTGAACCAAAATGAAATGAACAATCAAATAAACAAACAAAAACCCACTGCCCCAAAGGCGACAACAAGGAAACTTGAATCCTTTAGCCTTGATTGTGGACATAGGGAAAACTACCTCCCACAGGAAGTTGAAACTATAATGTGGTCTTCATGTGGTAATGCAGTCTAAATTCATGCTACATATGTAACAATAATAACTCAGGTAAATATTTTTTTTTTTTTTTTTTTTTTTGAGACGGAGTCTTGCTCTGTCGCCCAGGCTGGAGTGCAGTGGCACGATCTCGGCTCACTGCGACCTCCGCCTTCCAGGTTCACGCCATTCTCCTGCCTCAACCTCCTGAGCAACTGGGACTACAGGCACCCGCCACCATGCCAGCTAATTTTTTTGTATTTTTAGTAGAGACGGGGTTTCACCATGTTAGCCAAGGATGGTCTCAATCTCCTGACCTCGTGATCTGCCCGCTTCAGCCTTCCAAAGTGCTGGGATTACAGGCTTGAGCCACCGCACCCAGTCAAATAATTTTTAAAGTATTTACAAGTTGGTAATGCCCTCAGGCACCTGACAGAAGCAAATGTAAATCTTCTTGGAAAAATGCACCAACAATCTATTCTTCAAAGAATTCCCTCGGATAAAGCTTTGTTGAACATTAACTCACAATCAAAAATAATGAAATGGCTGGGCATTGGTGGCTCATGCCTGTAATCCTAGCACTCTGGGAGGCTGAAGAGGGAGGACCACTTGAAGTCAGGAGTTCGAGATCAGCCTGGCCAACGTGATAAAACCCCATCACTACTGAAAATACAAAAACGTGCCAGGCGTGGTGGCAGCTGTAATCCCAGCTACTTGGGAGGCTGAGGCACAAGAATCACTTGAACCCGGGAGGCAGAGGTTTCAATGAGCTGAGATCATGCCACTGCACTCTAGCCTCAGTGACTGAGCGAGACTCTGTCTCAAATAAATAAATAAATAAATAAATAAATAAATAAATAAATAAATAAATAAAATAATCCTGAAACACACAAAATGTGAGAAAGTAAACCACCTTGAGAGAAACAGCAAAAATAATAAACAGAATCAGACATGCAAAAATTGCAGATGTTGAGAATACCAGATACATAATATAAACTAATTATGTTTAATAGAAGGGAATAAAGGAAGGACTGGAAAGTATGAGTAAAGAACAAGTCATCATAAATGAAAAGTAGATTAGTTGAAATTGAAAACTCAATAGAAGGCGCCCCCTGCTCCTTCTAGTCAGGATGCTATCAGTGAAGTCATAATGGGGACCTTGATCTCCCGCACCTGCTCAGCAGTAATGAAGCACCCCCCATCTCAGGGTGTCAACAGAGGCTAAGTGGGAAACCTGGACTGCCATTCTCATCTTAAAATAACAAGCAGCACCCCTTCCAGCAGCACAGTGTCAGCGAAGACCTGCTCAAACAGAAAATGTAATAAGTTCCACAGCCTCATAACCCTAAATGTCCAGGATTCAATAGAAAATCTACCATCATAGCAAAACTAGGAAAATTTTAACCTGAGTGTGAAAAAAAACACTAACATTGAGGTAGCAAAATGTTACAAATTTTCTGGCAAGGAGTTTTAAAGTAGACATCATACAAATGCTTCAACAAGCAATTACACATACATTTGAAACAAATAAAAAAACAAAGTCTCAGAAAAGAAATATAAGATAAAAGGAATAATGAAATAGAAACTTTAAAAATGAAAACTACAACTGAAATAAAAACTCAATGGGAGGCCGGGCGCAGTGGCTCATGCCTGTAATCCCAGTACTTTGGGAGGCCAAGGCGAGTGGATCACGAGGTCAGCAGATCGATACCATCCTGGCTAACATGATGAAACCCCGTCTCCACTAAAAAATACAAAAAATTAGCAGGGCATGGTGGCAAGCACCTATAGTCCCAGCTACTCATGAAGCTGAGGCAGGAGAATGGCGTGAACCTGGGAGGTGGAGCTTGTAGTGAACTGAGATCGTACCACTGCACTCCAGCCTGGGTGACAGAGAGTGAGACTCACAAAAAAAAAAAAAAAAAAAAAAGGCCGGGCGCGATGGCTCAAGCCTGTAATCCCAGCACTTTGGGAGGCCGAGACGGGCGGATCACGAGGTCAGGAGATCGAGACCATCCTGGCTAACACGGTGAAACCCCGTCTCTACTAAAAAATACAAAAAACGAGCCGGGCGAGGTGGCAGGCGCCTGTAGTCCCAGCTACTCGGGAGGCTGAGGCAGCAGAATGGCGTCAACCCGGGGGGCGGAGCTTGCAGCGAGCTGAGATCCGGCCACTGCACTCCAGCCCGGGCGACAGAGGCAGACTCCATTTCAAAAAAAAAAAAAAAAAAAAAAAAAAAACCCTCTGTGGGACACTCTTAGCAGTGAATACAAAATTTAAAAATTAAAAAAATGGGCTCCGTAGCAGAAATGGGGAAGACAAAAGAAAGAAAGTACTCTATCTGAACAACAGAGAGAAAATAGAATAAAATAAGTCTCAGGGACCTGTGTGTAACTATAACAATTATAAATGGGAAAAGATAAAGGGAGGTAAGGTTTCTACATTTTATTCAAACTAGCAAAGTATTGACAGCATCAGCCAGTGATAAGTTATGTATGTGCAGTCTAATACCTAGAGCAACTACCAACAAAGCTCTACAAAGACATACTCAAAAGCACTACAGGGAAATCAAAATGAAATTCTAAATAATGTTCATGGAAGCCAGAAACAGACAATAGAGAAATAAAACATAGAAGGAACAAACAGAAAAGGAAAAGTAAATAGCAGTCTCAAGCCTTCAAGAATTGGATTAAATGTAAATGGTCTAAATACACCAGATAAATGACAGAAAATTGGCAGATTGACTAAAACACATATCTAACTATATCCATACCATGGAATCCTTTTTAGCAATAAAAAACAACAACTGATACATGCAACAAGTTGGATTAATCTTAAGAGCATTATGCTGAAAGAAAAAAAGCCAATTTCAAAGGTCACATATGTATGATTCCATTTATTTAACATTCTTGAAATAAAAATATTATAAAGATGGAAAACTGATTATTAGTTTCCAGGGCATAGAGATAGGGAGTAAAGGTAGGAAGGGCGGCTATGACTACTAAAGGGTACCATGAGGGATATCTTTGTAATGATGATTTTGGTGATGGTTATACAGATCTACACTTGTGACAAATATCTCATAGAATTATATAACTCATTGTATGAATGTAAATTTCTTGGTTTAGATATTGTACTATCATTCCATTGGGGAAAACTTGACAAAGGGTACGTGGGACCTCTATCTACTATTTTTGTAACTTACTGAGAATATAAAGTTATTTCAAAATAAAATTTTAAAAAACTGAATGGGCAGATTAATGAGAACCAAAGTTAAAAAGCAAAATCTAGAAATAAGTGAAGGTAAATCTGAAAAACCATGTAGAATGCAACACAGAACAACAAAAAAGTTAGCAAAATGTGAAAAAAGAAGTTACGAAACATCTTTGACATTGACAGAATAAGATCAAATATTATCTAATTAGCATTGTAGAAGGAGAAAGTACAAGGAACAGGGGAAAGCCAAAACTAGAAGAGATAATGTTTGAAAAATCTCCTGGAATTTATGAAAGACATAAATGCTTAGATTTAATCCCCAGATGGGATTTTTTAAAAAAGGAGTTCACATATGGAAATATGATTGCAAAACTAAAGAACATCAAAGACACAGAGAATATCCTTAAAAGGTGAAGAACATGAAAGTCTTAGTGCTCAACTTATGCAACTTTGGATGGCCTGAAGGAATGGCATCCATTCTAGTGGAAAACAATACAGACTAAAACTGCTGAAGGAACTCCAGCCCCACCAGGCATGAAACTATACTCAAATTGAGACTATGCCCAAAAGAGGAAGCTTGGGGGTTTTATGGTTTTACTTGCCTTTGGCTTTGCCTGTAATTAATAACTGGTGGTTTTGATTTCTTTGGCTATTAATGTATAAGTTCAAAGATATTTAATTTTGAAACTTAATTTTCTGTTATAATTTGCTATTAGGAAGGGATTCATATTGCTAAAATTTGGGGCATTTTTATATTGCTGACATTGAATTGTTAGCATATCTTGATACTATCACTTTATGTCACTATATAATTTACAGTGAGCAATATTGAACATTTAGGGGTCTCAGAGTTAATTTAACTAGTATACTTACTCTTCCAACCCATTTCAGTCATTGAGGGTATCTAAATTGCCAAACCTGGTCCAAAGGATGATATCCAAAGGAAGCAGTGGTTGATATCAGGAGCACAAGCTTTACAGAAATGCAGCGGTACAGTCCTGATAAACTGTTTATCTAGTCCTTCCGGGGAGCCAGGAGTGAAGGGAACATAAATCTGCAGAGTGTTGGGGGAACTGCCATTCCTTCCTGTCTTGTGTTTCCATGAGACAACCACCAGTGTAGCCTCCATTCCCTCCCCAACCCCCATGTAAGTAGTCACTCTGAGGGTGGAAGGGTCTTCTCTCACTGGTGGGTTAGGTTGAAGAAATGGATTAAGCCTGGCTCAGCCCTTCCTGGGCTTCCTCCTTCCAACTGCCTGCCCACTGAGAATGTACATTCTCTCAGTTCCTGGGCCCACCCCTGCTCTTCCAAGTATTGTCCTCTGCTTGTAAGAGGATAGGTGAGCTTACTCCTCAGAATAAGTATTAGGAAGCCAATTGTGACATCCAAGCTACACTCTCCAAAACAGCTTTTACCAAACAAGCACTGAGTTACTATTTTCATTGCTATCCGACTATCTTTTATTTCTTATTTCTCAAGTAGTTCAGTTCCAGATTTATGAATGAAGTTTATTGGCCCCCAAAAGTCCCAAAAATGTGCTCAATTGGCTCTGGTCAGCATGTGTGGAGCTAGTTGCTAGTTTCCCTCTTTCCTCTCCTTCACGACGTTAAGACAGTTTCTTCAGGTAAAGAATTCTACAGAAAACAGATGGTCCATTCAGCCAGTTGCCCCTTCAACCTGACTTCTCTGCTATTCCTCTGTAAGGAGCCAACTCATACCTCCCATTGACCTGATGTAAGGATCATCTTTATCTTATTTCGTATTAAGTTGATACATTTTAAGATATATCATGGCAGATGAAGAACAAGAGCATAGGTATACTTCAATCAAAATCTACATCCTCAGAGTGCGGTGGCTCATGCCTGTGATCCAGGATTTTGGGAGGCCAAGGTGGAAGGATTATTTGAGGACAAGAGTTCGAGATCAGCTTGGGCAACATGGTAAGACCCCCATCTCTACAAAAAAGTGAAAAAAATTGGCCGGGTATGGTTGGCAGGCACCTGTGGTCTCAGCTACTTAAGAGGCTGAGATGGGAGGATCACTTGAGCGTGGGAGACTGAGGCTGCTGTGAGCTGCGGTCATGCCACTGCACTCTGGCCTGGGTGACAGAGCAAGATCCTGTCTCAAAAAAAAAAAAAAAAAAAAATTACCTCCTTGAAATTCTCTAAAGACACCTTTTCAGGTGTAGACAATAAATATCAGGATATGGACTATGGAAGACATTCTAAGGGTAAGGAATTTCTAGATATTATTGCCTGTCATTAAAAAAGGATGAGGCCGGGAGCGGTGGCTCACACCTGTAATCCTAGCACTTTGGGAGGCTGAGGCAGGTGGATCACCTGAGGTCAGGATTTCGAGACCAGCCTGGCCAATATGGCAAAACCCCGTCTCTACTAAAAATACAAAAATTAGCTGGATGTGTTGGCACATGCCTGTAATCCCAGCTACTTGGGAGGCCAAGGCAGGCGAATCACTTGAACCTGGGGGGGCAGAGGTTGCAGTGAGCCAAGATTGCACCATTGCACTCCTGCCTGGGCGACCAATAAGAGTGAAACTCCGTCTCAATAAATAAATAAAAATTTAAAACTTTAAAAAGATGAAAATCTGGTGTATTTCATAATCATCAGAGACAGTTGTATACAATGTTTTTAAAAAGCCACAATGACCATCGTCTCCATCAAAAGAACAAGAAAGAGGCAAGAAATTACAAATATATTGTCTACATCTTGTAAACAGCTGGCCAATAAGAAAACCAAAATAATAAGCTTACTTTCACCCTACCTTCCTGAAATAAAATTAAGCTTCTCAGCAAAGAAAATGGGAGTATCATTATTCACTAGGCAGGACTGCAGGAAAATGTTCAATAGGCAAAGCATGTGTTGGCAGAAGAGAGGAGTAGTAATACGAAGTCCAGTTCTAACATCAACTTCGGGTTAGCCATAAAATGGTTAGTGCCTCAGTTTCTTCATCTGTAACTTGGAAATTACAGTCTAGTATATGAACCACATTTGCATTATTTCAGTGAACTACATATTGATACTGTATTATCATTAAAGCCGTTTAAAACATATAGTTTTAAAAGTACAAGTAATGGCCTGTTACAAAATGCCATCTTGAGCACCGAAAGATGGGGAAGCTAACGTTTACAAGAGCCTTTTTAAAAATTTGGCTGGGTGCGGTGGCTCACGCCTGCAATCCCAGCACTTTGGGAGGCCGAGGTGGGCGGATCACGAGGTCAGGAGATCTAGACCATCCTGGCTAACACGGTGAAACCTCGTCTCTACTAAAAGTACAAAAAATTAGCTGGGTGTGGTGGCAGGCACCTGTAGTCCCAGCTACTCAGGAGGCTGAGCAGGAGAATGGCATGAACCTGGGAGGAGGAGCTTGCAGTGAGCTGAGATGGCGCCACTGCACTCCAGCCTGGGCAACAGAGCGAGACTCTGTCTAAAAACAAACAAACAAACAAACAAATAAATAAATAAATAAATAACACATAGGCTGGGTGTGGTGGCTCATGCCTGTAATTCTAGCACTTTGGGAGGCCGAGGCGAGTGGATCACCTGAGGTCAGGCGTTTGAGACCAGCCTGGTCAACATGAAACCCCATCTCTACTAAAAAACACAAAAATTAGCCAGGTTTGGTGGCGGGCGCCTATAATCCCAGCTTCTCAGGAGGCTGAGGCAGGAGAATGGTTTGAACCTAGGAGGCAGAGGTTGCAGTGAGCCAAGATCACGTCATTGCACTCCAGCCTAGGTGACAAGAGCAAAACTCCGTCTCAAAAATAAATAAATAAATAAATAAATAAATAAAACACATCATGAAGATGTTGTTATTTATCAAAAGAAAAACAGATTCTTTTCATGGCTCATGGCAGCCTTGATAAGAGCATGCATCTGTCCTCAGGCTCAGGTGATCCTCCCACCTCAACCTCCCAAGTAGCTGGAACTATAGGCATGCACCGCCACATCTGGCTAATTTTTCTTATTTTTGTAGAGATGAGGCCTTGCTATGTTGCCCAGGCTGGCCTCAAACTCCTGGGCTCAAGTAATCCACCCACCTCGGCCTCCCAAAGTGCTGGGATTACAGGTATGAGCCACCACCCCTGGCTGTAGAGTGATTCTTTAAAATAGGTGTAATAATACCTAAGATGAGGCTCAAAGTTGTTAAGTATCTTTTCCAGTGTCAGAACCAGTGGATGAGGGAGCACATGTATTTTCCAGAACATGTATTTTCCTTTTTTAAGTTAATTTATTGTGTAGTTATTTATTTACTTTTAGAAATAGGGACTTGCAGGCCGGGTGCCATGGCTCACGCCTGTAATCCCAGCACTTTAAGAGGCTGAGACAGGCAGATCACGAGGTCAGGAGATTGAGACCACCCTGGCTAACACGGTGAAACCCTGAGACTAAAATACTAAATATTAAAAATATAAAAAATAAAAAAAAATAGCCGGGAGTGGTGGCGGGCACCTGTAGTTCCAGCTACTCGGGAGGCTGAGGCAGGAGAATGGCATGAACCCGGGAGGTGGAGCTTGCAGTGAGCCGAGATTGCGCCACTGCACTCCAGCCTGGGCGACAGAGCGAGACTCCGTCTCAAAAAAAAAAAAAAAAAAGAAAAAAAGAGAATCAGGGACTTGGTCTGTCACCCAGACTGGAGTGTAATGGCTTGCTATCATAGCTCTTTGCAACCTCAAACTCCTGGATCCCAGCTATCCTCCTGTCTTGGCCTCCCAAAGTGCTGGGATTACAGGCTTGAGCATTGTGCCCAGCTGAAATATGTATTTTTGTTACTGGTCTATGCTCCTTCTGGTTCATCCCACGAGAGATGCCACTAACCCATCATCAAAACAGCACGTTTTGTATGGTTTGTAGAAATTCTGATGGATCTGCTGTAACCATATATATGATTAACAATAATAAGAGTCTTGGCAAGCATAAGGTGGGCTGCCAGTTTGTGGATGTGAAATAGAGCAAAGAACTTGTCTGCCGAGGGATCTTACTATTTCATTTGTTCCTCATCCCTTCAGCCCTTGGACGATCACTACCAGCCGCCACCACCACCACCAATGTTACCATTTATTGAGTGTTCAGTGTATTCCAAGTACTGTATTGAGCACTTTACACAAATTTCATTCTTACAACATCCCTAAGAGACAGATATTACCACCTTTACAGATGAAGAAACTGAGGTTTAGAAAGTTTAAGTAACTTTTTGGAGGTCACCTAGCTACTGGAATTAGGATTCAATTTATGGCATGTTCATTTGCACATTTTGATATGCCCTTTTGTGACTATTGCCAAATAACTTTCCACCGTCCATAACTGTTTTCCTCTCTGAGGGGAGCCAAGTAGAGTAGAGTCTTTAATTAAGGGCCTGAACTCAAAGTTTTAATTTCTTTGTATCCTACCATTACCTAGTGGTATGATTGTAGATTTGTCTCTGAACCTGTTTTCCTTGTCTAAACAATAGAAATAAATAGCAAGTATTCTCTCTAGCTAATTATTTTGTAAAACATACAGATCTTCAAATGTATGTGATACGATGCTGTAATTATTCTCTCTATACTCTGACAAAGCCTGACAATGCACAGACATCAATATAAACTCATTTTTCATTAACATTTACCTGATATCAGTCATAGCAGCCTCTGCACATTGGAAAAAAAATTTACTAAGAAGAAGAGATGGTCTCTTTAGCTTCTTTTTTTCTTCAGTTGAATTTGGTTTCACAAATGTGAAATAGCACCTATTTTTCTATCTTCCTTTAATCTTTCTTATTCACTCCCTATAACTGATCCAGACCCCTTCGCGGGGCAACAAGAGAAGTGAGAGGTTAGGCAAGCTGTCAGGAACGTAGCAAAAGAGCGGTGAGGGAATTTATGTGGCCTCTACCATGGGACAGACACTGTGATCTGTGGTGTGTGCATTCTTATCACCGAATCCTCATGTGAGAGTTAATCGATCAACAGCTGTGATGGTGCTTGGAAAACAATGGTTACTGTCAGATATAGACAAAATGCAAAGTAATAGCTTGTGGGAATTAAGCATCATGTTTCTTTAAATTATTTAATAATTATCACAAATTCCCAATCATTACCATTCTGCCTCTGATCTAGAAAGGGAACTCGGGTAACCTATGCCTAGAAAACCTTCCCCTTTCTAGTTGGAAAAGCTACCCTCAATTATGCAGCTTCTCAAATTTTATTTACTCTAAAGTATTTGCTGCTGGCAGAGAGACAGCAAATTCTCCTTTGCCTCTCCTAAAATTCTTGGCCTTGCCTACTCTGCTTGTCACTGAATAAAATTTCCTCTACGACAAAAGGAAACCTGACTTGTTTCAGTGTCTACAGGACTGTCCATGTGAAAAGCCCGTCAGGCTATAGTACTGAGTCTTAACTAGAAGCTTGCAGGAGCAACTAATCAGCAGTGCGTTAAAACCTTCTGCAACAATACACTTTGCTGATTGCTGTGCTGTCACTGCCTCTAGCGAGTTGGTTGGAGAAACATAATGCCAGAAGGGAGATTATGAGAAAGAGAGGGAGAGAGAGGGAAAGCAAGCACAATTTGGAATGAAAACAAAACTTGGCTGGGCACGGTGGTTCATGCCTGTAATCCCAGCACTTTGGGAGGCTGAGGCAGGCAGATCACTTGAGGCCAGGAGTTCGAGACCAGCCTGGCCAACATAGTGAAACCCCATTTCTACTAAAAATACAAAAATTAGCTGGGCATAGTGGCACACGCCTGTAATCTCAGCTACTTGGGAGGCCGAGGCACAAGAATTGCTTGAACCCAGGAGGCAGAGGTTGCAGTGAGCCAAGATCACACCACTGCACTCCAGCCTGGGCAGAGTGAGACTCCATCTCAAAAAAACAAAACAAAACTTAAATTCAAAGGAAAGTATTATAATTATATATACTTGTAAATATATATACAATTATAAAAGCAGATATTTCTGATATAAATGATATAAATGGCAGGCCTAATCTATCCTAGAGAAAAAGACGCAAAATAGAGCAGAAGCCATCCTACTGGAAAAGTGAGCTGTACAAGATTACCTTTAGCTTAAAATAAAGGCCACTGTACAGCAAGGTTATTCATACAGTACAAGGCAAGGGCATGGAGGGTTTTAGTAGCTCGATTCTAAAGAAAACTCAGTTCTGAAAAAATAACTAAAAATAAGACTTAAACATGAAAGATAACAAGAAAATCAAGGAAAAGCAAATAAAGTAAGCAAGGAATGGGAAAAAGTGTAGACATAACAAATTGAGTCCCTCAGCCCAGAGAAAGAAACTGGCTCATGACAAGTATCTCCTGCGATCTGGACCTACATGTTGTTTTCACCCCTTCGACCTTTCCCCTACTCCCTTCCCCGAAACATATGCACACACAGAGCCATCGACCATTGTGGACTTTAACCCTATTTTGTTTGTTTGTCTTTTACTTAATGCTTGTATTTTTACTTTTTTCACTTTGCCTCTCATTTTACCCAAAAATACTGGCTCTACCATCGCTTGAACTTCCTCACACCTTTTAGAGTCAGGGGTGGCCTCCCACCGGCTAGATCTGGATCTAAGACTTTCAAGTTTTCTCATCTCAGCTAAATCTTCCAGACATTCTTTTCTCCCAGGTTTTAACAATTTTCTGGTTCTATATGTCTGAATGTATGTCAGTATAACTTCTTTCATGAATCCCAGGGATAAAGTCTTACCTATATATATAGTTTGTTCTATTAAATTTAATGTAAAGTTAGTAGTCTTGATTTTTTTTACTTTCCATGATCTCAAATATTAAATATTATGAATTCAATTTCTATACCAGATAGATAAGCAGAACAAGTAAAAGATCCACAGAACCTTGGGGAGACTGAAGGCTTGTTAAGCAAAAACCTCTAGTTAGAGATTCCACAAAAGACGTGTTACATTACTGGATTCTGATCATGAAGCCAGGCAGTCCCAGCAGTTGTTTTATAGGTACTTCCATGTGCTATAAGCTAGGGTTCTAGGCTTACAGAAATTCTTTATCCTAAGTTTAGGTTGAAAATTTTGAAATCAAGAGTCTTTTCCTCTCATAGTTTATAACTCCTGTTATAAATATGGATGGATTAATCATATTTGTTCTTAAAATGTCAGCCAATAGATATCAGGTTAATGTCAATTTATGAGGTTCATCTGATGCAATATTTATTCTTTTCTTTAAACTAATTTAGACAATGGGAAGAATACCAAAATGTATGGTTCAGAAAAGGTGATAAATACATAACTGCAGACATAAATACTAACAAGTCAAACAGCTATCCTAAAGGAACTTGGCAAGTTTAAACACTAAAATTTCTTTTTTCTTTTTCTTCTTTTTTAGTGACAGGGTCTCACTCTGTCACCCTGGCTGAAGTGCAGTGGTGTGATCATAGCTCACTGCAGCCTCAAACTTCTGGGCTCAAGTAATCGTCCTGCCTCTGTCTTCTCAAGTCTAGGATTACAGGCATGAGCCACTGTACCCAGCCTAAACTTTCTAATAGAAGAATTTGACAACACCAAAAGCTGCCCAAATAATAATGGTAACATAGAACATGCATTTTAAAGCATGAGTCACATATATATTGTACCTATCACTTATTTAAAGTAGAACACTACATAGCATCAAATACTTCAAAAGAAGCTAGATACTCTAGAATTAAGCCAGTAGAAACCCATATGGCTGGACTGGACACTGTGGCACACACCTCTAATCCCAGTGCTTTGGGAGGCCAAGCGGGTGGATCACTTGAGCTCAAGAGTTAGAGACCAGCCTGGCCAACATGGCGAAACCCTGTTTCTAATAAAAATTAAAATTAAAAAAAAAAAAAAAAAAGAAGAAAAGGAAAAAAAGAAACCCACATGGTTGGAGTGAAACATTTGTCTTAAGCCTCTTGTTGTTATCTCGGCATAAACATACACATTGGAAAATACCACTTCCCAAACAAAAGCTTAACTAAGACCACCTATCCAGTAATAATTCAATTTTATAAAAATAGAACTATGGTGTGCACCAAGTTTCATATTGGTCAGAGCCAGACTGTTTACCTAAATTGCTTTTCTTATATGCAGGTAAATATTTTATGTCAAGAATAAAGGCAAAATTAGAACTGTTATGTAACAATCAAAAATATAATGGTAATGTCAACACTAATCATTTGAAATCATTTCTCTTGCCTTAAATTTATACTCAGCAATAAAAAATATATATTTGTCTTATATCAAATATGTGAATTTCATGATCTGGAAGCTCTGGTAGTAATTTTCACATGATGATTGATGTAGCCATAGCATAGGGTCTCAATTTAACAACGAATTTTTCTTTACAAAAGATGAGGCTCAAATTCAGTGATTCATTAACTCAAATAAAAATCTAGACTCTAGTTTCTAATTTATTTTTATATTTACCACATCCTATAGATACTCTCATAACGTATGTTCTACCAATAGGAAAATTGAGACAGAGGTAGGATAAAGCACCAGCTCCAACTGACATAATTTATAATGGTAGCAAAAACAGGGAATCAAATAAAAAATGCAACTTAGCCTCTGAGGCCCCCAGACTCAGTTATATAATGCCCCAGCTACTGAGAGAAAACTCTTCAGCATCAAATAAGGAAATATTTGAAATTTTAAAAGATTCATATAAGTTATTATAATTAAATAGTGGATTATCATGTAGTTTAAAGGCTTGCATTGTGATTTAGAAAATAATTTATATTTATCAAGTGCCTACTAAATACTAAATAAGTTACTTAGCATTTCTCTCTGTCCTTATTAACTCCATGTTACAGGTAGGGAAATAGGCTAGGTGAAGTAACTTGACTATTGCCCTGTGCTAGAACCATGATTTGAATCTATTCATGCTATGTGACTTCTTTTATAAAAGAAGCACTGAAAATTTCTCTTCTTTAAGAACTTTCTGATACATATGTACTTACAAACAACTCTTGTGGCAATAAATTAGAGAAACATGATTCCATCTAAAAAATAAGCATCTTTTAGATGTATTGTTCTCTTCCAAGATTTAATTCCATTCTTTTGACAGATAATCTAGTACGTTTGGTACTCACACTTAAGTCTCTCCTAAAGATTCACATGTAAATCGTCCTGTTTCTCAAACAGAACAGATGTATGCAATAAATAAATGCAAATATTTCCTTTCAAAACATAGCCACATTTACCAGACTATCTTCTTTATTTTTTCTCTCTCCATTTTATATACCATTCCTCAAATATATTCCTAACAGTTAATCAGCATACCTGATTGTCTGATACTGTGCTCTATGTAAGTCGGTTATGTAGCCCAGTACTTTTAAACATATTTTATGGAGACATTAAATTTTTTTCTAATTCAAACATAGCCATGTCACATCTGGGTAAACAACAGTGAATCACTTAAAGGAGACTGCCACATCCACTGTCTTTCCAATTGTTCTCTCTGTGGCTATGATTAGTGCCTTTACTTCCCCTCTGCTTGCCTGAAGACACTTTTTCATTCCCTGTGAGTAAAAATTCAAGAAGTCCTCCCAACATTGAAGCAACTTGCTGCTACCCTCACAAGGAACCTCAAACTAAAGGCAACTCTTCTGAGAGAGGTCGATTGTAAAATCACAAGGACAAGAGGCTGACTCAAAGACTCGGGCCCCTTTGGATAGCACCATAAAGGCCCCCTCAGACAGCACGCGCCAGGACTCTCACCAAATTTACTGCCACCCTCTGAGTAGCTATTTACCTGCTTCCATGTCTCCTTGGGGCTTGGGTGCTGCGCAGTAACAGCAGTCCAAGAAGATGACATAGTTAAGAACATTGAAGAACAGACCGATAATTCCAGCACTGAGAACCAGTATTGGCTCCTCTGTCTTCTGGGGATTGATGTACCTTTTGATGGCTTCAACCAGGATGCTGAACATCAGTGCCACCGCAAAAATGGTGTTCCCAAATGCTCCCACAACATCTGCCCGAAGAAAGCCGTACGTGCTCTTCTTGTGCTGTTTTATGTTGCTGGCCCTTACACCAAAAAAACCTATGATCATGGACACTAAGTGGGAAAGGACGGCAAAAGCATCAGAGGCCAAGGAGAGGGAGTTGCCAATGTAAGCGATCACTAGTTCCATCACGAAGAGGAGGATGCTAACGACACACATGAGGATTAAACGGAAGCTTCTTCCGGAGTATCGCCCCATGGCAGCTTGGTGCCCTGGCAGTTCCTCTCCCTTTCTTGGGAAGGCTGAGCTGCTAGGGGAGCAGCTATAGATTCAGTGATTACAACTCCTGAGTAACTCTTCCCTTCAGCCCTCCGGCGCTTGTCATATTTGGAAATCACCTTTTATAGGTTGCTATAAAGCCATAAAACAGTTTAAAGGGCAATTAAGCAAGAGATGTCACATGAGCCAGGATTTATGGAAACACAAGACACTGGCTTCAGATATGGACTTGAGAGACTTTTGTGTGTGTGTGTATGTGTGTTTCATGACAGACATCAAGAGCTTCTGTGGCCTTGAATCATGTAGCTTATCAGTGACTGTGGCCTTTCCAGCTTCCACGCTCCGTGTGTGCAGCAACAGCTCAGGTGAAGCAAGTCATTCGACATAAGCAATTACATCTTGTCCACCTGGTGTGCAGTTTTGAATGCCATTTACTGTGTGAAATAGGGAATATTCTAGCGGTCACTAACCCAGAGAGCAGACCTATAGCAAGTGAAAGCCAAAAGTGAAGCTAGGGTGATTTTTCCACTGCTCCGCCCACTGACCTGGAATAAACAAGTACCCTACTTCCAAACATTCTCTGTAAGACAAAATAAATATTCCTCATATTCAGGAAACCTGTAAACTGGAAGAGCTGAAGATGTAATTCCAGTTAGTTTCCAGGAAGACAGACAAGTAATAATGATTTCACTGACACAAGGAAGTTTTTGTTTTTATTTTTAAAAAATCTTATCTGTCAAACACTCATAGCCTTTAAAGGCCTATCAGTTTCTAAATGACTGAAACAGCAGTGGCCTCTATTGTGAGCAGCCTGACTATTGTCAATCTTTTAAAGAAACACAGAGTGATAATATAATCTCTTTTTCTATCAAATGTGATGTTAATTTTATATGTCAACTTGACTGGTCATTTGGTCAATGACATGCAAGACTTTCTGGCTTTATCTGTGAGTGTGTTTCTGGATGAAATTAACAGTTGGACCAACAGAGTGAATGGAGACTGCCCTCACTAATGTGGGTGGGCCTCCTCCGATCAGTCGAAGCCTGAATAGAATGAAAAGGCTAAGAGGTAGCTCTTCCTGCCTGACTGCCTCCAGCCTGGGACGTTTGTTTTTTCCTGCCTTCAGACTGAAACTGAAACATGGACTCTCTCTGGGTCTTGAGTGTGTGGGTCTTTGATTTGGGCTACACTGTCGGCTCTCCTGGGTCTGTTGCCTACTGATTCACCATCAATCTTGGGACTTCTTAGCCTTTTAATCATGTGAACTAATTGTTTATAATGCATCTCTCTCTCTCTCTCTCTCTCTCTCTCTCTCTCTCTCTCTCTCTCTCTCTCTCTATATATATATATATATATATATATATATGCCCAGCCAATTATCAAGAATTTTTAAGCCAGGCTTGATGGTGTGCATCTGTAAGCCCAACATTTTGGAAAGCCAAAGTGGGAAGATATATATATATATAACTATCTGTGTACCTTGCATACACAGTCTCATTGGTTCTGTTTCTCTGGAGAACAGTGGCTAATAGTCTTTGACTAAAACCTGACAATTTAGACAGTAGCCCTAACAGTTCCCATAGTATCATATAAATTATGTCCAACTCAGTTAATATTCTGACAGTTAGACTTCCAATACAACCACATTGTGAAGATTATTGCTCTAAGACTAGCTCATTCATCCATTCATGCCACAAATACTTACTGAGTGCCGACATGCTGGACAGAGTTCTAGGCTCCAAAGAGACAGCAATCAATAAAACAGGCAAAAATCTCTGCCCTTATGAAGCTTGTATGCTAGTGATTGGTGGGGGGAGATAAATGACTAACAAAATAAATTATGAAATGTATTGAATATTAAAATGGTGATAAGTATGATGAAGACACATAAAGCAGGGGAAAGAATGTCAGCATAGGTATGGATTGTAATTTTAAATAAAATGGTCAGGGAAGAATTTACTCAGATATTCTTCGAATAAAGATCTGAAGGAGGTAAGAAACTAAACCACACAGACATCTGAAGGAAGATCTTTCTGGGCAGAAGGAACAAGGAGCATGGGACTTCAAGGGACACTAAAGAGGTCAGCAGGGCTGGAGAGGAGTAACGAGGGGGATGAGAAAGAGATGAAGCCAGAGAGGTGATGGAGCAGGGGCAGATCATGTGGGGCCCTGAGATGGAAGAATATTGAGCAGAAGAATGAGGAGGTCCTGTATATGTTTTAAAGGAATCACTGGATGTGTCTGAGATTACATGAAAGCAGAGAGACCAGTTAGGAGGCTCCTGCAATAATCTAGATGAGATTGTGGTTTAGACTAGGTGTAAAGTGGAAACACAAAGGCAGGACTGGCTACATAATTCATGCATTCTACTGCAAAATGAAAAAGCAGGTTCCCGTGTTCAAAAATTGTCAATAATTTTTTATTTTTTGAGATAGTCATGCTCTATCATCCAGTCTGGAGTGCAGTGGAACAGTCTCTACTCACTGCAATCTCCACCTCCTGGTTTCAAGTGATTCTTGTGCCTCAGCCTCCCAAGTAGCTGGAACTACAGGCATAAGCCACTGCGCCCAGGTAATTTTTGTATTTTTAGCAGACGCAGGGTTCCACCATGTTGCCCAGGCTGGTCTGGAACTCCTGGCTTCAAGTGATCTGTCTGCCTTGGCCTCTCAAAGTGCTGCGATTACAGGGGTAAGCCACCATGCCCAGCCAATTATCAAGAATTTTTAAGCCAGTCTTGATGGTGTGCATCTGTAAGCCCAACATTTTGGGAAGCCAAAGTGGGAAGATCGCTTGAGGCCCAGAGTTCAAGATCAGTCTGGGCAACATAGCAAGGGTCTGCATCTACAAAAAAAAAAAAAAAAAAAAAAAAAAATTAATTACCCAGGCATGGTGGCATGCTCCCTGTTGTCCCAGTTATTTGGCAGACAAGTAGGCGAGAGGATTGCTTGAGCCGAAAAGTTTGAGGCTGCAGTGAGCTATGATTGTGCCACTAAACTCCAGCCTGGGGGACAGAGGAAGACTTTATCCGCCTGTCCCCTGACCCCAAAAAAGGAAAAAGAAGAGTTTTTAAATGGTGCAGCCCCAGAATCCATGAGAAGGAGGTTCAGTATTCTCTCCTGAGCGTGAAGTTGGCTCTTGGCGTTGCTTCACTGCAACTGCTATTTGCCATTGATGATTGTTCCTCTCTTCCTCTGAGAGAGTAAGAGGGAGAGGATGCTGTCTGAGTGGTTTCTCTTAAAATAAATAAATAAACAATAAATAAAATGGTGCAACCACTAGAGAAAACAATATAGCAGTTCCCTAAAACTTAAAAATAGAATTGCCATATGATCTAGCAATTCCACTTCTGAGTATAAAAACTTGAACAGATTTGACAGCAGGGCCCTGAAGAGGTATGTGTACCCCATGTTCATAGCATCACTCACAATAGCCAAAAAGCAGAAGCAATCCAAGTGTCCATCAACAGATGAAAGAATTTTTTTTTAACGGGGTCATATACATACAAGGACATATTATTCCACCTTAAAAGGAAGAATTCCAATACATGCTAAAACATAGATAAACCTTGAGGATATTTGCTAGGTAAAATAAATGAGCCACAAAAAGACAAATATTGTATGAGTCCACTTGTATTAGTTATCTACAGTCAAGTCCAAATTCACAAAAATGGAAGGGAGAATGATGGTTGCCAGGGGCTGAAAGGAAGCTGACACGGGGCAGTTGTTTAATGGGTACAGATTTCGGTTTTGCAAGGATAAAAAAAGATGAGACTGGTTGCACAACTATGTGGATATACTTAACACTACTGAACTGTACACTTAAAAATGGTTATGACAGTAAATGTTGTGTTATATGTATTTTACCATACTCCAATTTTTAAAAATTATTAATAATTTCAAGACAGCAACAGCAGAGCACTAAACCAGGCACAGAGCCTGGTGCAACTGCTCAGGTCACACACACATGAAGCTGGCTGGTATCCAGGAGATTTTGAAGTTAGAGTCAACAGCATGTGCTGAGTAATTAAACGTAAGGTATGAGAGGCAATAGTCAAGACGGCACTAGGGGCTGGGCACGGTAGCTCATGCCTGTAATCCCAGCACTTTGGGAGGTCAAGGTGGTTGGATAGCTTGAGCCCAGGAGTTCGAGACCAGCCTGGGCATCATGGTGAAACCCCTATCTCTACAAAAAATGGAAAAATTAGCTGGGCATGGTTGTACCCCTGTAGTCCCAGCTACTCGGGAGGCTGAGGCACAAGAATCGGTTGAATTTGGAATATGGAGGTTGCAGTGAGCCGAGATCACACCACTGCAATCCAGCCTGGTGGCAACAGAGTAAGACTCTGTCTCCAAAACAACAACAACAACAAAGATGGCACTAGGGTTTTGACCTGGAAGAGTGATGTTGCAACTGAGATGAAGGTAAGATGAAGTTGACTGTTGCAGGAGCAGCATGGAGTGAGGGGTGGAAATGATGTTAAGTTTGGGGTATTTATTAGATATCCAAGTTGAAATGCTAGTTGGGAGTTGAATAAGCCTGCAGTTCAGGGGAGGGTGAACTTGGGAGTTGATAATTTATAATATTAAAGGTCACAAGACTGGATGAGGCCACCAAGAAAATGTGAAGAGAAGAAAGTATGAAGAGGTGAGAAGGAAGGACTAGGGAGAGAAAAGAAAAAATAGGAGAGTATAGTGTTTTGAAGGCCAAGGAAGAATGTGTTTCAAAGAGGAGGATCAGCCGAATTAAGTGCTGAGAGGGCAAAAGCAAAATGAGGGCTGGAAATGCCGATGGGATTGCACATTATGGAGGCCATTGGTGATCTTCACAAGAGTGGTTTCAGGGGAGTGCTGAGGGTAAATGAGATGGGGGCTCAAGAGAATGGAGAAGAGAAATTGGAGCTGGCAAGTGCAGATAATCCTTTCAATGAGTTTTGCTCTACACTGAAAGGGATGTGGAGACAAGAAAGGGTATTTTTAGGCTGGGAAAAATAACAGCATGTTTGTAAGCTGATGGAAAGAACCAGGAGAGAAAGAAAACCTGATGATACATAGGGGAGAATTGCTGATGTGCCACGACTGAGAAGGCAAGAGGGGATGAGATTTAGTGCACACGTGGAGGGGCTGGCATCCATTCTGAGAACAGACAGTTCACCTGAAACAGCAGAGAAAGTGAAATGTATAGACATGAGTAGGTGGGTAGATGTGGTGGGAGGTCCCAGATGTTCTATCCTTATTGCCTCTGTCGTCTCAGTGAAAGAAATCAAGATGATCAACTGAAAGTCAGAAAAAGGAAGCATTTGTATTTGAGGAGAGAAAGGTATGAAATAATTGTCTAGAAGAGTGAGAGAATGAATCAGGGAAATATGGTACAATTACATATTTACCCGCATATAAAGTAATACTGATACTATCATCATCACCAGTTCCTGTATCCCTCAGTCTCCTCATCAACAGGTATTTCATCACAAAATTTGGTTTTGGTGACATACTTCAAATATATTTTGAAATATCCTTATTACATGATGCTTTTTAAATATTAATAAAATATTTTATATCATTTCAGTACTATTGATGTTCCAAACTCATACGTTTTCTAGTAAAATTGAACAAAGACATTGGTTTAAAATTGCCTACTGACCACAAGATGAATATGGTTCTACCTGTTATTTTAAGCCTGACGGTGTGGCAGAGTAATTTTCCAGGCATTATCTCAGCTACAAAGTTCTCGGCATGTTGCCACCGGTGACGGGGATAATCTCATGATTAGATAAAAAGACCCTCTTAGTCAGGGTCACCCAGACTATGGCCTCTTACTGACAACACTTAGCCCAATTCAGTGCCCCATCTCACTTTCCACCGAGTGACTGCCTAATTTGGCATCTCACACAGAACTACTGCAAGGAGATACAGCCGAGAAAAAGAAATATTTCGCTTTACTCACCACTGTATCCTCTGGCACTGTGCACAGAGCAGCCACTCAAATTTGTTAAATGGCTAGCACTTTCTAGACATAGTAAAAGTGACAAGCAAAGAACCAAAGTTATGTTTGAAAATAACAGGGTAGTGGTAGCTACTTCCCCCAACTGTTTGATGGTACTGGCAACCCCTGAACACCACAGTTATATGGCAGATAACTAATAACTAGAGTCAGATGTAAATAGGGTGATCTGTCCACTCTCCGTTCAAAATGCCTTCCTCCTTGCTTGCTTTGTGAATGTTCTGATGCTGCTATTCTCAAGACTTAAATCCTCTTCACTGGCAAGCCAACCATTATTGTCCAATTCTCATTAAGGATTCGTGTGATTTACTGGCATAATGAAAAACTGTATTAAACACACTCTCATGGATGAACTAGAAATTGCTAAGATGTAATGTAGTACACTGGCCCCAGTGAATGGAGTCAGTAGTAAATATGCCTTGACCTGCTTTCTTTTAGCTGCAAGGAACACAAGGCATATAATCACAAACTATCAGTCATACATCTAGTTTACAGCTGTCACTTGCAAATAAAATCGTGTTCATTTCATTCAGGTTCATGTACTCTTTTGAAAAGCACAGACATCCGAGAAAATATTTTGATATTTTAGCTGAACCTCAACTTACGAAAAAAAGCCAATTTGCCAGAGGTACATTTTGGGTAAAGGATTCCCTGCTTAACAAAAATACTTAATGTAGAGTTTCTTTAAATAGTGACTTCTTTTAAAGCAGCAAACTTCAAGCTTTTCTGTGGTTAGCGCTACTCATCTGAAGTTTCAAAACGTAATACTAAGGATTTGTCTTTGCACCAGAGATGGCCACCTCCTCCAAAATGGCCAGTGGCTACAGGGAAAAATGTGAATAACCTCTAATATACTTTTCAGGCTTTTATCATGGACTGGTTAAAACAAAAAAGCCTTGTCCCCTAAAAGCATTTATGTTGGTTTGCAGAAAAACAATTAGCAGCTAAAGTAACTACTATAACTAGAATTATATATTAGAAGCAACTTCCAGTTGACCCTACATAATGGCCATAACCAACAGCTATTTATTCTGTGCTGGGCATTGTTTTAACTGCCTTCCTCTATGAGGTAGAGTAACTGAGAAGCTGTTAGACTTTTCTCCATTTTATAACTGAACTTAGGCAGTTTATGTATACACTAAGAAGGCAAAGCATTCTAACTGCCATAAAGGAATACAAAATTATGATTCTGAGTACAAAAATGTGACTATATATATTTCAGTCAATTGAAATCAATTTCACTAACTTAGGTATATGAATACACATACTCAAGACATGAGTCTTGAAAGCATGCTCTATTTAGTTTGCTTTCAACTGACAATTTCCTACCAATGTTAAGAACAGTTCTTGTGTTCTTATACAGTTTGTACTTTTGTTCTTTTGCATCTCTTGTTCCCTCTACCTAGAATGTCCTTCCTCCTTCCTCTACCTATTGAAATTGTACTCATCCTTCAAAGCACAGCTCAAAATGCAAGTCCTTTCTGATGCATTTTCCTATACTGGTGTATTTATCACTACCAAGTGTAAAAGCATATTGGAAGAGATTTACCAAGTGGACTGGAAATATTGGTAAAAGATTGACCAACTGGACTAGAAATGGGGGAGGAAAGGCATTTTCCCAGCAAAGGGCACAGGCAGGAAATAGCATGTTGTTTACAGGAAACCCCAAATTGTTAGGCTGCAAAGGACTTTGCTGGATTGAAAAGGAAACTAGATGGGCTAGTTTAATCTTTTAAGTGATGGTGAACCACAGAGGGGTGTTAAGGGGAAGAAAAAATTCTTAATAAACTGTTAGGGAAAAGAAAAACAACACTGTGAAAATGTGGACTGGACTTGTGATGAGACTGGAGTCTACTGCAGTAATCAGCACAAGAGGTACCAAGGCCTGCAGGCAATCCACAGGTTTTTGGAAGGGAAGACCCAGGAAGAATGAGAGATAATAGCAACATGTTCTGCTGGCCGAGTAAGTATGGATGATGGTGTTGGAGGGACTGCCCAGGGGGGCTCCCAGGTTTCTGGTTTGGGTTATGAGGAACATTTTGGCAATGCTAATCTTCCAGGCAGGAAATACTGTAGGAGGAGGTCTGGGGGTAAAGGGTGAAATGAGGTTTTTGGGACATGTTGACCTGAATGGCTGATGGGACACTCAAGAGAATTCAGTATGCAGTTGGAATAGGTCTAGAACTCAGACCTACAGATAAAAATATTGGAGTCATTAGCCTATTAATGCTATTTGGAACTGTGGGATTAGATGAGGCTGATTAGGCACGAGAAGACGGCCAAATATGGAAGTTTAGTAAACCAATGTGGAAGAGGCATACCAAGGAAGAAAAGCCAGTGAAAAACATGGAACTAAAAAGGGTCAGAGATGTAGGAGGGCAGGTCATAGGAATAATTAAAAAACAACAACAACAACAACAACAGAAGTATCAAATGCAACAGAGTGATATGGTAAGACATGAAACTAGGAAGTCAACATGAACTTTGCTCAGGAGCATCCTTCATGATTTCAGTGAAAACAGTGCTATGGTGGGGGCAGAAGGGTGAGGAAAAGTAGAAAGTAAAAAGTAGAAAGGAGGAGGGCTTATCACTCTTTCAGACAGAAACTGTAACCCTTATTTCAAAGACCTGATAGTAACTAGAGAAAGACAGAAGTTCAAGGGAAATCTTTATTATTGTTGCTTTTTCCATTTGTGGGTTTGCTTTGTTTTTTAAACAGAAAGATTCAGGGCAATTTCAGATTCTGTATTAGGAGCTATGGAAAGAAAGTGCTTCAAGACCTATCAATGTAGGGTGTATCCGGTGGTTCAGGGTCTGAGACATGTTGGGAGTGCTCAGATCAACAACGGATATCTGGCTTTCAATTGTCTTCATCTCTTTGTAGAAATTTCTTCGTAGTACATAATGCAGGCATTTCAGAAACAAATGAATACAAAAACCATATTAGTTCATGATATTTATTACTGGGGTTGTTTACTGAAAAGTATTTTATCCACTGTTAACTTAGGCATAAGAATAATTGTCTCGTGTGACTTCATTTTATAACTTTTACTTTTTAAAAAAATCATAAAACGGTCTGTATCTGAGAAGATACTAATATCAATGTTTTAAAAAGTGAGGGGAGTTGAAGAGGGGGGTTTTTTCATCCCTCAGTAGCTGCGACCAAATAAGGTGTAGAACTTGGCAGGGTTCTTGCCACAGACACATTTGGCTCCAGGCTGCAGTTCACAGAGTGGTTTGAAGGGGATGCAAAGGCTTTTAGCTCCCATGGATGGAGCACCAGGTTCAAGATCTTGATCCCTGAAATTAATAACAAATAAGAATTCCATTCATTTATGGTGCACATTGCTATTCCTTTCCATTGCAATAAAGTTTTACCAGTTAATTAGGTTTACCTGGCAGTGGTCTTTTTGATCCAGTCCTCACAGTCAATTTCCCCACAGAATGGAATCTGAACAATCTAATTATGAAAAGGAGAAGTATTCAGTATTTATAACTCCTTCAATTCTATTCTGTAGAAGGAACATTTGAGTTCTATATTAAACTTGCAAGCAAAAAGGATAGGTCTCCCAGTCTTTTTTCAGGCCATGATACCTCTGCAAACCTGCTAGGAACTTTGCTCAGTTATAAAAGATAGGAAAAAATGTTTTTCCACTATCCAAAACCCACGCTCACAGTACAACAAGACACAACAAAGACATCTTTGCAGTAACCTCAAATCTCCCCATAAACTGGCTACAACATAGTGGCTGAAACGAATTTGAACTCCAGTTATATCTCCCTCATTTCAAACCTGGACTACACCTGCTCCACCTATCTAAATGGTTATCAGGAGGATAAAAGGAACATCAAAATTAGCAAACTGATTTTTAACGTGTTGTTAACAATAACAATTAACAATCAGGCAAACTTCACTTTATGACACAATGTTCCTAATGTGTTATAAAGGTAAGTGGATCATTTTTAAAGTCCAAAAATAATTTTGTGTAAGGAAAAAAAAAAAGCCTTTCAATTTTTCTTTCTTAGACTACGTAAAACAAAGGCCAAATCAAGATACTTAGGATTTTAAGTTTTAAATTCACCATGTGTTTGAAAATCTCTAGCTCTGGGTTTTCTTTAAATAAAATGTGGATGTTAGACTAGACAAGTATTAAAACAAAAATTTTTTTTGAGACACAATCTCACTCTGTCACCCAGGATGGAGTACAGTGGCACAATCTTGGCTCATTGCCACCTCTGCCTCTTGAGTTCCAGCAATTCTTGTGCCCCAGCCTCCCAGCGTATCTGGAATTATAGGCATGTGCCACCATGCCCAGCTAATTTTTGTAATTTTAGTAGAGATGGGGCTTCTCCATGCTGGCCAGGTTGGTCTCAAACTCCTGGCCTCAAGCAGTCCGCCTGCCTCGGCCTCCCAAAGTGCTGGAATTACAGGCGTGAGCCACCAGGTCCAGCCAACAAATATTAAAATTTCTCCTAGTTGTGAATGCTAATTTTTAAAGCATGTCTACTTCAAAATGAGGTTTGTCTGCAATAACAATCATGTAGTAGCCCTACAAAATATTCCTGGAGAGTTAATGAGGGGAATAGCAAAGTTGTGAATATCTCCACATATTAGAAATATAGTGTAAAACAGCTGAAAACCTAGAGATCTATGAAAATGGAGACCCAAGAGACATCAGCAGTAACAGCAACATGCTTCCAGCCTCCTCAGCAGCTTCTCATCAACTATTCCCAGCTACACAGTCCATACTCGAGTTCCTCCTGCAAACCCTTCCTTGCACTTGGGATTTCGTTTAACATGTTTCAAAAGACATCTCTTAGAAGTGAATAGAGATTAGGAAATTACAGAAAAACAAGTAATTCATTAGGTGAACATTAATGCAGGGTGATGAAGCGTTCGTTATCTAGGTAACTTATGCTCCTTCAGTAAAATGTAATAGCCTAATTCCCAAAGTTGATGAACTGTCTTTTTGATAATCTGGGTTAACACAATAAAGAGGTGGTAAATTTTCAGGTAGGCACCACACAGTGCCTGGCTTTTTAAAAAGACCAAACAAGGCCTGGTGCAGTGGCTCACGCCTGTAATCCCAGCACTTTGGGAGGCCGAGGTGGGTGGATTGCCAGAGGTCAGATTGCCTGTGGTCAGGAGTTCAAGACCAGCCTGGCCAATATGGTGAAACCTTGTCTCTACTAAAAATACAAAAATTAGCTGGGCGTGGTGGCACATGCCTGTAGTCCCAGCTGCTTGGGAGGCTGAGGCAGGAGAATCGCTTGAACCTAGGAGGCGGAGGTTGCAGTGAGCTGAGATCATGCTGAGAGCAGCCTGGGTGACAGAGCGAGACTCCGTCTCAAAACAAAAACATAACAAAGAAACATAGACAGGGGCGGAGCAAAATGGCCAAATAGGAACAGCTCCAGTCTCCAGCTCCCAGCCCGAGCGACACAGAAGACAGGTGATTTCTGCATTTTCAACTGAGGTACTGGGTTCATCTCACTAGGGAGTGCCGGACAATCGGTGCTGGTCAGCTGCTGCACCCCGACCAGCGAGAGCTGAAGCAGAGCGAGACATCGCCTTACCTGTGAAGCGCAAAGGGGAAGGGAATCCCTTTTCCTAGCCAGGGGAACTGAGACACACAACACCAGGAAAATCGGGTAACTCCCACCCCAATACTGTGCTTTACCAAGGGTCTTAGCAAATGGGCACACCAGGAGATTATGTCCCACACCTGGCCGGGAAGGTCCCAACCACACGGAGCCTCCCTCATTACTAGCACAGCAGTCTGCGATCTAATGGCAACGCAGCAGCGAGGCTGGGGGAGGGGCGCGCATCATTGCTGAGGCTTAAGTAGGTAAACAAAGCCGCAGGGAAGCTCGAACTGGGTGGAGCTCACAGCAGCTCAAAGAGGTCTGCCTGACTCTGTAGACTCCACCTCTGGGGACAGGGCACAGCTAAACAACAACAACAACAACAACAACAACAAAAGCAGCAGAAACCTCTGCAGACGCAAAAGACTCTGTCTGACAGCTTTGAAGAGAGCAGTGGCTCTACCAACACGGAGGTTGAGATCTGAGATCGGACAGACTGCCTGCTCAAGTGGGTCCCTGACCCCTGAGTAGCCTAACTGGGAGACATCTCTGACTAGGGGCAGACCGACACCCCACACCTCACATGGTGGAGTACACCCCTGAGAGGAAGCTTCCAAAGTAAGAATCAGACAGGTAAACTCGCTGTTCAGCAATATTCTATCTTCTGCAGCCTCTGCTGCTGATACCCAGGCAAACAGGGTCTGGAGTGGACCTCAAGCAATCTCCAACAGACCTACAGCTGAGGGTCCTGACTAGTAGAAGGAAAACTATCAAACAGGAAGAACACCTATACCAAAACCCCATCAGTACGTCACCATCATCAAAGACCAGAGGCAGATAAAACCACAAAGATGGGGAAAAAGCAGAGCAGAAAAGCTGGAAATTCAAAACATAAGAGCGCATCTCCTCCTGCAAAGGAGCGCAGCTCATTGCCAGGAATGGATAAAAGCTGGACGGAGAATGACTTTGACGAGATGAGAGAAGAAGGCCTCAGTCCATCAAACTTCTCAGGGCTAAAGGAGGAATTACGTACCCAGCGCAAAGAAACTAAAAATCTTGAAAAAAGAGTGGAAGAATTGATAACTCGAATAATTAATGCAGAGAAGGCCATAAACGAACTGACAGAGATGAACACCATGACACGAGAAATACGTGACAAATGCACAAGTTTCAGTAACCGACTTGATCAACTGGAAAAAAGAGTATCAGCGACTGAGGATCAAATGAATGAAATGAAGCGAGAAGAGAAGTCTAAAGAAAAAAGAGGAAAAAGAAATGAACAAAGCCTGCAAGAAGTATGGGATTATGTAAAAAGACCAAATCTACGTCTGATTGGGGTGCCTGAAGGTGAGGGGGAAAATGGAACCAAGTTGGAAAACACTCTTCAGGATATCATCCAGGAGAACTTCCCCAACCTAGTAGGGCAGGCCAACATTCAAATTCAGGAAATACAGAGAACGCCACAAAGATACTCCTCGAGAAGAGCAACTCCAAGACACATAATTGTCAGATTCACCAAAGTTGAAATGAAGGAAAAAATCTTAAGGGCAGCCAGAGAGAAAGGTCGGGTTACCCATAAAGGGAAGCCCATCAGACTAACAGCAGATCTCTTGGCAGAAACTCTACAAGCCAGAAGAGAGTGGGGGCCAATATTCAACATTCTTAAAGAAAAGAATTTTAAACCCAGAATTTCATATCCAGCCAAACTAAGTTCCCTAAGTGAAGGAGAAATAAAATCCTTTACAGATAAGCAAATGCTTAGAGATTTTGTCACCACCAGGCCTGCCTTACAAGAGGCCCTGAAGGAAGCACTAAACATGCAAAGGAACAACTGGTACCAGCCATTGCAAAAACATGCCAAAATGTAAAGACCATCGAGGCTAGGAAGAAACTGCATCAACTAATGAGCAAAATAATCAGTTAATATCATAATGGCAGGATCAAGTTCACACGTAACAATATTAACCTTAAATGTAAATGGACTAAATGATCCAATTAAAAGACACAGACTGGCAAACTGGATAGAGTCAAGACCCATCAGTGTGCTGTATTCAGGAGACCCATCTCACATGCAGAGACACACATAGGCTCAAAATAAAGGGATGGAGGAAGATCTACCAAGCAAATGGAGAACAACAAAAAAGCAGGGGTTGCAATCCTAGTCTCTGATAAAACAGACTTTAAACCATCAAAGATCAAAAGAGACAAAGAAGGCCATTACATAATGGTAAAGCGATCAATTCAACAGGAAGAGCTAACTATCCTAAATATATATGCGCCCAATACAGGAGCACCCAGATTCATAAAGCAAGTCCTTAGAGACCTACAAAGAGACATAGACTCCCATACAATAATAATGGGAGACTTCAACACCCCACTGTCGACATTAGACAGATCAACGAGACAGAAAGTTAACAAGGATATCCAGGAATTGAACTCATCTCTGCAGCAAGCAGACCTAATAGACATCTACAGAACTCTCCACCCCAAATCAACAGAATATACATTCTTCTCAGCACCACATCACACTTATTCCAAAATTGACCACATAATTGGAAGTAAAGCACCCCTCAGCAAATGTACAAGAACAGAAATGATAACAAACTGTCTCTCAGACCACAGTGCAATCAAACTAGAACTCAGGACTAAGAAACTCAATCAAAACCGCTCAACTACATGGAAACTGAATAACCTGCTCCTGAATGACTACTGGGTACATAACGAAATGAAGGCAGAAATAAAGATGTTCTTTGAAACCAATGAGAACAAAGATACAACATACCAGAATCTCTGGGACACATTTAAAGTAGTGTGTAGAGGGAAATTTATAGCACTAAATGCCCACAAGAGAAAGCAGGAAAGATCTAAAATTGACACTCTAACATCACAATTAAAAGAACTAGAGAGGCAAGAGCAAACACATTCAAAAGCTAGCAGAAGGCAAGAAATAACTAAGATCAGAGCAGAACTGAAGGAGATAGAGACACAAAAAACCCTCCAAAAAATCAATGAATCCAGGAGTTGGTTTTTTGAAAAGATCAACAAAATTGATAGACCACTAGCAAGACTAATAAAGAAGAAAAGAGAGAAGAATGAAATAGACGCAATAAAAAATGATAAAGGGGATATCACCACCAACCCCACAGAAATACAAACTACCATCAGAGAATACTATAAACACCTCTAGGCAAATCAACTAGAAAATCTAGAAGAAATGGATAAGTTCCTGGACGCTTACACTCTCCCAAGACTAAACCAGGAAGAACCTGAATCCCTGAATAGACCAATAGCAGGCTCTGAAATTGAGGCAATAATTAATAGCCTACCAACCAAAAAAGTCCAGGACCAGATGGATTCACAGCTGAATTCTACCAGAGGTACAAGGAGGAGCTGGTACCATTCCTTCTGAAACTATTCCAATCAATTGAAAAAGAGGGAATCCTCCCTAACTCATTTTATGAGGCCAACATCATCCTGATACCAAAGCCTGGCAGAGACACAACAAAAAAAGAGAATTTTAGACCAATATCCCTGATGAACATCGATGCAAAAATCCTCAATAAAATACTGGCAAACTGGATCCAGCAGCACATCAAAAAGCTTATCCACCATGATCAAGTGGGCTTCATCCCCGGGATGCAAGGCTGGTTCAACATTCGCAAATCAATAAACGTAATCCAGCATATAAACAGAACCAAAGACAAAAACCACATGATTATCTCAATAGATGCAGAAAAGGCTTTTGACAAAATTCAACAGCCCTTCATGCTAAAAATGCTCAATAAATTCGGTATTGATGGACTGTATCTCAAAATAATAAGAGCTATTTATGACAAACCCACAGCCAATATCATACTGAATGGGCAAAAACTGGAAAAATTTCCTTTGAAAACTGGCACAAGACAGGGATGCCCTCTCTCACCACTCCTATTCAACATAGTGTTGGAAGTTCTGGCTAGGGCAATCAGGCAAGAGAAAGAAATCAAGGGTATTCAGTTAGGAAAAGAAGAAGTCAAATTGTCCCTGTTTGCAGATGACATGATTGTGTATTCAGAAAATCCCACTGTCTCAGCCCAAAATCTCCTTAAGCTGATAAGCAACTTCAGCAAAGTCTCAGGATACAAAATTAATGTGCAAAAATCACAAGCATTCTTATACACCAGTAACAAACAATCAGACAGCCAAATCATGAATGAACTTCCATTCACAATTGCTTCAAAGAGAATAAAATACCTAGGAATCCAACTTACAAGGGATGTAAAGGACCTCTTCAAGGAGAACTACAAATCACTGCTCAGTGAAATAAAAGAGGACACAAACAAATGGAAGAACATACCATGCTCATGGATAGGAAGAATCAATATCGTGAAAATGGCCATACTGCCCAAGGTTATTTATAGATTCAATGCCATCCCCATCAAGCTACCAATGAGTTTCTTCACAGAATTGGAAAAAACTGCTTTAAAGTTCATATGGAACCAAAAAAGAGCCCGCATTGCCAAGACAATCCTAAGTCAAAAGAACAAAGCTGGAGGCATCAGGCTACCTGACTTCAAACTATACTACAAGGCTACAGTAACCAAAACAGCATGGTACTGGTACCAAAATAGAGATATAGACCAATGGAACAGAACAGAGACCTCAGAAATAATACCACACATCTACAGCCATCTGATCTTTGACAAACCTGAGAAAAACAAGAAATGGGGAAAGGATTCCCTGTTTAATAAATGGTGCTGGGAAAATTGGCTAGCCATAAGTAGAAAGCTGAAACTGGATCCTTTCCTTACTCCTTATATGAAAATTAATTCAAGATGGATTAGAGACTTAAATGTTAGACCTAATACCATAAAAACCCTAGAAGAAAACCTGGGTAATACCATTCAGGACATAGGCATGCGCAAGGACTTCATGTCTAAAACACCAAAAGCAACAGCAACAAAAGCCAAAATGGACAAATGGGATCTAATTAAAGAGCTTCTGCACAGCAAAAGAAACTACCATCAGAGTGAACGGGCAACCTACAGAATGGGAGAAAATTTTTGCTATCTACTCATCTGACAAAGGGCTAATATCCAGAACCCACAAAGAACTCAAATTTACAAGAAAAAAACAAACAACCCCATCAAAAAGTGGGCAAAGGATATGAACAGACATTTCTCAAAAGAAGACATTCATACAGCCAACAGACACATGAAAAAATGCTCATCATCACTGGCCATCAGAGAAATGCAAATCAAAACCACACTGAGATACCATCTCACACCAGTTAGAATGGCAATCATTAAAAAGTCAGGAAACAACAGGTGCTGGAGAATGTGTGGAAAAACAGGAACACTTTTACACAGTTGGTGGGATTGTAGACTAGTTCAACCATTATGGAAAACAATATGGCGATTCCTCAAGGATCTAGAACTAGAAGTACCATATGACCCAGCCATCCCATTACTGGGTATATACGCAAAGGATTATAAGCCATGCTGCTATAAAGACACATGCACACGTATGTTTATTGCGGCACTATTCATAAGAGCAAAGACTTGGAATCAACCCAAATGTCCATCAGTGACAGACTGGATTAAGAAAATGTGGCACATATACACCATGGAATACTATGCAGCCATAAAAAAGGATGAGTTTGTGTCCTTTGTAGGGACATGGATGCAGCTGGAAACCATCATTCTCAGCAAACTATCTCAAGAACAGAAAACCAAACACCGCATGTTCTCACTCATAGGTGGGAACTGAACAATGAGATCACTTGGACTCGGGTAGGGGAACATCACACACCGGGGCCTATCATGGGGAGGGGGGAGGGGGGAGGGGGGAGGGATTGCATTGGGAGTTATACCTGATGTAAATGACAAGTTGATGGGTGCCGACGAGTTAATGGGTGCAGCACACCAACATGGCACAACTATACATATGTAACAAACCTGCACGTTATGCACATGTACCCTAGAACTTAATGTATAATAATAATTTAAAAAAAAAAAGAAAAAACAAACAAACAAACAAACGTAGACACAATCAGTGTGATGGTGCATGACTGTAGTCCTAGCTACTCCAGAGGCTAACACGAGAGAATCACTTCAGCTCAGGAGTTGGGAGTCCAGCCCAGCCAACATAATGAGACCTCGTCTCAAAAAAAGAAACGGATTAATAAAAAAGAATAAAAAAGACACAATCTTTTGTAATATGTAATATCTCAAATTGCTTAGAAAATGTCAATAACAAGAAATGGCAATACTCAAAAATCACAAATACAAGGGATTAGTAAGGGATGGCAGTAGTAAACAATAAATATTATATACACATAGCATTTATTTTTCACTGAATTAAGATTCTCCCTTGGAAAAATGTACTAAAATCAAGTCCTAGTAAAATCAGATATAATTTTTCATTTATACCAATAAAGAAAAGTAGAAAGATCCAAACTTTCCCCTACATTTGAATTCCAAAGATCTCGTCTTCCTTCTCCCCTCCTAGTAGATACAATTTTATTTACAACAACCTCAAAGGTTGCTTGTTGGTCAATCAATACATCTACTAAGCTGACCAACATAAGGTGATAAGGGGGATGGAACTGCCTACTGAATAAAAGAAACAAAAATTTGTTTTCTGGTCCCTGTGTTCTTTGGACATAGAGCTAAAATACCACAGGTTCTACTTCAGAATAGTTATTGAAATCTCTACAGTAACTTACCCAATATTAGAATAAAAGACATGATTCCAGCAATACCTGCTGGCATTCATTTCTTTGAAAGCAATGTTTTAACTGATAGTTACTCTATTGATTTATTAACTCTTATGCAATGTCTTTAATAGACTGCTCAAACATGACTACAGTATTTCTACAATAAAGGAAAATTTTAAATTCAATAATAGAACAAAAAAATCATAAATTAGAGTGAAAGAAAAAACACAGTGCTACAGATGGCTACCCACTGTCTAGCCTTCTATTAAAAGTAGGAAGTTTGAGGCCAGGCGCGGTGGCTCATGCCTGTAATCCCAGCACTTTGGGAGGCCAAGGCAGATGGGTCACTTGAGGTCAGAGTTCAAGACCAGCCTGACCAAAATGGCAAAACCCCATCTCTACTAAAAATACAAAAAATACAAAAATTAGCTGGGTGTCGTGGCGGGTGCCTGAAATCCCAGTCACGCGGAAGGTTGAGGCAGGAAATCGCTTGAACTTGGGAGGTGGAGGTTGCAGTGAGCCAAGATCTTACACCACTGTACACCAGTCCGGGCAACAAAGCAAGACCCCATAACCAAAAAAAAAAAAAAAAAAAAAAAAAAAAGGAAGTTTGAGTCAAGTGAAAAATTACAGAACCCAGAAAGGTGAAAAAATTACAAAAGCAATAACCCAATAAGGATAGAAGGCTAAATACTGAAGAATTATAGATCTAAAGAGGATTTTGATATCTATTTTGTACTCATTTTACAGAATAGTAAAATGAAAGCCAGAGATTAATTTTCCCAGTTTAAGAAATAAGAGACATACTAATACATTATGACCATAAAAATTAAAGCTTTACATAAATTCATGCTCCTTCTCAGCATGGATTTAAAACATAAAAAAAGATACAGAGAAAAATGCTTTAAACCTAGTCAGAAGAGGGATCTAAATTCTGTATAGTTGGGGTATTCATTTAGACACTGGCCCATGGTTTTCTCACTTGTAACCTGAGGACACAGGATTGGTTGTATTCAAACATGTATACCAGAATACTAAGGACCATAAGTGATTCATTCCAATAATTAAATAACTTTGCAAAACTGAAATTCTTCTTTATGAAAATTTAAAGTTTCAGCTCGAAACAACTGCATATACCCAATATATAAAACCAATTAAATCTTAAAAGAGCCATTAACTACCTAATTAGGAAAGTCTATGGAGTTCTAAGGAGCCAGATAGCCCCTCATTATCAAAAACAGGCTTAGAATAAGCAACACTTTTCTTCTCATTATTCAGAAAGTTCAATCAATTGAGAGCTGAGTATGTACAGTCAGGGAATGGAAAGAAACTGACTTTTCTCCTTGCTTTAGGCAGCCGCACATGACAGCTTTAAAGCTAGAACAATGGTTACTTTAGGAACTTACAAGACACTGAAATAAAAGAGATTTTCAATAATGAAGAAATAAGGAGACATACAGAATCAATGTTCTTTAGAAAGCAGCATATCAAACATGGGAAAAAACCTTACATAATCAGTTCACAAGTATTACCCCAAAATGGTATAATGTTGTAATGCTTTAGAAAAGCCAACAGAAAACAGACTATATATATATATATACACACACACACACACATTATATTTATATATAAGATATATAAATATAAAACAAAGACTATATAGATTATATATTTATACATATATATAAATGTTGAGTAATGTACTATTTTTTTATGTGATTGGCTTTAAAAGGTATTAATGCCATGCATAAATTCAATGAGTCTTAAAATACAGTTTACTGAAATATTTTTATACTGAAAAGTTTTCAGAAGTCTCTGACCTTTCCAGAATCTAGTATCTTCTGAAAGTCTTCCATTGTATTAGCCACAACCATGTGAGTCTTAAGGTCTTCAGAAGCCCTACCAAACAAAATTAGAAAACAATACATAATTGTTCTCACAAATATGACAAAGTTTTATGAAACACATAAGCATAATTTAATGAAAAGATAAGCTGGAAGTCAGAAGGACTCAATTTGAATCTCAAGTCTGTCACTCACAGTGACCATCAGTATATCAGAGTTACCTTATCATTGCACTATTGTGAGCCTTAAATGCATGGGAAATTTGTTAAGCACACAACAGGTGATCATAACTTTTGTTACTGCTGTTAAATCTCTAATGACCGACATTCTTTTCCTGGCATTAACACATTACCTATGGGAGTCTGTGTTATTTTTTAAACCTCCCTGGTCTTAAATATTTCCAGATTCAGAGGAAATATATATAAAAGATATATAAATATATATCTTACATCAATATATAAGTGCCCTCATATAAGATGCAGGCATTACCCTCTCCCAAACTGCACCTCTATCCCCAGTGGTAACGGGCCTTCCTCTCTGCTTTCTGCTCCAGGTAGGCAGAGAAAGAAAACAGGGTGCCACGCTAAGCCACTAATCTTCTGGTGCCTCTGCCTTGACTGCCTTGAGATCTGTGATTCTAAAAGACTCTCTCCATAGGTGAGGGTGGCCCTAAGGCCTTCCTCTATCCCTCATTCCCAATCCTAGTCAGGAGGTTCTCAGTCTTGGCTATAGTATAATCCCCTGGGGGAGCTTTTAACAGTATAGTTTCCAGGTCCTCTTCAGTCCAATTAAATTAGTATCTCTAGGAAGGCACTGGTAGTTACTAAAGCTTCCCAGGTGCTGCCAATGTGTACCCAGCAGATGACAGTCAATACCTGAAGCCCTTGAATTTACATCTCATAAAAGCCTAGATCTAAATTAATCCAAGTAAGTGCGGGGGACAGAAACTTCATTGTTGCAAACCTAGTAGGAAGCAGATGGCACTTAGGAAAATAACCATAATACAAGTTAAAAACCCAGAGAGTAGTGAATTAAGTAGCATGAGGGCTCAGAGGGAGAGAACAAATGCTTCCAACTAGGACAACCCCAAAAATTCCTTGGTAAAGATCTCAAAGGTGGTGGAAGATTTGGAGAGAGAGACATAAGCAATTTTAAGAAACTACCTTGTGAAAAGGGTGACATGGATGTCTTCCAAAATAGCTTGGAGTTTAGTCTCTGCCTCATTTTCAGCAACTGTCAGCTTTTCTCCAGTATCTCGTCTGACAGCTACAAACTGACAGCTCTTCATATCACGTGGCCCAACTTCAAGTCTAATGGGAACTCCCTATAAGATAAAAAAGGCAGTTAAAATGATATATGAATGTCTCCAGTTGAATATACAGATGTAATTCATGCCCTATCTACAACAAATTATAAAATCCCAAAAAACAAAGGCAAAGCCAAAAAACAAGAAAAAAAAAACACAAAAAAAAACAGGTAATACTGCTGAGATACTATAAAAACCTACTCTAGTAAGAAGGTATAAACCTAACACAAAAAGTCTACTGCCCTAGTGGTTCTGAGCTAAGGAAGTTCTTCATGGAGAAACAGAGAGAGTAGTTTCTAGATCAGCATTCCCAACTTTTCTTACAAAATAGCATCCAGGAAACGTATTTGCACAGGAATGGGGTTAAACAAACACTTTTTGAGGCTACAAGCCACTGAGGGGGATCAGTACCATGACACATTTTTGACTCATTCCTGACACGGTGGTATTCTCTGGTTGAAAAGTCCTCATTCTGGATACTCTATCTTTAGCATGCATTATGATCACCCTGGAAGGATTGTTAATGCCCAGATTTCAGGGTCCGCCTCCAGAGCCTTTTATTAGAATAGGTTGGGGATGGGACCTGAGAATTTGTTTGTTTGTTTGAAGACAGAGTCTCACTCTGTTGACTAGACTAGAGTGCAGTGGCATGATCTTGGTTCACTATAACCTCTGCCTCCCAAGATCAATTGATTCTCATGCCTCAGCCTCCTGAGTAGCTGGGATTACAGGCACCTACCACCATGCCTGGCTAATTTTTGTATTTTTAGTAGACACGAGGTTTCACCATGTTGACCAGGCTGGTGTTGAACACCTGACCTCAAGTGATCTGCCCACCTCAGCCTCCCAAATTGCTGGGATTATAGATGTGAGCCACCGTACTTGGCCAAGAGTTTATATTTCTTTTTTTTTTTTTTTTTTTTTGAGGTGGAGTCTCGCTCTGTCGCCCGGACTGGAGTGCAGTGGCCAGATCTCAGCTCACTGCAAACTCCGCCTCCCGGGTTTACGCCATTCTCCTGCCTCAGCCTCCCGAGTAGCTGGGACTACAGGCGCCCGCCACCTCGCCCGGCTAGTTTTTTGTATTTTTAGTAGAGACGGGGTTTCACCATGTTAGCCAGGATGGTCTCGATCTCCTGACCTCGTGATCCGCCCGTCTCGGCCTCCCAAAGTGCTGGGATTACAGGCTTGAGCCACCGCGCCCGGCCCAAGAGTTTATATTTCTAACAAGTTTCCAAGTGATGCCGACACTGCTGGTCCTAGGACTCCAGTTTAAGAACCACTCCCCTATACTCTTTGGTTTTTCCAAAGCAACTTAAGCATGGACTATATGCAAGTTTAAGACTTGGGAATGTTCAATCTTGTGAATGTGTATCCTGTAAGGGGATTAAAATCCTTAAGGATTAGGGAAACACCACATTTTTCAGGCCCAGAACCTTATTTGATAGATAGTAGATTTTAAGTAATTTTTTTGAATGAATAATCCTCTAAAATTAATGGGATTTTCCTAAGTTAGGTGCTTCCATGTACAATTTAGATGCCGGGTGGTACACCCAAAAAATGCCATAGGAAAAATTTTAAATATTACTCTAGAAGTCCTTATTTACCTCTAGGGAAGACTTATTTTACAAAATGAGATTAAAAACAAACAAACAAACAAACAAAAAAACACAATGGAACAAACTGTTGCATGCTAAATATTACATTATTTTATTGCTTTAGTTTATTTATCCAATATATTATACTGGATGTATTACATGCATTTGTAAGATACAGTGCTAAGTGCAATGAGATTTAAAAGATGAATAAGAAATACATCTTGTCCTCAAGAAGCTTCATGCTTTGTAGAGTAAATAAGGCACACATATAAACAACAAAAACTAATACAGAAAGTCAGCAGTGAGAGAATATTCGTCAGCTGGAATAGAGAAGAAAAGTTACTGGAGAAGATAAAAATTAATAAGGAAATTATTCATCAGAATTAAAGAACATTCTATAAAATAAGTGACCTATAGTTACAAAAATGCCTATGTTATAAACGACAATGAAAGCCTGAGGAACTACTTCTGATTAAAGAAAACTAAAAGGACATGACAGCAAAATGCAACAGGACTGGACCCTACACTGAAAAAGCAGAGAGCATTGGTAGCCCACAGCAGGGTGTCTGAGCCTGAGTCAGGCGAGAGGGCATCTGAGCATGAGAACAACCTTGTATAGAGTGACAGAGCACACGAGGGATAAGGAGCTCATTCATACAGAGGAGTGGGTGGCAATGGCAATGAGAGATTGGTGGCATACGGGGTGACTAATCTAATAAATTCATGTACTAAGGATAATTAGAGCTAGGTTTCTCATCGTCAGAAAAGGGAATTACGAGCACAAAAGGGAGAAAAACTAGAATGCATCCTGTGGTGGTTTTTGTTGTTGTTGTTGTTTTTCCTGAGACGGAGCTTCGCTCTTGTCGTCCAGGCAGGAGTGCAATGGTGCAATCTGGGCTCACTGCAACCTCCGCCTCCCAGGTACAAGCGATTCTCCTGCCTCGGCCTCCTGAGTAGCTGGGACTATAGGTAGCCGCAACCAAGCCCAGCTAATTTTTGTATTTTTAGTAGAAACGGGGTTTCACCATGTTGGACAGGCTGGTGGCGAAATCCTGACCTCAGGTGATCCACCTGCCTCAGCCTCCCAAGGTGCTGGGATTATAGGCATGCGCCACCGCACCAGGTTCACCCTGTGGTTTTTTATTGGAATTTAGAGTATAAACTCTTGGTTTTCAACATATATAAATAGACATGGAAATATGGTGGTAAAAGTGTACACGTATCTGTATGTGTGTATGGACATCTACATACATATACATATTCAGTAGCTCCATCTACTGAGAAGGCCTGGGAGAAGTGATAGCTCAAAAGCAATGAGCATACCCAGCACTAAACACCATTCTCCACTCAAAAGAACCAGAGCTTCTAAGATATATGGCAAATTCCTGGGCCAGGGTAGAAAAAGTACAAGATAAGCCTACAACATCTTGTGCCAAGCAGCAAGGACGTGCTTAAAGAATGATTGAGAATGTCAAAAGGACACAAAAGCCAGCTTTAAGGGATCATAACGGTCAAACCGGAGACATTTTGAGCATCAAAACAAAAAACGTTAGTAACAGATTCTGTAACCCAGTGCTTAATACTAGAAACCATGGATCCATAAAATATGAATTAGCTAATAGAAAGGCTAGTAAGAAATGTGCTGTGTCAAGATCACGATAATCAATGAAAACCTGAGAAATGACTGCAGACTGAAAGAGACTAAAGATACATAATAACTACATACAACATAGTTCTGAACTAGGTCCTTCTGCTATAAAGAAACACTAGTCAGACAGCTCCTGAAAGCTGAATTGAGGGTCTAGAATTAGACTATAGTAATGTATGAACATTACTATACCGACTTGTGTTGTATTATGTAGGAGAATATGTTGGTTGTACTATGTTGGTTGTGCTGTGATTATGTAGGAGAGTATATTTGTAGGGTGATGGAGCATCAGGTTAGCATCTTATTTTCAAATGATTCAAGCAGGAAAAATTAATTATTTGTATTGGACTTGCTTTATTGTAAGTTTGTGACTGTTGCATGATAAAAAAAAATTTACAACCCAGGTAGAAGAAATAGCACAAGCAAAGACACAGAGGTGGAAAAAACAGGCTGTCTGTGAAGAAAAGGGCATATGAAAGGGGATAATGAAAAGTGAAAGTTGGAAAGGTAATCTGAAGCCAAATCACGGAGGAGGCAAATATTTTGTTGATAGTTTTTTTCTAAAACTAGTTACAAATTTAACTGTAAAAGATTTGTGTTTTGCTTCAACAGCAACACAAAATTATCTTACTCTTTCCACATAGTAAAAAGAAAAGTAGTTAATTCACTCAGATTATTTTCCCCTTTATATTTTCATAATATAGGAAGGGGTACCAAAGAATTACAGGAGTTGCTGGTTTCTGGCCTCACAATCAAACCATATTATAGCTCATTTACTAATCTGAGTAAGTTTCAAAATGTGCGTATACATCGCTCACACACTTTGGTCAATCGCTGTCAAAGCAATACAAATCCAGAGCTCCTAAAATATTTTTTCTTAGAAATTATTTGACTAAATGGAACTAAAATGGCATTAATCTAATACCTTCCACTAATACCTTCCACTAGATAGTGAACTCTTTTTCTCAATATTCTTTAACTTGAGGCATCAAGTTTAGAACTTAGGTGCTTTATTTTCTTTCCTGAGGAATACAGACAATGAAGCTGTAGCACACCCAACTCATACTAAGAATACCTCCCCAACACAGTATAGGCTCACTAGGGTACTAAAAGAAGAGTGACAAAGACAAAGCCAAGTCAGTTTAAGGATGAGAAATGAATAAAAGAGGAAAGGGTACAAAGAAGAATTCAGGAATGAATGTGGATGGTTTTTTCTTTTTTAATCCCGCTAGTAGCCAGCAATAAATTTCTCCTTTAACATTTTATAGCCCAGGTTAAGTAGAAATTAGTTTAGAGAAACTGCTACTGGCATCACACAATAGCTATAAGTAAGCAAAAAAGAGTGCAATTAAAAAGGAAATGACATGGAAAAAAAATTCATGTTTAAAAGAGCATGTAAAGAAGCTGGTATATTACATAAAAGAGAAACAATTATCATTATAATTACCATTCCTTGGCAAAGGAAATTTACCTCAGGGGCCATTTGAAACAAACAAAATGATAAATATTAACAACTTTGAGAACCCTAGATGTATAAATACTTAATAATCCCAATATTGCTGAGCTTCCATAGTTTGAAAGCTTGCAGCTGCAATCTCAATACATTCTCTCATCCCATCGCCTATAATATCAGTTTATATAGTCTCGATTCCTAATTTCTAGATCCAGTAAGATTCCCTCTTTCAGCGTAAGAAAAATTGTTAAATCCCAGAAGTTTATAAAACAAAATTAAGGGCACAGACAATCTATTAATGACAATGTGCAATAAACGAAAGTTATATTACAAACAATAAAGCAGAATGTAGACTGGCTTTAATAAACAAAATAAAAATCAACAAACTGGTATGAAACACTTGGTGTGAAAACTCAAGAACAAAATTAATCTCGGATGTTTCACTATTAGCTATAACAAAGACAGCTAAGTGATGTCCATGCACCGTTATTCCGGTGGTCTGTGTAAATAACTTATTTATTATATGAACTCCTGGCATAAACATTTTAGTATACCAGCTACGTGAGGGAAATCATAAACAAGGGCTCAAGATCATTTTTATTCTAACATCATAAAAATAAGCTTCCACCAAAACTATTTTAAATTTAGGTATCACTATTACAAAGCTATGAACTGTGTCAGTGCTCAACAGTTTAAGTGAAGAAGAAAAAAAGCCCCCACTATCAAAATAGAGGAAAGTAATGAGAAACCTCAAGTTTTACAAAAACATGCAAAGGAAAATCTAAACTCAAATTGCAGGTGTTGAGGGTAAAAGATACAACTGAGGAATTTACCTTGAGCTCCCAGTGATTGAATTTCCAACCTGGAGAATAATTATCTCGTAAATCAGCTCTAACGCGGATGTTAACACTGAGTAACCGCCTTCGATAATCATTGCATTTTGCAATCAGCGCTTCTTTGTCTTCTTCAGAAAGTGCATTGGTAATGCCACACGGAATAATCACCACCTAGAATTCAGCACAATGTCCCAAATTTACGCAAAGAAACAGATACAGAGGCTCTCAAAAGTCGAAACGTACTAGTGGCTATTATTATTAACACAAATCAGCTGTGTGATTTCTAATCCATATATAATGTCTACTAATTACCTGCAAATCACTTACCCATCTAAATGCATTTTCAGCTGACCTACTATATTTCATTTAATCTATTTTACACACACACACACACACACACACACACACACACATATATTTTTACCCCAACCTCCCAAGTAGCTGGGACTATCAGTGCATGCCACCACACCTGGCTAATATTTTGTAGACTGGATTTTGCCATGTTGCCGAGGCTTAGTCTCAAACTCCTGGGCTCAAGCAATCTGCCCGCCTTGGCCTCCCACAGTGCTGGGATTACAGGTGTGAGCCTGCATGCCCAGCTCATTTAACATATTATAAACCGTTTTTAAAAAATGACTTCTAAAAATGTTTATATAAGTAGCTTAAAAATTAAAAGAGTAAGAGACAATAAATAATGTAAATGATACACACAGTTACAAAACACTAGGGTCCAGATTGCATTCCACATTGTTTTTATTATCAGAGAAATCTGCCTGAATGATATTCAGAAATCATCCTTTCAAATTTCCTTTAGTAAATATGGCTTGTATTTTATCAAATGAATGATAAACAGGAATATTTTCCTTACCTGAACACATGCTACACGGGGTGGTAATACTAAACCCATGTTGTCTCCATGAACCATGGTCATAACACCAATAGTTCGAGTCGTCAGGCCCCAGGAGTTTTGATAGGCAAATTGCTTCTCTCCTGGTGTCTTTGGATCTTCAAAAACGATTTCAAACATTTTGGAAAAATTCTGCCCTAAATGATGTGATGTTCCTCCCTAAAGTAGAGAAAGATAAGCTTTATTTTTAATAAACTATTACGCCCTTGAAAATTATTACTATAAGATCACATGCTTTAAAAATGGCACTAGACTTGTCTTTTCTCCTTTTTTTTACATTAAATAAAGTTTTTAATTATAAGCATAATTACCATAACAAGAGATTAAGATTAGTCAAAAAATACTATTTACAAGTATTTTGCTCTGGGTAGCTCCTTTTATAGCAGTAATTTTACCTACAACAGTTAAAAAGGAAATCATATTTTAGTAGTAATTCAGGATATGTATCATGACTTAATGAACCATGGAGACAGAGGAATGGGATAGATTTGCTTGAAATTATCATACGAAAGTACACTAAACATTTATTTTTTAAAAGAGTCTACTTCCATGATGACAGAAGAAATTATTGGATCTGTCCATGGACTGTGCTTACAGTGACTTACGAATCCTATGTGGCAGTTTGGTACCTGGATAGCTCTTCCACTAGCAGATATAAATGCTTCTACTGTAGTTGTATAGTCTCCTCCTGCAAATTTTTCCTTTTCCGTCTTTCTTCCTCTTACAACAGGAATTGCCAGGAGTTCTTCATATACCTGAGCATATAAGTCAAGTATCTGCAAGACCTGTAACATTTTAAATGTAAATGTGTTCAAATTTAGGGTACATTTATTCATTAAGATCTATAAAACTGCACTACTTAAGACTAATTGTGTGGGAAAAGAAATACGAACAATAAAAACCTCTTTTTATGAAAAGGTTAAAGCAGCCAGTGTGAATTTATTAAGAAAGATACTCAACGAAGCAATGTAAAAAGAAGTCAAATAACTTTTTAAAATGTATATAGTATATATAAGTTTAGAATATAAGAGAAAATAAATGTTACGAAAGATACACAATATCAAAATGAAAATTTCCTGAAAAATAACTTTTTATACACATTAAAGCCCAGAAGTATTTTCACCTAAACATTTAAAAGAGCCTATTTCCCTTATTAATAACATTCCAATAAGCAGTTACTTAAATCCATGTACATTTGAATTAATTTGGTTTTGCTTTTAACAGGTGTTACATAACATTTTAAATAACAAAATTGCAGAGCCTGAACAAAAAAAATGGAACATAGTTAATATGGAAAATAACTTTTTATACCTCTTCCGCTGCCTCTTCCATGGTAGCAAAAGCACTGTGCCCTTCCTGCCAAAGAAATTCACGAGTACGTAGGAAAGGCTGAGGGTGCTTGAACTCCCAACGCTGGAAGAGGCAAGAAAACAATTTAGTCATTATAAAGAATTTTTCAATTTTTTTTTGGAAACAGGATTGTGCTCTGTCCCTCAGGCTGGAGTGCAGTGGTGCAATCACGGCTCACTGAAACCCTCTGCCTCCCAGGCTCAAATGATCCTCCTACCTTAGCCTCCCAAGTAGCTGGGCTACAGGTGCACGTCAACACACCTGGCTAATTTTTAGTAGAGATGTGGTTTTGCCATGTTGCCTAGGCTGGTCTCAAAATCCTGGGCTCAAGTGATCTGTCTGCTCAACCTCCCAAAGTGCTGGGATTATAAGCATGAGCCACCATACCCAGTCACTTTCCAATTTTTATTACCATTTTATATAATAAGTAATCAAAAATCACAATTTATCTTAAATACTTCAAAAATAGTTCCATACTCCCAATCCTTTGAAAATAAAAACCTATATATATATATTTTTTTAAAGAACATGAATAATAATAATAGAATATAAGAGGGGGTGAATACCTACCACCACATTGCACCACTGATTGAGCTTGATGGGCAGGTCTCTGTGTGACTGCACCCATTTTGCATATGCAGGATACATTACTGAAAGGCATGGGAAAATAGAGACAGTCATTTAAGGCTTTATTTCTCCTTTAAGGCTGTAAGAGCTAAACCAGCAAGATAATTAGTAGGAATTAAAATGTAATAAATAAATTTGAAAAATAAAATGTATGTTTGTGTAAATATATTTCCAATGTTTATAGTAAGTGAATAGTATTATTTCATAAAATGTATTACTCAAGGATACAAATCTAAACTTGATCATATTTTACATTCTTCACAGAAGATTTTACATTCTTCACATAATAGTTAATGTACTTTGACAGTTTTCACGTTTGGTTTTTAAAAACACGAATAAAGGTCATATCCTACGTTAAGTTCTCTGCATTCATTGACCTGTTCAATTCTCGCATTCAACCCATAAGTAGGTATCATAATCTCAGTTTTAAAGATGTGGAAAGCTGAGTTTATAGAAGCTAAACAATTTGCTGAATCCAGCAGCTATGTATGAGAAGCAGAATTAATTTATATCTATCTGATGCATCTATTAAGAGTATGAAAGCTCTTGCAATGAATTGCAAAGTGAAGATATCTGTCTTAGAATAGCCTTCTCATGATCTATAATTAGTAAACCAAAACAAACACAACTTTGCCAAATAGTCTCAGAGAAAAAAACTGGTATCACAATATTAATAATGTATTATACAAAAGTATCACTAGAAATATCAAATAAGAACAAACAATCCTGAACTCTACAGATGAATGATCACTTTGAAAGACGCTGTAAAGCCCAAAACCTCAAATTTTCCAATGGCATTACCATTTACCATATGCAATTTTAGAAAAATCATTTAATCTTTCAGAGACTTTTCTTACCTGCAAAATGGAAATCACAAAAACTGCCCCTGCCTTCCTCACAACACTGTTGTAAGAATAACACAAGATGATGTAAAAGTACTTTGCAACCTATGAACACCCTACATGAATGCAAATCTAAATGTATTATTAAAATTTAAAAATAATTATGGCATAAACATTTGTATTTGCAATATTATAATCAATTCCAACAATAAAAATTATTCTAAGAATAAAATTCCTTGAAAAGTCCTAAAAATTTACAGCATAAAAATGACTATTTAAAAATCCTATAATTTAATGATAAAGAGCTCTGCAATGAATATTAGAGAATAAAACTCTAGACAACTTAAGTCTGCATTCAATCTTTATCAACACTCATGAAGTTTTGTATTGTCAACAGGGATTATACCTATCACAAAGCGAAAGCTGAGACTCAACTCTAGAAGCTGTCTCTATTGTTCATTGAGCATTCTCCTGCACTCCAAGACCTGTTCTCACCTGTTTCACTAGTAGGACGAATGGCAATTGGTTCTGCCAACTCGGTTTTGCCAGATCTTGTAACCCAAGCAACCTAGTAAAAAAAAAATCATTTTTCATACATTTTTTTCAATAGCATTTTGGAGCAACAGTACAAATGCAGGCAAATTTCCTCTGTTTTAATTTTGCTACATCAATTTAGGCAAGTTAAAATAGTTGATGCTGTTCACTGTGAGGAAAGGTATGCACTTACTAACCTTCTAAATATTAAAAGTCAGTTAATCAATGTGACAAAATTATTACTTGCTATAAAGGTAGAAACAGAACTTTTTAACAAAAACGGCTTTACATTTTTCAAAATTGGTTGTTAAATTCAAAAGTTAAAAATATATTTTCAAGTTTGTCAGAGAACACTGCAAAAAAATTAAAAAGCAAGCTCACTTACCTCTGGGGCAAAGTCAGCAATATGAGTCTTCTCTTTCTCTAATGCACCTTGAGACACAAACATGGGGAAGTAGCAGTTTTCAACACCAAGTTTCTTGATCCCAGCATCAAAAAAGTCCTTGATGGCTTCCCAAATAGCATAGGCCCAGGGACGAAGAATATAACAGCCACTTACGTCATGGTATTCAATCATTTCTGACTTTGTAATGACCTTTTCAAAAGAAAAATAGTCTTTAAAGCTTACATTCAACCAAAATTCTAGTATAAGTGGCAAGAGTATGATAACCTAAATTCAAATCTGGAGGCTTCTACTGTTGATACATCCCCTTAATGTGGGAGGTCATAATGGGAGTATAACAGACCTGACTATACTGAAAAACAACACATAACAGGGTTCCAAACTCTCAATAAAGCTTGAATTCCACCGGGCGTGGTGGCTTACACATGTAATCCCAGAACTTTGGGAAGCTGAGGTGGGTGGATCGCCTGAGGTCAGAAGTTCGAGACCAGCCTCGAATATGGTGAAACCCAGTCTCTACTAAAACTACAAAAATTAGCCGGGCATGGTGGCGTGTGCCTGTAGTCCCAGCTACTCGGGAGGCTGAGGCAGGAGAATTGCTTGAACCCAGAAGATGGAGGTTGCAGTGAGCCAAGATCACACCACTGCACACCGGCCTAGGTGACAGAGCGACACTCCCATCTCAAAAAAAAAAAAAAAAAAAAAAAAAATTGAATTCCAATCCTGCCTCTGCTATTGACTATATCTTTGTGGCCTTGAATTAATCCCTTTACTTCAACATAAAAAAAAAAAAAAACCACTATCTCATGGTACTACTTTTCAATTCAGGACTTCATGTGAACATGTTGAAAAATAGTGTCATGTTAAATGACTACAGTATGTATTAAAGGCATTATATAACATTATTACTATTGCCTTTGTGGTGTATTTTAGAATCTAAACATAAAGCAGCCATTGAGACTTAAAACATAAAAATCAACTGAATGCATACTCACCTGAGAATACCAATCAGCAAGATTTTCTTCTTTTTTTGCCTCAAGACCCAACCTGCAGATATGAAAAGTAAAAGATAAATCTCTTCATTCAGCAACTGCTTTTAGGTCGAATGAAACCTCTAAAGTTCAAAATAGATTAGTTTTTCTTCAGTATGAGTTATTTCCGTATTTGTTACTTCTCTATATTCATTCCCAAGATAATACTGTGTTTTCTCGTTTTGTTTTTAAGACAGGGTCTCACTCTGTCACCCAGGCTGGAGCACAATGGTGTGATCCTGTCTCACTGCAACCTCGGACTCCTCAGCTCAAGAGATTCTCTCGCCTCCGCCTCCTGAGTAGCTAGGACTACAGGCGCATACAACATCTGGCTTATTTTTTTATTTTTATTTTTTGGTAGAGTCAGCGTCTCCCTATGTTGCCCAGGCCAGTCTTGAACTCCTGGCCTCATACAATCCTCCTGCTCCGGCTTCCCCGAGTGCAGGGATTACAGGCATAAGCCACCATGCCTAGCCCCTAAGATAATGTTTTTAACCTAAAAAACAGTAGAAATGCTGGGCACAGTGTCTCACACCTGTAATCCCACCACTTTGGGAGGCCGAGGCAGGCAGATCACCTGAGGTTGGGAGTTTGAGACCAGCCTGACCAACATGGAGAAACCCTGTCTCTACTAAAATTACAAAATTAGCTGGGCATGGTGGTGCATGCCTGCAATCCCAGCTACTTGGGAGGTTGAGGCAGGAGAATGAATTGCTTGAACCAGGGAGGCAGAGGTTACCGTGAGCCGAGATTGTGTCATTGCACTCCAGCCTAGGCAATAAGAGCAAAACTCCGTCTCAAAAAAAAAAAAAAAAAAAAAAAAAAAAAAAAAAAAAAACAGCAGAGACATCTCTTAAAAAGTTGTGAGACATTATCCACAAAATCTAGGAAAGCCAAATGTAACAAAAGCTATGATTCTATCCAGACATCTCTTTTACAAGGCTCTTTTTAAGGTAATGAATTTGTGATAGAGACAGAGCGTGTTCACACCTATTCTCCCACTAAAAAAGAAGAATCTTATGCCAGTTAAAATTATAGTAAGATCACCATTTCACTGAAAGTAAAACCTAAAAAGTAATAAAAACAATGGCTATAAATACACACATATATGTATGTGTACTTATGTGTGCATATTAGCCAAATTTCTACAAGTTTTTCTTTTTCTTTTTTTGAAATAGTCTCACTCCATCACCCAGACTGGAGTGCACTGGTCCGATCTCAGCTCACTGCAACTTCCACCTCCCGGGTTCAAGTGATTCTTGTGCCTCAGCACCCCTTCCCCCACCCGAGTAGCTGGAATTACAGGTGTATGCCATCATGCCTGGTTAATTTTTTTGTAATTTTATTAGAGACGGAGCTTTGACATGTTGGCCAGGCTGGTCTCGAACTCCTGACCTCAAGTGATCCGCCCACCCCAGCCTCCCAAAGTGCTGGCATTACAGGTGTGAACCACTGCGCCTGGCCTTAAGTTTTTCTTTTAACTAGAATAAAAGTTGCAGAATAAAAGTTTATATTTACAAGCTTGTAAAATAAACTAGGTCTGTAATAAAAAACTATTTCAGACAATAATCATTTTTTGAAATACCAGCAATTATTCAGGAGAGTATGGCCTCTTTTTGGAGTTTAGAAACAAGGTTTTACTGGCTAAAAATTTTAATGTATTTGCATTTGCATTCTCCATTGTTTCACTATGACATACCTCAATAAAATAACTCTATGAAAGTTCTAGCACTTTCACAAGCACTAAGAAAGTAAAAGGTGAAAAGTTCTACACTCTCTTCTACCCTGCTATAACTCTGGCTATTCAGTTTAATAGTCAAAAAGAAAAACATCTGTTGCATTCTCTTGTTTAAGGAGACACTGTGTATATGATATGAGAGCTAAGAGCCAGCAAAACTTGATACTCAGCTAAACAAATGTAAAACCAAAGTATCTCAGTAACAGTTTTTTCTTCTCATTAAGCCATTAAGGAAAATCCATCATGAAGTTCACTCTAATTGTGGAAAGAAACAAAAAATTACAATCATGCATCACTTAATAACATGAATATATTCTGAGAAATACGTTGTTAGGTGATTTCATCATTGTGCAAACATCATAGCTTGTTATACTTCAATGCCAACATCAAGCGCCATATATCAGGTTTCTACACATGCTCCGTTATAATCTTAGGGACCAATGTCACATAAGTAATCCACTGTTGATTGACACATCATTATGTGGTGTATGACTGTACATTATTCACACAGATTGGAAGATCCTTAAAGAGCCATCTCTCCCACTGTTTTGTCTTTAGTCAGTTTTGTCTTATATTTAAACTATCAATTTTTTGAGAATGAAGCTCTCACTTAGTCCCCACAAAAGATCTTCATTTGAAAAAAATCTGCTTAAGGTGCAAAACAATGTGTATAATTAGGCTACCAATTATGTTTAAAAAGGAGGAGAGAAAACATATATGTATATTTGTGTGTGTGATACATATATATCTGTATTTACTTGAATAATAAATGAAAATCGCCAACAGACACAGAAGAAATTATTAACAGTGGCTACCGATTGATTACGGTGGTGGGGAAAAGTGGAAAGATGGGAAACACGCACAGGAACTTCTTATATTCTGAGATTCTTGAACCAAACAAATGGGTTACCTATTTTAAAAATTAAATGGAAAATTAATAAATGCTATCTGCTGACATTACAGTTTTAGTGTTCTCTAACAATGTGATAAACTAATCAAAATTTGTTTTAAAAAATATTAAGAGTTGAATTCATTCAAAGCTCTGCTTTGCTTCAAATGAAGTTTCTGCAATTCATTACCTGGTCTGTTTCTTAGGGCCCTGCCCTTCTCCTGCTCCACTTGATGAGAGCCCACCTCCTTGGTTTTTAGAAGGGTCTTTCCTTTGGCCATCATTTTGTTTCTGAGGCTTATTCTGCTTTTCAGATTTATTTTCTTTTTCTTTCTTCTTCTTATCTTTGTCCTCAGCTCCAGTGGCTGACACAGGCTTATACTCTACTCCTATCAAAGACTTGTACTGTGCCTTTAGCTGAAGGAGTTCTTGTACAGCTATATCTACTTGATCCTTTAGTTTAACAAAAGAGGAAAAAGAGAAGAAAGTATTTAATTCAAGTCATTGTCTAAGCACACTTAAACAAATACAATGCTCAAAGCTTTCTTTTATCCCCCAACATCAGATGGGTAATGTGCCCAGGTGGTAATAAGGTTCGAGGGAGGCATATCTCACATATGAGTGTGAAAACTCAACCATCACACTTAGGAATTACAAAAGGATCTGTCCAAAGTTTAAAAGCAGATTTGCAAGCACAATTAAAGACAGGGATTTGGGGACAGAAGGGTTTGGGGTAGGTGTTACACCAACTATTGAAATTATAAAGATTATTACAAACAGGGATAGAATTGTGCAAACTGTGACTGGAAAACAGCATGGTTTATAACTGCACTATCCAAATAGTAGTCATGTGGTTCATTTAAAGTAAATAAAATTAAAAATTCACTTCCTAAGTCACCATAATCACATTTCAAATGCTCATGTGGCTAATGACAATACTGTTACAGCATATTTCCATCACTGCAGAAAGTTCTACTAGAAAGCACTGGTATCTAACATGTATTCCATAGGAACCTAAGTTAAAAGCCATTAAATTACATAAGTTGAACATTTCACAATTATAAAGAGGAGATAATGGTTATCAAGTTCTAATAAAGTTAAATTTCAAAACTACAACGACTGTCTTCCACTCATGTGAATCTGCACAAGAAAATCTACTCCTAAAAAGATAACAGAATTAGCACAGACTACTAAGAGCTCAAAATAAAACCTATTATTTCAGTTTGACAGAGCTTTAGGAGAAAGAATGAAAAACAAGGTAAATATTAAGGGCCTTCAATGGGTGAGCACTGTGCTAGGGTCTAGGTCACTATTCTGGATCTCACAGATTGGAGGGAAACAATTTAACAATTAAAATACAGTCTGTTTAAGTACTATGTCAGTGATGGGCTGTGTCATATGAAAACATCCAATCAAATCTAGTTGGGGTAAGAAACAATCAACAAAGAAAGTTTCTCTAAAAGGCAAAGTAGGAGAATTGAGAACTGAAATATGAGTAGAAGTTAGCTAGATTTGATGGGGCAGAAAACACTTAAGGCAAAGAAAATACTCTGAAATGTAAAAAACAAAAACACATAAACAAAATAACCCACTAACCTTAGGGGCTTTTTCAGTTTTAAGTTTCCGAACTACTTCTCCTTGAGAAGCTACTTTGTCAAAAAGTAACTTGGCTTCTGGTGTTTCTAAACCAGCAGGTTCAGAATTTCTGGTTGGGCTTGAATCTGAACTTTGAGATAATGGGGGCTGACCAGGTATGTACTCCTTCCCAGTTTTTTCTTTATATTGAGCTTTCAGGGACAGTAAGCATTCTACAGCTTCATTTATCTTAGCCTAAAACAAAAGAGAGATAGAGATATTTATAAAACTTTGGAAATTTCTGGAAATTTCAATGCCATTTAAAACATTTTAATTATGAAAAAATCATTCCCATAAGTTAATCATGGGGAAACCTATGTTAAATCATCAGCCTAAAATAAGAGATAAAGCTAAAGAAAAATTTAAAACATCAATTATATATAAGCCAAAGAAATAAACAAAAATACAATTCAACATACAACAGTGTAACTTTCTATTTTACGTAAGTAAACAGACAAATAATAGAACATCTAAGTAAACTGTCAGTGTCAAGACCTGGGTCTATAAATAGTGAAGTCAGAATTTACAAAATCAGAATAAAGATCAGATCAATGGCTTTGCCTATACAAACCTTATTTCCACTGCTTATTAAACAGAAATTAAAGACAATTTTGGGAAAAAAGGAAGTTTGGGTCCAACTAACGAATAGTTACATCAATTTTACAAATTGACAATGAGATGAGAAAGCATGTTGAAGTTTTTAGACACTTACCTATATATTTTAATCTCTGATACTTTAACATAATAATAAAAAAGAATGATACACTCAGCCCAACCAAGACACTTGTGACTCTCTAGCAGAGAATGACAGCAACACAGGCAAAGGACCCAAGCTGGATACCTTATCTGAAATGGTGCTACTATCTCACTACAAACCAGTGTACCACTGGGAACCTCGAGGTATCAATCAAAATAGATAGGAAAAGTGTCTCCAAATCACCCTATCCAATCTTTACTGCTACATTCTAATAATGCTCCAGATAGCTAAATGAAACCAGGCAGAAGCCATGAAGAATACTCAAATGGGGGTCAGAGGAATGCAGGATACCAATGGTATACCTTCAAAAAATTTGCATCTATGAGGCAGCAAAGCACACTTCCTCGTCCAGCTACTTTATAACGTCTTCTGCCATTAAGAGTGTCACACCAGGCACCACGTAAAGGTAGTAAAATTCAGAGAAAACGTACAAAGAGAGGATGAGAGTAAACTGTCTGATTTGTACTCTTGATTTGTCTCTGGTTTATTGTTTTTAGGAAAGAGTTTTCATAGTAGAAACTACTTTATCTTAAGAAAAAGGGCCAAGCTGGCCGGGCGCGGTGGCTCAAGCCTGTAATCCCAGCACTTTGGGAGGCCGAGACGGGCGGATCACGAGGTCAGGAGATTGAGACCATCCTGGCTAACACGGTGAAACCCCGTCTCTACTAAAAAATACAAAAAAAAAACTAGAAGGGCGAGGTGGCGGGTGCCTGTAGTCCCAGCTACTGGGGAGGCTGAGGCAGGAGAATGGCGTAAACCCAGGAGGCTTGCAGTGAGCTGAGATCCCGCCACTGCACTCCAGCCTGGGCTACAGAGCGAGACTCCGTCTCAAAAAAAAGAAAAAGAAAAAGAAAAAGGGCCAAGTTAATCAGACATACGAGAATCAAGGGGAAAAAAAAGGGCAATTTCCACCAGCTAAAATAAAAATAGAAAAGAAGGAACTTCCCTGCAACTATTTCTAGAAAAAGACGACTATCTGAAAGAAGCTCCATTTTACACTCTAAGCAGGTATTCATTAGAGCTTAAAGTCAGATGGCACACTTTTCACACAGAAAAAAAAAAAAAAAACCCCTTTGCCAAGATTATAATTTGAAACATTATTATAAAGGAGAAAATTAAGATGAGCAAACCACTCTGTTATTGAATGAGATACTCTTAATAAAGCTATATATTCATACATTTCCCCTCCCATTGGGAAATGGAATATTTTAGATAACTAAGTAAATTAGTCAGGTTATTTTTCCAAAAAGAGTGAAATTGTACTAATCACTACCATGCAATCTTCCCTGATGATTTAGAAGGTATCTAAAGATTCTTGAGAGAATTTGAATTATAATATGAAAAGTATCATTATCATTTTACGGCGTATTTAGTCTGTGCCAGACACTATACTAAATGCTGTACATGGTATATTATTTAACTCTCAAAACAACCCTTAGAGAAGTTAAGTTTAGAAAGATCAAGTTCCTTCCCCAGAGTTACACAATAAGTAGTAGAGCTAGTATTTGAATCTCGGGTTTATTCCAGAGGCTATGATCTTGACCACTATGGTTGCTTAGCGTTACAGAAAACAATGATCTAAATGTGCATTTTATTCCTACTAACATGCTATGAAAACTGCTTTTTGAAAGAGATCTTTGAATAGTACTCTGAGTTTGTCTCTTAGAATATACAATGAAGAACTGATGGGTGGAGAATAAATTATCTCTTAATACTAGTTTTCTGGATTAAAAGACATTTACAAAGAGAAACTGGGTGGTATACTATTATTTAGTACAATATCATACAACAGCAGAAGCTGAAAGAGCATTGCTAGTAGAATTTAAGTTGTCAGTGGACACAGACTGTTTTAAACTTACCTAACATATGCCAATACAAACAGAAAAGGTTTTCAGCAAATAATTGCTCACGTGGATTAACGAGAAAAAGAAACAACCTACACAAAAGACTTTGGTAAAGGTTTAAGATGGGAATTTGAAATAAGAAAAGTGATGCTAATATTATGACTAAAAACTGGAAAGTTAAATAAAACGGAGAAAATGGACAAACTTCTGATTACATCCTGACTACATTCGGAATGAGTACTCAAACAGCTATTTTTTCAGCAGCCACTAGATGTAAACGTTTCTCCATGGGGAAAGGAGTGAACTTTTAAAAACAAAAAACAAACAAACAAAAAACTGGAACGTTATCCATTTGAAATAATAGAACCTTTCAAAATAGCCTGGATATCTCGATTCTAAATGCAAAAACTTTTCTCAAAAATACTTTTTTCAAACTTGTTTTTTTCCAACTTTATTACCAGTCACTCACTTTTTGCTCCTTACTGGCATATCTAAGAGAACTATATCTACACACATTAGTAATGACGACTCCTGAAAGCAGAGATTCTCACTTGGTGGGGAGGGGGATGAATGAGTGGTAATCAGAACAGAAAATCCTTCCAAGTAAGTGAGGGAAGAGAGTGATGATGCTTGTATAATATTTTTTAAAGTCTGCTAGGAGATTTAGTAAACTAAAATTTCACAGGTTTCAAAGAAAGACATTTTAAGAAAATAATTAACCGAGCGTGTGTAGCTTAAATACCTACACCTGTAAGGAATAACCAATTACTGAAACCTGATTCTAGGAGCCAATACAGCATAGGGTAGACCCCAGATCTTGATGTCAAACCTAAATTAGAACACAACACCTGTTCTCCTGCTGATCAACTGGGCTGATTCGTTTACCTAAATCACAATGTACCTGCTACTTTTCTCTGATACAGATCAATTAACACAAATTCTGAAGATTTTCCAGAAGATCCCCAAGCTGATGTAAGTCTTGTTAAGTATCCTGAACCACAATCTGATGTAAGATGCATTTATATTTGTTTAGATCAAAATCAATTTTGCATTAAGTACTAAATACAGATATAGCTGGAATTCACTACACACGTTACAAACAACATCAAGAAAAAGATAGGCTTTTTTCTTATTTCCTTCCCTGCAACATTTATCTTTTGGCCTGAGACATCTTAAGGCTATTTGGGTGAGAGTGCAGGGTGGCAGTTTCCTAGAACAACCTGCTTAATGGACAAAGGGGTACAGTGATGTATATCCTTTCCTGATAAACTGTGATTTAGGTTTTAAAAAACAGTAACATTGGTGTAAAAAATAAAAAAGCAAAGATTGGCAAGATGAATTATTGGGGACATAAAATACTAGGTGCCATGAATTAAAATGCTGCAACTACAGAAGCAAATGGTGATTCAACCCCCCTCCACATAGACTGCATATGGCATAAAGAGAGAACATTTGTGACAAAACAGTTGTGAATTATTTTTATTTAATAATCATTTGATTTTGTTGTTACTTGATTTTTAAACAACTGTTAACTATAATGGTTCTCAAAACTCTTTCTTCCAAAAGGGCTACATAATAAATATTTAGGCTATGTGAGTCTCGGTTGCAACTATTCAACTCTTTAACTGTAGCATGAAAACAGCCATAGACAATACGTAAACTAATGACTGTATCTGTATTCCAATAAAATTTCACTTACAGGCTGGGCGCAGTGGCTCACACCTGTAATCCCAGCACTTTGGGAGGCCAAGGCGGGTGGATCACCTGAGGTCAGGAGGTCGAGACCAGCCTGACTAACATGGTAAAAACCCGTCTCCTACTAAAAACAAAATACAAAATTAGCCAGGCGTCATGGCGCGCACCTGTAATCCCAGCTACTTGGGAGGCTAAGGCAGGAGAATTGCTTGAACCCGGGAGGAGGAAGTTGCAGTGAGCTGAAATCTCGCCATTGCACTCCAGCCTGGGCAACACAGCGAGACTCCATCTCAAAAAAAAAAAAAAAAATTCATTTACAAGGAACAGGTATACAGCCACACCCAGCAGCTCAGGCTTATAATCCCAACACTTTGGGAGGTCAAGAAGGGAGGACGGCTTGAGTACAGAAGTTCAAGACCAGTCCTGTTAACACGGTGAAACCCCATCTCTATAAGCAATACAAAAATTAGCCAGGCCTAGTGGCATGTGCCTGAACTTCCAGCTACTTAGGAGACTGAGATGGGAGGATTGCTTGGGAGGGTGAGGCTGCAGTGAGCCATGATCGAGTCACTGCACTCCAGCCTGGGCAACAGAGCAAGACCCTGTCTCAAAAGAAAAAGAAAAGAAATTTGTTTTAAAGTGGCTTTAATTTTTAAAGTAACTTAATATTAAGCGTTATTATATCTTTAGTGTATTCTCTGTTATGCACCTCACACTATATCAACTTGATCCATTATTTTATGCAGCAACCCACTGAGCAGGAGAAAAAGAGTAAGAGGAGCAAAAGATGGTAGACTTGATGGACTTCAAGTTTTTATTACTTGCTCGTCTTTTTGCTTATACTTTGCCTTTATGCTTAAAAGTTATTTCATAGAAGCATCTATCTGATCCTGAAGCAGGAAAGAGAAGATTCAAAACAAAACAAAACAAAAAACTGAGCAAGAAAAGTCTAGTTGAAGCTGGTAACCTAAAACTTCAGCTGGTCATCTTCCTTACCTTTCAACATGACACAGTAAAATAACCACCTTTGTAGACAACTGAATGGTTAAGAGGCTTAGGCAAATTATTAATGTAAAACAAGCACAGACTTACTAAATAATGATAAACTAGTAAAACTATAACTCTCTAGTGCTTTCAATGGAATGCCCCACTGTCACCACCTCTCAAGGTAAATAACATGGGAATCAGTCAGTACTTTAATCTAGGCTTTGTAAATTTCAGGAAGTTACTTTCATATTCAGTTTCTCCTCTGTTGCTAAAACAAGCAAACAGAAAAAGTAGCATTCTTTGAATATTTTTGTACATGGCTCTTGGGAAGACTAAAAAGTGTATGGTACACAGTGCCAGATGCAGGCTAAATGCTAGTGCCATTCCTAATAACTGGGTTCATTCTTTAGAAGAGAAGAAACATTTACTACTACTAGCATTCAGAGAAAAAATACATGTAGTAGAGCAGGTCCTTGAAGAACACTGTTTTGTTTGATGTCATTTCATCATAACTTTGAAGAGGAAAAAAACGTTGACTCCCAGCCAAAGCCACTGTCTGTGTGGAACATGTGCATTCTCCCATGTCTGCATTGAGTTTTCTCTGGGAACTCCGGTTTCATTCCACATCCCAAAGCTGCACACATTAGGTGAACTGGTGAGTCTAAATGCTCCCGGTCTGAGTCTTGGTGTGTGTGAGTGTGCCCTGCAATGGAATGTCTTATCCAGGGCTGGTTCCTGCCCTGAGTCCTGAGCTGGCCACCCAAAACCCTGAACTGGAATAACTGAGTAAATAATTATCTTACTTGTCTTTATTAATCTTTCTTAAATGTATATACAGCTCACATCTGTTTCCATTAGAAGTGTTTGGGTCTTTATTTAGAGGTCTGTGTAATGCAAAAATAATAATTTTAGAAAGAAAAAGAAGACAAAATACTACAAAAGAAAAAGAAAAAACGAAGACCACAACAATAAAAAAACACAAGAAGTTTGTGTAATGTGATGTTTTTGGGATCAGAAATATGCCAAGGTAACTTAATTATTGTTTATCTCAATTAGCCTATTGTTGTTATACATCATTTTGCTTAAAGTCTCAGTTTCCAAGAACCTATGAACAACATTAAGACTTAATATATTTTGAAACACAGATATGGTATAAAGTAGGCAGCATTCAATAAATGTAAGTCAGACTAAACTGAAGTCAGATTTATTTCAGTATCACATTTATTAGTATTTAAATACCTAATAAATTACCTACCCAATTACCAAAGCAATTTAGATCTTTTTACCTTAAGCTGACTTTTCATAACCTCAACAGTGTTATTTTATGAAAGCATGATGTAACCCATTAACACAAAAGGATGGGTGATGGATTCATAGTTGACTGTTACTCCAAGTATAATGGTTTCTGCTGTTACTATTTCACCCATAATTAAGCTGACAAAAATTGGCACATAATCTCAATATATTCTACTTACAACGAAGAAATTTGAAGACCAAAGCCCTTCCCTTCAAATTACACCTAGAGAGGAGTACATATTTAGTTTCCAGCAGATACAGTGCAAAATGCTCCCAACCTCCCCATGAGGTAGGAAACATTACGAATTTATATCCTAAACTCATACATCCAGCAGCATTTATTCCTCGAAGCAAAGCTGTTTTAGATAATCATGGTTCTTCGGGATCTCAACAGGCTATTTAGGTTGGTGCAAAAGTAGTAACTGTGGTTTTTGCCATTAAAAGTAACGGTAAGAACCGCAATTACTTTTGCATCAACCTAACAAAGGCTTTCTCACAGTTCACAATGGAGTGACAGAAAAACATTAACTCCTGGGGCAAGACCTCAAAATGTGAGGTCAAATATTCATGATTGAAAGTATCTTAGGTGGCAGGGTTTCATGTCAGATGCTAGCAACTTATTGATGAGGTGAGGAACTTACTGAATTCTCCAGACTGAGCCTAGGACCCTGACAGGACAACAGATCTGACATTTTAGAACAAATCCCTTTGCTGCCACATAAGTCAAGCCTCGTGGTGTACCATACCTCTCTGTGTATGTGCCACAGCCTAAATTCTACAATTTTTTTGCAGCTCATCAGAGGCTGAATTGTTTCTTGTTGCAGTACTATTTATCCGATCACATCTTAGAACTATGCTGCTGTTTGAGTAGAACTACCTACCTTCATTATTAAATATGATCTTTCACAGTCTATACAGATGCCATTCCCTTTGTCTCTTACTTACATCAAGTAAGTCCATTTCACACTAGGTGCCACACCCACTTGGCTAAATGTTTTGCCTAAGGACATACTGAAACAAGAATATAATTTATACGTCAGTCAAAATTTCATATAATTTGAAGGCCCTGCTATGAAAAGTTGGAGATAATCACAGGTCAAAAACCTCTTGACAATCCATTTGTTATTCCCTGAATACGCCTTGTACCTTCTGACCTCTACCTCTGCTGGTACTGTCTTCTACACTAGCAGTTCTCAAAGCATGGTGGTCCCTGGGACAGCAGCATCAGCATCACCTGAGAAACTTTCTAGAAATGTGTATTTTCCACATGCTCTGAATCTACTGAAGAAGAAAGTCAAGGGGCAGGGCCTAGCAATCCATGTTTTAGCAAGCCAGTAATTCTGGTGTACAGTAAAGCTTGAGAACCATGGTTCCACACTTAAGAGTGCCTTTTTCTGATCTTTTTTCCCCATAATGGCTGATTCTACTTCAGGATGATTTTAAATATCCTTTATAAATTGTTTCCGCCTTTGTTGCCACTTAAAAACACAAACCCTTCACATAGCAACTTATACATATCACAAAGGATTACAGTCACATCACACAAGAGTACAGGGAGTCTGTATGTTTCCTTCCCCAGTAAGCCACGCCTCAACTAGATTATGAGCTTCTTACATATATTTTCAGAGTCTGACACATAGCAGGTATCAATTAATGTTGATTATTACATCAAAATATGAGCAGTCTATGTTTTATAAGAAGATGAGACTACCCTAAGCAGTTTGAATTCACACACTTAATGAAAATGTGGTCTTGACTTTCTCTAACATACTGACCTTAGGGGCTTTTTCAGCTTTTAGCTTACGAACCACCTCCCCTTGTGCAGCAACTTGATCATACAGAGATTTACTTTCCAGAATACTTGCTGACGAATTAGAAGAAATATTCTGTCCTATTTCAGCAGGAGGGTTTCCAGGTTTATATTCCTGGCCAGTTTTCTCCTTATATTCAGCTTTCAAAGACAAAAGCTGTTTTACAGCTGCATCTATATCTTCCTTTGGTGCTTTCTTGGCTTTTAATTCACGAACCACATCTCCTTGAACAGCCACTCTATTGTAAAGGACCAAGGAATCCTCAGATGTAGTACAATTATTCAGAGAAGGTGTTGGTCTTTCCTTAAAAGGAGCAGAGGTCTACCAAGAGAGAAAATCAAAAGTAAAATAATTAATTCATATTAAATGTTTTCCCATAAAATTATTTCAAACTGATTATTTTATAATGTTTCCAATTTAAAACAAAAACTTTAAACTTCAATCCCTTAAAAAGCTTAAATGAATAATCTCATTCCTAAGTATTTATCCTAATGAAAAATGGCAGGAGTAAACATAGATAGAGGTACATACAAACTCACTGGAGCATTTTTACTATAGTAAAAACCTGAAAATGCCCTAAATCTTTGTCATTAGGGGACTAAAGAAATTATAACATATCCATCAGGTCTGAGACTAAATCACTGCTCTACCATATACTCACTGTGCAACTCTGAGTTAGTTATTTAAGCTGCTTCCTTACTATAAAAGGGGGATAACCATATTTAACCCATCAAGTTGATGGGAAAATAAAAAGTAATCTGTGTAAAGCTGTTAGTCACAAAGGCTGAGAAAAAGTGAGTATCAATAAGCATTAGCTATCACTATTAATTTTTTAAGAGATAAAATATAGCTAGATTGTTGATAAGGCAAGACCTCCATGAAATTCTGTGATATAATTGTAACTCATCATTGTGGAACAGTTTCATTTGTGTAAAATTATAAGTTTACAGGTATATATTTGTATATAAGTAAATGCAACAAATCTAGAGCTATGTTCACTAAAATCAACCGTGAAGAGTGAATATACTACTTTTTGCATGCTTTCTGCTGCCTACACTGCATTCTTCCCTACTGAAACCTTTCTAACATTAAAACTCAGTTCACATTATACCTTCCTTACACCTTTTTCCTTTAAATGATCTGCCACTTAATTTTTCAGAATAATCTTATCCATATTCACAGAGTCTTATGTACAAATTTCAAAAATTTTCATCTCTATTCCAGAATTCTGACCTGCTCCCAGACTCAGCATTTTCAATGACTTCAAGACATCTTTACCTAACCACCTAACAGGCATCTCAAGCTGTATCAGAGTTGCATTTTACACAGGGGTTAGGCTCTCAAGTGGGCATGTCAGTAAAGAAAACCCATCACTCAAAATCCCCCCCCATAATTCCTTAAATCACTCATAGTATTTTTAGTGAGGTTCTATATATACACTTATAAACTCTAACATGCATATATAAATGCATATTATACATTAAAGAATACAATTCATTAGTCACCCTATATCAAAAAAATATATTTGTTCAGCAACATTTTTTTTTTTTTTTTTTTTTGAGACAGAGTCTCACTCTGTCGCCAGACTGGAGTCCAGTGGTGTGATCTCAGCTCACTGCAATCTCTGCCTCCTGGATTCAAGCTATTATCATGCCTCAACCTCCAGAGTAGCAGGGATTACAGGCCTGCACTACCACACCCAGCTAATTTTTGTATTTTTAGTAGAGATGGGGTTTCACCATGTTGGCCAGGATGGTCTCAATCTCCTGGCCTCGTGATCTGTTTGCCATGGCCTCCCAAAGTGCTGGGATTACAGACTTGAGCCATCCCACCCGGCCTGTTCTGCTACATTTAATTTGCAACATAAATCATCACAATCATGGTTAGTAAATAGGGGAACATATGACTGAAACACACACAAACACTGCTTTGTGTGTGATTTTTCCCAATGTATTCAAGTTTTATGTCAAATAAAGAAGCATGCAGGAACAAGCTTTTCATAATTAAAGAGAAAACTTTAGAAATACATTGACAATCTGAAGAAAAACCCAAAAACCTTTTGTATAAGTGCCTTCCTTAAACGAGGATGGTGCTTAAATACGTTTTTTACCGTCACATTAAGCCATCTGATGAAACAGTACATGGGGATGGAAACTTCAAAGACGTATTCTCATCTGCTAAAACTTAAAAATAAAAACAAACCCCAAAAAACTGACAAAGCAGGCAATACCCTGGATGAGAATTTAATTTTGATAGTATCAGCCTCTGTTGGAGACAAATATCCTCAAAGATCTACACATCACAGGGAAAAGCATTATTATTCTTCAGGTTTAAAGTTGCAAAGTATCTCTGACTGCAGTACTGGGTATAAGTGCCAGTCAACTGTACCTGAATTTTGAATTTCTATTCAAAAGTGTGCAGGTTTCAAAGCATGTCCACACTTTTTTTTTACTTTCCTCCCACCAAGAAGGGGGGTGTCTGTGCACTCTCCTGAATCTGAGCAAGCTTGTTACTGATTTGAGCAACAGGGCATAGCAGAAATGATGCTATGTGAGACTTCCGAGGCTAAATCATAAAATGGAATGCTCCTTTTACCTCATGTACCGGACACTTACTTTTGGAGGCCTTAAATGACACTTAAGAAGTCTTATTACCCTGACACTGCCATGCTGGAGAGGCCACTTACAGCTATTCCAGTCAACTATTCCACGTGAGCTCCCAGCCAACACCAATATCAACTTGGCATCCAGGTGAGGAAACAATTTTAGAAGCCAGCCCAGGCCAGGCACAATGGCTCATGCCTGTAATCCCAGCACTTTGGGAGGCCGAGGTCGGTGGATCACCTGAAGTCAGGAGTTCAAGACCAGCCTGGCCAACATGGTAAAATCCCATCTCTACTAAAAATACAAAAAAAACTTAGCTGAGCATGGTGGTACATGCCTGTAGTCTGAGCTACTTGGGAGGCTGAGGCAGGAAAATCGCTTGAACCCGGGAGGTAGAGGTTACACTGAGAAGAGATCATACAACTGCACTCCAGTCTGGGCAATAGAGTGATACTCCACCTCAAAAACAATAAAATAAAATAAAAACAGAATACAGCCCAGTTGAGTCTTTGACAGCCCAGTTGAGTCTTTGATGACTGCTACCCAGCCACCATCTGACTGAAACCATATGATATACACAGGTTTTAGTGGTTTGCCTCAACTCTGTTTTTCTTGATAAATCAGCTGTTATTTTTAGTATGCGATTTCGCAGAACATGAAGTTTTTCAAGAACACATATTAATTTATAGCATAACATCAGTTATCTTTCTAGGATATGTAAAAAATGAGAGGCACAGGTGGGAACTGGGACCAATGAGGGAAGGGCAACCAAATTTCCCATCTCATGCTTACTCTATGAGTTACTCAATAATACACAGCAGCAATTTTCAAGGTGTGGTTCAATGATCCTAAGGGGTATATAAAACTCTTTTAAAGGCGATCTGCAAGGTCACAGCTATTTTCACTATATTAAGATATATTTTGTCTTTTTTGCTCTCATTTTCTTATGACTGTTCATGCAGGTTTTTAGAAGCTATTAAGTCAGGTATTAAAGAGCTCTGCAAAAATTTAAAGCCATACCACTCAAACTAAAAGTTTTATTTTGGAAAATTTTTTTTAATAAAAACTTTTTTTATGTTAACATGTAACTGGATTATTTTTACATGAATTAAATCCTTTTAGAACTTGTCAATTTTTAGTATGATAAATACTGATAAATACAACCCACATAAACAAATAATTTTAAGAATATAAGGGAGTCTGGCCAGGCACAGTGACTCATGCCTGTAATCCCAGCACTCTGGGAGGCCAAGGTGGGGAGATCATCTGAGGTCAGGCAGTTTGAGACCAGCCAGTCCAACAGGGCAAAACCCTGTCTCTACTAAAAATACAAAAATTAGCAAGGTGTCATGGTGCACACTTGTAATCCCACCTGCTCAGGAGGCTGAGGCATGAGAATTGTTTGAATCCGGGAGGCGGAGGTTGCAGTGAGCCCAGATCGCACCACAGCACTCCAGCCTTGGGCAACAGAGTGAGATTTTAAAATCTTACGTGAAAGGATAACAGCAAAATGCAAAGAGCAGATTTAACTGTCTACTTCAGTCTGCACAGTAAGAAAGATAATCATTTGTAAAGAAATATATTCTAAACTCTGGTATAGAAAGACCATTTATTTTTATAGACATATCTGTAAAAGTCATTACTTACCTCATTTTTTGTGGCTTCTACTTTGGTCTTTTCCTTTGACCCTGATGTTGGCATTTCCTTTGTGTGTCCATCAGGAATGTATATCAAAACGCATGGGGCTTCTTTGCAACTATATGGGCTAAAAAGAAAATAAAGGGACAAAATAGTTCATCTGAACAAAATTATCTGAACAGCAATAAACACTGAATTCCTAGATAAATTCAATGGCACTAAGTTAACGCTTTTCTTTCTTTTTTGAGACAGAGTCTCACTCTGTTGCCTAGGCTGGAGTGTGGTGATGTGATCTAAGCTCACTGCAACTTCCACCTCCTGCGTTCAAGTGATTTTCCTGCCTCAGCCTCCAAGTAGCTGGGATTACAGGCACACGCTACCACACTAATTTTTGTATTTTTAGTAGAGACAGGGTTTCACCACGTTGGTCAGCCTGGTCTTAAACTCCTAACCTCAAGTGATCCGGCCACCTCAGCCTCCCAAAGTGCTGGGATAACAGGTGTGAGCCACAGAGCCTGTCCAGTTAATGCTTTTTGAAGTATAAAATAGTCCATTCCCTTACTCAAATCAGAGGCTCTTCAGAGAAGTTCTACAAACAACAAATGCAAAAATAAAAATTGACAGTCCTGGCCGGGTGCGGTGGCTCACCCCTGTAATTCTGGCACTTTGCGAGGTCCAGGCGGGCGGACTGCCTGAGCTTAGGAGTTTGAGATCAGCCTGGGCAACACAGTGAAATCTCATCTCTACTAAAATACAAAAAATTAGCCAGGCATGGCGGCGGGTGCTTGTAGTCCCAGCTACTCGGGAGGCTGAGGCAGGAGAATCACCTGAACCCAGGAGGCGGAAGTTGCAGTGAGCCAAGATCATGCCACTGCACTCCGGCCTGGGTGACAGAGCGAGATTCTGCCTCCAAAGAAAAAAAAACAAAACTGGTCGGCCGAGGTGGCCCATGCCTGTAATCCCAGCACTATGGGAAGCTGAAGCAGGTGGATTACGTGAGGTCAGGAGTTCGAGACTAGCCTGGCCAACATGGTGAAACCCTGTCTCTACTAAAAAAAAAAATACAAAAAAATTAGCTGGGCATGGTGGTAGGCGCCTGTAATCCCAGCTACTTGGGAGGTTGGGGCAGGAGAATCGCTTGAACCCAGGAGGTGGAGACCACAAAGAGCTGAGGCTGCACCATTGCACCCCAGCCTGGGCAACAAGAGCGAAACTCTGCCACAATGAAAAAAAAAAGAAAAAAGAAATTGACAGTCCTTATTATAAACTTCCAATCTATGAACTTTCATCCATATGAACAAACTAAGCCCAGGGCAAAATTACATCTGCTATGCCTGCCACTAGAAAGGGCATTAGTGAATGTTAATGATACTCTTGACTTCAAGAAAATTTGTCTACATACCACACCTAATCTGCTTATAAGCAGAAACATTTCTGTAAAACGTTTATTTATTTTAAATATTTAAGGGTGGGTATGGTGGGTCACATCTGTAAACCCAGCACTTTGGGAGGCCAAGGCAGATGGATCTCTTAAGCCGAGGAGTTCAAGACTAGCCTGGGAAACATGGTGAACCCCTGTCTCTACAAAAAATACACAAATTAGATGGGTGTGGTGGTACATGCCTGTAGCCCCAGCTACTCAGGAGAGACTGAGGTGGGAGGATCACCTGAGCGTGGGGACGTCACGCCGCTGCACTCAAGTCTAGGTGAGAGTGAGACCCTATCTCTTAAAAAAATAATAACAATTTATAAGAATTTCTCAATTCCAAAGGATAATTAGCAAAATTCTATTGCCACTTTTTGGCAATTATGAATAATGCAGCTGTAAACATTCACATACACATTTCTGTGTGAATGTGCTCTTTTCCTTTGGCAAATATGCAGGAATGGAATTGATGGGTCAAATGGTAACTCCGTGTTTAATTTTTGGAGGAATCATCCAACTGTTTTCCAAAGTAGCTGAACCATTCTGCAACCCTACCAGAAATACATATGGGCTCCAATTTCTCCACATTTCTAACCCTTGTTACTGTCTTTTTTTATTTCAGCCATCCTAGTGGTATGCAATGATATTTCATTATCATTTTGATCTGAATTTCCCTAACAACTAATGATGCTGAGCATCTTTTCATGTGCTTACATTTGTACATCTGCTTGGAAAAATGTCTATTTAAATCCATTGTTAATTGGGTTCTCTTCTAGATACAAGTCCTTTTACAGACATATGTGCAAATATTTTCTCCCATTCTGTGACCTGTGTTTTCACTGTCTTTGAAACACAAAATATGTTAATCTTGACAAAGTCCAGTTTATTTTTTTTTCTTTGGTTGCTTGTGATTTAAGTGTTATATCCAAAACAGCATTGCCGAGGTTACAAAGAGTTACATTCACGTTTTCTTCTAAGAGTTTTATAGTTTTAGCTCTTACATTTAGGTGTTTGATAAATACTGAGTTAAATTTTGTATATGATACAAACTGTACCCAACTTCACTCTTTCGTGTGTAGCTGTTCAGTTCTTCGTGTGTAGCTGTTCAGTTTTCAACTATTTGTTGAGAAGTTCAAAAACTTTCTAAGAATAAAATGAGAATCCACTCTGTTATTTTAGTTGGTGGTACTACCACCACTACGAAATACTTAAGGAGGGCTTAGTAAGTATCAGGCACTGTGCTACACTGTATGCATGCATGAGCTTATTTGACTAAAGGAAATGTTATATTATAATGAATAAGGTTACTCATATGATGAAAAAGCCACAAGGCCATTCCAGGAAAAGGCATCAAGCTCTTTAGAAAAGCCCCAGGCAATTTGGTACATATGTTAAACAGAAGGGATAAGGGAGAGAAAACTCCAACAGGTATGGCTCAAGAGACGCCATAACATGAAAAATCTTGCACGTCAAACTAAACAGTTTAGCTTTTACCCTCAAACTAACAACATTTTTTTTTTGTTTGTTTTGAGAGAGTCTTGCTCTGTCACCAAGGCTGGAGTGTGCTGGTGCAATTATAGTTCACTGTAACTTTGAACTCGTGGGCTCAAGCAATACTCCTGTCTCACCCGCTTGAGCAGTGAGGATTACAGGTGTGTACCACCATGCCTGGTTAATTCTTTATTTATAATTTTTTGTAGAGATGGGGTCTCACTATGTTACCCAGGCTGGTCTTGAACTCCTGGCCTCAGGTAATCCTCTTGCCTCAGTCTTGCAAAGTGCTGGGATTATAGACATAAGTCATAGTGCCTGGCCAACTAATAGAGAGTTTTTAACAGTACAGAAATGTGATAAAACCGTTACTCTTAAATTTTCAGACTGGTGGGCATGTGAAAACTGAATAGGAAAATAGGAAAAGGATGAAATTGGAGGCAAGAAGATACTTGAGAGCCTATTTTTGCAATCAAGGAAGCAATGCTATAGCCTGAAAAAAGGCAGAGCAGTGGATTCACAGAGATGGACTAGGCAGGCAACACAAACAACAGAGTTTGCTGACTGAAAAAAGGGATGAAGGGGAAGAATAAATCAGAGACGACACCTAGATCCTGGAATTTCGAACACGTTGAGTTTGAAATGCTTGAAAGAATCTATTCAGAGATATCTAAAAGGCAGTTAGATTCACAAGACTAAATCTCAGAAGAGGCATTTTGACTACACAGTTACAGAGATATCGCTTAGAAAAATAGTAGAGACAAACAGAAAAGAAATAAAGGGACAAAAATTTACAAAGTTCTCCTTCTAATAATCCTATTATTTCACGGTTAAAAAAAATACAAATATTGGTTATTTTTTTCCCTCTAAATGTGCCCTGTTTGTACCATTTATCTAGTGAAAATACACTACAAAGAAAAAGATAATGGTAATAATTTTCACCCAAAGATAGGTAATACATAGTACTGAAATTTTGTTCTTTATACTTGGCTACAAGAAAGTCAATTACAAGTTGGTTTAGTTTCAGAAATGAATAATTTATCAATGTTCAACGAGCATGTTGTTTCAAAGATCATTTGTTAAAATAAATTACTTAAGGCCAGGCGCGGTGGCTCACGCCTGCAATCCCAGCACTTTGGGAGGCCGAGACGGAGAGATCACGAGGTCAGGAGATCGAGACCATCCTGGTTAACACAGTAAAACCCCGTCTCTACCAAAAATACAAAAAAATTAGCTGTTGTGGTGGCGGATGCTTGTAGTCCCAGCTACTCAGGAGGCTGAGGCAGGAGAATGGTGTGAACCCGGGAGGCGGAGCTTGCAGTGAGCTGAGATCGCGCCACTGCACTCCAGCCTGGGTGACAGAGTGAGACTCCGTCTCAAAAAATAAATAAATAATTACTTTAAGTCTAAAATGTTAAATATAAAACAAAGAAAACTGAGAAAGAGACTGAGAAAGAAAACTGTCAGGTACGTTATTTTAGTGAAAGTTCAATTTCTAAAATATCACTCACTATAATAACTTTAAGCATTTTCATTTAGATGTTCAGTTACATTTACTTACCTAACAGGTTCATAAGGTTGATCACATATGAAGAATCCTCTTCTCTGGAGTTGTATAATATCTCCTTTTTTCAAATCCTTAAGGCAGGGATCCCCTAGCATTAGTTCCTCATGCTATAAAGATGATATAAAACCAAAGTACACTTTCTCAAAATCAGAATAGTAAAACAACTCTAAAATGCAAGCAGTTTCCACTAACTAAAATATTCCCATTTTAAACAGATATGTTAAGAAGCTCACTACTTGAGGACACACAATGAAATGGTGAAGTGTTAAAATAAATGACAATTCATCACATTTTTAAAAGTAAACATTCATAAACTGGCCTCAAAAAACATTTTAAATAACTTGACTGGCATTCCTGAAGAAATAATTTTCCTGCTATAAATATGAAATATGATGCAAGGAGCACGTAATAGACTTAGCTGAAAGGCATGCTGGCGTAGCGCTTAAACACAAGGGTCAGATTTGAATCCCAACTCTACTATTTACTGTTTGTCCTCAGGTAAGTTAATTAACCTCACTGTGCTTCAGTTTCTATCATTTATAAAATGGAAACATTACTTACATCTTTTTTTAATTTTTATTTTTTGGTAGAGCCTGTTGCCCAGGCTCGTCTTGAACTCCTGAGCTCAAGCAATCCACCCACCTTGGCCTCCCAAAGTGCTAGGATTATAGGCATGAGCCACCATGCTCAATCAATTTACATCTTTTGATTTAAATAAAATTCTACACATCTTATCCATTTTATCTGAGGATCTGAAATATATAAAATTTAATTCTAAAGAAAAATTTAAAAGATGAAATACGGTTTCTTTGGAAGGTTACCTTACTGTTCTTGTTGACATACTGCTTAAAATCCTCATCTTTTCCTAGCACTGGCTTTGTGATCAAGTGCTCATAAGTGACACAGATTGCTGGAACAGGAAGAGCATGTGTAGTTTCTGCAAGCCAAGTGATCTTAGTGGTTTTCTTGTAGTCTTTGTTTTCCAAATTCAGCTTTGCATCAAGAGATATGATTTTTCCATCTGTATTTCTAAATAAAAGATTAAAAGTATTCAAAGAAATATTAACCACAGCTGCCATAAATTCACTTTATTCTATAATAATTATTTTATATTATTGAAAAATAATTTGTTTTATTTTGTAATAAATGGATAAGAAATTTTCTTTGGAAAAATTCCAAATTAAACATTTATTTGAGCTTCTAATATGCCAGACATATACTGGTTAATACATAAATACACCATAATCACTGCCATTGTGATACTAATAATCAACTAGAGAACAGATTCACATATAATTGATGAGGAACATGTAAATATTTATTAACTTAAAGTCACCTGCATTAAGCATTATAAAATCTGAATTACTATGTTTAAAAACATTTGGCAGTTACTTGCAATCATATGTAATAACAGTGCAATTAAGATTTCCGAGTTTGCATAAATCAATCTTCAGCATACTATGTTTCATTTACAGAATCTGAAGATCAAATTCATAAGTTTAGCACATTATAGTAACTAGAAAGTCAAGTTCATTATTAACCAATTTTAAAGTAAATTTTAGTATAAAGATTATCTTATACATATAAATTCTGTCTAAAAGATCCCCATGTCAGGCAACTGTATAGAGTCCCTTTTCATCATGTAATTTCTCACTAAAGCATTACAACTATTTTTTATATCCAGATGTTGTAATTTTCATCACCACAAATAAAAGACATCTTGATAGCCTGTTAATAAACTGAAGCGTATATGGAAAAAAACTTAATTTGTGTCCAGAATTTGCAGTAGCTACGTCTGGCAGATTTACCAGTCAGCAACATGTATAAGTCTGAATTTGATAATGTTTAATAAGTAAATACAAATAAAATGCTTTTCTCCCATGTTTATTTGAAAACAAACAAGAAGTTCTTACTTGTGTATTTTTGTAATGTTGAGGTTGCCCCAATTTATAAATGTAACCATCTCACCCTCTGAAAAAGTCTCTGCATCAGCACCTTCAACAAAAACTTTGGGACTATACCACACAGGCTTCAAGCCAACCTCAGGATTCTGATTGACAAAGAAAAGCAGAGTGTCTGTTGAAACAACAACTTATTTAACCCAGTATGCAAATTTATAAATTCATTCTATTCTTTAACCACACAAAAGTCTTCTGTGTTACTAAACTGTTAGCAGTTCATTGCTGTATTAGGAAGAAAATGCTTTACTCTTTCTCCATCTATGTATTTTAACATAAACGTATTCCCAATTCTGTTCTTACCATTTAAACAATACATACTTGGCCTCAGTAGAAATTAACAGTTTGAATTCCAGCTCTGTCACATCAGATCAGCAACCTGACCACTAATATTAATGAAATTAGATAAGGTAGCCTGCCCCTAAGATTACTTCCAGCCTAAAATAATCATTCATTGATTTCATAGCTAAGACAGTATAATTTATCTCTTAGTATCTCTTCAACTAGAATCTGCTCCCTATCCTTAGAATGTCACTGCTTCACCAGGTGCGGTGGCTCACACCTGTAATCCCAGCACTTTGGGAGGACGAGGTGGGCAGAGCACGAGGTCAGGAGATTGAGACCATCCTGGCTAACATGGTGAAAACCTGTCTCTACTAAAAATACAAAAAGTTAACAGGGCATGGTGGCACATGCCTGTAGTCCCAGCTACTTGGGAGGCTGAGGCAGGAGAATCACTTGAACCTGGGAGGCAGAGGCTGCAGTGAGCCGAGACTGCACCATGGCACTCCAGCCTGGGCGACAGAGCGAGACTCTGTCCCAAAAAAATAAATAAATAAAAGATTCTCACTGCTTCTGCGGCAAAAGAGAAAATAAGTCATTCTTGACTAGTGGCTATGGGACATTATAGGACAACAGATGCCACCTGGAGGAAATTATGGGCCTTTGAGATTTTAGAAGACAAACTTTAAAGAAAATATTATCTATATAGATATAGATAAGTAAATTTTCTGCCTTTCCAGTGTGCATGATATGGGAAGAAAAAGAGATGAGGAGAATAAAAAGTGCCATAATTTCAGTTTTTACTTGGCAGAATTTTTTTTTAAAAAGTGCAAGAAGGCCTTTTCAAATAAACATTAACCAGCATGTGTTTAACAACTGTTCAATGAATTCACCAATGTATTTGAGAAAAATCAGTATGTTTTAACAGCAGATAACATATTAAGCTTAGAATAGAATACTAACAGGTTAAATATAAAACACTTTGCGAGGGAAATGTTATATGAAAATTCCACAGAGCAAACTGAGTAATCCAGTCACAATTTAAGAGTGTGCTTCCTTAACAATTAGTTCTTATTTTTAGCAATGAGCAGTACTTAGTGATTTAATTTTTTAAATTTTATTTGAGGTAGGGTCTTGCTCAGTCACCCAGGCTGCAATGCAGTGGTATAGTTATAGCTTACCGCAGCCTTGAACTCCTGAGCTCGAGTGATCCACCTACCTCTGAGATTACAAGCAGGAACCATAATGCCTGGCTAATTTTTTTATTTTTCGTAGAGACAGAGTCTTGCTACGTTGACCAAGCTGGCCTCGAACTCCTGGCCTCAAATGATCTTCCCACCTCCACCTCTCAAAGTGCTAGGATTACAGGCATGAGCCCCCAGCCTAGTAATTTAATCTAACCTATCTGACTACAACTGTCATTTTAAAAAACAAGCACTCTTCAAAACTTTTATTCTCATGATTCAAATTTTAAAATATTCAGTATGCTTCAGATTTATGCTAACTGTACAGTAGGTGATATGGCAGATCAGATACTACTACTTACCTGGTCAAAACAATCAGATGTAAAGAAAGGCAAACCCAAATCAATCAAGTAAACACACACCCCAAATCTTATTAGGATTCAAATCTTTCAAATTAAAAAGTAGCTAATGACATACATGGGGAGACAATCAATCATATAAGGCTACAATTCAGAATATGTATAGCTCTTTGCAATGCATATCATCTTATATGTAGGTTAGTTTACCAACATAGTTATAAGCTTGGTTACTAGTATATGAGTTAGTCTGTGAACGTAATTTTCAGTATATAATAACGTTTTTTATAGACAACTTGTAAAAGCTGAAATAAAAGAACTCTTTCACCAGCCTAGACAACATGGTGAAACCCTGTCTCTACAAACACCAGCCTGGGCAACATGGTGTAACCCTGTCTCTACAAAAATGTACAAAAATGAGCCAGGTGTGGTGGCATGAACCTGTAGTCCCAGATATTCAGGATGCTGAGGTGGAAGGATCACTTGAGCCCAAGATAGAGGATGCAGTGAGCTGAGATCATGCACCAGAGCAAGGATCATCTCAAAATTAAAAACAAAACAAACAAACAAAAAAACTTGTTTTACTTCAAAATTGTCAATTAAGCAGTCATGAGAATCTGGGATGACCATGGCTTAACAAAGAAGTACTCTATGGTACTTGTATTTAAGATTTCTATTCAGGGCGGGACACAGTGGCTCATGCCTGCAATCCCAGTATTTTGGGAGGACGAGGCAAGCAGATCCTTTGAGGCCAGGAGTTCAAGACCAGCCTGGCCGCCAACATGGCAAAACCCCATCTCTACTAAAAATCCAAAAATTGCCAGGTGTAGTGGTGCACACCTGTAATGCCAGCTACTCAGGAGGCTAATGCATGAGAATCACTCGAACCCAGGAGGCAGAAGTTGCAGTGAGCCAGAATCATGCCACTGCACTCCAGCCTGGGCCACAAAGCGCAACTGTCTCAAAAAAAAACAAGAAAAAAAAATTCTATTCAGAATTTAGATGGACACTTCACTTATACTTTCCAAACAGAGGAAATGGCAGTGTAAGAGACTCTGAAGTCAAGCTGTGATTCCACAACAGTAGGTGTAATGTTTTGGCTTAAAGACAAAGGTGACAGTGAATACCCTAGTTAATAGAGAATGCGCCTCAGATTCCATATAAAGATAGGAGTTTGAATTATAACTCATCTTTCAGAATTACTCTAGGAAGAGATAAATTCTTATTACACACTAATATGCTAACTCTATAGAATAAAAAATAAGCACCAACTGGGCATAACAGTTCTGTGTGATGTACTGTGGATTGTTACTAAAATAAACTTCTTTAAGGCAAAAAATCCACAAAAAGTTTTACTTCAATTAGTGTCAAATCCCGACAAACAATGTTGAACAGAAAATCATCTTGGCTGGGCGCAGTGGCTCACGCCTGTAATTCCAGCACTTTGGGAGGCTGACGCAAGCAGATCATGATGTCAGGAGATTGAGATCAACCTGGCCAACATGGTGAAACCCCGTCTCTACTAAAAATGCAAACATTAGCTAGGCGTGGTGGCGGGTACCTGTAATCCCAGCTACTCAGGAGGCTGAGGCAGGAGAATCGCTTGAACTCGGGAGGCGGAGGTTGCAGTGAGCCGAGATCGCCCCACTGCACTCCAGCCTAGAGCTACAGCGAGACTCCGTCTCAAAAAAAAGAAAAAGAAAAAAAAAAATCATCTCAAAATCATGCCATTGCCATGAAAGCACATTTTCCTTTTTATTTCCTGCTCCTTCTTTTAGCAGAGAGAAACACATTGGTGAAACTGTAAGAGTGACCTTTGGGTGTTTGGCTACTTCTTTCATCTCCTCCTGAGCTTCAGGTACATTCACTGGGATCACTTCTTTCTTCAGTAATGCAACATATCGTGGAGCCACTGGGTCAATAACCTGCAACAAATACATCCTCATGTTAAAACACTGAGATATCTTATAGAGCACTATAAATAAAATAAATAATAGCACAGGAATACTAACTGGCATTTTTGTTACTGCATTTACTAATTTTTTTTCATCTGTTAACTCTTTTCTGATATTTACCATCAAGCAGAAAAAAGAGAAACAACTGTAAACCAAGACTACACGAAGGATTTAGACTTCTTTCACAAGAATAGCTACTGGCAGGCGAAAAGAAATCAATTAAAGAATAATATTAGAGTTATTTTGAAAATAATTTTAAGATCTGATATTAGAAGGTAAGGAAAAGTTATCCAGTGGGGTTGTATCTTAATCCTAAAGGTAAATGTGATATTTAATTTTATAGCTTGGAGAAGTCCATTTTAAGAGAATACAGATATTTTTGTTTCAGTATTGTTTTCTTTAATCAGCGTTAGGGTAACACATCACCGTCAAAAGCAGAATAGCATTCGGTCACTATAATAAGGCAATTCTATAGATTAAAAGTATAAATGGTATTTCTACTATATGCTATATATAGAGGTCACTATATATAGACCAATATATTCTCAGTATATTCCCAGTACCTAGGCTAGGGCCTGTCTCATATAGGTTATCAATAAATATTTGCAGATTGACTGAATAAACGGTCATACACATTATGCTCTAACCTACTCTACTTCTAAATCAGTAGTAGCATCCCCTTCTGGAGCTGATGTATTTTTCTCACTTCACAGTTCAGTGTAAAATTAGTCATGATGACCAATCACAAGAGCAATGTTTAGACACTATATATAAAGCACATGTGAGAAAAATGTATATGAAAGCAGAGTCAAAGAGCTAAGTAATACAAGTTATTTTTTCTCATTAGAAGAATGCAGAAAATGGTGGTGTAATTAAATTTGTTTTTATTTTTCCATTGTTACCATTATTGGGTCGGTTTTTTTGTCAGTGTTGAAGATAGTTTTTAGCTTCTGAAAAGAATATCATGGAAATTCTGAATGAACTCAGAGAGGAAGCCATCGTCAGAGAGGTCATTCATGCAAAGTTTGAAAAGCTATTTAACTTCTCCTCATCTGCTAATCCTCATCTGCTTATATTTCATGCTAATACTAAATCAGTACCAGCCTTTCTCAAGTTTACTGTTTCATTCCTTCCTCAAGGCTTAAAGGTCATTCTTATCAGTTAAGGATTTCCCCTTTCAGCTTCTACTGGGCTGGAATAATCAAAGATTTAATTCATGACTGGCTACTCAGCTCAGCATTTAAGTCAGTAAGATACAATTTCTTCAAAAAAGCTGAAACAAGACAACCCTGCCAGAGAAACTTAGTTCATTGCAGCTGCTTCCTCAGCTGACAAAAGGAACAGAAGAATGTTTCCTATACTTGACTAATTTTAATCATCACTTGGGGCAGTTGTCATCACAGATTCTGAGACAACTTACCGCTGAAAAAATTATAATTTTAATGGTCTGAAGTAAATTTCAGAAATCTAATTTTTAACAAGCATTCCATAGGATGGTTAGGATCAGGCATATTTGGGAAACTTGGATTAAAAGACTTAAAAGGTATTTTTAGCTCTAAAAATATGCAATTCTAAAAATCTCTGGATCAGTGGTTTTCAAATTACTCCAAAGCATCCTAAAGATTTCAAAGAGGTGCCCTGGTAGCACTAAGTGGAGGTGGAAGGACCAGAGGGCCTCCTGATCCCCTTCACATACTTCAACCAGAACAGCTATGTTTTTGTTTTATTTATTGGGGTTTAATTTTCAAGAAAACTTTCACTGGAAGGAAGTCTCCTTATTTGCGGAGTGGTGAGAGAAGTCTCCACATACTTTATTAGCTGGGAACAGATGGAAGGGGGTTGAGATGAGAGTTCGGGAAAACTATATTATACTACTGAAATACACACATTTTAAAACTAAAGCAGTCAATAAGGGTTCATAGAGATTGATAACAGCTCTCAAATGAACATCTTAAACCTGTGACTCTTCTGCCTTGACTGAAAAGTTAAAATCTTAACACTTAAGTAAAAGCAAGAAGAAAATTAGTGAGGCTAATGCAAAGTAAGCTCTTGAAATGTCTCCTACTACTATCAAGGAAAAAACTATTTATAGATATATTCCATTTAACTATGATACAGAAAAATAAAGTACTAAATTCCTATCAAGATGAAAACTCAGGCTAAGAAAAAAAGGATCACAGTATTGTCGAAGGGATACTGTGATAACTAATCACATGTCTCCTTTCCCGTCATCCATTTCTCCCTTTTCTTTACCATGTACAGTTCACTCCTAAAATAAGGCTCTTTCTCCAAAGAATCATGCAAACAAATCTAGTTATTATTATTTTTTTTTAAACAGAAGCTGCTTAAAAAAAAAAAAAAAAAAAAAAAAAAGCTAAGTTAGTTAAGAGTAGGAGAATGTCCAAAGAATGATGATTTAGCTCTGCAAGTAACATTTAACTTCACAACTCCATGGCGCTAAATTTTGTTAACCGATGCTTCACTTAAATCTTGCCTGCAGAGCTTGAGAAGAAAGACAGAGCAAGCTAGAAAACAACAAAGCAGTAATTAGAGGTTGAGAGTGCCATGAACTCTAAATAAGAGGGATATGTACCTTAAGAGTTGAAGGGAATGGGTTTCAGTGTATGAAGACATTATGAAAGTCAGCAATAGAAACAAAAAGTAATGATCAGAATGATTTCCTTTTCACTACCAGTTGTCTAAAAACAATACTACGTTTTAAAGACAGTGTTTAATGATTAAAGATCTCGCAAGATTTAGGAGAAAAAAAGCAGACTGAAAATACTCATCAACTTTCACCCTTTCCCAACCGCCCACTTAAAAGAAATAAAAGGTTTTGTTTTGTTTAAAGGCACAAATCCAGAAGGATTAATACAATAAAAGAAGAGAAGGCTGGGCACGATGGCTCACGCCTGTAATCCCAGTACTTTGGGAGGCCGAAGTGGGCGGATCGCCTGAGGTCAGGAGTTCGAGACCAGCCTGACCAACATGGTGAAACCCTGTCTCTACTAAAAATACAAAATTAGCCAGGCATGGTGGCAGGCACATGTAATCCCAGCTACTTGGGAGGCTGAGGCAGGAGAATTGCTTGAACCCAGGAAGTGGAGGTTGAAGTGAGCCGAGACTGCACCACTGTACTCTAGCCTGGGCGACAGAGCGAGACTCCATCTTGAAAAAAAAGAAAAAAGAAGAGATAACAGCAACAAAATTCTGGAAGCTGAAAACATAGAAGCATCCCCTCTCCACTCCATATAACCAGGCAACAGCCTCTCCTCTACCTTGACAAAAGAATGGAAGTTTACTCTGTGAATAAGAGGGTATCTAGATCCTGGCAGATACCAAAAAGAGCCAAAGGAAAGGGTACTGCACGAGAGACAAGAGGAATAAGTGAATGTATGATAGTAGATGTATAAAACCCTCAGCAGTCTTCTCCCATTTGACTCCAAAACCTGGCAGCCAGATCTTCACACTTCAGGAAGGCGATTCAATGAAGCCCCTCTGGGAAAACTGCCTAATCCTTGGGAAAAGATATAAAATTACTGACATGGAATTTCTCCAACAAACTAGCCCAGCCAGATCATTGCATAGTGAAGCTCAGTTGAAAGCCCAACTCTCATTCTTCAGGCTTCCGATCACTCTTTATTTCCCCACATTAAACATAAGCAGATAACCAAGGCTCTAACCAGACATCTGAGAAATGCCTTTAATGTGAAAGAAACCAAAATAAACAAACTGGCGAGAAGAGACACTACTCTGCAAAAAACCCTACTAATAATACCATGAAATAAGAATAGAAAGTTATTTTGAAAATTCAGAGAAGAGAAACATTGGAACTATAATAGCATAAATAAAATTCAACAGAAAGGTGGGAAGATAAAAATTAAGTAGATCTGTGATAAACCAAAAGACAAGAAGGAAAATAAGACAGAAAACAAAACGAGGGTACCAGTCCAGGAGGCCCAGCATCTTCCCAAGAAGAGTTCCAGAGAGAAGAAATATGTAATAGAGAAGAAAGAAAAAGAATACAAAGCCAGGCACAGTGGCACACACCTGTAATCCCAGCACTTTGGGAGGCCGAGGCGGGTGGATCACGAGCTCAGGAGTTCAAGACCAGCTTGGCCAAGATGGTGAAACCTCATCTATACTAAAGCTACAAAACTTAGCCAGGTGTGGTGGCAGGCACCTGTAATCCCAGCTACTCAGGAGGCTGAGGCAGTAGAATCGCTTGAACCCGGGCAGCAGAGGTTGCAGTGAGCCAAAATCGTGCCACTGCACTCCAGCCTGGGCGACAGAATGAGACTCCATCTCAGAAAAAAATAAAACAAAAGAGAAAAGAAAAGACAAGAGAAAGAAAATAAATGACAGAAAGGGAAAGGGAAAGGGAGAGAATTCAAGAAAATTTCCCAGAACTGAAGGAATGAGTTTCCAGACTGGAAGCCATATGTTCTTCCAATGGATGTGGATGGAAACAGACCCTCACCATGGCCTATCATCACAAAATTTCAAACAAAAAACACAGGTCAGACACAAGGTTTCAAAAATTTTCTTCATCCCATGCTCCCCTTGTCAGGGAGCTACCAGAGGTATAGAGTAGGACTGAGTGTCCAAAGAATGATGTATTACCTTCAGGAAAACAAGAAGGTAATATAAAAAAAAGAAGATCCAAGAATGGGGCAATGTTCTGTAATGTCCATTACAGAACAAAAGCAAAGGGAATCCCTAGGAAGATGAAGAGACCTCGGAAGATAGCTGTGCCTCAGAAGCCAATGGGCCATGAATCCAAATCAGGTTACAGAGCAGCACAGAAGCCTCTGGCAGAGATGTCTCCAAAATGAAACTCAAAGTACACCTAAGGCATCTGAATATCTTGGTGGGAAATTTCCACATCTTGTGGAGACAGAAAAGTATGCAGGGGTGCTGGGCGTGGTGGCTCATGCCTGTAATCCCAGAACTTTGGGAGGCTGAGGTGGGCAGATCACGAGGTCAGGAGTTCCAGACCAGCCTGGCTAACATGGCAAAACCCCATCTCTACTAAAAATATAAAATTAGCTGGGCGTGGTGGTGGATGCCTGTAACTCCAGCTACTTGGGAGGCTGAGGCAGGAGAATCATTTGAATCAGGGAGGTGGAGGTTGCAGTGAGCCCAAATCATGCCATTGCACTCCAGCCTGAGGCAAAAAAAATTTTTTTTTTTCTTTTGAGACAGGGTCTCACTCTGTCACCCAGGCTGGATTGCAGTGGTGTGATCAGGGCTCACTACGGCCTTGATCTCCTGGGTTCAAGTGATCCTCCCAACTCAGCCTCCCGAGTAGCTGGAACTACAAGCATGCACCACACCAGGCCCAGCTAATTTTTTTTTTTTTTTTTGGAGAGATGGGGTCTCACTATGTTGTCTAGACTGGTCTCAAAATCCCAGGCTCCGGCGCTCCTCCTGCCTTGGCCTTCCGAACTCCTGGGATTAGAGGCATGAGAATCTGGCTTTTTTTCTTTAACAGAAAAACAAAAACAAAAAAAGAAAAATAAGCAAATGAGAGGGAGAGACAAAGCAAGACAATCAACTACAAGCAAACCAAAAAGTTAGGAGAAAAAGGCCACATTATTTATCTTCCATCATGGGAAATCAACTAATATGTCTAAACATAACTAAAAAAGTAGTAACATATTTCATTCAGCAATATAAGCAATAGGCTGGGCACAGTAGCTCACGCCTATAATCTCAGCACTTTGGGAGGCAGAGGCGGATGGATCACAAGGTCAGGGGTTTGAGACCAGCCTGGCCAACATGATAAAACCCCATCTCTACTAAAAATACAAAATTTAGCCAGGCATGGTGGCACGTGCCTGTAGTCCCAGCTACTCGAGAGACTGAGGCAGGAGAATCGCTTGAAACCGGGAGGCAGAGGTTGCAGTGAGCCTAGACTGCGCCATTGCACTGCAGCATGGGCGACAGAGCAAGACTCTGTCTCAAAAAAAAAAAAAAAAAGAGAGAGAGAGAAAGAAATATAAGTAATAAACACCAAAAGAACTATCTAGAAGAAATGAAAGTGCTTTCTCTAGGGAAACTATGAAAGAAGATAGAGGAAAGTGTTGTTCATCTTAACAGACCCTATAGAACTATTTGACTACAGTAAAATATATTTCAGATATCTGAAGTGTCCATGCTTAACTTTATTAAAACTTAAAATCATTAAAAATTGTATTGTTAATGAAAAGTACACCAACGTTAACTTTGCCAGCAAATTCTACTCATATTTATTATTAGTAACTGCAGCAACAGAAAGAACCAATTAACAATTCCTTTATGTATCAAAAACTAAACACGAAAGACCAAAATAAAACAAATTCAAGACACATGCGAAACAAGCAACTATTTCTTGAGGCAAGACATCAGCACCATCAAGCAGCAATCCCAAATAAGAATTTACAGAACACAATCACAGAAACCATAATTTAAAACATGGCATTTGCATGATTTGCCTTATTATAGTGTCCAAGCATCTGCTTTCCAATTAGTAATTAACAATATCAATAGGCAGTGTTCCTCATTTGACTTTAAGAAACAGTTAAAAAAAAAAAAAAAAAAGCTGGATTCAGTAGGACAAAGGAACTGTAATTAATGAAACTTCAATACAATTCAATGAAATATATACTTTTAAAATTCTATGTCCTCGCAGCACACAAGGGAATGCGGTAGAATGGGGTTATCCCAATATTCCCTTTGGCACTAAGAAAACCAGAGGACATGGTTTTTAACACTAGAAATAATGCATTTTCAATACGTTTGTATAAGCAAGTCTTTTATATACATGTGATTGTGCTTCAAAGCCATATAACATCTCAGGTTTTAACATGTAATATGCTAAAAGCTATGTTTAAGGCAAATAAAAGCATTAAGTAATACCTTCTTACAGAGAGCTCGCAGCTTGAAAGCAGAAAAATGAAATGCAGAGTGTTCATAAAAAATTTAAGGAAAAAACTATTACTGTTCCCCATAATTCCAAGTTTGTTTGTTTCAATCACTGTTACTTATTTGGAATAGTTAATAGGCTTAATTAATGCTCTTCATGTATTTAAAAAAGGAAAACATTCCATTTTCCTGAAAGTCTGCAAAATGTTAATATTCTTCACAAACTTTTCTCTACCATGAGCACAGTAATGACTTCTACTTGTACATTATTTGGGACTTAGGCATGAGAAAAGAAGACAGAGGGTTAAAACATATACCTTTTTGTTAAACGACCAGATTTTGTCCCACTCCATGTTCACAACTGAACGTGAGGAGCCCTAAAAAACAATAACATGATTTTAAGGGCAAGAAGTATTAATTAGAACTTTACCTTTATTTCATGCTAAGCATGTTTAGGAAAAAAAAAAAAAAAACTCGATAAATACTTACAAGTTTACTTCCAGTGAAATGTAAAACTCAGTGTATACAAACTAATTTGGTTACCCTTAACAGTTCACTGCAAAGGTTCAGTCTACAGACTGGTCACAGTCAAGTCATATAATTCACTGCTAAAAATACTTCAGCTGCCTTAGTCCAAACCTAGCGTAGGAGTTTAGGACATTTTCAATGTTTCACTATTCAGTGATAAACTTTTCTTCTTTTTTTAAAGTTCGTTAAAAAAAAAAAAAAATCTGCCCTTGGGTCGTAAGGCACAAACAAGGAATAGAAAGAACAACAGAGATAATAAAGACCAAAGGGACAGTAATAGAAGTACCTGAAATTTCAAACAGAGAAGCTGGAAAAGAAACTATAACGCACCTGAGCAGCAATAAACTGTTTCAGTCCTTCAACTGTCATCCCTCTTCTCAGTACACCACGAACCGTAGGAAATCTTGGGTCATCCCTGGAAATATGTACATTTTAAGTACCAGGGAAATGTTGTAATGTGTAGATGTGGAGAGTAGAAGATACTTAATGAATAATAAATTATATTCAGCTTGTTAAACATTTGGCTAAGAGCTGGTTATACGAATTAGGTAGATTGCAATACCAGTAAGCCCAAGTTCAAGGAACAGGATAACTGCTGACTTGTCAAATACTGCAGTAAAATAAATGCACTACTGCAAACAGTAGAAGCACATTTGGAAAAAAAGACACAATGGTGACATTTTCAAATATGGAAATCCCATGCATTAACACATTTTTATTTAATAAACATTTTCAAGGTCCCTATTCCACACAGGACCATGAAAATCAGAAAAACGACGGTATCCTGTCATTCACAAATGAATGTACTTTATAAAGCCCTTTGGAATAAAACAAAATATATGTAGGAAATAAATATTTTGCAGGGATTTGCAAACCTCGGTAAGTATGCAGTAATACCCTTTTAATGGAGCTCAAGATAAACTTTTACATCTTCACTTCGACTCAAGGGTATTTTGACCTTCTTGGGACCTAGCCAAAAAAGAAAAACCTCAGCCTCAGTAGAGAGTAGAGATCAGTAACCAAATACACCAATGACCAGAAAGTCAAAATTATTTTTCTATTGAATGCTAAAACCTGCAGAGGATGTGCCCTCTTGTGTGTTTTTCATTCCATGATCCCCAGTGGGCACTCTATATTTGTGGCATTAAAACAAGAAGCGGAAGCCCTAATGCACTGATTGAGAAGAAGACAAGAACCAAGAATTCTATATGCCTATCCATTCCCCCTCCTCCCAATCGCCTTCCCTATCTCTCAAGCAGTTTAAAAATCACTGATAACGACTACGTCCTTACTTCTTGTCAATTCTAAGTAACATTAAACATACCATCCATCTACTAGTCCTTCATTGACAAACCATGTGAGTTTTCTTTTGGATAGCACTGTGTTGTTCAGATTTAGCCGACTATATTCCCAAATATATGGTTTTCTTATGCCTAAAGCTTCGATAATCCAGTAAAACTGCTCATCTCTGTCATGGTATTCTGTTGTTCTCAGGGCATGCGTAACACCTTCGATGCTGTCAACTATGGGGCAGGCAAAATCATATGTTGGATAAACACTAGAAAAAAAGAAAATAAAAATAAATAAAACATTTTACCCTTTCCCTCTTAGATTAGGCATTATAAACAACAATACTAATTTAAAATGTAATTCTTTACAAGTTAAGAGATTCTTAAAAACCAAAAGGTTTTATGATTCATAATACTCAAAGTATATCAGAACATTATCAGCCTTTGAGAACAATGAGTCAGTTATCAACTTAGCAGTCAAACAAAAAAGCAAATTTGCAATTTAATACAAAATTAGGTATTGGTTTGGCAAACTGTATAATCACAATATTTCTGTAATGGCCAATGTATGGCATGGTAGGAAGCAATAAACAATACATGTAATAATTTTAAGGAAATTTAGCTTTTGAACATCTTTTTTTTTTGAGACAGAGTCTCACTGTCTTGAGTAATCCCTTACTCAAGTAAATCCCTAAGAGTCTTAAAAGTAGTCAAACACACTCAAAAACAGTGGTCCATTCACTGTGTAAAAGAAAAAAAAAAAAAAACGATAAAAGACCAGAAAATCATTACGTTAAAATTACATTTAAGATGAAATAGTTTTAAAAAGTTTCTAAGATAATGTATACAATTTATATGCAGTATCAATTTGAATTAAAAAAATACATACATATTAGTGCAAATATGCTTGCTTTCTTTTTTTTTGGAGACAGTTTCACTCTTTTACCAAGGCTAGAATGCAGCGGTGCGATCTCAGCTCAGTGCTGCCACCACCTCCTGGGTTCAAGTGATTCTCAGTCTCCCGAGTAGATGGGATTAGCCTGGCTAATTTTTGTATTTTTTTTAAAGTAGAGATGGGGTTTCACCATGTTGGCCAGGCTGGTCTCAAACTCCTGGCCTCAAGTGATCCACCCGCCTAGGCCTCCCAAAGTGCTGGTATTACAGGCATGAGCCACTGCACCCAGTCAATGCTTTCCTTTTTGTTTATCTAGAGACAGGGTTTCACTCTGTTGCTCAGGCTGGGGTGAAGTGGCATGATCACAACTCACTGTAACCTTGAACTCCTGGACTCAAGCAATCCTCTTGCCTCAGTCTTCCAAGTAGCTAGAACTACTGATGCATGCCACCATACCTGGCTAGTTTTTTCTTTTTTCTTTTTTTAATTTATTTTTTTGGTAGAGACAGGTTCTTACTATGTTTCCCAGGCTGGTTTCAAACTCCTAGCCTCAAGATCTTCCTGCCTCACCCTCCCAAAGTGTCAGCATTACAGGCATGAGCCACTGTGCCCAGCCATTATACATTGTAACCTTTAAGATACAACTTAATTTGCTACTGCATTATGCTTTGCGATTATTTGATACTGAAAATGTGTATCCAAAGTCACTTTTCCAAATGTATTTAAAGGATTTGCTTAGTAAAACAAGGAGTAATCCTGCTAAAAATAGTATGTATGCACATATAATTACACGCGTGTTTGTCTATATACAGACAGACATGTCAGCACCCATGAGTTTAAAGCTGATTACATCAGCTAACCAAGTAATCATTTACATTTACCATTCTTTTCAGAAGTTTTAATTCAGCATTTATGTGTAGTAGGCTTCTTCAAAGTAGTAAAAAATATATTTTATGGTTTACTTTATAAAGTAGGCTTTTTTTTTTGGACAAGGTCCATTTAAAACAAAGATCTGTTAACCTACAAATCCACATAGAAAACTAATATAAACACATGTTACTTTCTTGTATTGTTCATACTTCTGGAAGTTTTCAATATTATTACTTTTAGGAATCAATTTGTGCAAAGTAGACTCAAAGTTTATCACAGGAAGCAAAGTATCTTCATCTAAAGATATACATCACAGTTTACCTAATCAATACAAAAAAAAGCAACTTTAGGCAGACTCAGGACTTTCACAGATACAAGTGATCTTAGAAATAATGTGGTATAACCTTAATTGACATGTGAGTAAACAGCCCCTGAAAGGCCACCAGCCAGTTAACCCATGAATGAACAAAAGGCTAGGTTTCTTGACTATTTTGCTTCTACTCCATGTTTAAAGATCAAAACAAAAGCACAGAAGGTCACCTAGCATATTGAAGGAGATATACTTACTTGTATTTATTTCCAGTTCTTGGATGTGGTTGAATTTTGCAGCGATAAAGGGTTGGATCTCTCATGCATCCATTGTTACTACTCATGTCAATTTTTGCTCGCAAACAACAGGACTGACCAAACTGGCTCCCTTTTTTCATTTCTTCCCACATTTGTAGATTCTTCTCAATAGCTATAAAATGATAATTATATTACAGTTAACTCATCTGGTGAAACTGAAATTATTCTTATAGTGCTATAATTTGATATAAAATTTCATGTTCTTGTTTTATAACCACCCTGTGTTAGTTTAAAAACACTGTAATAGTTCCAGTATCCAGCACCAAGAGCAAATGCATCATTTTTTAATGAAAGATGTTTCACAATACATTTAGGAAATACAAATATGTTTTAGAAAAGATAACACTAATACATTCCACTCATGTAGTATTTTTTTTTTTTTTTTTTTTTTTTGAGACGGAGACTGGCTCTGTCGCCCAGGCTGGAGTACAGTGGCCGGATCTCAGCTCACTGCAAGCTCCGCCTCCCAGGTTTACGCCATTCTCCTGCCTCAGCCTCCCGAGTAGCTGGGACTACAGGCGCCCGCCACCTTGCCCGGCTAGTTTTTTGTATTTTTTTAGTAGAGACGGGGTTTCACCGTGTTAGCCAGGATGGTCTTGATCTGCTGACCTCGTGATCCGCCCGTCTCGGCCTCCCAAAGTGCTGGGATTACAGGCTTGAGCCACCGCGCCCGGCCCCACTCATGTAGTATTAATTAAGCATAAAAAAAAAGTACAAGGCCTGAAGGCTCCGCTCACAAAGTGTTTCCCTTCCCATCATGGCACGGCCAGCCCCTTCTCTTCTCATCTCCCTCAAATTTAACATTCTGCCTTTAAAGCAGAAGCATTCTCTTCTTTTGCCACCTCATGCCTAAGGGACAGAATGGTTTGGTCCAGCCCTAAGGTCCCACAGGCATTGGCACTACAGCCCGTGCCTGTCTAAAGAACACATCTCAGGCTGACAGTCTGAACTCATGGGCTCCCTGAAAGCCCCTTCATCATCCCAGTGAGAAGCAGGATACTCTTGGATCCAAGAAAATAAGAGGTGATAGAAAACAGACAGTGATACAAGAAAGAAAAGAGTTTAATACTAGAAAAAAGGACTCCATATTCCAAGTGGCAATGGTTCCACCTATATCACAATATCTAGCAAAAACCTGCCCCATATGCATACGAACTGTTAAACAATAATTTTCTGTGGAAGCTACTAGAAATATAAGACAATTGCCCTCAAAGAATCAAGATAGGTCTAAAAGTCCATTGGTTAGCCACCTTTGAAAATGTAGAAAACCTTTTCAAAATAAAAAAGACTCATTCTAACTATTTTAATTTACTAATACTTCCCAAATGTAACACTCAAGATTTAATATAGTGTGGTTCTGACAACATAATTACAGAATGAAAATAGCCCAATTTAGAAGTTCAGAAGAGAAGTCATGAATAAGAAAGATATGCTCTTTAGTCAAGTGACAGTTCAGAGATACAGGTTAGTACTGAGCTTATATTATATATTATATTCACATTTATCCACATACCAAAAGGAAGACTTGGGTGACAACATTATCATCAAACATTGTATTATAGAAAGGCTAAGTATTTAAAGTAAGAAAACTGTAAAATGTTGCAGAAGGAATCCTTCAAATTGAATGAATACAATGCAAAAGACTACACATAATAAGTGAGATATGAAGGGCATATTCACGTGTGGTTGTGATGTTAATAAAACAATAAGAACATAAAGATAGAGAAAGAAAAAAAGATTTCAACACAAATGAGTCATATACCCAAATATGTTTAAACTAGCAGCTTTTCCCTGGCACGGTGGCTCACACCTGTAATGCCAGCACTTTGGGAGGCAAGGTGGACAGATCACGAGGTCAGGAGTTCGAGACCAGCCTAGCCAATATGGTGAAACTCCGTCTCTACTAAAAATACAAAAATTAGCAAGGTGTGGTGGTGCGTGCCTGTCGTCCCAGCTACTTGGGAGGCTGAGGCAGAAAAATAAGTTGACCCAGGAGGCAGAGGTTGCAGTGAGCCCAGATTGTGCCACTGCACCCCAGCCGGGACAACAGAGTGAGACTCTGCCTCAAACAAAAACAAAAACAAAAACAAAAACAAAAATAAAACAAAACAAAAAAACCAGCAGCTTTCACAAAAAAAGAAATCACATTCAACTAAAGGAGCAGAATATAAGAATATCAATTAAAACATAAAACAATGTGCCTTACGGTTTTTTCTATGTTTGGATTCTATCCTCTGCTCACGTTCTGCTTTCATCTGTTCAGCAGGAGTATCATCCACATAAGCCTTTCCTTCTTGAATTAGCTTCTCTGCATACTTCATTATAGTTTCAAAATGATCCGAAGTATAAGTAAATTGATCTGGTTTGATATGCAACATTGCAACATCTTCCAAGATAACCTATAATAAGAAACCAAAATAACCATCGGTATATCTTTTGCAATTTTTCGTGCATTTTCAACCCTTGATACTGCATTTAGGCAAATGTAATATAAACCATCAGTCTTATTTAGCCTGAAAACGGTTCTGGAAGTTACATGATATTAGATCAAAAAAGAAAAAAGAGATAGATACTCATTACATTAGCCTCCAAATTTCCAGCTGAGAAAGCTGATCTCATGATGGAGTTTTCCATTTACTTTGGAAAAGCTGGTCATTACCGGGAGAACTGACAATCATTTGCCCCCTCTTTGAATACACTGCCATACTACTGAATAAAGATAAGAGGCTAGGAAACCTTCACATTTTCCAATACCTACTTAGTGTTTATTTCATTCATAAACTTAAGATTATATGACCAAAAAACCTGCCTCCAGTGACCAATTCATTTAATAAATTGGTATTATAGGAAAACACATCATTCAGGTAAATTCTATAAATGGGGAAAAGAAAAATAAATTTTAAGTTTTTTGGTATGGAAGCTCGACATTTCTTGGCTTAGGTCTCAGACATGGAATATATAGATAGGGAAAAAAGTAGCTATGAGAACAAAATTTATTTTTATACCATGAAGGTATTAGGTAATCCTGTAACTTTAATTAACTTTTCTGACAAAGGGTCATCACTACACTTTTAATTACCTTCTCAAAATCTTCCTTTTCTTTTTCAGGATTTGTGTCATCAAATCTCATGATCAGTTTCCCTTTAAAGTTAACCTGGTAGTGCTGGTTCAGAAGAGCAGCTTTTGCATGCCCAATGTGTAAGTAACTAAAACAAAAACATTTCACAAAGAAACTCATTAACATGTTTTAACTAAATACTTAAACTTAACCTTTTTGAGGAGATGAGAACTAAACAAAAATCCTTCCAATTGGTACCCAAGTCATATTTTATTTTCTAACAAAAAGTACTGTGATAGAAAATCTGACCCTGACAGGAAGAAAAAAAGACTACACCATATATAAAACAATTATAAGAAACAACTTCATATGTAAAATCTCACAGAGGGGACAAGGTATTTACAAACATTGCAACCTTAAGGAGACTCTCCTTTTTCTTTTTATCAAAAAGAATGGTAATTTAATTAAAGTAAAGCTGCTTCAAAATTGTTTCCAATGCTACCTTCTTCCACTGTTTGTCTTTAATAAGACCTGCTACTACTGAGAACTGGGTGCCCACCTATGCCACTGGAGAGAAGCTCTTCTGAGACTGTCACTGTGATGGCTAAATGAAAAGAGCACATGACAATTAGTAAAAGTCACTTTACTTCTCTAGGCTTTGGTTTTCTCAGATGCTAAAATAATTTTTTTTTTTTTTTTGAGACAGAATCTTGCTCTGTCACCAAGACTGGAGTGTAGTGGCACGATCTCGGCTCACTGCAACCTCCACCTCCCAGGTTCAAGTGATTCTCCTGCCTTAGCCTCCCAAGTAGCTGAGACTACAGGCACGCACCACCACGCCCAGTTAATTTTTGTATTTTTAGTAGATACGAGGTTTCACCATGTTGGATGGTCTTGATCTCTTGACCTCATGATCTGCCTGCCTTGGCCTTCCAAAGTGCTGGGTTTACAGGTGTGAGTCACCATGCCCAGCCAAAAGAGTATTTTTTAACTTTAATTTTTTAACTTTTATTTTAGGTTCAGGGGTATATGTGAAGGTTTGTTATAGAGGTAAACTCATGTGAGGGAGATTAAAACTAAAAGAATTTTAACTAAATAATCCCAAAGGTCTCATCAGTACCAACACTCAATGAATCAGAATCTGCAAAAAGACTGTTCTGCTGTTCCTATGAGCAGCTGACAATTGTAAGGAAGAATATAGATCAGAGGCACTGTTGATAATATTACACATCAAGATCCTCCTTCTATCAAGTACATGAGTAAAAGAAAAGATGTTACACCACTATGTTGAAATACAGCTGAGTGGGCTGGAAACAAGGCATGAAACAAGGAAGTTTAATCAGCTTTCACCAACTTGTATTAGTTTCAAATTATAATGATGGTTAGCAGTTGCACAGTTTTTTTATTGTTGTTATTTTTCTGTTGTTTTTTTATTTTGAGACGGAGGCTCGCTCTGTCGACCAGGCTGTAGTGCAGTGGCGCGATCTCTGCTCACTGCAAGTTCTGTCTCCCGGGTTCATGCCATTCTTCTACCTCAGCCTCCCAAGTAGCTGGTACTACAGGTGCCCGCCACCGCACCTGGCTAATTTTTTGTATTTTTAGTAGAGATGGGGTTTCCCTGTGTTAGTCAGGATGGTCTCGATCTCCTGACCTCATGATCCGCTCACCTCAGCCAGCAGTTGTACAGTTTTAAGACAGTTACCTAGTTTCCCACACAGCTTTGATCTCAGTTGACATCAATATGGGAGGGGGAAAAGTACAACCTCTTGTATGAATTTATATCATTTTTAAATCAATCAAGTTTGTAAAAGTCATTAGCATCCCAGATCAATGATTCAACTTTAAGAAGGGCTTGGGCCGGGCACGGTGGCTCACGTCTGTAATCCCAGCACTTTGGGAGGCGGAGGTTGGCAGATCACAAGGTCAGGAGTTCAAGACCAGCCTGGCCAACATGGTGAAACCCCGTCTCTACTAAAAATACAAAAGTTATGTGGGTGTGGTGGTGGGCGCCTGTAATCTCAGCTACTCGGGAGGCTGAGGCAGGAGAATCACTTGAACCTGGGAGGCGGAGGTTGCAGTGAGCCAAGATCACACCATTGAACTCCAGCCTGGATGACAGTGCGAGGCTATGTCTCAAAAAAAAAAAAAAGACAAAAAGGAGGGTTTATACACAAAGGCTAATGCAAACAAGTACAACGCAATGTATTTACGGCTATTCAAAACTTTCTACATATAATAAAGGGCGGTAGGCCGGGCATGGTGGCTAACACCTGTAATCCCAGCACTTTGGGAGGTCGAGGCAGGCGGATCACCTGAGGTCGGGAGTTCAAGACCAGCCTGACCAACATGGTGAAACCCTGTCTCTACTAAAAGTACAATAAATAAATAAATAAATAAATAAAATAAAAATAAAGTAATAAAGGGCTGTGATATCCCCAGATGAAATCTTAGATCAGAAAAGAGACAGTAGGGAAAAACTAACAAAATCCCAAAAAAGGATGAAGTTTAATTAATAATATATTAATATTAGTTCATTAGTTGTGACAAATGTACCACAATAATGTAAAATGTTAATGTTTGGAAAAACTGGGTGCAGGGTACATGGGAACTTTCTGTACTATCTTTGCAACTTTGTGTAAATCTAAAACTATTCTAAAATTAAAAATGTATTAAAAATAAAACTAAATGAAGGGCCATAAATTCCCAGGAAGAAAAATACTGTGATGTACTTTTAACTGAGGGTGTTGTGCCCAATAACATGTTATAACCATTGTCAAGAAGAGACTAACAACCAGTACCTATTATTTTACAGTTAATGTGCCTGGCTTTAAAATAAAGAAATTAAGAAAGGTGATGAGATCAAAACATTATTTCAAAAATGTTATTTCTAAATCTGAAATAATGTCTGCAGGTCTAACAATTCCAAACCCCAAGAAAGCTAAGAGGACTATAAGTCACAAGACAACTAAAATCATCAGTTAAAAAGTCAATCTATATCAGAATAGCTAAACACACACACACACACACACAAAAGAATCATGCTGCATGAGTTAGCAGTGATGCTGAATTGGGCTTCTGCCACATGTAACAGATACATGTAGTATAATTTTTAATTATATGGATTCTAGACCCAGATGGTAGAGGTTTGAGCTTGGCAAGTTACTAAAACGTTGTATGAATCTGTTTCCGAAACCATTTGTGAAACAGAGATAACAATAGTGCCTTCCTTAGAAGGCTGTTGGGATTAAATAAGTTACTATAAGTAAAGCACGTGGTAGCATCCATACATAATAGGTGCTATGTCTATGTTAGCTAAGAATAAGAATAAAAGGCTAAGCCAAGCCTTCTGGCCTTTCATTTAAGACACAGAAAAAAAGAAAAAAATAGTAATTAAAGAAAAACTCTTTAACAGTATAAGAAGAGATGATCAAAATTATGCATAGTAAGAAAAACTAAATACTGATTTATATTCCAAATCTCAAAGCTGTCTCATGAGCATAGTCTCTGAAACTGATATAATTTATAACAAAAAATATTTTATACTGTAAATATACAAACATGGGGAACTCACTATTCCAAGAAGTGACAGTGACATGAAATATGAAAAGATTCAAAAAAGACAAATGTTCAAGTGGTACAGCTACAAATGGCCACTGCCAAAAAAAAAAAAGGTGGCTTTTATAGACAATTAAGGTCACCATACAACAGGACAATCATGACCTCTCATACCAAGTGCACAGTAGCAGAATACTGGACGGCAGGAACCCAGGATGTCTATAGGTATTAAACCATGTAAGGTAAGTATTATTTATAACTGAATCCACTTAGTCAATTACCAATCAACCATTTAATGATCAAGTCTGTGAATTTTCCAGAGTCATCACTTCTGTTTCATCTCCTTCTATCTACCCTTTATTTCACCTACTGAATCAGCAAACATAGAAAAGCAGAGACAAAAATGTGAAATTCTGAAAGTAATTTTACTGTTAATGATGCTTATGAAATAGTTTGTGAAGAAGTATTAAATACAAAGTTAAAATAAAATTGTTTCTGTATCTTCCAGTTTCTACTGTGTACTACATAAGGGTGAGAACTGCATTATGGTGATAGAATACAAAATCTGAAAAAATTAAATTTGGAAATCCTAAATTTGGAAAAAATAATCACCTCAACTATAAAACATGGCAGAACATTTTCCTAATGGTTAATTTTCTAGGTGAGGCTAACTGCTTTAAGAAGAGATATTTTATTATATTAATATCATTGGAAGGACGCTATTATAAAGCTTGTCCAGTATGCTTCAAATAGGATGACAGGTGTGCAAAGACAAAGACTTCATTTTCAGCCCTGGGGAATGGTGGGTAAGGCCTGAAGCAGCCCCAGCCTGGTGACCACTATACAGAACAGTCTTTTTCCCTAATGAGCTATTCAAATACTACTTTCCATGGGTGCCAAGAGAAAAAGGGGTTGGGAAACCTAATGGAAAGAAAGGAATAGGAACAGGGTTTTCAGGACTCCCCTTCCTTTATTTGGGGGAAAAAAATAACTTAAAAACAATGCTGGTTGGGCACAGTGGCGCACGCCTGTAATCCCAACACTCTGGAAGGCCGAGGTGGGCAGATCACGAGGTCAAGAGATAGAGACCACAGTGAAACCCCGTCTCTACTAAAAATACAAAAAAAAAAATTAGCCAGGCATGGTGGTAGGTGCCTGTAGTCCCAGCTACTTGGGAGGCTGAGGCAGGAGAATGGCATGAACCCAGGAGGCAGAGCTTGCAATGAGCTGAGATCGTGCCACTGCACTCCAGCCTGAGTGACAAGAGTAAGACTCCTCAAGAAAAAACAAAACAAACAAACAAAAAAATGCTATCCTAACTTCAACTGCTAATTAAAAGGACTGCTCAGGGTACAAACACAAATCTAATTAAATGAAAGCCCAAAAATCTAAAACTAAAAATGAAATTTAAGGTTTTTTATTTGTGGATATTTTGTTAATTACATTTACAGTTCTGTCAGGATAAAATTAAAATGTCTCTTTCACTAAGTTCACAAACTAAAACTACAAATTAAATCAACATTAACAATAATGTAAAAACTATTAAGATGTTTAGAATTTTACCTATCACAGGCCGGGCACGGTGGCTCAAGCCTGTAATCCCAGCACTTTGGGAGGCCGAGATGGGCGGATCACGAGGTCAGGAGATCGAGACCATCCTGGCTAACACGGTGAAACCCTGTCTCTACTAAAAAATACAAAAAACTAGCCGGGCGAGGTGGCGGGCGCCTGTAGTCCCAGCTACTCGGGAGGCTGAGGCAGCAGAATGGCGGGAACCCGGGAGGCGGAGCTTGCAGTGAGCTGAGACCCGGCCACTGCACTCCAGCCTGGGCGGCAGAGCAAGACTCCGCCTCAAAAAAAAAAAAAAAAAAGAATTTTACCTCTCACAATTAAAATCTTACGTTCTTCTATAATATTAACCTATTAATACTTTAAGTATTTAAGCACTGTTTTAAAGCTTTCCCACTAAATACATTCAATTATAAATGTGAGTTACATTTTCTTACCCACTAGCCTCTGGAGGAAATCTGACGGTAACCTTTCCCATCTCCGCACCTGGAAGCTCAACAAATTTCCCAACATCTTGCTTTTTCTCAGGTGCCTGAAAAACACAACCACCATCACAACAAAAAGTCTTATGGTTAAATGTCTAAGAACACACTCATTCAACAAATGTGCCAGGCACTACACACACTGGTTATGAAAAACATGACGACTAGAACATCATCCCTATACTTGAGGGTGCAAAATCTGGATAAGAATATAACTAAAACCAAATACCAGTAATAGAGATATGTTCAGGGTGCTGTTAGATCACTCAGTTGAAATTAATCAGCAATATCTAGGTTTATCAAGAAAAGCTTAAAAGGAGTTAAGAAACAAGCTGGACCTCAAAGATAAGTAGAAATGTATCAGATGGAGAGTATATGGGATGCTGGGTACAGTGGTTCATGCCTGTAATCCCAGCACTTTGGGAGGCCAAGGAGGGCAGATTACCTGAGGTCAGGAGTTTGAGACCAGACTGGCTAACATGGTGAAACCCCATCTCTACTACAAGTACAAAAATTAGCCAGCCGTGGCAGCGTGCACCTGTAGTCCCAGCTACTCAGGAGGCTGAGGCAGGAGAATCGCTTGAACCCAGGAGGCGGAGGCTGCAGTGAGCCGAGATCGTGCCACCGCACTCCAGCCTGGGTGACGAGCAAAACTCCGTCTCAAAAAAAAAAGTAGTGCAATGTCCATGAAAAGTTAGGAATGCATATTGGGTGGGTAAGGAAGGAAGCTGAAATAGATTAAGTCAAAAACACAGAGGACCTTTTAAGTTTGGCTTTTAAGTTTTAGGCAATGGGGAGTCAGTCCTCAGGGATAACAGGACCATGGATTTGTGTTTTCTAAAGTGATACCCTGAACTAGAGAAAGATGAGACAAAAGGAAGTTTAGTTATGAGATTATGGTATTAAACCAAGCAAGGAATAATTAGGCCTCAACAAAGTGTGATAGCACCGAAGAAGGACAGAAAACAAATCTACACACATGAGAAGTCATAACAGGGCTCGTTGAGTAAATGTGAAAAACAGTGAAGGATGAGTAAAGATTTGCAGCTAAAACAACCGAGTGGATTGTGCTACCTTTATCCAAGTAGACAGTAGTTTTCAAATTTTACATTAGAAAACCTTAATTAAATCAAAACTTTACAACACATTCCTAAAATGTAAAACAGATTGAAGTGGAGCAAGTCTGGTTGAGAAAAGGACCTTTTGTACTGTGCACTATGTCACGTTTTCCTACAAAATCAATGAAACAGTGCTGCAGAATCCCAGGACTTGATGCTCAATGGTTCAAAAACCAGGAGATTCAGAAGAAAGAAAAAATTGCAAAGGTGTAAAATTATGAGGTTTTATTTATATGGAGTTCGAACTGCCTAAGGGACATATATTGGATGATCAAAATCTTTAGTTATATAAAGATTAGGGCTTTATATAGCTGAACAATTAAAAGTGAAACCAAGACATAAAAATGTCAGATTCTTGCAAGAAGATCCTTTTAAATTTATTAAAAGAAAATCAACTTTATGAGTAGGAATAGTTGTCTTTTCAGACCTAGGGCCTCAGACAGACTGAAATGTCTTTTTTTTTTTTTTTTTTTTAAGAAAGAAAAAAAGGCTTACCACTCGAGCTTTGGTTGTTGAAACGTCCCACTTGGTACCTACTGACTGGAAGGCCTGCTGGGCTTCAAGAAAGCCAAACCAACGTTTTACATGAACTGGAGCTTTGTTCTGTTTCAACTGTTCTTGCCATGAAGCATTTCCTATGAGCAAAGATAAGTTTCAACTATTCAATCCATCTGCAGCTTCAAAAGCAAAGTTCCAGTTGTGACTAACTGAAGTAAATGAGATGGCTTAAAGTTGTGCTTCTAAAGAATATGAAATTTAAGCATCTGGGTATACAATGAAATGTTTTCTAAAACAGTGAGCTCTCTGTGTCCATGAGTTCCATAACCGTAGGTTCAACCAACTGAAGATGAAAAATATTCAAAGCTGGGCGTGCTGGTTGCCTGGAACCAGGGGAGTGTGGATGACTGATTACAAAGAGTCATGAGGAACTTTTGCGGATGGTGGATATATTGATTATCTTGATTGTAACCACAGTTCCACAGGGGTGTGTGTATATATATATACATAAATATAAGTCAAAATTTATCAAATGATACATTTTTAAATAAGTGTGGTTTCCTGTATATCAATTATACCTCAAGAAAGTTGTTTTTGAAAAAATTGGCTTTCCAAGTTGGAAAAAGCATATTCTTACCTGTTGCAAACTAGTTGTAGAAGAAGGAAGTGACTTCTAAGAAAAACCACAACTCCACATCATCCCACTACTCCCTAACCTCCCAATCACACACTCGCTGAGCAATAATGGCTTTTTTTCAAGTCACAGACAAGTGTCTGGAGTAAAATAATAGCTGAAGTAGCAGAGGTGCTAACATAAATGGGATAGGGACTTCTTTATCAGGCACAAGATCAGCTCCAAAGGCAAGAAGGAAGTTGGGGTTGTGAGACAGACGACCGCAGAAAAAGACAGGGAATTCCTGTAGCTGGATAGGAATAAAACAGCCAAGGAGGTCATTCCTCTGTAATAAAGTCCTAAGTTACTGTCTAAACATATATATACATACACATATACATACATGCATACTCAGAAATATGTATAATTCTTATCCAGCAAAATATTAAACGATTAAAACAGAGCATTTTAGGAATTATTGATACCTTTTAGGGTGGCCCAAACACATAAATCTGCTAAACTCAAGGAGTTTCCAACTAAGTATGTTCTCAGAGACAGGCAATGATTGAGTTCATTAATTGCAGACGTAAAGGAATCACATGAAGATAATTTTGTAGCACTGAACTCCAACCAGTGATCAATCTGTGAACATGAAAGATAGAAAAGAAATGTACTCCAACATATAAGAAGAAAGACCATAAAAAAATTCTAGTTAACTAGAGCAACAGTACACTCTTACTATGCTTTTCCTTTCTCAAATTATACAATTTATCATTATGTGGACTAAATTCTGATTGCCTAAAATCTAAAATGGAACTTAAATAAATGCCACATTTATTCTGCTATGCTTTCTGCTTTTTTTTTTTTTTTTTTTTTACAAGAGTGTGGAGGGCACTTCAGGAAAGAACAGGAAAATAAGAATTTGAGAATTGGTGGCAGAAATAAGTAACCAACCTGAATGAACCGAAGAGATTGTACCCAACCAAACAGATTCATTTACTTGAAATATTTAAAAGTTAGTACTTAGAAACCATTCTGTGTACTTTGAATTTTACGAGATTTAGGAAGGTTAGAGCAGAATACAAACAGGAAAAAAAGCAGCATCTAAAAAGCAGTACTGTCATCTACTGCATGACATTTCGGTCAATGACAGACTGCATATATGACAATGGTCCCATATGGTTATAGTTATACTTATGTTGTCTATGTTTAGATATACAAATACATATTGTGTTACAATTGCCTACTGTGTTGAGTATTGTAACTTGCCAGTATAGGTTTGTAGTCTAGAAGCAATAGGCTACACTGTATAGCCTAGGTGTGTAGTAGGCTATCCCATTTAGGTTTTTGTGGGTACACTCTATGATGCTGAGAGAATGATGAAATTGCCTAATAACACATTTCTCGAACGCATCCCATTGTTAAGAGGCACATGATTGTATCAAAAGTTAATTTACTGATATAATTAATTAAACAAGGCATACACTTAGAAAAGAAAATGAGATCCAAACTATGCGTGTTACCCTGGTCAAACTTAACTTTCCTAGGCTTGCTGCCTTATCCATAAAGTAAGAACGTTGGATGAGATGATCTATACAGTCCCCTCTGGCTATGAAATGCTAGGAATCTGTGAAGGCAAAGATGGCACTAAATGCTCCCAAAAGAACAACTGGTGGGGGATTAAACGTTCAAACTTAGGAATTACAAAAAAAGAATTTTCTTGTGACAACAAAAACAAGATGAGCATTCCGTACCTTGGTCTATATAATTAACACTCTGTTAATATCCTTAAGTAGAATAGTTCATAAGCCAACAATAAATGATGAGGTTCCCATAAAAAAACAGAAGCATAAGACAAAACACACACAACAAAATGTTCATTGCTTACCTCAGTATGTTCCATCAGATTACAGCCATATAACCCAGCTGTAGTTGCAACTCTAGCCAAGTAGCGAAGTATGGAATTCACATCTGTGAATATCACATTTCTAGAATATAAGCATGAGATAAAATATTACTGCTGCTCTAGCAAATCAGTAAGTCATGAGACTTACGAAGAAATGTAAAAATGGAAACCTAAATTTACCGTGTATTTTCTACTATAGTAAAAAATAGATCTGCTAATTTGTTTGTTTGTTTGTTTCAGATGGAGTTTCGCTCTTGCTGCCCAACCTGGAATGCAATGGTGTGATCTTGGTTCACTGCAACCTCTGCCTCCAGGGTTCAAGCAATTCTCCTGCCTCAGCCTCCCAAGTAGCTGTGATTATAGGTGTCCACCACCATGACAGGCTAACTTTTTGTATTTTTAGTAGAGACGGGTTTCACGATATTGGCCAGGCTGGTCTTGAGTTCCTGACCTCAGGTGACCCACCCGCCTCAGCCTCCCAAAGTGTTGGGATTACAGGCGTAAGCCACTGCGCCTGGTCTGTTAATTTGTTCTTTACATGTCTATTCAGAGGTGCAAATACGAAAATATAACTGGGATATTAAGAATAACAGTGATTTAAAATAAATCAAGGCTAGCCAGGAGTGGTGACTCACACCTGTAATCCTAGTACTTTGGGAGGCCAAGATGGGCGGATCACTTGAGGTCAGGAGTTTGAGACCAGCCTGGCTAATATGGTGAAACCCTGTCTTCTACTAAAAACACAAAAATTAGCCAGGCATAGTGGCATGCACCTGTGCTCCCAGCTACTCAGAAGGCTAAGGCACAAGAATCGCTTGAACTCACAAGAATCGCTTGAGCTGAGATCACGTCACTGCACTTCAGCCTGGATGACAGAGAGAGACCTTGTCTCAAAAAAAATAAAATAAATCAAGGCAAAGGAGCAAAGAATATATTGCTAATAAAGAGGCTAAGAAGGCAGATCAAACCTCATCCAAACCTATCACAGGCCAGGTGCGGTGGCTCATGTCTGTAATTCCAGCATTTTGGGAGGCCGCGGTGGACAGATCACTTGAGGCCAGGAGTTTGAGACCAGTCTGGCCAACATGGTGAAACCCCATCTCTTCTAAAAATACAAAAATTAGCTGGGTGTGGTGGTAGGCACTCGTAATCCCAGCTACTCAGGAGGCTGAGGCAGGAGAATTGCTTGAACCCGGGAAGTGGAGGTTGCAGTGAGCCATGATGGCACCACTGCACTCCAGCCTGGGCAGCAGAGCAAGACTCTATCTCAGAACAAAACATGAAAAACTACACAATGTTGGTGGGAGTGTAAATTAGTCAAACCACTGTAAAACGCAGTATGGCGATTTCTCAAAGAGCTAAAAACAGAACTACGATTCGACCCAGCAATCCCATTACTGGCTATACACCCAGAGGAATATAGTTCATTCTACCATGAAGACCCATACATGCAAATGTTCACTGCAGCACTATTCACAACAACAAAGATACGGACCTAAATGCCCATCAGTGACAGAATGGATAAAGAAAATGTGGTATATATACACCATGGAATATCATGCAGCCATAAAAAAAAAAAAAAAAAAAAACAAGATCATGTCTTTTGCAGGAACATGGATGGCGCTGGAGGCCATTATCTTTAGCAAACTGACACAGGAAAAGAAAACCAAATACTGCATGTTCTCACTTATAAGTGGGAGCTTAATGATGAGAACATATGAACACAAAAAAGGGAACAACAGACACTGGGGTTTAAGGGTGGATGTTGGGAGGAAGGAGAAGAGCAGAAAAAATAACTATTGGATGGCTTAGTACCCGGGTGACAAAATAATATGTACAACAAACTCCATGACACAAGTTTACCTACGTAACAAACATGCACATGTACCACTGAACCTAAAATAAGTTTTTAAAAAATGAATAAATTTATTTTTAGCAACAAAACAAAAATACTGCAATCATAAAACAACAGGATACTAAAAAAGGAGTATCCAGAATGTAAAAAAACAGAACACTCAGATACTAAAAATGTAATAGCTAATATTAAAAACCTCAATAGAAAAACGGGATAATAAAGTTGAGGAACTTTCCAGAAAGTAAAGAAAAAACAAAAAATGGGCCAGGCATGTTGGTACACACCTGTAGTTCCAACTACTCAGGGGGCTGAGGCAGGTGTATCACTAAGCCCAGGAGTTGGAGGCTGTAGTGTGCTATAATTCCACCTGTGACTATCCATTGCATTCCAGCCTGGACAGCATACTGAGACCTCCATCTATAAAAATAAAAATAAAGAGGCCAAGCACGGTGGCTCACACCTGTGATACCAGCACTTTGGGAGGCCAAGGTGGGCAGATCACCTGAGGTCAGGAGTTCCAGACCAGCCTGGACAACATGGTGAAATCCCATCTCTACTAAAAATACAAAAATTAGCTAGGCGTGGTGGTGCACGCCTGTAATCCCAGCTACTTGGGAGGCTGAGGCAGGAGAATCGCTTGAATATGGGAGGCGGAGGTTGCAGTGAGCCTAGATTGTGCCATTGCACTCCAGCCTGGGCAAGAGAGCAAGACTCCATCTCAAAAACATATAAAAAAATAAAGAGATGGGGCCAGCGCAGTGGTTCATGCCTGTAATCCCAGCACTTTGGGAGGCCAAGGCAGATGGATCACCTGAGGTTGGGAGTTTGAGACCAGCCTGACCAATATGGAAAAACCCTGTCTCTACTAAAAATAGGAAATTAGCTGGGCATGGTGGTGCATGCCTGTAATCCCAGCTACTCGGGAGGCTGAGGCAGGAGAATCACTTGAACCTGGGAGGCAGAGGTTGTGAGAAGCCGGGATCGCGCCATTGCACTCCAGCCTGGGCAACAAGAGTGAGACTCCGTCTCAAAAAAAAAAAAAAAAAAAAAAAAAGAGATGGAAAAAGGTGGTGACAACTTAGAAAAACAAAAGGACTAATCCCAACACCCACATAAACAACAGAAAATGGAGAGAAAAACCTTTTTCAAATCTAAGAAAAAATTTTTTCAATTTCCGAAAGCAGGATTTCCAAGTTTCCACAACGAAAAAGGCAACAAAATGCCCAGCAGAACAGATGAAAAATAGACCCAAACTAAAGCATATTATTGTAAAATTTGAGAATACTGACTCCTAAGGGAAGATTCCTCCAAACTTCCTGAAGTCACATAGAAAAGTTCAAAACTCAGAAAGTTTCAGAAGAAAATTACAAAGCAAACAAACAGCAATTATTCCATGGAAAACTAATAGTTTTACATGAAAAGCAATTATACCATGTGGCTCAGCAGTAAATAAAACTTACATGGTCATTATAATGTAAATACAGAACAGTAATCAAATGACAATTATGGTACAACTACACTGGGAGAAAGGGGGAGATAGAGAGCAGAAGTTTATGAGTATGGGGTGACTGTGTGTACGGAATGGCAACAGGGGAAAGTGTTTCAGCTTTATCTTTTTTTTTTTTTCTTTTTTTGAGATGGAGTTTCACTCTTATTGCCCAGGCTGGAATGCAATGGCACAATCTCGGCTCACTGCAACCTTCACCTCCCAGGTTCAAGTGATTCTCCTGCCTCAGCCTCCTGAGTAGCTGGAATTACAGGCATGCACCACCATGCCAGGCTAGCTTTGTACTTTTAGTAGAGGTGGGGTTTCTCCATGTTGGTCAGGTTGATCTCGAACTCCTGACCTCAGGTGATCCATCTGCCTTGGCCTCCCAAAGTGCTGGGATTACAGCTCCCAAAGTGTTGAGCCACCACACCCAGGTCAGCTTTATCTTTTCTTTTCTTTTTTTTTTTCCTTTTTTTTTTGAGACAGGGTCTCCCTCTGTCATTCATGCTGGAGTGCAGTGGCGCGATCTTGGCTCACTGCAACCTCTGTCTCCTGGGCTCAGGTGATTGTCCTGCCTCCGCGTCCCAAGTAGCTGGGAGTACAGGCGAAGCCACCACACCCAGCTAATTTTTGCTTTTTTTTTTTTGTAGAGACAGGATTTTACTACGTTGCCCAAGCTGGTCTTGAACTGCTGAGCTCAAGCAATGCACCCGCCTCAGCCTCCCAAAGTGTTAGGATTACAGGCGTGAGCCACCGTGCCTGGCCCAGCTTTCTCTTTCTTAGTGGAAAGATATTGTCTAAAACTGGAAAAATAAGGAGAAACAATACTAGAATGTTAAAGACAGAGGTCAATACAAAAGAATCAGCTCAAAAGAGTTGAAATGTTTGTTCCTATAGAGGGAAAATTAGAAGATGGGAGGTGAATGGTGCTTTTTACTAAAATACTTACAGCACTATGCCGCTAAAGTATTTGCATATGTAGCTTTCGTTTTTTATTTCATTTTTTAGAGATGGGGTTCTACCTCTATCACTCAGGCTGGAGTACAGGGCACAATATTGGTTCAGTACACCCTTCACCTCCCAGGCTCAAGCAATTCCCAAGCATCAATCCCCCAAGTAGCTGGGACCAGAGGAGTGTGCTACTACTCTTAGCTAATTTTTGTAATTTTTCTAGAGGCGAGGTTTTGCCATGTTGCCTGGCTGGTCTCAAACTCCTGAGCTCAGGCAATCTACCCACCCTGGCCTCCCAAAGTGCTGGGATTACAGGTGTGAGTCACGAAGCTCAGCCATAGCTTTGATTTAAAAAAAAAAAAAAAAAAAATTGTAATGAGGCTGGGCGTGGTGGCCCACACCTATACTCCCAGCACTTTGGGAGGCTGAGGCAGGATCACTTTAAGTCAGGAGTTCAAGACCAGCCTAGGCAACACAGGGCAACCCTGTTCCTACAAAAATTTTTCAAAAATTAGCCAAGTGTAGTAGTACATGTCTGTACTCGCAGCTACTCGGGAAGCTGTGGCAGGAGGATCGCTTAAACCCAGGAGTTTAAGTATGTAGTGAGTAGTGAGTCGTGATTATGCCACTGCACTCTAGCTTAAGCAACAGAAAAAGATCCTATCTCAACAAAACTCTCCAGCACTTTGGGAACCCAAGGCAGGAGGACTGCCTGATGCCAGGAGTCTGAGACCAGCGTGGGCAACAAAGTGAGATGCTATCTCTACAAAATATTTCAAAAATCAGTCAGGTGTGGCACATGCCTGTGGTCCCAGGTACTCAGGAGGCTGAGGCAGGGGGATAACTTGAGCCCAGGAGCTCAAGGCTGCAGCGAGCTATGATAACACCACTGCACTGCAGCCTAGGCAACAGAGTGAGACCCCATCTCTAAAAAAAACACAACAACCACATCAAAAACTTTTAATGAAAAAACAGACTTGGGCCAGGTACAATGACTCATGCCTGCAATGCCAGCACTTTACAAGGTCAAGATGGGAGGAGAGCTTGAGGTCAAGAGATCGAGACCAGACTAGACAATAACGCAAGGCGCTGTCTCTCAAAATTAGCTTGGCGTGGTGGTACAGACCTATAGCCCAGTTACTTGGGAAGCTAAGGCAGGAGGATGGCTTGATCCCAGGAGTTTGAGGCAATAGCGAGCCATGATCGTGCCACTGCAATCCAGCCTGGGTGACAGAGCAAGACTCTATTTGTTAAAAAAAAAAATGTTTTAATAGACTAATTTTGTCAAGACATTTAAATAACATGATCAAGGCCGGGCACAGTGGTTCATGCCTGTAATCCCAGCACTTTGGGAGGCCAAGGCGGGCAGATCACCTGAGGTCAGGAGTTCAAGATCAGCCAGACTAACACAGTGAAACCCCAACTCTATTGAAAATACAAAAATCAGCCAGGCATGGTGGCAGGTGCCTGTAATCCCAGCTACTCAGGAGGCTGAGGCGGGAGAATCACTTGAACCCAGGAGGCAGAGGTTGCAGTAAGCAGAGATCACACCATTGCACTCCAGCCTGGGCAACAAAAGCAAAACTCCCTCTCAATAAATAAATAAATAAATAAATAAATAAGATATTTGGAACCTTGCAGAAAGACACTAATTTTGAACACATAAAAAGTTTACCTTTGCAGCTGGGTGCAGTAGCTCGTGCCTATAATCCCAGCATTTTGGGAGGCTGAAGTGGGTGGATTGCTTGAGCCCAGGAGTTAAAGACCAGCCTAGGCAACATGGTGAAATCCCATCTCTACAAAAATACAAAAATTCACTGGTATGGTGGCATGTGTCTGTGGTCCCAGCTACTCAGGGGCCAGGAAAGAGGGGAGGGGACACTGAGGGAGGGGAATCATTTGAGCCCAGGAGACCAAGGCTGCAGTGAGGATTGAGAGGGCAAGAGGCACACAGAACAATTTATTTAGGTTAGTACTTTGAGAATACAATTACAGATTAATTTCCTTTACTTATATTATGCACAGTCACCTTTGTGATTATCACTACAAACAGTTTATAAATTTTGTGACCAGCAAGTCAACAGTAAGAGTAAGTCTGGCAAAGATGAATTAGTGGCTTTCAAGTGAAATATGTACCTACTATTAACAGAAGCCAAGCATTTCAGTAATGACTATTTTTCTGTCTTGGGGCAGTACTTTTATTAAGGCAAAAATCATTAGATTAATTCATTAAAGTTAACTTACAACACTAGCCTAATTCCAATCACTGCAGGTAGGAGAAAGTAACATCACTATAGATACTACATAAACAACATCTGGCTTTTAAAATCAACATATTTGAACTAGTGACAGTCTATGTATTATAACTCTTTTTTTTTTTTTTTTTTGGAGACGGAGTCTCACTCTGTCGCTCAGGCAGGAGTTCAGTGGCGCCATCTCGGCTCACTGCAAGCTCCGCCTCCCAGGTTCATGCCATTCTCCTGCCTCAGCCTCCTGAGTAGCTGGGACCACCATGCCCGGCTAATTTTTTTTTTTTCTTATTTGTAGTACAGATGGGGTTTCACCGTGTTAGCCAGGATGGTATCGATCTCGACCTCATGATCCGCCCGCCTCGGCCTCCCAAAGAGCTGGGATTACAGGTGTGAGCCACTGCACCCGGCCTATTACAACTCTTAATAACACTATGCCATATTCAATTATTTTTAGTCAACAAAGAACTATAAAGCATCAGGAAAAAGAGTGGTAGAGAACGGAAATCCTCCTCTTGGATTATTTTCATTTTTCCCTTTGAGGCTCAACAAGGGGGACTGCAGTTCTCCAAGTCAAGAAGCTGCATGGCACTTCTTTCAAACCTATTTCTAAGTTTTTTTCATGAGAAAATGATACCAAGCTGGTAATACCTCTTATTTTGTATACTGTATCCCTTCCCTAATACAAGTCTTTCTTATATCAGTTTATTAGGGGCCTTTAACATTGTGCTGAAACATTTCAAAATCTGCGTCCTGCTTGAAAATACATCCTTGAAACCCTCTTTAAATCTGGTCCAGATTCTTCTATCTGGCAAAGTTTTTTGAGTTCTTTTTTTGAGACAGAATCTTGCTCTGTTGCCCAGGCTGGAGTGCAGTGGCACAATCTCAACTTACTGCAATGTACGCCCACCAGGTTCAACCTATTCCCCTGCCTCAGCCTCCTGAGTAGCTGGGACCACAGGCACGTGCCACCATGCCCGGCTAATTTTTTTTGTATTATTAGTAGACACGAGGTTTCACTAAGTGGGCCAGGCTGGTCTCAGACTCCTGACCTCAAGTGATCCACTCACCTTGGCCTCCCAAAGTGTTGATATTACAGGCATGAGCCACTGCACCTGGCCACATACATACCCTGTTTCATAGGGGAGCAGAAAGATAGGGAATGTAGATAATTCTTTAGAGCGAAAGTAAATCATCGGATAAAATGGACCAGGAAGTGGGCGCAGGGAGGTGAGAGAGCAACATTAAAGGAAGATAAGAAACAGAGCTGCACAGGAACAAAGACTGTCTTATGATATGGATAAAGTCACCTAGGTAATACCTTGAAGCTGCCCTCAGAAGCGTAGGTGAAGTCTAAGCTGGGATTGACTGACCTTTCCAGATTATTTGATGAGATCCCTAAAGAGGGGATTTAAGTCAACTGCATTTCTTTTGGAAAGATGCTTTCTTGGTCACATGAGGAAATTCTAGAAAGTCCCTCTCTACGTGATGGGGGAGTTGGGCATGGAGGGCTGTGAAAGGAAACAAGGTTAGAGGTACCCTGATTCTGAGGTAGCTTCTAAGGCCTCTCAGCATGTCAAAGTGCCAGTCTTTGGGTTATCGCTTTCTGAGGCAACATTCCCCTGTCTGAAACTTCCCTAGAAGTTTCAGTTAAAAGCTGAGTTGGTAGTTGTACAGGAAAAAATCAATAGCTAGGCACCAAAGGATCCCATTAAACCAGTCACTCATTTCTGGGAATAGGCCAGTCCAATTAAATAACTGTGCCTCATTTCAGGAGCTGGTGTTGCAGATGGGCTCTCAAAGTTAGACCTCTAGTTCCTTTTAAACAGATTACATGGGGAATCAGTTTGCTGAAAAATTTAAGTCTCTAGATTCGGTTATTTTAGAATAAAGACAAGCATACTTCTTTTAGGGACAATCTACCTAATTAGTAAGTAAAACAAGCACACAACATTTGCTGCTGCATTTTTTTTTTTGAGACAGAGTCTAACTCTGTCGCCCAGGCTGGAGTGCAGTGGCACGTTCTCGGCTTACTGCAACCTCCACCTCCCGGGTTCAAGCGATTCTCCTGCCTCAGCCTGCCGGGTAGCTGGGATTATAAGCACGCGCCACCACATCCGGGTAAGTTTTTGTATTTTTAGTAGAGACAGGGTTTCACTGTGTTAGCCAGGATGGTCTCGATCTCCTGACCTCGTGATCCACCTGCCTCAGCCTCCCAAAGTGCCGGGATTACAGGTGTTAGCCACCGTACCCGGCAATGCTGAATATTTCTTTAAATGCCATTCAGAGGCCAGACATGGTGGCTCATGTCTTTAACCCTAGTGGTTTGGGATGCTGAGGCTGGAGGATGGCTTGAGGCCAGGACTTCGAAACTGGTCTGGGCAACACAGTGGTATCCTACCTCTAGAAAAAACAGTTTTTAATTAGCCAGGTGTGGAGGCATGTGCTTGCAGTCCTAGCTACTTGGGAGACTGAGATGGCAGGATCCTGAGTCCAGGAGCTCTAGGTACAGTGAGCTATGATCATGCCAGCGTGGGCAAAAGAGGGAGACTCTGTCTAAAAAAAAAAAAGCCAATCAGTACTGAAGATAAAAAGATGAAAACACTTACTCAGAAACACGAAGAATATTCTCTTTCCCTTCTTCAATGGAAATGCTGACATCGTCTTTCACATGTTCTACTGCCAGCAAAGCTCCTATAAATAATATGAAAAGATTGTTTATCTTTAAAAGCAATGCAGTATTTAAAACTTGAATCATAAAGCAATCAGGATGAGTCAACAAACCAATATTAAGTCCTGTAAGGACTTTCTCAGTAGTCTGTAGACAGAAAGTATAGTCTTTTGTCTCAGAGCAGCAACAAATCAGAATCCAGAAGCCATTCACTAGCATATCCAACTGGTTTTGAATTTGTTCAGCTTTCAGTTAGAGACACTGAAATTAATCTGCTCCTCCCTTCAGAGACAAAAAGAAATTAATATAGTGCCAGCTGCGCATGGTGGCTCATGCCTGTAATCCCAGAACTTTGGGAGGCCGAGGCAGGCGGATCACCTGAGGTTGGGAGTTCAAGACCAGCCTGACCAACATGGAGAAACCCCATCTCTACTAAAAACAGAAAACTAGCCAGGCATGGTGGTGCATGCCTATAATCCCAGCTACTCGGAAGGCTGAGGCAGGAGAATCGGTTGAACTCAGGAGGCAGAGGTTGTGGTGAGCCGAGACTGAGCCATTGCACTCCAGCCTGGGTGACAAGAGTGAAACTGTGTCTCAAAAAAAAAAAAAAAAAAAATAGTCTTGTGCCTTATATAAAAGCTTTTGTTAATATGTTGACCTTGGATTTTTAAAAAACTAAAACAAAAAGAAAAAAAAAAGCTATCATTAATAGTATTTGAGTGACTATTATGTGGTAGTCACTATGCTAAATGCTTTACAGTTATAATTTTTCATCTTTGGGGTAACCTGTAGAGTTAGATTAGAAGGACATGGTATCTCATGCCTATAATCCTAGCACTTTGGGAGGCTGAGGTGGGAGGACTGCCTGAACCTACAAAGTTCAAGACCAGTCTGGGCAACATAGTAAGACCCTGTCTCTACAAAAAAATACAAAAATGAGCTGGGCATGGTGGTACATGGCTGTGGTCCCAGCTACCCAAGGGGCTGAGGTGGGAGGGCTGCTTGAGCCTGGGAAGTCATGGCTGCAGTGAGCCGTGATTGCACCACTGCATTCCTACCTGAATGACACAGCGAAACTGTCTCAAAAAAAAAAAAAAAAAGAGTGAGATACTTCCATCCCCATTTTACAGAACAGGAAATAAGGCTAAAAGGAGTTAAATAACTAGCCTAATGTCCTTGACAAAATATACGACAGTTAGGATCTGAATGCAAGTCTAATGCAGTCCACAGTTCAAACTCTAAAACAGTGTAATATGGCCTCTTGACACTTAATTGATTCATTAATCCTCTATCCCTTAATTTGGTTAAGATGGACAGGCTGGGCATGGTGGCTCACGCCTATAATCCCAGCACTTTGGGAGGCCGAGGTGGGCGGATCACCTGAGGTTGGGAGTTTGAGACCAGCCTGACCAACATGGAGAAACCCCATCTCTACTAAAAATATAAAATTAGCTGGGCGTGGTGGCACACACCTGTAATCCCAGCTACTCAGGAGGCTGAGGCAGGAGAATCACTTGAACCTGGGAGGCGGAGATTGTGGTGAGCCAAGATTGTGCCATTGTACTCCAGTCTGAGCAACAAGAGTGAAATTCCAGATACTGATTTATGAACACCATGCTCTAGTGGAAACAGGGCTGTGGCAAGGAAACTACAAAATAAACCTGAAAAATCTTACTGTGTTAGAAAGCAAAGGAGTACTCAAAGACAGACAAGAGATACGTTGAAAGGACACAGAGTCTGCCAGGTATGGTGGCTCAGGCCCATAATCCCAGCACTTTGGGAGGCCAAGGTGGGAGGATTACCTGAGATCAGGAGTTTGAGACCAGCCTGGCTAACATGGTGAAACCCCGTCTCTACTAAAACTACAAAAATTAGCTGGGTGTGGTGGCACACGCCTATAATCCCAGCTACTCGGGAGGCTGAGGCAGGAGGACCACTTGAACCCAGGAGGCAGAGGTTGCAGTGAGCCAAAATCATGCCACTGCACTCCAGCATAGGCAGTAGAGCAAGACTCTGTCCCCCCCCCCCCCCCCAAAAAAAAAAAAAAGGCCAGGCACAGTGGCTCATACCTGTAATCGCAACACTTTGGGAGACTGAGGCAGGTGGATTGCCTGAGCTCAGGAGTTCGAGACCAGTCTGGACAACACGGTGAAACCCCGTCTCTACTAAAATACAAAAAACTAGCCAGGCGTGATGGCATGTGCCTGTAGTCCCAGCTACTCAGGAGACTGAGGCAGGAGAATTGCTTCAACCTGGGAGGCGGAGCTTGCAGTGAGCTGAGATTTACTGCAGTAAACCAAGATTGTGCCACTGCACTCCAGCCTGAGCAACAAGAATGAAACTCCATCCCCCTCCCCCCCCCCAAAAAAAAGGACATAGAGTCCAGGTTGGAGGGGCTTCCACTGGCAAATCAGGGTACTGACCATCAAAATAAAGGAGATCAATTTTAGCACACCTACACAATGAAATTTTATCCAGCAAATAAATAAGTGAACTACTGGCCGGGCATGGTGGCTCACACCTGTAATCCCAGCACTTTGGGAGGCCGAGGCGGGCGGATCATGAGGTCAAGAGATCAAGAACACCCTGGCCAACATGGTGAAACCCCGTCTCTACTAAAAGTACAAAAAATTAGCTGGGTATGATGGCGGGCGCCTGTAGTCCCAGCTACTCAGGAGGCTGAGGCAGGAGGATCGCATGAATCTGGGAGGTGGAGGCTGCAGTGAGCCAAGATCACACCACTGCACTCCAGCCTGGTGACAGGGCAAGACTCCATCTCAAAAAACAAAAAAACCAAAACAACAAATGTAAACTATTGTCACAGACAAAAAGATATATGAATTTCAGAAGTATTATCCTAGACATATATGAGAATATAAGAATATATATGATATAATTCAATGTATATGAAATTATAAAAAAAGCAAAACAAGAGTGACAAAAAGAAGATGAGTGGCTATAAGGTGCCAGGGATAGGGAAAAGAATGACTGCAAAGGGGCATGAGAGAACTTTCTGAAGTAATGGAAATATTCTACATGATGACTGTGGTGTAGATTACACACTGTATACATTTGTCAATCACTTAAAATTGGTAAACTTAATTGTATACAAATTATAATTCAATAAAACTAATTTTAAAAAATAAAATAATTTTAAATAGAAAATGAAAATAATACAAATTGTAACTTCTTGAGTATATTTTGCTATGACTTTTTTTTTAAATGGGAAAAAGAGAAAGCTCTCCTCACAGAAAAATGCCAACTAATACATATAGAAGGAATGGTAGAATTAGAAAGTCACCATTTTGCAAACATCATAAAATCATAAAAATCAAGTTAGGCAGGAAGCATCAATGGATACTGAAACTAGTGGGTGAAGGTCTGATGCAAAGAGGAACATTTACATGATTCCAACGCATCTGCCCATTAAAATCAAGGTTAGAATCATTAGTAATGGGACAATTAAATTCACGCACCAACTGATGGGCTGCAATGAAGAACAAGGAATAACTATGCTATTCCTGCCAAAGACACAGAGCCTGAATCTAGACACCAGGAAATATCAGACAACTTAAACAGGATATTCTTCAAGTTAAGTGGCCTGTAATTTTCAGAAAGGTCAAAGCTACGAAAGCCAAGGGAAGACTAGTAAACCATTCCAGACTGAAAGAAACTGGAGAGAGGTGACAACTAGATGCAAACAAAGCATAGTACAGGATTTTGATCCTAACACTATGGAGGGTCTCGTTTTAACAAATAGTGATAGAACAAGGATGGGGTCTGTGCATTAGATGGAAGCATTCTACCCAAGTGTACTTCCTGATTTGGGTGCTCGTGTGAGATCATGTGGAGTTTCCAAGTTTGTTGGGGATGTACACGGGAGTTATGCTGAGGTACTGAAGCCTCATATCTACAGTATGTTCTTGGGTGGTACGGGGGGAGAAAGGTCTTTGTTCTAGTCTTGCAGCTTTGTTGTAAGTTTGAAATTAACATTAAATATATAACATGATGAATGCATATAAAATAGGAAAATTCTAGCAATGCAACCTATTTTTTAAAAATGTTTCATCTAATTATATTACTTAAACATAAAATGTAATTGAATTAAACAACTGGGAATAATCAAATCAAAAATTAAAAAGAAGGGGGAGGAGCAATTAGAAAAATTATATATTTGATAACCGCATACAGTTCAAAACGACAGACTTAAGAGTTTCATAGAATACTGGCAGAATTCTGAGTTCTGTAATACACTACGGAAACAGGTTCACCCTCAGGGTGATTTTCCAAGTAACGAAAAATGTATCAGGAGGTTGGGCATGGTGGCTCACACCTCCGGTCCTGGCACTTTGGGAGGCCAAGGCGGGCAGACTGCTTGAGGTCAGGAGTTTGAGACCAGCTTGGCAAAGATGGCAAAATTCTGTGTCTACTAAAAAATACAAAAATTAGGCGGGCGTGGTGGTGCGCACCTGTAAGCGCAACTACTCATGTGGCTGAGAACAAGAATCGCTTGATCCTGGGAGGCAGAGGTTGCAATGAGCTCAGTCTCAAAAAAAGAAAAAAAAAACAACAACAACAAAAAAAAACACCAGTATCAGGAATTTTAAACTATAGTCTCATTTAACTCCGGCAACCAATCCTATGTGAAAGACATTATTCTCCCTTTCTTAAAACAAGGAAACTATGGGAGAAGCTAAATAAGGAACCTGTCAAGGTTTCACAACTAATAAGTGGCAGCCAGGATTGGACTCAGGTCTGCAGGAACAAATGTGTTTGCTCTCAAACATGAGGGCACTCTAGTGCCTTTCCAGCCCAAGAATCAAACCCATTCCTTTTAGAGTTCATTGATTTGTTGTGCGGTTAGTCCATTACTGCAACCAATATGCCAAAACATTATCATCTTTTAAATCTTTAAAATGGCTATTAAGTTGTGTTTTTGTTCAACAGCCTTAAAACATCACCAGAGAACATAATGAATAATTTCATCAGCCCCACGGGGCCAGTTGTATATAAAGGTATGGGCTTATTGAACACTATAAAGTACTGTATGTCTATTATCATACATACGCATTAGCAAGTATTAGGTCAGGCCGGCTACCGTGGCTCATGCCTGTAATCCTAGTACTTTGGGAGGCCAAGGCAGGATGGTTTGAGCCCAGGAGTTTGACACCAGCTTGGGCAACACAGTGAAACACCATCTTTCCAAAAAAGACACAAACACAAAATTAGCCAGGCATGGTGGCACGCGCCTGTAGTGCCAGCTACTAAGGAGGCTGAGGTGGGAGGATCACCTGAGCCCGGAAGTTCGAGGTTGCAGTGAGCCTTGAAAGCGCCACTGCACTCCAGCCTGGACGACAGAGCAAGACCCTGACTCTCAAAAGAAAAAAAAAAAATCGGCAAACTACTTAAATTTTTTTGTGTAATTTCCCAAAGTAATGAAAAGGCAGAAATTCTAAGCAATCCACCAACAATAACCTTGGTCATGTGGAAAAAGTAATTCCAAACCGAACTTAAGATGTATCAGTAACGTGACAGATCCAATGTTTACTCTGAAATATACTACACATCCACAGGGTGCAGTAAAAGCAACCGCATCAGTCTACAGTGTACCTGGGTGTTTTCCCCAATTACCCTAACACCTTTAATTAAAAATAAATGCAGCCTCAGTTGAAACCCTAAATGCTAATACGCTCGCCTGGCTTCTTTCTTCTGAACTCGATAAAACGTAAGGAAAATTTGACTCAAGTGAACCGAGGATTTCTTCTGAGAGGACAGGAAAGGAGGTAAGAAAAAGGCTTAGTCGGAGAAAAAATGCTAAAAGAGAAGTGACGATAATTGGATTTTAAGTTTTAAAAACGTTATTTCCACGAGCAACTCTCGGTCTCCGGCGGAAAAAGGGAGAGGTGAGTTTACTGGGAGTTCATCCCTCTGAGAAGAAGATCCGAAGCGGAGTCTCGTGTTGCCTAGCCCGGGCTCACACCGCGCCTCCCTCCAAGCCCGGGAAAAACATCTTCAGGAGCAGATGCACCTGCCGGGGACAGGGGGTGAAGGGAGCGGAGCCTACTCCACGTACAATTCTGGGGCGTGGGGGCAGGTCTAACCTCCCAGATGGTGACCACCACTGCGCAAAGCCAGGGCGCAGCGACCTTCCTCGCCCGGCACCCTCCCCGGCTGATGCAACCCACACAGGTCACTGGCCTCGGTCCCTTACCTAGGGGAGGGTCTCCTGAATTCACGGTCAGACAGAGCGTCGCCATCTCCAACAGTCCGCTGGTCTACCTGTCAGTACGCCCGGCTGGTGCCAGATCCACGCAGAACCCCGCGAAGGCAAGAAGATGCAACGTGTGCGCGTACCCGACGCCGCCGCAGCCTTCGCTCCGCCCCTGCGCCGCAGCTACTGCTGACACCGCGCACGCGGCGGTGCGTCATCGCCGCGCGCCGTCTTCGCCCCAGCCAGCAGGCTCTAGAGCCTGCCACCCCGCCGCTTGGCCGCCAGGGGTAGAATGGCCTGCGTGGCCTTTTGTGCTGCGGTGGGAAAGACGCTGAAGGGGACGGGACTTTACGACACTTCGTAAAGTCAGCAGGTCGTAAAACAGCAGGTTGTAAAACCATCTTTAAGATGGGATAGACATGAAGCACGAAACAAAAGCATGCACTATCTGTATGTAAACATACAGAAGAAAAGTCCTGGAAGCATACACACGATATGCCATGATTACGTTGGGAATGGAAGAAGTTTTTTCTGTTTTTTTCTTAAATACATTTCCCCCGCCTTTTTTTTTTTTTTTCCAAAAGAGGAACGTATTTTCAAGAGTTATTTGCGTATTGAAAATAATGGTTAAAAGAAATATAAAAGACTCTTTAAAAATCACTGCAGAGGCCGGGCGCGGCGGTTTACGCCTGTAATCCCATCACTTTGGAAGGCCGGAGGCGAGCGGATCAGGAGGTCAGGAGCTCGAGACCAGCCTAACCAAAATGGTGAAACTGTAGAGACGGGGGTCTCTACTAAAAGTACAAAAATTAGCCGGCCATACTGGCGCGCGCCTTTAATCCCAGCTACTCGGGGGTGCTGAGGCAGGTGTAATCGCTTGAACCCGGCAGATGGAGGTTGCGGTGAGCCGCGATCGCGCCACTACACTACAGCCTGGGCAACAGAGTGAGACTCCATTTCAAAACAAACAAAAAATCACTGCAGCTAGGCGCGGTGGCACGCTCCTGTAGTCTCAGCTACTCAGAAGGCTGAGGCGGGATCGCCTGAGCCAAGGAAGATGAGGCTGTAGTGGACTCGCCGTGGACTCGCCTGTGAGTAGCCACTACCCTCCAGCCTGACCGACACGGGGAGACCCGATCTAAAAAACAAAACAAAACAAACCTACCACGCTGTCCCCAATCATGAAGTCCGCAAGTATTTTTTTTCAGAGTCTCATCTGATTCGCCCTTTCAAATCCTTTGTGACGGACGTGCATGCATGAGCTCCAGGGATACTCCAACGTGTATACACACATTTGTGTGTGTGAGCTACACACATATTTCAAGGGCTGGCGTTAAAGTTCGGGGGCCAGGGATCGATTCCAAGAACCATCTCAACCACATCCTCGCCTACACTTTTTCTTAACCTCCCCAAGACATCCTTGTTTTCAATAGGGAGGGCCCTTTAGATTACATCTCCCATGAGACTTGAATGCTTAAAGCAACTATAGAGGAGTTATCCGTACTTGCCCCTGCCCCTGCCCCAGTAACCCACCACCAAAGATGGCTACATTTAGTACAGTACAGTCAGCCTCCAGAGGGGGCAAGAACTGCATCAAAACAAGAACTCTCCGCTCTCCTTCCCTTTCTATCAGAATCTCTAGCGATGGTGATAGGGAAGTGCTGGGAAGGGAACACCGTGGTCCGTTTAAATGATACAGAAGTGGGGAAGGAAAGTGCTGAGTAGAGGAGGGTGTGGTCCCTGGCTAGGGCTCCATCCCCACGGACCTAGGTGAGGACAGACATTTTTTGTTTTCCTGGCCAAATGTTGCATTTCCCAAGAACACCGTGGCCTGCCACGCCCCCATTCTGTGCCTATGAAAACCCAAGACCCTAGCAAGGCAGAAACAGAGGCAGCTGGACATTGAGAGGAGTACATCAGCAGAGGAACACGCAGGCAGCTGGATGTTGAGAGGAACGCACAGACAGGCACCGGCACACCGGCAGGCCACCAACCTGCAGAAGCAGAAGACGCGGAGTTTAGCTGGAGTAGTCAGAGGACAGCCCAGGCCGCCAAGCGGCCAACTCCAGGGGAAAAACTTCCCACTCCATCCCCTTCTGACTTCTCCTTAGCTACCTCTACTTAGTAAAACCTTGCACTCAGGCTGGGCGCGGTGGCTCACGCCTGTAATCTCAGCACTTTGGGAGGCCGAGGCGGGCGGATCACGAGGTCAAGAGATTGAGACCATCCTGGCTAACATGGTGAAACTCCTTCTCTACTAAAAATACAAAAAATTAGCCGGGCGTGGTGGCGGGCGCCTGTAGTCCCAGCTACCCCGGAGGCTGAGACAGGAGAATCCCTTGAACCCGGGAGGTGGACGTTACAGTGAGCCGAGATCGCGCCACTGCACTCCAACCTGGACAGCAGAACAAGAGCCCATCTCAAAGATAAATTAATTAATTAATTAATTTAATTTAATTTAAAAAAATTAAAAATGATAAAACCTTGCACTCATTCTCCAAGTCCAAGTGTGATCCAATTCTTCCGGTATATCAAGGCAAGATCCCGGGATACAGAAAGCCCTCTGACAAGGTAAAGGGTCTAATTTAGCTGGTTAACACAAGCTGCAGACGGCAAAACTAAAAGAGCACCTTGTAACACATGCCCTCTGGGGCTTCAGGAGCTGTAAACATTCACCCCTAGACGCTACTGTGGGGTTGGAGCCCCACAACCTACCCATCTGTATGCTCCCCTCTAGGTTTGAGCAGCCGGGCACCGAAGAAGCAAGCCACACACCCACACCTGGGAGGGGGACAAGGGAACTTTTCCTGGTTCAGTGGGATCCATAATCAAATTTAATCAAGTTCTGAAAGTGATTAAATGCACACCAAATGGTGGCTCTCTGCCTCCTTTCCTGGAAATTGATTTCTCTTTTCACACCTTGCTAGCTCTTGTAAACCAAATGTAAAATTCAAAGGCCCCCAACCGTCTGAATAGACTTCCTCCTCGGCCAGGGCACTCTAAAATTTAACCTGAAAAACTGATTCAGGGCATTTAGGGAGGTGGGTGTTGGACATGCCTCATTATGCCTCTCCATTAACATCAACATAGACCTTAAGTCTGATAAGAAACATTTACAGTCTATTTTCTCTGTAGCCAGCTACCTAGAGGCTTCATCTGTATGGTAAAACTTTGGTCTCCACAACCTATCACAACCCAGACATTCCTTTCTATTGATAAATCTTTCAGCCAACTGCCAATTAGAAAAATTTTAAATCAGCCCAGTCGCAGTGGCCCACGCCTGTAATCCTAGCACTTTGGGAGGCCAAGGCCGGTGGATCACCTGAGGTCGGGAGTTTGAGATCAGCCTGACCAACATGGAGAAACCCTGTCTCTACTAAAAGTACAAAATTAGCCGGGCATGGTGGCACATGCCTGTAAGTCCAGCTACTCAGGAGGCTGAGGCAGGAGAATCACTTGAACCTGGGAGGCGAAGGTCACGGTGAGCGGAGATCGCGCCACTGCACTCCAGCCTGGGCAACAAGAGTGAAACTCCATCTCAAAAAAAAAAAGAAAAAAAGAAAAATTTTAAATCTACCTATAACTCGGAATCCCCTGCTTCAAGTTGTCCTGCCTTTCTGGACCCAGCCATGTATATCTTAAATGGATTTGACTGATGTCTCATGTTTCCCTAAAATGTATAAAACCAAGCTACACCCTGACTACCTTGGGCACATGTTCTCAGGATCTCCCAAGGGCTGTGTCAGAATAAATGGTGACAGAATAAATCTTCTTTTATTATTGGCTCAGAATAAATATCTTCAAATATTTTACAGAGTTTGATTTTTTTGTCTTTTTTTTTGAGATGGAGTTTTGCTCTTGTTGCCCAGGCTGGAGTGAAATGGCGCGATCTTGGCTCACCACAACCTCCACCTCCTGGGTTCAAGCGATTCTCCTGCCTCAGCCTCCCAAGTAGCTGGGATTACAGGCATGCGCCACCACGCCCAGGGTAATTTTGTCTTTTTAGTAGAGACATGGTTTCTCCATGTTGGTCAGGCTGGTCTCAGACTCCTGACGCCAGGTGATCCTCCCACCTCTGCCTCCCAAAGTGCTGGGATTACAGGTGTCAGCCACCATGCCCAGTCCAGAGTTTGATTTTTTTCGTTGACACTCTCAAGATTCTTGTTTGTTGAAAACATGTCTTAGACATCTTCCATTCTTAACAGTGCCTAGCAAATTCTGGAGGTTCTTCCTACTCTATCACAATGGGTATCTGCAATAGATTGCATGTATACAGGGGGCAAGAAAGGGAAGTAATACAAAATTTATTTTGGAAAAATGGAATTAAACATTATGAAACAATGAAAATAAATGTGCATCATCTTTAGCTTAGAAAATTTAGATTTTTTTAAGTGTGTTAATTCTTAGAAAAATAATTAAATGTTGAATGTTTATATTTGTTGTTTGATTTTTGCTGAGCAAAGGTGATGAAGCCAGAACTGTAGGCCAAGACTTAAAGAGCTGTCCTCTGGAAAGCACTTCCACAGTGCCTGGAGACTGCTTAATAGTAAGACTTTGTGTGTTTTTGTCTATTAGTGATTCACTAACTACCTAGAATAATAGGTTTTATTTATTTTATTTTGGGGCAAATACAGGAATCTTGGTTTGCTCTTCTAGATGCTAATTTTGAGGTATATTAGGAAGCCAGGTACATAAGAGACATGCAAAATTGAAGACAGAAAGTTACCTGGGATCTTACCCAGTTTTTTTGTTTGTTGTTTGTTTGTTTGTTCCAATAGCGTCTTGCTCTGTCACCCAGGCTGAAGTGCAGTGGCATGATCACAGCTCACTGCAACCTTGACTTCCTGGGCTCAAGTGAGCCTCCCATCTTAGCCTCCCGAATAGGTGGGACAACAGGTGTGTGCCACCATGCTTGGCTAATTTTTGTATTTTTGGTAGAGATGGGGTTTCACCATGTTACCTAGGCTGGTCTCAAATTCCTGAGCTCAAGCAATTAGCCTGCCCAGGCCTCCCAAAGTGCTTGGGTTACAGGCATGAGCCACCATGCCCAGCCCTTGCCAAGTTTAAAATGTATTTATTTACTTATATTTTCTTTTTTTGTTGTTTACTTATATATTTATCTTGTTGACTGGAATTATAAGATTGAGTGAATTCCTTAATTTTGATTTCTAATTTGATTGCACTGTGGTCCAACAGACTTATGATTTCAGTTCTTTTGCATTTGCTGAGGAGTATTTTACTTCTGATTATGTGAAAGATTTTGGAGTAAGTGCCACGTGTTGATGGGAAGAATGTATATGCCATTGTTTTACGTTCAAGAGTTCTGTAGATATCTACCAGGTCCATATGATCCAGTGCTGAGTTCAGGTCTTAAATATCTTTGTTAATTTTCTGTCTTGATGCTCTGTCTAATATTGTCAGAGGGGTGTTAAAATCTCCCACTTTTATTGTGTGGGAGTCTAAGTCTCTTTGAGCGTCTCTAAGAACTTGTTTTATGAATCTGGGTGCTCCTGTGTTGACTGCATATCTACTTAGGAGAGTTAGCTCTTCTTGTTGAATTGAACCCTTTATTTACCATTATGTAATGCCCTTCTTTGTCTTTTTTGATCTTTGTTGGTTTAAAGTCTATTTTGTCAGAAACTGGGATTGCAACCCCTGCCTTTTTCTTTTTTCCATTTGCTTGGCAGATTTTCCTTCATCCCCTTACTTTGAGCCTATGTGTGTCATTTCATGTGAGATGGGTCTCTTGAAGACAGCATACCAGTGGGTCTTGATTTTTAGCAAGCTTGCCACTCTGTGTCTTTTAACTGGACCATTTAGTCCATTTACATTAAGGTTAGTATTGTTATGTGTGGATTTGATCCTGTCATCATGATGTTAGCTATTTATTTTGCAGACTTGTTTATGCGATTGCCTTATACTGTCATTGGTCTGTGTACTTCAGTGTGTTTTGTAGTGGCTGGTAATGGTCTTTCCATTATTTATTCAGTGCTTCCTTCAGGAGCTCTTATAAGGCAGGTCTCGTGGTACAAATTCCCTCAGCATTTGCTTGTCTGGAAAGGATCTTATTTCTCCTTCACTTATGAAACTTAATTTGGCCAGATATAAAATTCTGAGTTAGAATTTCTTTTCTTTAAGAATGTTCGTATAAGGGGTAAGGAAAGGATCCAGTTTCAGCTTTCTACTTATGGCTAGCCAATTTTCCCAGCACCATTTATTAAATAGGGAATCCTTTCCCCATTTCTTGTTTCTCTCAGGTTTGTCAAAGATCAGATGGCTGTAGATGTGCAGTATTATTTCTGAGGACTCTGTTCTGTTCCATTGGTCTATATCTCTGTTTTGGTACCAGTACCATGCTGTTTTGGTTACTGTAGCCTTGTAGTATAGTTTGAAGTCAGGTAGCGTGACGCCTCCAGCTTTGTCCTTTTGACTTAGGATTGTCTTGGCAATGCGGGCTCTTTTTTGGTTCCATATGAACTTTAAAGCAGTTTTTTCCAATTCTGTGAAGAAAGTCATTGGTAGCTTGATGGGGATGGCATTGAATCTATAAATAACCTTGGGGAGTATGGCCATTTTCACGATATTGATTCTTCCTATCCATGAGCATGGTATGTTCTTCCATTTGTTTGTGTCCTCTTTGATTTCACTGAGCAGTGGTTTGTAGTTCTCCTTGAAGAGGTCCTTTACATCCCTTGTAAGCTGGATTCCTAGGTATTTTATTCTCTTTGAAGCAATTGTGAATGGAAGTTCATTCCTGATTTGGCTCTCTGCTTGTCTGTTGCTGGTGTATACGATTAATTCAAGATGGATTAGAGACTTAAATGTTAGACCTAATACCATAAAAACCCTAGAAGAAAATCTAGGTAGTACCATTCAGGACATAGGCATGGGCAAGGACTTCATGTCTAAAACACCAAAAGCAACGGCAGCAAAAGCAAAAATTGACAAATGGGATCTAATTAAACTAAAGAGCTTTTGCACAGCAAAAGAAACTACCATCAGAGTGAACAGGCAACCTACAGAATGGGAGAAAATTTTTGCAACCTACTCATCTGACAAAGGGCTAATATCCAGAATCTACAAAGAACTCAAACAAATATATGAGAAAAAAACAAACAACCCCATCAAAAAGTGGGGAAAGGATATGAACAGACATTTCTCAAAAGAAGATATTCATACAGCCAACAGACACATGAAAAAATGCTCATCATCACTGGCCATCAGAGAAATGCAAATCAAAACCACAATGAGATACCATCTCACACCAGTTAGAATGGCAATCATTAAGAAGTCAGGAAACAACAGGTGTTGGAGAGGATGTGGAGAAATAGGAACACTTTTACACTGTTGGTGGGATTGTAAACTAGTTCAACCATTATGGAAAACAGTATGGCAATTCCTCAAGGATCTAGAACTAGATGTACCATATGACCCAGCCATCCCACTACTGGGTATATACCCAAAGGATTATAAATTAGTCTACTACAAAGACACATGTACACGTATGTTTATTGCGGCACTATTCACAATAGCAAAGACTTGGAATCAACCCAAATGTCCATCTGTGACAGACTGGATTAAGAAAATGTGGCACATATACACCATGGAATACTATGCAGCCATAAAAAAGGATGAGTTTGCGTCCTTTGTAGGGACATGGATGCAGCTGGAAACCATCATTCTTAGCAAACTATCACAAGAAGAGAAAACCAAACACTGCATGTTCTCACTCATAGGTGGGAACTGAACAATGAGATCACTTGGACTCGGGAAGGGGAACATCACACACTGGGGTCTATCATGGGGAGGGGGGAGGGGGGGAGGAGGGAGGGATTGCATTGGGGAGTTATACATGATATAAATGATGAATTGATGGGTGCTGACGAGTTGATGGGTGCAGCACACCAACATGGCATAAGTATACATATGTAACAAACCTGCACGTTATGCACATGTACCCTAGAACTTAAAGTATAATAAAAAAAAAAAAAAAAAGAAAGAAAAAAAAAAAAAAAAAAAAAAAAAGAATGTTGAGACCAGGTGCAGTGACTCATGCCTGTAATCCCAGCACTTTGGGAGGCTGAGGCAGGTGAATCACCTGAGGTTGGGAGCTCAAGACCAGCCTGACCAACATGGAGAAACCCCATCTCTACTAAAAATACAAAATTAGCTGGGTATGGTGGCACATGCCTGTAATCCCAGCTACGCAGGAGGCTGAGGCAGGAGAATTACTTGTACCTGGGAGGCAGAGGTTGTGGTGAGCTGAGATTGTGCCATTGTACTCCAGCCTGGGCAACAAGAGTGAAACTCTGTCTCAAAAAAATAAAAAATAAAAAGAGTGTTGAATCTTGGCCCCCAGTCTCTTCTGGCTTGTAGGGTTTCCACTGTGAGGTCCACTGTTAGTCTGATGGGCCATGTTGCACAGGCTTTCTTGAACTCCCTGGGCTCAAGCAAATTGCCCACGTTGGCCTCCCAAAGTATTGGGATTACAAGTATGAGGCATTGTGCCCGACCATTATTATGAAGTTTCAGAAAGGTTCCAACACAGTTTCCTCTGCATCACAGACAGGCGCTAACTAAATATTGTTGAATAATGAAATCCTATATAATATAGAGGAGGAAGCTGAGAAACCCTAGGATTTAAAAACAAAATTCTTTTCATAAATACTGTATCTTACCACATAATGCACTAGGGATACAGAGAATCCTGTAATCATTTACTCAACAAATGAATAATCAAATAATCCAGTTTTGAACACCTTCAGTGACTGAAACTTAATATTGCCCAAGACACCCCCTCTGCTCTAAACTATTATTATTATTAGATACACCTATGCTTTTCTATACCTCTATTTTCTATCTTCTAAGGCTATACAGAACAGGCCTAAGATCCTTCATGACAATCTTTCATATATTTCAGGCCATCATGATGTCTTCCATGTCTTTGCTATCTAGGCCAGATGTCTCCAGCCCTTTTAGCAGTCCTTCAAATGATACTTTTAATCTATTCCAGCTGCCCTCTTCCAAACATACTCATGTTCATCAGTGTGTCTTTTAAAATGTAATACTCAGAACTCAACAAAATGTTCTGGGTGTGGTGTGATCAGGGCAAAGTAGAGGAAGAAGTATTGTCACTTTTATTCTGCCCATTACAATTCTATCAACACACACCACATTAGCTTTTTACAGCCACGTTACACTGTTGACTCATATTAAAATTTTAATAAACTAAAATTCCCATTCTCTAATGAGCTAATGTAAGACACTGCATGTGTTAACTTACCTTGGGTTGATCCATGGTAATTTGATAAAACTTTCTCATCTTAAATATGCTTGCTAGATTTTAATGCTTGAGATCTTTTTAGTTCCATCTCTATTATTCAGTACATATCCCATTTTCAAAGCAATATGAAAGGCTCTGAAGACTGTAAAAGTAGAGCATTCCAAGTAACCAATAATTGGTTGAGTCTGTAAATGCATTAGGAGTTCAGAAGAGAGAGATCGTTCAGTGGGGAGCTCAGAGATTAGTCCTAGGAAGTAATGATAATCTTCCCATTTGTTTGAAGTTTTACAGTTTTATTACTCTTCACAGTCCCAGATACATATCATTGATGATTTTGAGAAGCATGGAATCATCAAGGAAATGGGTATAAAAACGACCAAAAAGGATGTACTGTAGTATACCAATAGAATCCTACTTTCAGGATAGCAGGAGTTACAGCACAAAGTCTTAGGTCTTAGAGTTACCATCTTGTTGGATGCTTTTACTAGTTCTAATCATTTTTTAGTTATGTTGGATTTTCTAGGTAAATATCATTTTCTTCCTGTCCAAAATTTACATGACCTATATCTTATCTCTTTCATTGACTAGAACTTCTAGAATAATGTTAAATGGGAGCAATAATAATGTCGAATAAGAGAGTATTTGTTTTGTTCTTGTCTTTAGTGGAAATGCTGCTAATGTTGCATTATCAAGAATAGTGTCTGTAAGCTGGGTGCGATGGCTCACGCCTGTAATCCCAGCACTTTGGGAGGCTGAGGTGGGCAGATCACTTGAGGTCCAGAGTTTGAGACTAGCCTGGCGAACGTGGTGAAACCGCGTCATTTTACTAAAAATACAAAATTAGCCTAGAGAAGTGGTGCGTGCCTGTAGTCCCAGCTATTCAGCAGTCTGAGGCAGGAGAACCACTGGAACTCAGGAGGCAGAGGTTGCAGTGAGCCTAGATGGCACCATTGCACTCCAGCCTGGGCAATAAGAGCAAAACTCGGTCTCAAAAAAAAAAAAAAAAAAAAAAAAAAAATAGTGTCTGCTAGGTTGGCTGCAATGGCTCATGCCAGTAATGTCAACACTTTGGCAGGTCCAGGTGGTAGGATCACCTGAGACCAAGAGTTTAAAGATACAGTGAGCTATGATCATGCCACTGCACTACAGACTGGGTGACAGAGCAACACCCTTTCTCTGAAAATAAAAATAAAAAAAGAATAGTGTTTGCCGCTGGTTTCTTATATATTCTTAGGTTAACAGGATTCTTTTTTTTTTTTTCTTTCTTTTTGAGACAGATTTCTGCTCTCGTTTCCCAGGCTGGAGTGCAATGGCGTGATCTTGGCTCACTGTAACCTCCGACTCCTGGATTCAAGTGATTCTCCTGCCTCAGCCTCCAAAGTAGCTGGGATTACAGGCACCCGCCACCAGGCCCAGCTAATTTTTGTATTTTTAGCAGAAACGGGGTTTCATCATGTTGGCCAGGCTTATCTTGAACTCCTGACCTCAGGTGATCTGCCCGCCTCGGCCTTCCAAAGTGCTGGGATTACAGGCCTGAGCCACTGTACCCAGCCCTGGATTCTTTTTAAAATCAAGAATGGGTATTGGATTTTCACTCCTTATTATTGTGCACATAAACAGGAGATACAGAGATGAAAGGCAAAGTCCCTGTCCTCAAGAAGCTTTTTTTTTTCTTTTTTGAGACAGAGTGTCACTTTGTTGCCCATGCTAGAGTGCACTGGCATGATCTCGGCTCACTGCACCCTTCACTTCTCTGGTTCAAGTGATTCTCCTGCCTTAGCCTCCTGAGTAGCTGGGATTACAGGTGTGTGCCACTATGCCTGGCTAATTTTTGTATTTTTAGTAGACACAGGATTTCACCATGTTGCCCAGGCTGGTCTCGAACTCCCAGCCTCAGGTGATCCACCTGCCTCAGCCTCCCAAGGTGCTGGGATTCTGTGCTGGGATTATAGGTGTGAGCCACTGTGCCTGAAATTTTTTCTTTTCTTTTTTTTTTTTTCCAGACAGAGCAGGCTGTAATTCAGTGGCACGATTATAGCTCACTGCAGTATCAATCTACTGGGCTCAAGTGATCTTCCCACCTCAGCCCCCCCAAGTAGCTAGAACTACAGGCATGCACACCATGTCTAGCTAATTTTTTATTTTTTGTAGGTATGGGGGTCTCACTATGTTGCCCAGGTTGGTCTTGAACTCCTGGACTCAAGTGATATTCCTGCCTTGACTGTTCAAAGTAGTGGGATTACAGGTATGAGCCACTGTGCCTGACCAAGAAGCCTACAGACTTTGGTAGGCTGAGGCGGGTGGATCAACTGAGGTTGGGAGTTGGAGACCAGCCTGGTCAACATGGTACAATCCTGTTTCTACTAAAAGTAGGAAATTAGCCTGGTGGGCATGGTGGCACACACCTGTAATTCCAGATACTGGGGAGGCTAAGGCAGGAGAATCGCTTGAACTCAGGAGGTGGAGGTTGCAGTGAGCTGAGATTGCGCCACTGCACTCCAGCCTGGGCAACAGAGCAAGAATGTGTCTAAAAAACAAAACAAAACAAAAACACAAGGTAAATAAAAACTGCTACACAGTGAGATATATGTAGCAATAGAAATATGTTCATATTAAAAACATTTTGGGGTCGGGGGTACGGTGACTCACACCTGTAATCCCAGCACTTTGGGAGCCCAAAGCGGGTGGATCACTTGAGGTCTGGAGTTTGAGACCAGCCTGATTAATATGGTGAAACTCCATCTCTACAAAAAATACAAAAATTAGCTGGGCTGGGTGGCGCAAGCCTGTAATCCCAGCTACTCTGGAGGCTGAGCCAGGAGAATTGCTTGAGCCCAGGAGGCAGAGGTTGCAGTGAGCCGATATTGCATCACTTCACTCCTGCCTGGACAACAGACTGAGATGTGAGACTCTGTCTAAAAAAAAAAAAAAAAAAAAAAGAAAGAAAGAAAGAAAGAAAGAAATGAGAATAAACATAATAAAGTTTGCAGAAAGTACAAAGATAGCTCAGATGGAAGATGATTATCCATATTGAGTGAAGAAGGAAAGACATAATGGTAAAGGAAAGCTTTGGCTAAAAGATGGCATATTTGGCTGGGCACAGTAATATACTTATAATCCTGTATGCCTGTAATTACACCTGTAATCCTAGCACTGTGGGAAGCTGGGGAGGATCAGTTGAGGCCAGAAGTTTGAGATCAGCCTAGGTAATAAAGCGAGGCCCTGTTTCCACAAAGAAAAAAAAAATTAGTTGGGTGTGTTGGTTTATGCCTGTAGTCCCAGCCACATGGGAGGTTGAGGCAGGAGGGTCACTTGAGTCCAGGAGTTTGAGGTTGCCGTGAGCTATGATCATGCTATTGTATTCCAGCCTGGGCGACAGAGAAAGACCCTTTCTCAAAAAAAAAAAAAAGGGGGCGGAGCAAGATGGCCGAATAGGAACAACTCCAGTCTCCAACTCCCAGCGCGAGCGACACAGAAGACCGGTGATTTCTGCATTTTCAACTGAGGTACTGGGGTCATCTCACTAGGGAGTGCCGGACAATCGGTGCTGGTCAGCTGCTGCAGCCTGACCAGCGAGAGCTGAAGCAGGGCGAGGCATCGCCTCACCTGGAAGCGCAAGGGGGAAGGGGATCCGTTTTCCTAGCCAGGGGAACTGAGACACACAACACCTGGAAAATCGGGTAACTCCCACCCCAATACTGCGCTGTAAGCATACAGGCATTCCAGGAGAATATATCCCACACCTGGCCGGGAGGGTCCCACGCCCACGAAGCCTCCCTCACTGCTAACACAGCAGTCTGCCGCGATCTATCCGCAAGGCAGCAGCGAGGCTGGGGGAGGGGCGCCCGCCATTGCTGAGGCTTAAGTAGGTAAACAAAGCCGCTGGGAAGCTCGAACTGGGTGGAGCTCACAGCAGCTCAAGGAAGCCTGCCTGTCTCTGTAGTCTCCACCTCTGGGGACAGCGCACAGCTGAAGACCAACAGGGGAAGTAGCGGGAGCCGGTGCAGACGCGAACGACTCTGTCTGACAGCTTTGGGGAGAGCCGCGGATCTCCCAACGCGGAGGTTGAGATCTGAGAACGGACAGACTGCCTGCTCAGGTGTGTCCCTGACCCCTGAGTAGCCTAGCTGGGAGAAATCCCCCACTAGGGGCAGTCTGACACCCCACACCTCACAGGGTGGAGTACACCCCTGAGAGGACACTTCCAAAGGAAGAATCAGACAGGTACACTCGCTGTTCAGCAATATTCTATCTTCGGCAACCTCTGCTGCTGATACCCAGGCAAACAGGGTCTGGAGTGGACCTCAAGCAATCTCCAACAGACCAACAGAGAGTCCTTCTGACTGTCAGAAGGAAAACTATCAAACAGGAAGGACACCTATACCAAAACCCCATCAGTTCGTCACCACCATCAAAGACCAGAGACAGATAAAACCACAAAGATGGGGAAGAAGCAGGGCAGAAAAGCTGGAAATTCAAAAAATAAGAGCGCATCTCCCCCTGCAAAGGAGCGCAGCCCATCACCAGCAACGGATCAAAGCTGGTCAGAGAATGACTTGGACGAGAGGAGAGAAGAAGGCTTCAGTCCATCAAACTTATCAGAGCTAAAGGAGGAATTACGTACCCAGCGCAAAGAAACTAAAAATCTTGAAAAAAGAGTGGAAGAATTGACAGCTAGACTCATTAATGCAGAGAAGATCATAAACGAAATGACAGAGATGAAAACCATGACACGAGAAATACGTGACAAATGCACAAGCTTCAGTAACCGACTCGATCAACTGGAAGAAAGAGTATCAGCGATTGAAGATCAAATGAATGAAATGAAGCGAGAAGAGAAACCAAAAGAAAAAAGAAGAAAAAGAAATGAGCAAAGCCTGCAAGAAGTATGGGATTACGTAAAAAGACCAAATCTACGTCTGATTGGGGTGCCTGAAAGTGAGGGGGAAAATGGAACCAAGTTGGAAAACACTCTTCAGGATATCATCCAGGAGAACTTCCCCAACCTAGTAGGGCAGGCCAACATTCAAATTCAGGAAATACAGAGAACGCCACAAAGATACTCCTCCAGAAGAGCAACTCCAAGACACATAATTGCCAGATTCACCAAAGTTGAAATGAAGGAAAAAATCTTAAGGGCAGCCAGAGAGAAAGGTCGGGTCACCCACAAAGGGAAGCCCATCAGACTAACAGCAGATCTCTCGGCAGAAACTCTACAAGCCAGAAGAGAGTGGGGGCCAATATTCAACGTTCTTAAAGAAAAGAATTTTCAACCCAGAATTTCATATCCAGCCAAACTAAGTTTCATAAGTGAAGGAGAAATAAAATCCTTTACAGATAAGCAAATGCTTAGAGATTTTGTCACCACCAGGCCTGCCTTACAAGAGACCCTGAAGGAAGCCCTAAACATGGAAAGGAACAACCGGTACCAGCCATCGCAAAAACTTGGCAAAATGTAAAGACCATCGAGGCTAGGAAGAAACTGCATCAACTAACGAGCAAAATAACCAGTTAATATCATAATGGCAGGATCAAGTTCACACATAACAATATTAACCTTAAATGTTAATGGACTAAATGCTCCAATTAAAAGACACAGACTGGCAAACTGGATAAAGAGTCAAGACCCATCAGTCTGCTGTATTCAGGAGACCCATCTCACATGCAGAGACATACATAGGCTCAAAATAAAGGGATGGAGGAAGATCTACCAAGCAAATGGAGAACAAAAAAAAGCAGGGGTTGCAATCCTAGTCTCTGATAAAACAGACTTTAAACCATCAAAGATCAAAAGAGACAAAGAAGGCCATTACATAATGGTAAAGGGATCAATTCAACAGGAAGAGCTAACTCTCCTAAATATATATGCACCCAATACAGGAGCACCCAGATTCATAAAGCAAGTCCTTAGAGACTTACAAAGAGACTTAGACTCACATACAATAATAATGGGGGACTTCAACACTCCGCTGTCAACATTAGACAGATCAACGAGACAGAAAGTTAACAAGGATATCCAGGAATTGAACTCATCTCTGCACCAAGCGGACCTAATAGACATCTATAGAACTCTCCACCCCAAATCAACAGAATATACATTCTTCTCAGCACCACATCGCACTTATTCCAAAATTGACCACATAATTGGAAGTAAAGCACTCCTCAGCAAATGTAAAAGAACAGAAATTATAACAAACTGTCTCTCAGACCACAGTGCAATCAAACTAGAACTCAGGACTAAGAAACTCAATCAAAACCGCTCAACTACATGGAAACTGAACAACCTGCTCCTGAATGACTACTGGGTACATAACGAAATGAAAGCGGAAATAAAGATGTTCTTTGAAACCAATGAGAACAAAGATACAACATACCAGAATCTCTGGGACACATTTAAAGCAGTGTGTAGAGGGAAATTTATAGCACTAAATGCCCACAAGAGAAAGCAGGAAAGATCTAAAATTGACACTCTAACATCACAATTAAAAGAACTAGAGAGGCAAGAGCAATCACATTCAAAAGCTAGCAGAAGGCAAGAAATAACTAAGATCAGAGCAGAACTGAAGGAGATAGAGACACAAAAAACCCTCCAAAAAATCAATGAATCCAGGAGTTGGTTTTTTGAAAAGATCAACAAAATTGACAGACCGCTAGCAAGGCTAATAAAGAAAAAAAGAGAGAGGAATCAAATAGATGCAATAAAAAATGATAAAGGGGATATCACCACTGACCCCACAGAAATACAAACTACCATCAGAGAATACTATAAACGCCTCTACGCAAATCAACTAGAAAATCTAGAAGAAATGGATAATTTCCTGGACACTTACACTCTCCCAAGGCTAAACCAGGAAGAAGTTGAATCCCTGAATAGACCAATAGCAGGCTCTGAAATTGAGGCAACAATTAATAGCCTACCCACCAAAAAAAGTCCAGGACCAGATGGATTCACAGCTGAATTCTACCAGAGGTACAAGGAGGAGCTGGTACCATTCCTTCTGAAACTATTCCAATCAATAGAAAAAGAGGGAATCCTCCCTAACTCATTTTATGAGGCCAACATCATCCTGATACCAAAGCCTGGCAGAGACACAACAAAAAAAGAGAATTTTAGACCAATATCCCTGATGAACATTGATGCAAAAATCCTCAATAAAATACTGGCAAACCGGATTCAGCAGCACATCAAAAAGCTTATCCACCATGATCAAGTGGGCTTCATCCCTGGGATGCAAGGCTGGTTCAACATTCGCAAATCAATAAACGTAATCCAGCATATAAACAGAACCAAAGACAAGAACCACATGATTGTCTCAATAGATGCAGAAAAGGCTTTTGACAAAATTCAACAGCCCTTCATGCTAAAAACGCTCAATAAATTCGGTATTGATGGAACATACCTCAAAATAATAAGAGCTATTTATGACAAACCCACAGCTAATATCATACTGAATGGGCAAAAACTGGAAAAATTCCCTTTGAAAACTGGCACAAGACAGGGATGCCCTCTCTCACCACTCCTATTCAACATAGTGTTGGAAGTTCTGGCTAGGGCAATCAGGCAAGAGAAAGAAATCAAGGGTATCCAGTTAGGAAAAGAAGAAGTCAAATTGTCCCTGTTTGCAGATGACATGATTGTATATTTAGAAAACCCCATCGTCTCAGCCCAAAATCTCCTTAAGCTGATAAGCAACTTCAGCAAAGTCTCAGGATACAAAATTAATGTGCAAAAATCACAAGCATTCTTATACACCAGCAACAGACAAGCAGAGAGCCAAATCAGGAATGAACTTTCATTCACAATTGCTTCAAAGAGAATAAAATACCTAGGAATCCAGCTTACAAGGGATGTAAAGGACCTCTTCAAGGAGAACTACAAACCACTGCTCAGTGAAATCAAAGAGGACACAAACAAATGGAAGAACATACCATGCTCATGGATAGGAAGAATCAATATCGTGAAAATGGCCATACTCCCCAAGGTTATTTATAGATTCAATGCCATCCCCATCAAGCTACCAATGACTTTCTTCACAGAATTGGAAAAAACTGCTTTAAAGTTCATATGGAACCAAAAAAGAGCCCGCATTGCCAAGACAATCCTAAGTCAAAAGGACAAAGCTGGAGGCGTCACGCTACCTGACTTCAAACTATACTACAAGGCTACAGTAACCAAAACAGCATGGTACTGGTACCAAAACAGAGATATAGACCAATGGAACAGAACAGAGTCCTCAGAAATAATACCGCACATCTACAGCCATCTGATCTTTGACAAACCTGAGAGAAACAAGAAATGGGGAAAGGATTCCCTATTTAATAAATGGTGCTGGGAAAATTGGCTAGCCATAAGTAGAAAGCTGAAACTGGATCCTTTCCTTACCCCTTATACGAAGATTAATTCAAGATGGATTAGAGACTTAAATGTTAGACCTAATACCATAAAAACCCTAGAAGAAAATCTAGGTAGTACCATTCAGGACATAGGCATGGGCAAGGACTTCATGTCTAAAACACCAAAAGCAACGGCAGCAAAAGCCATAATTGACAAATGGGATCTAATTAAACTAAAGAGCTTTTGCACAGCAAAAGAAACTACCGTCAGAGTGAACAGGCAACCTACAGAATGGGAGAAAATTTTTGCAACCTACTCATCTGACAAAGGGCTAATATCCAGAATCTACAAAGAACTCAAACAAATATACGAGAAAAAAGCAAACAACCCCATCAAAAAGTGGGGAAAGGATATGAACAGACATTTCTCAAAAGAAGATATTCATACAGCCAACAGACACATGAAAAAATGCTCATCATCACTGGCCATCAGAGAAATGCAAATCAAAACCACAATGAGATACCATCTCACACCAGTTAGAATGGCAATCATTAAGAAGTCAGGAAACAACAGGTGTTGGAGAGGATGTGGAGAAATAGGAACACTTTTACACTGTTGGTGGGATTGTAAACTAGTTCAACCATTATGGAAAAGAGTATGGCAATTCCTCAAGGATCTAGAACTAGATGTACCATATGACCCAGCCATCCCACTACTGGGTATATACCCAAAGGATTATAAATTAGTCTACTACAAAGACACATGTACACGTATGTTTATTGCGGCACTATTCACAATAGCAAAGACTTGGAATCAACCCAAATGTCCATCTGTGACAGACTGGATTAAGAAAATGTGGCACATATACACCATGGAATACTATGCAGCCATAAAAAAGGATGAGTTTGCGTCCTTTGTAGGGACATGGATGCAGCTGGAAACCATCATTCTTAGCAAACTATCACAAGAAGAGAAAACCAAACACCGCATGTTCTCACTCATAGGTGGGAACTGAACAATGAGATCACTTGGACTCGGGAAGGGGAACATCACACACTGGGGTCTATCATGGGGAGGGGGGAGGGGGGAGGAGGGAGGGATTGCATTGGGGAGTTATACATGATATAAATGATGAATTGATGGGTGCTGACGAGTTGATGGGTGCAGCACACCAACATGGCATAAGTATACATATGTAACAAACCTGCACGTTATGCACATGTACCCTAGAACTTAAAGTATAATAAAAAAAAACAAAAAAAAAAAAAAACAAAAAAAAAACAAAAAAAAAACAAAAAAAAAAAAACAAAAACAAAAAAAAAAAAAAAAAAAAAAGGTATATTTAAGGGGTGGGAAAAAAAAGGGTAGAATAAGAACATGAGCTAAAACCTGAAGTTATGAAGCTGTGTGTACTTGGAAAAGTCTGACCAGTTCATCATTGCCAGAATATAACATCTTTTGGAAGTGAGGGACTAAAAGGCTGGAATGTAGGCAGACTAAATTATGAAGAGTTCTATATATCATGCTGAGGAGCAAGATTTTATCTTTTGATAGAAAGTCGGTGAAAAGTTTTAGGCAGGAGATATGATTAGGATCACATTTTACAAGGATGACTTTGACAATAATACAGGAGATGGCTTGGAGTGCACAGAACTGGCATTAGGGAAACCAGTTATGATGTTATTACAACAGTCCATATGAGAGAAAATAAAAGATGATGGCCTGAACTAAGGCAGTGGAATAAGATCTGAGAATAGAGAACAAGTTTCAGATATATTTAGGAGGTAAAATCAATAATGACAGATGAGATGTTTGGGGAGGTGATGGTGAAAGAAGCAATTTTTAAATTTTTTTTTTCTTATTGATACAGAGTCTCCATCTGGCACCCAGGCTAAAATGCAGAGGCACAGTCTCAGCTTGCTGCAACCTCCGCCTCCCAGGTTCAAGCAATTCTCGTGCCTCAGCCTCCCAAGTAGCTGGGATTGCAGGTGTGTGTCACCACATCCAGCTAATTTTTCTGTATTTTTGGTAGAGGTGGGGTTTCGCCATGTTGGCCAGGCTGGTCTCAAACTCTTGGCCTCAAGTGATCCGCCATCCTCAGCCTCCCAAATTGCTAGGATTACACTGCACCTGGCCGAGAAGCAAATTTGCCTAGGTTTATTCCTAGATTTCAGCTGGATAAATGGGTGGATGGTTATGTCATTATCAAAGGAGAGAAGATAAGAGAGGAAAACAGAGTTGGCAAATTATATGCTTCCAGACTGATTTTTTGAGATGTCTGTAAGACATGTAGGTGAAAATATCCTTTATAAATTGCAGATTATAATAATATAATAAAATCTGGGGCTCAGTTGAAATATTTTGCTGAAGGTGTGAGTAGTATTAAAATGGATAAGCCTGGAGAAGAAGATACAGAGCTATGCTATACAGTGTGGTAGGCACTAGCCACATATGACCCTTTTTTTCCTTTTATTCTTCTTTTTTTTTGAGATGGAGTCTCACTCTGTCACCCAGGCTGGAGTGCAGTGGCATGATCCCAGGACACTGCAACCTCCGCTTCCCAGGTTCAAGTGATTCCCCTGCCTCAGCCTTCTGAGTAGCTGAGATTACAGGCACATACCACCACACCCAGCTAATTTTTGTATTTTAGTAGAGACAGGATTTCACCATGTTGGCTAGGCTGGTCTTGAACTCCTGACCTCAGGTGATCCCAAAGTGCATCCCAAAGTGCTGGGATTACAGGCGTGAGCCACCATGCCTGGCCTCATTTTATTTTTTCTAACAGCTTCATTGAGATATAATTCACATACCATAAAATTCACCTATTTAAAGTGTACAATTCAGAGGTCAATCATCACCACAATTACTTCTAGAACATTTTATCATCCCCTAAAGAAACTTTGTACCCTTTGGCAGTCACTTCCCATTTCCCCTCAACCCTTAAAATATTTTTAAAAAAATGTTTAAGGGGCCGGGCGCAGTGGCTCACGCCTATAATCCCAGCACTATGGGAGGCTGAGGCGGGCGAATCACGAGGTCAGGAGATTGAGAACATCCTGGCTAACACGGTGAAACCCCTCTCTACTAAAAATACAAAAAATTAGCCAGGCGTGGTGGTGGGTGCCTGTAGTCCCAGCTACTCGGGAGGCTGAGGCAGGAGAATGGCGTGAACCCAGGAGGCGGAGCTTGCAGTGAGCCGAGATCGCACGACTGCACTCCAGCCTGGGTGACAGAGCAAGACTCTTTCCCAAAAAAAAAAAAAAAAAAAAAGTTTAAGGATATAGATGACCCCTACCTGCATCCCCAACCTCATTTCTTTTTTATAATTTTTAATACCCAAGTTCTGCCTCAGGATCTATCCCAACCTCATTTTATAACACTCTTCCCCTTGTTCATTTTACTTCAGCCACCGTGGCTTCCTTTAAGTTCTTTTTCTTTGTCTTCTCAGAGATGTTGTTTGCTTGCTGTTTCCACCAGAAATCTCAGCTCTTAGTGTGCCTGACCAGACATCATCTCCACGGAAAAGATACTCCTATTTTACGTACAGAAGATCCTCTTTCAGCCCTCCAACCCCACCCCAGTTGCTTTCTAGCCTATCTTCCTGATTTCCTTTATAGCATTTACCATAATCTAAAATTTTATTTACTTATCCGTCTTGTTTCACAAGAACACGTGCTCAACAAAGGAACAGACTTATGGTCACTGTTACATCTACTGTTGAATGTTCACTACCTGGCTGGGCAAGGTGGATCATGTCTGTAATCCCAGCACTTTGGGAGGCCGAGGCGGGTGGATCACCTGAGGTCAGGAGTTCGAGACTAGCCTGGCCAACATGGTGAAACCCCACCTCTACTAAAAATTCAAAACCTTAGCTGGGTGTTGTGGTGAGCACCTGTAATCCTAGCTACTCGGGAGGCTAAGGCAGGAGAATCTCTTGAACCTAGGAGGCAGAAGTTGCAGTAAGCCTGGTCAACAAGAGTGAAACTCTGTCTCAAAAAAAGAAAGAAAAGAATGTTCAGTACCTATGTTCAGTGCCTAACACACAGTAGGTGCTCAATAAATATTTGTTCAATGAATGGAGGCCATGGTAAGAGAAAAGATAGTGTTTTAGGGGAACTTTAAATGGTTGAGCATGGCTACAGTATAGGTTAGGGTCTGAGTTGATGCTGGAGAAGGAAGAAGCCATTACGAGCTTCATATATCATTATAAGGAGTTTGTATTTTATCCTGAAGGCAAAGGAAAGTCATAAAATATTTTGAATAAGGGGAATGACATTACATTAGATTTTTAAAAATCACTTTGGGCCTGGTGTGGTAAGTCATGCTTGTAAAATCACAGCGTTTTGGGAAGCTGAGGTGGGCAGATTCCTTTTGAGGCCAGCTTGTGCAACATGGTGAAACCCCATCTCTACAAAAAATATACAAAAATTAGCCAGGCGTTTTTTTTTTTTTTAGATGAAGTCTTGCTTTGTCACCCGGGTTGGAGTGCAGTAGCGTGATCTCAGCTCACTGCAACCTCCATCTCCTGGGTTCACGCAATTATCCTGCCTCAGCCTTCCGAGTAGTTGGGATTACAGGCATGCGCCACCACGCCTGGCTAATTTTTTGTATTTTTAGTAGAGACAGGGTTTCACCATATTGGTCAAGCTAGTCTTGAACTCCTGACCTCAAGTGATCCACCCACCTCAGCCTCCCAAAGTGCTGGGATTACAGGCGTGAGCCACCATGCCCAGTTTAGCCAGGCATTATTGCACACACTTGTAGTCTCAGCTACTTGGGGTGCTGAGGCAGGAGAATTGCTTAAGCCCAGGAGGTCAAGGCTGCAGTGAGCTATAAGCACACCACTGCACTCCAGCCTGGGCGACAGAGTGAGACCCTGTCTCAAAAAAAATCACTCTGGAGATGACGTGATAAATGTATTATAGATAGATGGATTACAGTGTAGGCGGAAAGATTAGTCAAGACACTGCAGGGATCTAGGGAAGAAATAACGGGGTATAAGGGTATCAATTAATGTAATTAATGTAGAGGCAATAGTAATGGAGAGAGGATTTAGACTCCTACATATCTTACTTACATAAATTGGGTTTTCATATAGGAACCTGAAGAAAATACCTTTATTCTTGGCCAGGTACGGTGGCTCACGCCTGTAATCCCAGCACTTTGGGAGGCTGAGGCCGGTGGATCACGAGGTCAGAAGTTCGAGACCAGCCTGGCCAACATGGTGAAACCCGTATCTACTAAAGATACAAAAAATTAGCTGGATGTGGTGGCAGGCGCCTGTAATCCCAGCTACTCGGGAGTCTGAGGCAGGAGAATCACTCCTCCTGGGAGGCGGAGGTTGCAGTGAGCCGAGACTGCATCATCGCACTCTAGCCTGGGTGACAGGGTGAGACTCCATCTCAAAAAAAAAAAAAAAAAAAAAGTTATTCTCTTAGGGCAGGGCGCAGTGGCTCAAGCCTGTAATTCCAACACTTTTGGAGTCCGCAGGCAGAGCACCTAGGATCAGGAGTTCGAGACCACCCTGGCCAACATGGTGAAACCCCCATCTCTACTAAAATTACAAAAATTAGCTGGGTATGGTGGCACATGCCTATAATCCCAGCTATTCGGGAGGCTGAGGCAGGAGAATCGCTTGAACCCAGGAGGTGGAGTTTGCAGTGAGTCGAGATTGTGCCACTGCACTCCGGCCTGGCGACAGAGCGAGAGCGAGACTCCATCTCAAAAAATGTATACATTAATAAAAATAAAGTTATTCTCTTGTTACACTTAGATTTTTTAAAAATTAGGTTTAGTCCACTATTTACAGATAGAGAACTCCATTCATAGAGGAAAGTAGATGGATTCGAGGTGATGATTTTCTAACTTGGCCAATTATTAAGATCACCTCGTGGGTTTGTAAAATAATTTCAGGAGGGGTCAGGGCAAGAGTGAAGAACTGTTCAGACATAATCATTCAGACAACTCTGTAAGGCTTCTAGGTAGGTTTTGGGGTATATAGATCTAGAGTTTGAGAGTTCTAAGATAAAGATTTTGGATTAATGAGCAAAAGCATCACAAAAGCCACACAGGTGGATTAGATCATCTGGTGAGAAAGGAGATTAAAGCATAGGCCAGGTGCAGTGGCTCACACCTATAATCCCAGCACTCTGGGAGACAGAGGCGGGAGGATTGCTTGAGGCTAGGAGTTCAAGACCAGCCTGGGCTGTATAGCAAGACCCATCGCTATCAAAAAAAAAAAAAAAAGGAAAAAAAGAAAAGGAGAGAGAGACTAGAACAGAATCTTGGTAAACAGTGACATTTAAGGGAAGGAAGACAAAGAGAAAGCAATAAAGGAGACTAAGTAGGAGTGGCTAAGAAAGCCAGGACAATGTTACAAGAGGGAGTGCTCAAAAGTGTCAAGGCCACAGAGATCTCTTCCTGTCAGATTATGACACTTCTGTAAAATAATACTATATTACCTTATCTAGTGAGTCCTAGAGTTAAATGATTATCAAAGTCCCTGAATTTCTTAAAATATACAGAAGCAGGCTGAGCGTGGTGGCTCACGCCTGTAATCCCAGGACTTTGAGGAGGCCGAGGTCAGGAGATCGAGACCATCCTGGCTAACACAGCGAAACCCCATCTCTACTAAAAATACAAAAAATTAGCCAGGGGTGGTGGCACGCGCCTGTAGTCGCAGCTCCTCCAGAGGCTGAGGCAGGAGAATCGCTTGAGTCCAGGAGGTGGAGGTTGCAGTGAGTCAAGATCGCACCACTGCACTCTGGCCTGGGTGACAGAGACTCTGTCTCAAAATAAATAAATAAACAAACAAACACACACACACAGAAGCAAAATTGTTGGGATAAACCCTGTGAATCTGCATTTTATTTTTATTTTTATTTTTTGAGACAGAGTCTCACTCTGTTGCCCAGGCTGGAGTGCAGTGGCACGATCTCAGCTCAGTACAACCTCCGCCTCCTGGGTTCAAGTGATCCTCCTGCCTCAGCCCCCCTAGTAGCTAGGATTACAGGCACGCACCACCATGCCCGACTAATTTTTGTATTTTTAGTAGAGACAGGGTTTCGCCATGTTGGCCAGGCTGGTCTTGAACTCCTAACCTCAGGCGATCCACCCACCTCGGCTTCTCAAAGTGCTGGGATTACAGGCGTGAGCCACAGTGCCTGGCCTGTGAATCTGCATTTAAAAAAAATCTTCCTAGGTGATTCTGATATGCAGTTGAGTTTGGGAACTGTTAATTTAAACCACTTGTTTGATTTGAAAACAGAGAAATTTAATTAAAAGCAATGGATAGAGACCTAAAAATAAAAATCTAGGTATATTAGCAGAATAATTTTGATAGCTTATGTTATAATCTCTCATTGGAAGGAACAGAAGCAAGTACTTAGCTTTCCACAATTAAGCCTTATAATGATGCCATAAGAATAAACTAATCCCCAAAGTCAAGAATTTATCATTTTCAAACACTTTTTTAAAAAGTTGGTGAATAACAAAGAGCTAGGATTAAATAATTTATTAAAAAAACTTTTCTCATAAATCTGTTTCATCAGCATATATGATAACGTCATATGTATTCTTAATTGGAGCAGAAAGATTTTTTAAATTACTGTGAAAAACAAGAGTGAGATTCCAGGAACAATTGTGCCCTAAAGAAATCTGGTTTAGGTTGGGTGCGGTGGCTCACGCCTATAATCACAGCACTTTGGGAGGCCGAGGTGGACGGATCACGAGGTCAGGAGATGGAGACCATCCTGGCTAACATGGTGAAACCCCATCTCTACTACAAATACAAAAAATTAGCCAGGCGTGGTGGCAGGTGCCTGCAGTCCCAGCTACTCGGGAGACTGAGGCAGGAGGATGGGGTGAACCTGGGAGGCGGAGCTTGCAGTGAGCTGAGATCATGATGACATTATATTCCAGCCTAGACTACAGAGTGAGACTTCGTCTCAAGAAAAAAAAAAAAAAAAAAAAAAGAAAGAAATGTGGTTTAAAAGATAGGCATGTTGATTGAACATTGACCTGAATTGTCAATTGAAACTAAAGCTTTTTCTCATTTCTCCACCTAAATACAGGAAAACAAATATAACATGTTGAGTTTGTAAGTTCTCCAGATGTCAAAATTGGTCTGGCTGATTAATCAAGTTAAATTATTTAATTCTATTTTCTATTCCTAAATACAATAACTAAATATAAATCACTGCTCAACAATGAATAAAGGTGGAACTCTAATTCTATCCAATTAGTTTTAAAATGTATTATTTTGAGAACCAAGTCTTTCTCCTAGCTAAGTAAATGAAACTTTCAGTACTTTTTGGGTGTTTTTGTTTGTTTGTTTGTTTTTTCTGAGACAGGGCTTAACTCCTGTCACTCAGGCTGGAGTGCAGTGGCCATGATCTCAGCTCACTGCAACCTCCGCCTCCCAGGCTGAAAAGATTCTCCTGCCTCAGCCTCTCAAGCAGCTGGGATGACAGGCGCATGACAGGATGCCCAGTTAATTTGTATTTTTGTAGAGATGAGGTCTCACGATATTGCCCAGGCAGGTGTCAAACTCCTGAGCTCAAGTGATCTGCCTGCCTTGGCCTCCCAAAGTGCTGGGAGGCCACCGCACCCAGCCAAATGAAACTTTCCTTTAAGGAACAAGTGCATTTTTAATAGATTCTGGAACTCGGCTTGCATAGTAGTCATAATTCCTCAGTGTGGCCAGGACTCCTGCAGAGTTCATATGCTTCACATCCTTGTGGTATTGAAGAACATTCCCATGGATATCAGTTAACTTGCCTATAGAAAAACATCAATCAATTAATCAATCACTCAAGTTAGTGGCTAATTGGATTGTGGTTTTTCTAGTTATTTTTAAGTACGTTTTGCTTGCTTATCCAATAGTAGCCAATAAATTCTGGATAAAAGAATGAGTGTCCACAAAGGTTAAGTTTTAATTCACTTGAAATTTAAGACTACAGAACAATTTTAACTAACTAAAGGATATAAAATTATTTTTTCTCTGATTAAAATTAATTTTATTTAGCATTTTCTTTTCTTGTCTTTTTTTTTTGAGATAGAGTCTTGCCCAGGCTGGAGGACAGTGGTGTGATCTTAGTTACTACAACCTTGGTTTACTACAAGCCCAGGAGTTCAAGGCTGCAGTGGGCCATGACTGCGCCACTGAATTGCAGTCTGGACAACAGAGACCTTGTGTCAAAAAAAAAAAAAAAAAGGCGATAAATAAGGGCTAAATTAACTGTATGCAGATCAAAGTTCAAAAAAGGATATTATAACTCAAGTAAAACTTGCTGAAAATCTACTCTCTCATCCATCGATCATATGAGGGGTTTGGACTGGAAAATCTTTAAGCTTCCTTCTAGCTTTTATATCATAACAGTCTAAGTAAAATAATATTACTGAAATATTATGTCATAGCATGATATAATTGTAGAAAAACTATGAATTTCCCAAAATAAAACAGACTAACCTCCCACAGCATGTAAAATAACTTCTGGAGCACAAGTATCCCACTTCTTACAACCAGGACTTGCAAATACATAAGCAGAGGCTTTGCCTTCAATCAGCTGAATAATCTGTAAGGGTAAAAATAAGAATTATCCTTTGATAATAGGAAGAATAATTGAAAGTCATGAAAAGATTGAGGTACAGATAAGAAAAACTGCTTATTTCTATCAAGGATATTTAATCAGTTCCTCTGTTAAACTCAAGTTAAAAATTTTAGCAGGTTTAAATTATACCAGTATTATGAAGAAATACATAGAATAAATGCATAATAATATAGTGATGTGAAGAAAAAATAATGGTCAAAAAAGCTACAAAGAGGATATCTGAACTGTCTCCACATTCCAAGTTACATAAAGTAACACGTTTCTTTTATTCACGTTGTTTTTCTTTTTTAGCATAAAAGCAATATACATTTACTGCAGAATTAAAGTCTTTTTCAGTATCTAAAAAACTGACCATTTATTAGAGGCCTGCATATGGTGGCCCACTCCTGTAATCCCAGCACTTTGGGAGGCTAAGCAGGTGGATCACTTGCAGCCAGGAGTTTGAGACCAGCCTGGCCAACATAGCAAAACCCATCTCTACTAAAAATACAAAAAGTTAGCTGGGTATGGTGGTGCACGCCTGCAATCCTAGCTACTTGGGAGGCTGAGGCACGAGAATTGCTTGAACCTGGGAGGTGGAGGTTGTAGTGAGCCAAGACTGCACCACTTCACTCCAGCCTGGACGACAGAGTAAGACTCTGTCTCAAACAAACAAACAGCCCTCCAACCAAAAACAAAAACAAAAACAAAAACCCCTGACCATTATTAAATAAAGGACAGAGAAGTATCAAGCAGTACAATAATGTATAAATTGTAATAGATCCTAACAGATGTGCAATGTGACTAGTCTAACAAGTACTTTCATAAGTCTTGGGATCACACGTATTGCCATTTCACTACCAAAATACAAACCTTTTTTTTTTTTTTTTTTTTTATAATATTTGAGGAGATTTATTCTAAGCTAAATATGAGTGACCATCGCCCGTGACACAGCCCTCAGGAAGTCTTGAGAACATGTGCCCAAGGCAGTTGGGAGCAGCTTGGTTGTATACATTTTAGAGAGGCATGAGACATCAATCAAATACATTTAAAAAATACATTCATTTGGTCCAGAAAGGTGGAACAACTCAAAGCGGTGGGGGCAGGGAGGCTTCCAGGATATAGGTGAATTTAAGTATTTTCTGATTGACAATTGGTTGGGTTTGTCTAAAGACCCAGGATCTATAGAAAGGGAATGTTCAGGCCGGGTGCAGTGGCTCACGCCTGTAATCCCAGCACTTTGGGAGGCCGAGGTGGGCGGATCACCTGAGGTTGGGAGTTCGAGACCAGCCTGACCAACATAGAGAAACCACGTCTCTACTAAAAAAAATACAGAATTAGCCAGGTGTGGTGGCAGGCCCCTGTAATCCCAGTTACTCGGGAGGCTGAGGTGGGAGAATCACTTGAGCCTGGGAGGCAGAGGCTGTGGTGAGCCGAGATCATGCCATTGCACTCCAGCCTGGGCAACAAGAGTAAAACTCTGTCTCAAAAAAAAAAAAAAAAAATCAGATTTTAGTTAATCTCTTTAGGATTTGGAGGGTCTGAAAGAAAAAGTTAGCTATGTTAACAGAGATTCTTTACAGATGCAGATTTTTCCCCACAAAGAACAGCTTTGCAGTGCCACAAAATATAAACTTTTATAGAGTCATCCTAACAATTCCTCTAATACTGATACACAACTGAAATACTGCTAGAACTTGCGTGACTCTAAATGGTAACTTGCTATCAAGCTTTCATTAGTCAGTTGACTTTTTTTGGTTATAGTGTAAATTAATTATTATTATAAAACTCAGACTCCACTAAAAATACAAAAATTAGCCGGGCGTGGTGGCAGGCGCCTGTAATCCCAGCTACTCAGGAAGCTGAGGCAGGAGAATCACTTGAACCCAGGAGGCAGAGGTTGCAGTGAGCCGAAATCACACCATTGCACTCCAGCCTGGGCAACAGAGCAAGACTCAGTCTCGAAAAAACAAACAAACAAACAAACAAACAAAAACTATTCAGAAGATATATAAGTAGGACCAGATTGATACGATGTGAGGCAGGAAGGAGTCTAAGATGACTCTCAGGTGTTTGCCTGGATTAGAAAAATGGTGGTGCCATTAGCGGGATAGTAAAACAGGGAGAGAAACACATCCAGAGGTGGGTAGAAAGAGGATGAACTCAAACTGGACACGCTGAATTTGAGATACCTGGGGGATGTCATCATAATGATATCCAGGGGACAATCAGATGACAAGAGATCAGGGCTAGGGATGTAGATCAATTTGTGTCCCATTTCATAATTCTCTCAGCAGGTTGGAAACCTGGATGAAAGAATGGGGGAAATAGACAAGAAGTGGGCGGGTGGGCCCGATCTTAGAGTCTGTAGAAGGTAGAGGAGATAATCTAAGAGGGTCCTTGGCAAAATAAGGTCTTTGGCAAGAAGCATGGAGTCTTACCCTGATGACTTCCATTAACATTGAATTCTCTCAGATAATCAAAAAAAAAAAAAAAAAAAAAAACCCTTTGACTCTTAAATTTATTTTTAAAATTTAAATACTGCAGAAATGTACAAATTATATTATTTACTCCCATCTCTTTAAACTCTCATTTCGTGTTTTTAAAAGTTGAGTATTTCAATGATTCACTTGCATTTCAGAGCAGATGACAGACCTTTTTCATACCTTATTTCCTGCTCCGCCTACTTGCAGCACAGCATCCGGGTTCATAGCAGTAACACAGTCAGTAACCAACTTGTTGCTATGGGATCGAGTAGTTGTGATAATGTGTTTCCCAGCAGGGACTTCTTTCAGCTGAAACCCAAAGGCACCTAAACCTAAAACTCCCCAGATTGTCCTCCCCAACACAGCATCTGGTCCTGCCTGTGTAAATGAGTGAAACAGCAAGACTTGTGATTATTTGGAGAAGAACGTTAGTCCATATATGGAATATTCAGTTATATTAGCATCGTGATTAAAAAAACGAAAACACAATAATATTATAAAGCATAAGAACAATATCACTGATGAAGAACTTTTCCTGAGAGAATCTGCTGATATTATCATTACTCTTCTGGTTAACAGTTTCAAAGAACTTTTGGTTATTCCCTGGAATCTTAATAAACTGATTTCGGTTTATAATGTACTGAAACATCATAAACTGATTACTGTTTTTCTGAATTATCTAATGATCTCTTTGTTGTATTTGAAAATGGCCATTTTCATAAAGTACTAAGATCCCCAGGAAATGAAATACCATGTATTGATAACTACTTTTCATTTTACAAGAAATATTAAAAATCATGTTGCAACAGGAATAGGTAATTATGACAATGTATTTGGCTGCTATGGAGATAGGGTAACTGAATAGGCCAATACAATATTGAAGAGTAGCTGTGGATAATGGGATCAGAGTTAACATTTTGCTGACAATTGTAGTAGCAAAATGACAATGATAATGCAATCTTAGAATCTGTATTTTCCTTTGCAGAACTCAATTTCAACCATATTGTTATAACTATTACTCGATATATAAAAAAATCTGTATTGCATGGGAAGTAAAACTGATACATAAAATGATTGATGCAAAGTCATCAAAATACAATTATATTAATATAGTAGGCATATATTATAGAGAAATACATATTGTACTGAACACTAAACATGTACCAGGCACCATTCTAAGTGCTTTACATGTATTATCTCTCTTTCAATCCTCAAAGTAACCCCATAAAGTAGGTATTCTCATCCTTAATTTAAAGATGAGAAAAATGAAATGTGGAATCATTAAGTAACCTGACTAGAGGCTCTAAGAAGTTCATAACCAAAGATTGGCTCATCTGTCTTCAAAGATGGTATTCTTAAACACTAAATTAGACTGCCTAAGTTTACCTGTCAAAATGTTTTCACACACATCATCTTATTTGTCCTAGAGCAGTACCCTGGGTGTTGTTATTCTGAAATATACTTAGGTTGCAGGTTGGGTTCCCTGGGAAGCAGACTCTGAGGCAGGTGGTATGTTTGTTAGGAAGTGTGCTTGGTATCAACACCTGTGGAAGGGGGAGGAGGGCGTGGGCAGAGGGATGAAATAAGCTGTGATGCAGGTACAACAAGAGCTGACTCTACGGGGAGCTGTTCCTATGCAGGGAGTCTGGAGCTACAATAGCCTTTCAGAGTAGTCCCAAATTGGGATGAGATGTCAGGTTTTTAAACTCCTACAATAATCAGTCACTGGAAATGGACTGCATTGGGAAGAGGTGTGGTCCTGGGTGAGACAGCTCTCTGTTGGTAGGGCAATCCCACAAGAGTCTGATGGCAAATGAGGCAACAAAGGAGCCAAAGAACGAGCACTGGGTGCTCGGTATATGTTAATGTGCTTCCTCTGTTCCCATCTGAGTTTGCACTACAGGAGAGGTTTGGAGTCTAAGGAAGCTATTTACTTTATTTTTATTTTTATTTTTTTGAGACAGAGTCTCACTGTGTCACCCAGGCTGGAGTTCAGTGGCATGATCTTAGCTCACTGCAAACTCTGCCTCCTGGCTTCAAGCAATTCTCTAGCCTCAGCCTCCTGAGTAGCTGGGATTACAGGTGCGTGCCACCATGTCCGGCTAATTTTTGTACTTTTTTACTAGAGATGGGGTTTCACCATATTGGTCAGGCTGGTCTCGAACTTCTGACCTCGTGATCCACCTGCCTTGGCCTCCCAAAGTGCTGGGATTACAGGCATGAACCACCATGCCTGGCCAAGAAACCTATTTATTAATGCAGCTCTCCAGTTATTCTGGAAAAATAATAAAGGAAATAAAACAGTGGACACAAATATTTTGGGCCCTACAAGGTCATATTCCTTCTGTAAATGAACATTTAGGCAAAAAGGATGGGACCAAGGACTCTAGTGTTTTGATGTGGTCAACACAATCCCATGATGCAACCAGCTTGCCTTCTTCTGTGCTCCTGACTGTCAGGCTCTTACATTGTCTTTCTCTTTCAAAGCCTCCACACCAATTTTGGGAGGGTAATAAAGTCAAAAATTTTCTATCAATTAAGCTTCAATGGTTAAGAAACTGGCTTTAGTATAAAGATAGACTGAGTTTCTTCATGCTATTTCCTTTAAGTGTCTACCAGTTTCAGTATATGTTGGAAGCAATAATAAAGTTTGAATTGCTAAGTCTTTTCTCTGGCTCAGGAGGGCAATATAAAGTAATACAGTAGCAAGGTTTGGATTTGAGTTTGAATCCCAATTCTGCCATTTACCAACCGGGTGACCACAGGAAAGTTAATTGCCTCAGTTTCCTCTTTAAAATGGAGATAACAGTTTCCTTAAAGGGCTGTGGTGAGTATTCAATGAAAGGATATATTTGAAACCCTTGAACCTGGCAGCATACAGTAAACTCTTAATTTTAGCTATTATGGTGATGATGATTATTATTTAAAATTGAATCTTTAGCCTGAATACCACCAACACAGCTGAGCAACTTTTCTACTTCCATTTGTGGTAACGAATTTTAAGGCATAAGCAAGAGAAGCAAAAGAAAGGATAAACAGTGTCCAGAGGGGAAGTGGTACAGAGAGAGGTAATGAAGAGAAGCAGAACAGCAGAAAATGAACTGGTACATGGGATGCACAATGGCCACCTGGGGTACCACAAGTTGCCTACCTCTTTTCTACCTACTAGTGGAGCCAAAACCCTAGCTATTTTTTTCACCCTTTGCTTCATTCCTGTGTTCCCTTAACTGCTGCTTTTCATTGTTCTGTGGAAAATGAATACGATTTTTCTAATCTCAGCAAGAAGTGGTGAAAATTGTTAACTCCTAAGCACTTAGATTTTTTCCTGATGAAAGGTACCATGTATTACAATGCTTTATATGAATTAAATGCCCCTTTTGAAAGTAATAGTATTAACTCAAAGTTTACATACAAATCACAAACTTGTGTCTGCATATAACAGTATGAACATTAAAATCATATTTAAAGAATTAATAGACATAGGCGATTTAACCCGAGAAACTTTCTCCATAACATATCACTATTTTGGTAAATCTTAAGAAACACATGATTCTTAATAAAATTTATAATCATATGAACAGCAGGAAAAAATGAATTTATATTAGAAATAAAGATTAACCTTGCTTTTAACTCAGAGTGGAAATTTAGAAGTAATACTGCCCACTCTGATTACTTTGTTTCTCTAAAGTTCTATCAAGGTCACATTAATATAAATACTTTACTTTATCTCCACGATTTCCTATAAAATTTAATGCAATTTAATGGTACATTCTTGCTTTGAAATGACACTGGTCTTTTGTTTCTATAGAAGACAATTTCTCTGATGTATAATAAAAAATCAAAGCAGATTAGAAGAGACAAGAAAAAAGAGTGCAAGAGCATAATAAGTTCTGTTACCAACACTGACTGCAATTTAGGCATTACACAGCGTTCCCTGGAAAACAACATGCCTAGCATCTTTTCTTGATTGAAATGGTTCATTTCTTGAATGTGCTTCAGGAACCAATCGTAAATCAGGTGTCTTGATGCCCAAGGTAATCAAGAACCCTATCAGTAATTCTCTGACATTTATATTTGAATCATAAGGCATAAATTTAAAAATATATAATGCATACAGTGTGTCTGTGTACATACACATACATATATATACACACCCAGTACCAATGCCCCCAGCAATTTTGATTCAATAGGTCTGGGGTACAGCCTGGGAATCCATATTCTTAAAAGTTCCTCATCAGTTAATAGCATAGCTAAAAAAAAGTTAAATAAATAAATACAATTTTAAAAATGAAAAGTTCTCCAGATGGTTGCATGTGCAACCAAGCTAAAAACCTCTCACTTAGATAACACAAAGAATCATATAACACTACCATTATTTATCTAATGAAATTACTTTGTATCACTTATAGTAATACCTCATAGTTGTAATATGGCTGGTTAATAACTCCTGCTATGGCTTTTCCTTCATAAGCAATTCCAATAAGAACTGTTACATTGTCAAGAAGACCTGCAAAGAAGAAATAAATATCAGTTATATAACTTGCTCATGTTATGACTCATCATTACTGCATCAATTGCTCCAAGTTAGTTTTGCAGTTAAGGTATGGAATTTGCAATGATTCATCCATGATCAATCCTATTTACGGCAAAATGCATAAATGATAAGCGAGCTGGCCAGAAACAGCAATAGGATCTATGGCCACTTAATTGAATTGGTAATCATGGTCTCATTAGTACAATGTGTAAACCAACTAAATAAAGCAGCCATAACTCTGCAGCTATCATCATCAGATTCCTCTATGCCTCTTCCACCATCATCCAACTCATCCTTACCTGCCGAATCACTTTATATTCCTGGATTACATCTAGACTTGTATTCCAAGCCTTTAAAGCAGAGTTTCTCAAAGAGAGGCCCAAGGACTATCAAGTAGCATTAGAATTAACTGGCATACTTTTTGTAACACAGATCTTCTCAGGCTCCTTCCCAGAACTAGTGAATCAAAATCTGGGAGTGGGGAACAAGACCGAAATAAGCTTTCTAGGTGCTTTTATACACATTAAAGTAGTCTAGAGCGTCCTTATTTCACAATGGGTTCTACAGATGTTTTCAGCACACACACAGACATACACATGTACACACACACTGTGATTCACTCATTATAGAGATGTCTCATTCAAGAACAATAAAAGTTTTTTTCTAGTAATTATGATCAATTTTTAAAGCCATGTCCTGAGAGCCAATATAAGAAAACTTATGTAGATCTTAATTTTATCATCATCATCATCATCATCATCATCATCATCATTTTCTTTTTTTGAAACAGAGTCCTTCTCTGTCACCCAGGCTGGAGTGCAGTGGCGAGATCTCAGCTCACTACAACCTCTGTCTTCCGAGTTCAAGTAATTCTCCTGCCTCAGCCCCACAAGTAGCTGGGATTACAGACATGCGCCACCAGGCCCAGCTAATTTTTCTATTTTTAGGAGAGAAGGGGTTTCACCATGTTGGCCAGGCTAGTCTCGAACTTCTGACCTAATTATCTGCCCACCTTGGCCTCCCAAAGTGCTGGGATTACAGGCATGAGCCACCGCACCTGGCCTAGATCTTAATTTTAAAAATAAAACTCTAAGCTTAAAACCCAAAACTTGCCAGGCGTGGTGGCTCACACCTGTAATCCCAGCACTTTGGGAGGCCCAGGCAAGCAGATCACCTGAAGTTGGGAGTTCAAGACCAACCTGACCAATATGGTGAAACCCCATTTCTCCTAAAAATACAAAAATTAGCTGGGCATGGTGGCGGGTGCCTGTAATCACAGCTACTTGGGAGGTGAGGCAGGAGAATAGCTTGAATCTGGGAGGCAGAGGTTGCAGTGAGCTGAGATCGTGCCACTGCACTCTAGCCTGGGCAATGAGCAAGACTGTCTAAAACAAAAAAAAAAAACCTAAAACTAAAACTCTGGCTCTGAGCCTGTTCATTCCTACATTTATATGGCCAATTTTATTTTAATTTGTTGCTAATTGTTCTCATCTTAGATAAGGAGAAATATTGTACTGTGTTTTAAAACCCACCTTTAAAAGGTGAGGCCGTGAAATGTGAAAGCAGTTCACAGATTAGGGGAGAGTGAATGGGGACGGCATGGGATGGTGGTGCTGGCAGAGCAAGAGCTACATAGTTGTACTCGTTATCGTTTTTCTACCCCAATAACTGGGGGTTCAGTATAGTCATTTTGGTAACACTGGTTTAATATGTTAGTTATTTTCATCTGGGAGACATCAGAAGTGTGGGGCTGGTAGAGTATGTGGGGGGTGGTATTTGAAGGAGATGAATTTTCTTCTCCTGTCTTGACAATCAATGATGTATGAGAACCATGAGCACAAATATAGCTTTAGGGGAAAACATAACACATGATACTAGCTTTCCATACAACATACAAAATATCAAATATTTACAACTAACATCATATCCTTGTCCCACTGCTGTCAAATATGAATACAAAAGAGATATCAACCTTCAGTATATTCCTTGGTTCCATCCAGAGGATCCACCCAGACCACGAGCTAAAATTAAAAAGAGAGAAGGAAAATAGCTAAATCAAGCATACAGAATTCTAAAAATAGATTTAAATAGATTAAAACTACCTTTTTTTCCTGTTTGAAATTATATTATGGATGGCCTGAGTTAATGTCATCTGTTTGGAGATAGTATAAAAACCTTATTCTTTTGTAATCATGGAAAAAGTTCATTTGAATAAGAGAAAAGTCTGATTTAAGAATTATCAGGCCAGGCACGGTGGCTCACACCTGTAATCCCAGCATTTTGGGAGGCTGAGGCGGGTGGACCACCTGAGGTCAGGAGTTCAAGACCAGCCTGGCCAAAGTGGTGAAACCTCACCTCTACTAAAAATACAAAATTAGCTGGGCGTGGTGGTAGGGGGCTGTAATCCCAGCTACTCAGTAGGCTGAGGCAGGAGAATCACTTGAACTCAGGAGGTGGAGGTTGCAGTGAGCCGACATCGTGCCATTGCACTCCAGCCTGGGCAACAAGAGCAAAACTCCATTTCAAAAAAAAAAAAAAAAAGGATTTTCAACATGAAATGTTTAATTGATAAAAGTTTGTTGTCATTTGGACACTAAGCACACTCTCTAGATCATGGTACAGAGAAAACTTGTAAAGTGGCATAAAAAATGTTTTGAACATGCATAGTTGCTACTCATTTTTATACGTAAGTGCTGATTTAAAAAAAAACAACAGTCTGATTATCTCAAGGACACAGTCCACACAATCCAAAGAAAAATGAATAATAAAACTGGCAGCAGATTTAAAAGGAAAATTCCTTCCGTTTAGGACATTTAATATGATTCAGGATATGCTGCCTTTAACCACTACAATGATAACATTATGTGAATTTCTGAGTGAGGGCATGTTTCTGATGGAGGACACCATGTCTCATTTTCTTTGTTTCCTCCATACCACAGAGCAAAGTGTCTGACTCATAGTAAGTCTCCAACGAATATGCATTAAATAATTAAATATTGGAAAACTAAAGACGTTATGGTGGGTATTTGAAGTCACAGATTTAACTGAAGCAACTATGAAAAGCAAGCAGGATGATATTTATGGTCTTCTAAAAATATAAGGTAGTAATCTGTTTCATAGCCTTCTGTCCCCAGTTACCAATGAATGTTTTTTTTTTTTTACAAGAAAAAGTAAACTTTAGATAAGATTAATTACCTTAAACAAGGGATATTTCATAATGAAGGGGCCAATTCACCAAGGTCTAATAATCCTAAGTGCAAATGCACCCAATAAAAGAGTTTCAAAATACAAGAAGGAAAAACACACACACACACAAAACAACAATCACAATTACAGTTGGATATGTTAACAGTTGGATATATATAGGTAACTGACAGATATATACAGTTTGGTATATATTGGTAACTGACAGATGGCAGTATAACGAACCATTCATTTTTCTTTGATTGGGGAAGTTGCTCCCAGAAGAAAGAAGGAATAAGTCTTGATCTTGAGAAGTCTGAGAAGTCTCCTTCTCAGCAGGATAACTTGATCTTTTGTAAATAGAATAATATTATTTACTAGGAAGAGTAGTCTTATATGTAATGTTCTTAAAAGGATGTTCCTGGTTAAGTATTTCTTTTTTTTTTTTTTTTTTTTTTTTTTTATACTTTAAGTTCTAGGGTACATGTGCATAACGTGCAGGTTTGTTACATATGTATATTTGTGCCATGTTGGTGTGCTGCACACATCAACTCGTCAGCACCCATCAATTCATCATTTATATCATGTATAACTCCCCAATGCAATCCCTCCCCCCTCCCCCCTCCCCATGATAGGCCCCGGTGTGTGATGTTCCCCTTCCCGAGTCCAAGTGATCTCATTGTTCAGTTCCCACCTATGAGTGAGAACATGCGGTGTTTGGTTTTCTCTTCTTGTGATAGTTTGCTAAGAATGATGGTTTCCAGCTGCATCCATGTCCCTACAAAGGATGCAAACTCATCCTTTTTTATGGCTGCATAGTATTCCATGGTGTATATGTGCCACATTTTCTTAATCCAGTCTGTCACAGATGGACATTTGGGTTGATTCCAAGTCTTTGCTATTGTGAATAGTGCTGCAATAAACATACGTGTGCATGTGTCTTTGTAGTAGAATAATTTATAATCCTTTGGGCATATACCCAGTAGTGGGATGGCTGGGTCATATGGTACATCTAGTTCTAGATCCTTGAGGAATTGCCATACTGTTTTCCATAATGGTTGAACTAGTTTACAATCCCACCAACAGTGTAAAAGTGTTCCTATTTCTCCACATCCTCTCCAACAACTGTTGTTTCCTGATTTTTTAATGATTGCCATTCTAACTGGTGTGAGATGGTATCTCATTGTGGTTTTGATTTGCATTTCTCTGATGGTGAGTGATGATGAGCATTTTTTCATGTGTCTGTCTAAAACACCAAAAGCAATGGCAGCAAAAGCCAAAATTGACAAATAGGATCTAATTAAACTAAAGAGCTTCTGCACAGCAAAAGAAACTACCATCAGAGTAAACAGGCAACCTACAGAATGGGAGAAAATTTTTGCAATCTACTCATCTGACAAAGGGCTAATATCCAGAATCTACAAAGAACTCAAACAAATATACAAGAAAAAAACAAACAACCCCATCAAAAAGTGGGGAAAGGATATGAACAGACATTTACCAATGAATGTTTTACTATCAAATCTACTAAATATCTACTAAATACAAATTAGATTTTCTTCCTAAAAGTATTATTGTTTTTTTTTAATGAGACAGGGTCTCACTTTGCTGTCCAGGCTGAGGGTATGTGTAAAACTGTGCAAGGCAGGAACAAGGTAAGACAACTCACACTTCCCAATTGCAAAACTTAATACAAAGCAAGAAAGTGTGCTACTGGCATAAGGATAGACATATAGACCAATGGAATATAACTGAGAGTACAGAATGAAACCCATACATCTATTTCTTTTCTTTTTTCTTTTTTTTTTTTCTTTTGAGATGAAGTTTTGCTCTTGTCGCCCAGGTTGGAGTGCAACGGCACAATCTCGGCTCACTGCAACCTCCGCCTCCCAGGTTCAAGCGATTCTCCTGCCTCAGCCTCCTGAGTAACTGGGATTATAGGCGTGTGCCACCACGCCCAGCTAATTTTGTATTTTTAGTAGAGACGGAGTTTCTCCATATTGGTCAGGCTGGTCGTGAACTCTTGACCTCAGGTAATCTGCCTGCCTCAGCCTCCCAAAGCATTGGGGTTACAGACGTGAGCCACCGTGACTGGCATGAAACCCATACATCTATGGCCTGCTGATTTTTCACAAGTGTGCCAAGGCCATTCAACTGGGGAAAAAATCATCTCTTTAAGAGACAGTGCTGGGGCCAGGCGAGATGGCTCAAGCCTGTAATCCTAGCACTTTGGGAGGCCAAGGTGGGTGGATCACGAGGTCAAGAGATAGAGACTATCCTGGCCAACATGGTGAAACCCCATCTCTACTACAAATACAAATACAAAAACAATTAGCTGGGTGTGGTGGTGTGAGTCTGTAGTCCCAGCTACCTGGGAGGCTGAGGCAGGAGAATCGTTTGAACCCAGGAGGTGGAGGTTGCGGTGAACCAAGATCGCAGCCCTGCACTCCAGCCTGGTGAGAGAGAGAGACTTCATCTCAAAAAAAAAAAAAAAAAAAAAAAGAGAGATGGTGCTGGTTGCAGCCTTAACTTCCATGGGCTCAGGTGATCCTCCCACCTCAACCTCCCAAGTAGCTGAGACTACAAGTGTGCACCACCACACCTGGCTAATTTTTGTATTTTTTGTAGAGACAGAGTTTCACTATGTTGCCCAGTCTGGTCTCGAACTCCTAGACTCAAGCAATCCAACCACCTCGGCCTCCCAAAGTCCTGGGATTACAGGTGTGACCCACCATGCCTGGCCCTAAAAGTATTTTAAATAATGGTTTTAGAGTGGAAAGGAAACCCATAGGATGAGAAACTGAACTCTAAATCCACATGGTTGCCTGATACTTCCATGTTGGCTCTGAAATATATCAAGTTTCTGGCTGCCCCTATTTTATAACTACCAATTTTTCATCTTACAGGCAAATTGTATTTCCTTTACTATGGCAAAAAGCCCAGGTTAATAGAGAGTTGAGTATAAATAGGGATCATACATCTTCTTCTTGAATAGCACTGTACTGCGATGGGCATGGTTGCTTCAGTATTTCCTCCCACTGACTGTCTTCAATCAGCTCTTGATCCACTTCCTCAGAAGGCAGATCCTAAAGCAGAGATAACCCTAATGGTTATTGAAGCCATTTAGTGTTTACAGAGTATGCTTTTTCTCATTAACAGAAGAAATGCAGCATCACAGTTTTCGCTAGTTCTTCTGGTTTACCATTTATATTTAGAACTTTTAAAGCAAACCTTAAAAATTTGCACAAACAATCATATGTGGCTCATCAAAATTGACTAAATGGTTGCAATGTCATTATCTTGAACAGAGTTTAAAAATAAAAGATTCTTTAAGTATTATATACTCATTTAAACAAGTGTCTCTGACAGCAGATAGTTCCCCTGTATTACATTAGATGTCAATTTCCTCACTTTCTTTTTTTTTTTTTGAGACGGAGTCTTGCTCTGTTGCCCAGGCTGGAGTGCAGGGGCACCATCTCGGCTCACTGCAACCTCCCCGCTTCTGGGGTCAAGCAGTTCTCCTTCCTCAGCCTCCTGAGCAGCTGGGATTACAGGAGTTCACCACCACGCCTGGCTAATTTTTGTATTTTTAGTAGAGACGGGATTCAGTTTCACCATGTTGGTCAGGCTGGTCTCGAACTCCTGATCTCGTGATCTTCCCGCCTTGGCCTCCCAAAGTGCTGGGATTACAGGCGTGAGCCACCACGCCCGGCCTACTTCCCTCACTTTCAAAGTGTTATAGTCTTTGGATAAGTACGCAAATAAGCCTAAGTTTAAAAACAAACAACAACAAAACCCATTTTATTCCAAAGTTCTAGATCTCTGCCAATCTTACAGTTTGTATGCTGGGTATAACAGTAACCATATCTTTTATGGTCAATAATTAAGACATCTGGCTTAGAAATAGACCAAAATGTCTTAAAATCAGATATTTCCCCCAAGTCCAAGGAATACAATAATTATTTTTGTGTTTAAAACAATAAATATAATGCTTGAAATTATAATAGTGGTACATAAATCATTAAAGCGTCAGTTATAAGTACACTTGGTAAACAGTGATTTTAAAAAAATGTCTCTGATGACTCTTACCTCTTCCCCTATAATTGTGAGTTTGGGGAATTTCCGGGCCAATGAAGAACATATGCTCATCTGTGCCAATCGGTCAGCTTTGGTCTGCAGGTCTGTTGCACAGGTCTATAACAAAAAATGCAAATTTTAGCAGAGCTAATGAGAAATAAGTTGTCCTCTGATTCCCTGTGCATGAGTGCCTACATAATTTAGATTACACTGTCAGTTTTTAGAGTCATAGAACTTAACACCAAATGAGTTAACTAGTTTCTTGCCTTGGTTTTTCTCAAAGGATTAATAGTGGTTAAAGTTTGGAAAGGAGCTTTTAAATAATCTAGAACATTTTCTTCCCTAGTTTAGAAATTCCTTATCTCTAGACATCAACCTTTTGCTTAAATAGGTTCAGAGATAGGAAATGTATAACTTTTCAAGGCAAAGGTAATAGTTATTAGAAAAAGTGTTCCTTGGATCCTTCTATAACTTCCACACTAATCCTAATCATAATAATTCAATAGGTCCTCAAGTTGATTCACAGGTATAGAGTAAGAAATCCCATTTGGTTTTTTTTGTTTTGTTTTGTTTTTGAGACGGAGTCTTGCTCTGTCGCTGGCTGGAGTACAATGGCGCGATCTTAGCTCACTGCAATCTCTGCCTCCTAGGTTCAAGCAATTCCCCTACCTCCCGAGCACCTGGGACTATAGGCTCCTGCCACCATGCCCGGCTAATTTTTTGTATCTTAGTAGAGACGGAGTTTCATCAAGTTGGCCAGGATGGTCTTGATCTCCTGACCTTGTGATCTACCTGCCTTGACCTCCCAAAATGCTGAGATTACAGGCATGAGTCACTGCACCCAGCCTAAGAAATTCTGTTTCTGAAAATCTGAAAAACACTAATCTGAATTGCTGTAATATTTAACATATAGCTCACCTGTGGTACCCTCACTCAATCACTATGTCGGATAATCATGCTAGTGAAAGAAAAGTTTTACAAGTGACAACCACAACCTCCTTTGTTAGTTTGCTTTCAGAGAATTATGATATGTTGCAATTGATATATGCCTGGTTAAGTAGATTTACAGATTATATCATCTTAGTAGAATTTGTTTGTTTTGAGATGGAGTCTTACTCTGTCGCCCAGGCTGGAGTGCAGTGGCGTGATCTTGGCTCACTGCAACTTTTGTCTCTTGGCTTCAAGCAATTCTCCTGCCTCAGCCTCCCGAGTAGCTGGGACTACAGGTGCCCCCCACCACGGTCAGCTAATTTTTGTAGTTTTAGTAGAGACAGGGTTTCACCATGTTGGCCAGGCTGGTCTCAAACTCCTGACTTTGTGATCCACCCACCTCGGCCTCCCAAAGTGCTGGGATTACAGGCGTGAGTGAGCCACTGCACCCTACCTCATCTTAGTAGAATTTTAACAATACTTTGCAACGAGATAAGGAGTCATTATGAAAAGCAAACTGCTTTATGCTTCACTGAGATTTGCTATATATCTCAATGCAAAGTACTATTTTGCTAGAATGTAAGCTCCACAAAAGGATTTTATTCCCTAAAGAATTGTGTCTAGCATATAGTAGGTGCTCTATAAGTATCTTTTGAATGAACCTACTCAAAAGAATTGTTCAGTTTGAAGATTAGTTATATATCAATCAAGTTTGTGCACCACTGCTTTAGAGAAAAAAATATATATTGAAAGTCATTCCTCTATCTGAGGAAAGCAATTCTCTTTCCCTCTCTAAGATAAATATTTCCTATTCTGTCAACATAGCTCTGGACCTCATCCTTGGAACCTTGTGTGATAAACTGATTTTGCTGCTTTTTAAAAGTAAGGTATCACCAGGAGGATATAAAGTACTAGAAATGCCTGAGCAGTACAGAAGACAATGAGAATACTACTTTTTTTCCTGACTTGGCACTACATCTCTGTTCCTTTTTAGCTACCTGGGTTTCAAAGTTGTTTGTCTAATATAATCTCAACATAAGAGCAACTGAAAATAAGTGATGTTAAGGAAAAGGATCTGAAAGGAAATAATTCAAAATATTGGCAATGGTGGCATGATGGATGATTTTTGTTTACTTTTTGGCATTTTTCTCCATTTCCTACTTTTCATAATAGAAAAAACTTTGTAAAAAATGAGATTAGGGGCCAGACGCAGTGGTTCATGCCTGTAATCGCAGCACTTTGGGAGGCCGAGGCAGGCAGATCACAAAGTCAGGAGTTCAAGACCAGCCTGACCAACATGGAGAAATCCTGCCTCTACTAAAAATACAAAATTAACTGGGCGTGGTGGCGCATGCCTGTAAAATCCCAGCTATCCAGGAGGCTGACGCAGGAGAATCGCTTGAACCTGGAAGGCAGAGGTTGCGGTGAGCTGAGATCACGCCATTGCACTCCAGCCTGGGCAACAAGAGTGAAACTTCGTCTCAAAAATAAATAAATAAATAAATAAATAAATAAATAAATAATAATAATAATAATAAGATTAGCAGCCCCCTGAAAGCAGCAGTATTATTTTGTTGATTATTACCAAGCATGTCTGTGGTCAACTAAAATCTCTTTTTCAAACAAATTTGAATCAGATTTATCTGACATAACTTGAACATGAATACAGCACTTTATATTATTCCTGTTAAATATCCTGTTGGATTTGGTCCACTTTTCTCAGAGGTTGCAACTATTTTGAATGCTTATTCTGTGATCAAATGTATTAACTAGACTGCTCAGCTTTACCTTATTGCAAATTTGGTAAGTATGTTTTCTATATCATCTTCTTCCACTTCAGATAACACATTAGGTATTTTTTTAAAACTGTATGTTATTTAATAATTAAAGAGAACAGTACAATGTCAGGAGCAGAGTCCTGTGATCAGCCAGTGGTGATCCTTTTCTAGGATGAAAATGACTCATTAATTTAAATTTGTGGATAATGTTATTCATCCAGTTATGAATACACCTAATCGTGGCTCAGGATGGGAGATGTCATCTATATAACTAAAAATAGCTTGAATATTTTCTTAAATAGAAAATGACAGACTATAACAAATGTTTTGCTTAAATCAAGATACCCTCTATTTCCTCTATGAGTAGGCCCACAAATCTATCAAAAAAGCAAATGAGATTTATTTCATTTGTTCTTACGAGTTTTTGTTTTTGTTTGTTTTTAATATTATTTATTTATTTTAGAGACAGGGTTTTACTCTGTTGCCCAGGCTGGAGTACAGTTGTGGGATCACAGATCACTGCAGCCTCAAACTCCTGGGCTCAAGCAATTATCCCACTTCAGCTTCCCAAGTAGCTAGGACTACAAGCATGTCCCACCATGCCAGACGGGTCTTGCTATGTTGCCCAGGCTGATTTTTATGTTTATTTTTTAAAAGCAATTATGTTGAATGTTTTATGATGAACTCATGTCAGCTTTATTCTAAGTTGTTTTTTATTCATATATCTCACTTTTTCTTATGGTAACAATGCTAGATAGATGTATCACTTATAAGTGAGTGACTTAACTCAATCTATTTTATTATTTTTTATTTATTTTTCCATTTCATCTTTTTTGCTTTTTTTTATTATTATACTTTATGTTCTAGGGTACATATGCACAATGTGCAGGTTTGTTACATATGTATACGTGTGCCATGTTGGTGTGCTGCACCCATTAACTTGTCATTTACATCAGGTATATCTCCTAATGCTATCCCTCCCCCATCTCCCCACCCCACAACAGGCCCCGGTGTGTGATGTTCCCCTTCCTGTGTCCAAGTGACCTCATTGTTCAATTCCCACCTATGAGTGAGAACATGTGGTGTTTGGTTTTCTATTCTTGCGAGTTTGCTGATGGTTTCCAGCTGCATCCATGTCCCTACAAATGACATGAACTCATCCTTTTTTATGGCTGCATAGTATTCCACGGTGTATATGTGCCACATTTTCTTAATCCAGTCTGTCATTGATGGACATTTGGGTTGGTTCCAAGTCTTTGCTATTGTGAATAGTGCTGCAATAAACATACGTGTGCATGTGTCTTTGTAGTAGAATAATTTATAATCCTTTGGGCATATACCCAGTAGTGGGATGGCTGGGTCATATGGTACATCTAGTTCTAGATCCTTGAGGAATTGCCATACTGTTTTCCATAATGGTTGAACTAGTTTACAATCCCACCAACAGTGTAAAAGTGTTCCTATTTCTCCACATCCTCTCCAGCACCTGTTGTGTCCTGACTTTTTAATGATTGCCATTCTAACTGGTGTGAGATGGTATCTCATTGTGGTTTTGATTTGCATTTCTCTGATAGCTAGTGATGATGAGCATTTTTTCATGTGTCTGTTGGCTGCATAAATGTCTTCTTTTGAGAAGTGTCTGTTCGTATCCTTTGCCCACTTTTTGATGGGGGTTCATATGGAACCAAAAAAGAGCCCGCATTGCCAAGACAATCCTAAGTCAAAAGAACAAAGCTGGAGGCATCACGCTATCTGCCTTCAAACTATACTACAAGGCTACAGTAACCAAAACAGCATGGTACTGGTACCAAAACAGAGATATAGACCAATGGAACAGAACAGACCCCTCAGAAATAATACCACACATCTACAACCATCTGATGTTTGACAAACCTGACAAAAACAAGAAATGGGGAAAGGATTCCCTATTTAATAAATGGTGCTGGGAAAACTGGCTAGCCATAAGTAGAAAGCTGAAACTGGATCCCTTCCTTACTCCTTATACAAAAATTAATTCAAGATGGATTAGAGACTTAAATGTTAGACCTAAAACTCACTCTATATTAAATCATTAAAGTGTTAATGATAAATCATATCCTATTAATGTTCTCACTTGGAAGAAATTACAACACAATTTTCCTTAAAGACTATAATAAAGAAAGATTTAGGCAAAGTGTAGTGGCTCATACCTATACTCACACCCATAATCTCAGCACCTTGGGAGTCTGAGGTGGGTGGATCACTTGAAGCCAAGAGTTGGAGACCAGCCTGGGCAATATACTGAAACTCCATCTCCACAAAATGAAAACATTAGCTGGGTGTCGTGGCGCTTGCCTGTAGTCCTAGCTACTCAGGAGGCTAAGCCAAGAGGGTCCTTTGAGCCCAGAACTTGAGACTGCAACAAGCTATCGGTAGGACTATGCCACTGCACTCTAGCCTTGGGCGACAAAGTGAGACATTGTCTCTTTAAAAAAAAAAAGATTATAATAAAGAATTTAAGGATTAAAGGTCAATATAAGAAAACTTATGTGAGGTAATAACCAAGTCCCAAGGAAGATTTGTGTGTATATATATATGTGTGTGTGTATATATACACGTGTGTGTATATAAGTATATATGTATACATATATATGTACCAAATCCCAAGGAAGATTTGTGTATATGTATATAATATGTACACACACGTTTGTGTGTGTATATATATATGCACGCACACACACAAATCTTCCTTGGGATTTGGTACATATATACATATATACACACACACATATATATGCCTGTACTCACACCCTTGTGTATATATATATGGAAGATTTATATACATATATAATATACACACACACTATATATACACACACGAATCTTCCTTGTGTATATATATACACACACTATATATACATACTATATATATACACACACAAATCTTCCCTATATATATATACACATACACAAGAGTGTGAGTACAGGTGTGTATATATATATACATGTATATATATATGTACCAAATCCCAAATAAGATATACAAACTTGTATATATATACACAAACTTGTATATATATACACAAACTTGTATATATATATACACAAAGTTGTATATATATATACACGAACTTGTATATATATATATACACAAACTTGTGTGTGTGTGTATATATATATATATACACACAAACTTGTGTATATATATGTGTCAATATATGAAATATATGAAATATATATACACATATATACACAGACATATATATATACACACACACACACATATATATATATAGGCACACACAAATCTTCCTTGGGACTTGGTTATTACCTCACATTACAAATTTTACACGTGGCCGGGCGCGGTGGCTCAAGCCTGTAATCCCAGCACTTTGGGAGGCCGAGATGGGCGGATCACGAGGTCAGGAGATCGAGACCATCCTGGCTAACACGGTGAAATCCCGTCTCTACTAGAAAATACAAAAAACTAGCCGGGCGAGGTGGCGGGTGCCTGTGGTCCCAGCTACTCGGGAGGCTGAGGCAGGAGAATGGCATGAACCCGGGAGGTGGAGCTTGCAGTGAGCCGAGATAGCGCCACTGCACTCCAGCCTGGGCGACAGAGCGAGACTCCGTCTCAAAAAAAAAAAAAAACAAATTTTACACGTAAGTTTTCATATATTGACTTTTAATAGATTTCCTTAAGATTTCATTGCATTTTAAACTGGAACACAAGTATGGTGGTATTTCTTTTAATAATTGACTATCACTATAAACTTTCTGATAATGTATTTCATATATTGACTTTTAATCCTTAAATTATTTATATGTATGTATATATGTATACATATATACATACATATATACACACATATTTTTTGAGATGGAGTCTCGCTTTTGTTGCCCAGGCTGGAGTGCAATGGTGCGATCTCGGCTCACTGCAACCTCTACCTCCCGGGTTCAAGTCTCAGTCTCCTGAGTAGCTGTGATTATAGGTGTGCACTACCATGCCCGACTAGTTTTTGTATTTTTCGTAGAGATGGGGTTTCATCATGTTGGTCAGGCTGGTCTCAAACTCCTGACCTCGTGATCCACCCGCCTCGGCCTCCAAAGTGCTGGGATTACAGGTGTGAGCCACTATGCCCAGCCGGAAGATTGTATTTTAAACTGGAACACAAGTATGGTGGTATTTCTTTCAAGAATTAACTATCACTATAAACTTTCTGATAATCTATTTAAGTTTGTAATTACTATACTGGGAAAAACACCCTTGTTTTGAGTTTCTTTTCCATGAAGAAGAAAAATATGTATCACTTTGATTATAACAAATAGTTATGTAAATGCCAGATTTTACCGAACATGTTGACTAAGGATTGCATGGCATTGCATGTAATAGATTACTCTAGGATTTGAAGCCTGGTTACAATGCCTTGGGGATGGATATGGTTCAGAAGACTCAGACATATAAATAAAGATCTTGGATGTAGAAAGTCTGGAGTCTTTTTTTTTTTTTTTTGAGGCGGAGTCTCACTCTGTTGCCCAGGCTGGAGTGCGATGGCGTGATCTCGGCTCACTGCAACCTCTCTCTGCCTCCTGGGTTCAAGCCAAATAGCTGGGATTACAGGCGCTCGCAACCACATCTGGCTAATTTTTTGTATCTTTAGTAGAGACGGGATTTCACCATGTTAGCCAGGCTGGTCTCAAACTCCTGATGTCATCATCCGCCTTCCTCGGTCTCCCAAAGTACTGGGATTACAGGCGTGAGCCACCATACCCGGCCTTGGAGTCATTTTCAAAGCAGAGATTGAACCCTTTTGAACAAAGGGTCTTGCAGTCCCCCTAAGGGAACCATCAATTATTTTAACTGATAAAGTCTGTCCACATTTTTACATCATTTAGCTCAACCTCAAGAACAAAAATAAAGTTGGTATGAAATGATATGAGAGTTTGAGTACCTTCTCCACGATACCCAGGTCTCCTTCAGCAATAACACGTCTGACTATCATTCCTGCCTTTTGAGCAATAGAATATGCTGAGGCTACCAACCGCATCAACACAGTGTTACTGGAAGCCATGACAAACTCTAAAAAGAGATCAAGAAAAATGTTTTGTTAGTTTCAAAGTTAACTACTGGTTTTATTTACTTAAATCCAACTCAACACATATTAATTGACTGCTAACTTGGGATTGCTCCCATTAACTGAGTAAATTCTTTAATATATATTTACTAAAAGAGACTTGGAAAAAACTCCATTTGGACATTAACTCTCTCAATAAACTCTGTATTTTTTATGTTTGTCTGCAGATGAGACATGTCAACGCATAGGAGAAACTGGCCCAGGATGCTGAGCATGTGAAAAAGTTTGTGTATGAGGTGGTGGGTAATGTGCAAAGTATGTGGAAGGTGCTTTGGAGGCTAAAAATATGAGATGTAAGATTTGTGTTTGAGGAGCTAATATTTTGGTGAGCTGTAGATAAAATAATGTAACCTAATGTCTATAACATAAAACTAGGAAGTGCCAAAAGAGGTATGAATAGTATAAGGGATGTAGGTGTGCAGGGCGTAATTAAAAAGGGAGGGTGTATTAGTCCGTTTTCATACGGCTATAAAGAATGACCCAAGACTGGGTAGTTTATTACTTCCAATGCCAAGAACCGCAATTACTTTTGCACCAACCTAATATAAAGGAAAGAGGTTGAACTGACTCACAGTTCAGTATGACTGGGGAGGCCTAAGGAAACTGACAATCCTGGCAGAAGACAAAGGGGAAGCAAGACACCGTCTTCACAAGGTGGCAGGAGGAAGTGCCAAACAAAGCGGGGAGAGACCCTTAAAAACCATTAGATCTCAAGAGAACTCACTCACTATCACGAGAACAGCATAGGGGAAAACTGCCCCCATGATTCGATTACCTCCACCTGGTCTCTCCCTTGACAGTGGGGATTATGGGGATTACAATTTAAGATGAGATTTGGGTGGGGAAACAAAGCCTCACCACATCAGAGGGATTGCATATAACTACAATTGTTTTCTGAAAATCAGTGAATATTCTCTGCTATTATTTACCTCCATCTTGGTCAGCAGCCAAATAAAGAGAACAAGCAACATAACAAATTATAATGAAGACCAAGCACCTGGAAAAGTAAGGCGTGTCAGAGAAGTCTCTAGCTCCAACAAAATAAATAGAAAAAACAGCCTTTAGAATTAAGTACATTGCTTTTTTTTTTTTTTTTTTTTTTTTAGACGGAGTCTCGCTCTGTCGCCCAGGCTGGATTGCAGTGGTACCATCTCGGCTCACTGCAACCTCTGCCTCCCAGGTTCAAGCAGTTTTCTGCCTCAGCCTCCCGAGTAGCTGGGATTACAGGTGGCCTCCACTACACTTGGCTAATTTTTGTATTTTTAGTGGACACAGGGTTGCATCATCTTGGCCAGGCTGGTCTCGAACTCCTGACCTCATGATCCACCTGCCTCAGCCTCTCAAGTGCTTAGATTACAGGCATGAGCCACTGTGCCTGGCCTGTACATTCCTTTGAAAATATGAATTCTGGCCTGCTCACACCTGTAATCCCAGCATTTTGGGAGGCCAAGGTGGGCAGATCACCTGAAGTCAGGAGTTCGAGACCAGCCTGACTAACATGGTGAAACCTCATCTCTACTAAAAACACAAAAATTAGCCGGGCATGGTGGCGCACACCTGTAATCCCAGCTACTCAGGAGGCTGAGGCAGGAGAATCGCTTGAACCTGGGAGGCGGGGATTGCAGTGAGCCGAGATCGCACCATTGCACCCTAGCCTGGGTAACAGAGCGAGACTCCATCTCAAAAAAAAAAAAAAAAAAAAAAAGAAAATATAAATTCAAATCCTGAAATTTTAGTGACTGTTCTGGATGTACCAACCACATTCCCTTCAGGATTGAAGAGCTTATTTCCCCACGTGCTGAGACAGCTCTCAACAGAAGGCCCTCAGCTGCCATCTTTCTCTGGGAGTATATCTGCTGAGAAGGATCATTTCATCTGAAATGTCACAATAGGGAGATTTAAAGGCCATTTCCTACCCCAAGTGGGCTGCCACCCCAGCACTGAAGGGCCATCCAGCTTCCAGAATACCCTATGGGGTCAACTGAGGCCTTAGCTGAGACTGTCTCACAGCCCAAGATGCTTTCTCCTACATTCTTCCCTTCCTCCCCTTCCCTCCCACAAATGATCCCAAAAGCACTCCCTAATAAACCTCTTGCACTTTATCTCTGTCTTACAGTTTTATGGGAAATCAACCTATGACAAAAACTTCCCACCTCTAAATTAAATCAACATTATTTCATCGCAATAAGGGAACACATGATTGTTCCCTAGAAAAAAGGACTAATATATATATATATGGTGTGTTTCTCTCTCTCTATATATATATGTTTTTATTTTATTTTATTTTATTTTTTTTTTGAGGTGGAGTCTCACTCTGTCACCCAGGCTGGAGTATAGTGGTGCAATCTCAGCTCACTGCAAACTGCCTCCTGGGTTCAAGCGATTCTCCTGCCTCAGCCTCCTGAGTAGCTGGGATTATAAGTGCCTGCTACCATGCTTGGCTAATTTTTGTATTTTTAGTAAAGACAGGGTTTCACCATGTTGGCTAGGCTGGTTTCAAACTCTTGAGCTCAAGTGTTCCGCCCACCTTGGCCTCCCAAAGTGCTGGGATTACATGCCTGAGCCACCGCGCTCAGCCCTGCGACTATAAAGGACATTATAAATCTCCATTCAGCAACAGCCATTGTTCTACCAAACATTTCTGACTGAATATTTGATTTGATGTGCGTTTTAACCCCTTTAACATTTTTTTTCTTTTTTCTTTTTTTTTTTCTGAGATATAGTCTCATTCTGTCACCCAGGCTGGAGTGCAGTGGCGCAATCTTGGCTCACTGCAATCTCTGCCTCCCGGGCTCAAGTGATTCTCACGCCTCAGCCTCCTGAGTAGCTGAGATCACAGGCAGCTGACACCATGCCCAGCTAATTTTTGTATTGTTAGTAGAGACAGGGATGCACCATGTTGGCCAGGCTGGTCTTGAACTCCTGACCTCAGGAGATCCGCCTGCCTCAACTTCCCAAAATCCTGGGATTACAGGTGTAAGGCACTGTACCCAGCCTTCTTTACATCTTGTTTCTATCATCCACATTCTATTGACAGAAATTATGAACCTAACGAAACAATAAGTGAAGCATTTGAAACTCTTCAGAAGGAAGATGGAATTGAAATTTATGGCCGGGCACGGTGGCTCATGCCTGTAATCCCAGCACTTTGGGAGGTGAGGCGGGCAGATCATGAGGTCAGGAGTTCGAGACCAGCCTGACCAACATGGCGAAACCCTGTGTCTACTAAAAATACAAAAATTAGCCGGGCGTGGTGGCACACACCTGTAATCCCAGCTACTCAGGAGGCTGAGGCAGGAGAATCACATGAACCCAGAAGGTGGAGCTTGCAGTGAGCCGAGATCGTGCCAGTGCACTCCAGCCTGGGCGACAGAGCAAGACTCCATCTCAAAAAAAAAAAAAAAAAAAAAAAATTTATGTAAGGTAATGAATACCATGCTGTGACCAATAGCTATCTGGAAATTAAGATGAAAATGAAAAGGGTTTCATTTTTGAAACGGAGTCTCACTCTGTTGCCCAGGCTGGAGTGCAGTGGCGCGATCTCAGCTCACTGCAAACTCCGCCTCCCAGGTTCACACCATTCTCCTCCCTCAACCTCCTGAGTAGCTGGGACTTCAGGCACCCGCCACCGCGCCCGGCTAATTTTTTGTATTTTTAGTAGAGACGGGGTTTCACCATGTTAGCCAGGATGGTCTCAATCTCCTGACCTTGTCATCCACCTGCCTCAGCCTCCCAACGTGCTGGGATTACAGGCGTGAGTGAGCCATCGCGCTCGGCCAATATAATGGGTTTCTAATTGCAGCTGACACTTGAACAAAATGGGCTCGAACTGAACTGGTTCACTTTGTGGATTTTTTCCAACCAAATGCGGACAGTAAAGGTATGTAAAACCAGTAGACAGGAAAGGCTGACTTTTTAAAATATATTTTTATTTTATTTTCAAGAGAGTCTATGATCTGTTAAAACTGAGTTTTCATCTATGAGTGTTTTGGAGGGTCAACTGTGGGACTTGAGTATGTGCAGATTTCAGTATTCTCAGGGGTTCCTGGAATCAACCTCCCTCATATACTGAGGGATGACTCTATATAAAGTGTTTGTTTTATGATACCATAATCAGGCTAGATTAATTTTCTTGGCATACTAGGAGTTACATGTGGAATAAACCAGTTACAATTACTACTAATTCAGGAGCACTTCAGATAGAAAACAGAGAAATAGGGCTGGGTGCGGTGGCTCACACCTGTAATCCCAGCACGTTGGGAGGCCGAGGTGGGCAGATCACAAGGTCAAGAGATTGAGACCATCATGGCTAACACAGTGAAACCCGATCTCTACTAAAAGTACAAAAAATTAGCTGGGCATGGTGGTGGGCACCTGTAGTCCCAGCTACTCCGGAGGCTGAGGCAGGAGAATGGCGTGAATCCGGGAGGTGGAGGTTGCAGTGAGCCGAGATCGCTCCAGCCTGGGCGACAGAGACTGACTTTGTCTCAAAAAAAAAAAAAAAAGAAAAAAAAGAAAGAAAAAGAAAAGAAAACAGAAATAATTTAGTAAATACTTTGTTGCTCTTATTTCTAATCTTTTATATCCATATCCAGGCATATATCTGATTTATTCTGCACCAGAAATGTGGTCTTTGTGCAACTGTTTTGTTCTACCCAGATGTCTTGACCATATTTTAATTATATATTCATATGCTCCTTCAATTCCCTTGTTATGTAAGAATTCTTTTATAATAGGACGATCACCTTCCCTCACTGTATGGTATTGTCATAACTTTTCATAGATATCATTTACCTTTGAACCAGTTAAGCAACCATTTGAGCCTTATCAGGCTCCATAAATGACTCAACTACTTACCCTTATATTTGCCAAGTCGATGGTGTTTTCTTCCAAGGAAAAACTTTCAGGCATTGTCTGTCTACTAATTTCATCACAAAATGATATTATATATGATAACCACCAATTAAAGCTAACATCAGCTTATAAAATACAAGAATAGGAAAAATAATAGAAGAAAATAAAAATGGGAAAAATAATGTTGATGTAAAGCACACAATGATTTATAAAGAGATTCCACAAATCGCTTTTAATTGGCAAATAGGAAAATATTTTACCATTCTTCTTTGAAGTACTTCTCTGGTCCAAACTGAATTAGTAATGAAATAGTACTAGACCCTAGCCTTAATCGTTTTCTTACATATTTTTTAAACAGATGAATACAATTTTGGTTCTTGGTTAAAAAAAAAAGAAAAAATACATAGTCATATTATCAAAGCACAAAATCTATACAAGAGGTCCCTTTTAGCCTTTTTCATTATGCCCCCTCCTATACTATAATGAGATTTACCTTTTGATGATACAGGTAGATCAAGAGCAAGGCCTAAACTAGCTACAGGCAAGTTAACTTTCTTAAAGCAGTTCAAATAACACCACTGTACTTCCTTCTCTACCAGTTTTACATCTTCTGGGCCTTAAAACACTCTTGTGGAGGTGTCTTTCCGAAAGCCTAATCTAAAACAGGATAGTGGTTAAGGGCACAGGCTCTGGAGCCAATTACCTGTGTTCAAATCCTGGCTCAGCTGTGGACCTTGAGAAAACCACTTAAATTTTCTGTACCTCGATTTGTAAAATGGAGACAATAGTACTTATAGCATAGGGCTGTTGTACTTATTAAATAAGTACCACGTGTAAAGAAAACACTTGTCCCTGGCACAAGGTAAACATCAAATATACTGGCTAACCATTATTACGATTGTCCTTATTTTGGTTATTTTGCAGGGACATTAGGGAAGTGTTAAGGGCAAAAAGTTCCTGTAGTTTCTCCAACAGTATTCTGACCCTGAGAATACAAAATGATAATCAACATGACCCTCAGAGTGTAGTACAGGCTTTTCTTCATAACATTCTGGGCCTGAGGCTTGGAGTAGACAAGAAAAAAAGCTGTATAGCACTTAAGGCCATCGACCTAACACCTATCCATTTGAGAAGTCTTTACAACTGCCAAAAGGCTAGCTCAGAAGGATGGAAAAATAACAGGAATCAAACATTAGTTTCTTCTCATATAAAGATTGTGACCATATGAGGATTAGGATCTAAAAATGATGAGTTCCAGATCAAAATACTAAAATTATTTATACTTTGAAACTTGGCCTGATGATAATGTTCAAGGTCATCTGAAAAAATAAAAATGTAAGCATAATGGAGCAAATTCTGGAAGAAGAACAATGAACAGAGGTACTCCCCTTATCAATTATCAAAATATGATAAAGTATGATTTAATCAAACTATGATATAAGTTTGGCTAGTGAGACAAATTAAGGAAATAAATTGCAGAAATAGAACCGAACACACTAAAGGTAGTGTTTCAAATCATGGGGGAAATTTAATTTTGCATAAATGGCAGGGCAGTTGCTAAACTTTTAAATACTTTTTTTTTTTTGATATGTAGTCTTGCTCTGTAGCCCAGGCTGGAGTGCAGTGGCTGATCTCGGCTCACTTTCACCCCCTACAGTTCAACCGATTCTCCTGCCTCATACACCTGAGAGCTGGCACTACAGGCACGCATCACCACGCCTAATTTTTTCAGTCAGGCCTGCAGTCCCAGCTACTCGGGAGGCTGAGGTGGGAGAATCACCAGACCCTGGGAGGTCGAGGTTGCAGTGAGACATAATGGCACCACTGTACTCCAGCCTGGGCTACAGAGCAAGACCCTGTCTGGAAAAAAAAAAAAAGGAAAGGAGAAGAAGAAAGAAGAAGGAGGAAGAAGGAAGAAGAAGGGGGAAGAAGAAAGAAGGAAGAAGAAGAAGCAGAAGCAGAGAAAGAAAGAAAAAAGAAAGAAAGAAAGAAAAAGAAAGAAAGAAAGTAAGTTTGCAAGGGTGTGAAGGAACATGTTCCTGAGTATTGTTGGCAAAGTGGTGAACTCTCTTAGGAGAGCTTTGAGAACCTTAATAAAGTATAACATACATATCTTTTGAACCAGCAATTATATTTCCAGAGAAATCCAAATAAATCACGCAAACCTACAAATATGTAGAAATGGCAGTTGGACGAATATTTGCTATTTAAATAAATTTACTTTTAGGTGCCAAGCAGTTTCTAAATTTGGGTGCATCAACGAACTCAATGTCTAGGTTTGTCTTGTTATTTCTACAATATATGGCTATAAAAACCTTCCGGATCACGAAAATAAAAGCACAGATAAACAATTAAAATATTGACACTCAAGAGTCCAAGTCCGAAATCAGAATATCTGGAGAGGCAATCTGATTCACATAAAACTTTTTTATTTTATTTTATTTAACATAAATCCTATCTACCTGGCTCTTGCCCTGACCGGCAGGAGAGAAAGTTACGGTGACAAACCTGGAACAACGTTGGACCAAAGACACTTCGGGAGCAGCAAAAGCGCGTTATCGTAAACCCAGGTCCCTCGTCGTGTCCGGTACCGAGCTTTGGCACTGTCAATAAATCTTTCGAGATGGACGGCAGCCCTACCTCAGCTTGTGAGCATGCGGGAAACTCCGCGCAAGCGCACAACAGTGATTTAACACTGCGTCTTTAGACTCCTGATCCGCGGGAAAATACCACTTGTCCATGTTTTCTCCAAGCTCTCCGTAGGTGCAAGTCACCTGTTGTAGTAAATAAAAGCGAAAGGTGTTGTCAACTTTCAAAGATTGGCTCAAAAAAAAAAAAAAAAAAAAAAAAAAAAAAAAAAAAAAGAAGAAGAAGGAAAGAAAACATAAGAAAGAAAGAAAACATTAAGGCAGCAACAGTGTGTTAAAAAAAAAAAAAAAAAAAAAGATTGGTTTTGGTTTCACCTGTCTTCCAGCCCACTTCGTAGAGTTCACTGTTTTAAAATGTTCATTGGATTAGTGATATCGCTCTGCGGCTATTTAACTTAGAACCCCTAGCGGTCCGTGGACAGGCTTCAGCAGGTCCACCACACACCTCCACCTCCCACCCCTACGCAACAACAAAGCAACTTTATCAGAATTGTGTTAAAGATGCTTGCATATCTATATGTGTATATATACACAAATATATGTGTGTGTATGTATATATACATACATATTTTATATATATAAATATATTTATATATATGTGTGTGTATATATATGTATATTGGGAAGGCAGCAGTGAGCCGTAATCGACTCTGGGCGACAGAGCAAGCTATCTGTCTCTGAAAAATATATATGTGTGTGTATTTATATATACATAAATATATATAAAATATTAAAATATATAAAATATATAATATATAAAATATAAATAAAATAAACATATATATATATTTAAGAGACAGATAGTTTGCTCTATCGCCCAGAGTCGATTACGGCTCACTGCTGCCTTCCCATTTCTAGGCTCAAGCCATCCTCCTGCCTCAGCCTCCCGTGTAGCTGGGACTACTGGTGCAAGTGCACGCCACCACACCCGGCTAATAAAATTTTTTTTTTGTACAGATGGGATCTTTTTGGGGGGCGTGGTTGGGGGAGGGGGCAAGGTCTCACCCTGTTGCCCCGGCTGGAGTGCGGTGGCGCAGTTTAGGCTCACTACAACCTCCGCTTCCTGGGTCCAAGCGATCCTTCCGCCTTAGCGTCCCAAGTAGCTAGGACCACAAGCGCGCCACCACGCCGGACTAATTTTGTTTGTTTGTATTTTAAGTAGAAACCGGGTTTCATCATATTGGCCAGGCTGGTCTTGAACTTCTGACCCCAGGTGATCCGCTCACCTCGACCTCCCAAAGTGCTGGGATTACAGGTGTGAGCCACCCGCCTATCCTAAAAAGGCTTTTACTTCTTCATTTGATTTTCACAATCACTCTGTGAGTTAAGTAGACCCTTTTTGGGAAGTGGCAAAATATACATAAATTATATCACTTTAACTATATATATATATAAAATTTGGTTTTTGTTTTGTTTTGTTTTGTTTTGTTTTTTGAGACAGGCTCTCACTGTGTTGCCCAGGCAGGAATGCCGTGGTGCAATCATGGCCCACTTGCAACCTTGACCTCCTGGGCTAAAGCGATCCTTCCACCATAGCCTCTCAAGCATCTAGGACCACAAGCATATGCCACCACATCCAGCTAATTTTAAAAATTATTTTAGAGACAGGGGTCTCCCTATGTTGCCCAGGGTTGTCTCAAACTCCTGGGCTCAAGTGATATTTCCACTTCAGCCTCCCAAAGTGCTGGGATTATAGGCATGAGCTACTGTGTCCAGCTTCTTTTATCCTTTTTTTTTTTTTTTTAATTGGGTTGTTTACATTTATCTTTTTGATCTGTAGCAGCTCTTTATGCATTTTGTATATTATTATTTTTTAATGTGTAGCAAATACTTTCTTCCACAGTATAGTGTAGGGAAGGCAACATAAGTTGGTGGCTATGCACACACACTGGAATCTAACTGTCTGGGTTTGAATTCCAGCTGTGCTACTTAGTTGTATCATCTTGAGCAAGTTACATAACTCTATGTGCCTTAGTTTCCTTATCTGTGAAATGGAAATACTCATAGTTCCTATCGCACATGGTTTTTTGGTATGCTGTGTCTTCACCTCATCTGGTTTTGAAGATTAAATGAGTTAATTCAGGTACAGAGCAGGAGTCATTGGTGAAAGGCTGACATTGATTGAGTGCTTTCTATTTGTCACTTGGTTTCTCACTTTCTGGTATCTTTTTTTAGTATATACATATTTTCATATTTGTAGAAAATCTGTCCCTCTTATTTATGTGAACTAAATGTTCTGGATGTTGTGTTTTATGATTAGGAGGGCTATTCCCAAGATGTATACTCTACAATGAAATGGTAACAATTGTGAACTACTATGAATTGGACAACCAAATAGAGCAGAATCTGTCAGAAACAGGAGCAGAAGTTGCTATACACACCAAACTATTCTATGAGTGGGATATAACAGGGATTTAGGGAATCTTAAAAAAAAGATTAGATTGTTTTATAATATTGTTAAAATTCATGAGAAGTCATTGATTTGGACTGAGCTCCTGCACTAGTCTATTTGCTTGTAAGGTCTGCGTTCCAGGAAATCAGGAGAGATGATAGCCAAATCCATTAAGCCAAATGGCGTCTGCTTTTCCTTCCCTGTTTCTGCTTTCTTCAACCTTTTCTGCGTATAAACCTCACCCTGCCCCCTCAGCTCATCAGAGATCCTTTCTATTTTGCAGAAAGGTTTAGGAATATCTAATGATAGCCAATTAGATCTTTAAAACTCGATTTGCTGAAATTTTATTTTTTTACAATATTTTCACCGAACTTTGTGCTGCTCACAATGGTAGTCATTACCCAAGTGTGCCTGTTAAGGCCTTGCCATGAGTTTAGTCCAGATTGAGATGTGCAGTATGTGCAAAGTACTTGTCAAATTTCAAAGGCTTCGTATAAGAGAATATGTAAAATATCTTACTTTTTATTGGCTACATGTTAAAGTGATACAATCATAGCTATGTTGTGTTAAATTAAAAAAATATATAGTTTTAAAAAGCAGGGCACAGTGATTGGACTATGAGCCCCACCTTTCCCCGCCTCCGTGAATCTGAGCCCGCCTCTCGGCGGCTGCAAGGAGGACCCGGAGGTGGCTCAGTCTCCGCGGACTCCGGGAAGGCGGTGTCCGCCGCCCCGCCCTTCCCCGCCGCTCCCTTCCCGCCCCTTCCGTTCTCGGGGCGCGTGCGCCCTCTTATTCGGCTCGCCTAGGTTTCTTGGGGTCCTGCTCCTTTGAGCTGGGTCGGGAGCGGAGGACCCGGCGCTCAGGGGTTGCCAGACCATGCGTTGGGGGCTGCGCCCTCGCGGGCCGGAGGCGGCCGCCCTGGCCACTGCCCGAAGTTTGTGGGGGACGCCCCGCCTTCCCTGCAGCCCTGGATGGCAAGGGGCGACGAAGAGGCTTCTGGTGCGGTCGGTCTCCGGGGCCAGTAACCACCAGCCGAACTCGAATAGTAGTAGATACCGGGACACGGTGCTGCTGCCTCAGACCAGCTTCCCCATGAAGCTGCTGGGCCGCCAGCAGCCGGACAAGGAGCTGGAGATCCAGCAGGTACGGGCCCCGCCTCGGCGCAGGGCCTCCGGAGAGACCCGATCCGGCCGCGGGCACAGGGCGCTCCGCAGGAGCCACACCTCTGTGCTCCATGCCGGTGCGGGTGGGCAGGGGTGTGACCAGATTGGCGGCATTCATCTGCTTCGCACAGATTTTGTGGACTGAAAACCTAAGTGAAAAAATCTCTAGATGAATCCCTCCTTTGTAGCAGGTTCCGGAGCGGGAAATTAAGGGGTCACTAGTGATGCTCAGATACCAGCATGTATCGCACGTATGTACCATTTCTGTCGTAGGCAAAAAAGATCGACTTTGGGCACTTTTCCAGTGCCTTGTAAAAAGTAAATTCACATGTCCACATGTAAATAAAAACCCAGGCTGGGCGCGGTAGCTCACGCCTGTAATTCCAGCACTTTGAAAGGCCAAGGCGGGAGAATCGCCTGAGCCAAGAGTTCGAGACCGTATTGGCTAGACAGCCTCACCCCCCATCCTTAAAAAAAACCTTAAAAATCTCAATTATGATGAATGAAGGGGAAGTTGAAGCCCACTTTTTGGATCTTTTAGATCCCTAGTTGGAATTATGACTCGTTTGAAATATATAGTAGCAGTACTTCCTCTGAGTCCCCTTTATAGACTATGTGTCTGTCTCCTGTTTTCGATTGAGCTTTTTTTTTTTTTTTTTTTTTTTTTCTGAGACAGAGTCTTGCTCTCTCGCCCAGGCCAGACTGTAATGGCGCGATTTCGGCTCACTGCAACCCCCGCCTCCCGGGTTCAAGCGATTCTCCTGCCTTATCCTCCTGAGTCGCTGGGATTACAGGTGCGCACCACCACTCCCGGTTAATTTTTATATTTTTAGTAGAGATGGGGTTTCACCATGTTGGCCAGAGTGGTCTCGAATTCCTGACCTCAAGTGATCCTCCCGCCTCGGCCTCCCAAAGTGCTGGGATTACAGGCGTGAGCCACTGTGCCCAGCCTAGACTGAACTTTCTAAGGGCAGAGATTCCTCTTGTTAGTTTCTGTAATTCCAGTCTTTAAAAATCCCTGATATTCTTGGAATATTGGTTAGGTAAATATACTTAGCCTAAATATTCTGACAGAGTTCATCTAATTTTTTAAAGGCTTTTTAGTACCTTCTGTATGCCAGAAAGAGTGACAGTTTCAAATGTTTTCTCGTTTAATCTTCACACCAGCCCTGTACGATGGATATTAACACTTTTTTTTTTTCAGATGAGAAAGCAGGCCCATAAGTGCACAGTAACTTGGCCAAGATCACAGCAAGTGAGGGAAGGGAAGTGAGACTGCCATGCACGTTGTTCCCAGATTTGAGGAATGGCAAGCATTGCAGCCAAAGAATAGCAAGAATATGTGTGTCAGGAATCTGCAGGTCCTTCAACATGGCGGGGATGAGGAGTGAAGCCTGGGGAGTGATGAGAGAATGCCCAAGAACTTAGTGGAACTAAACCTTTGTGGGGTCCTGCATATCATATAGAGTTTAGACTTCAATCTGAGGTGTATGGGGAAACTACTGAAAGATTTTAAGAGATGTGTACTTAGACACACATTTCAGAAACCTCGCCTTGTGTTTCAGAGTTGAGTAGATTGGAATGGAATGGATTGGAATGGAAATAAGCAAGTGTTGGCTGTTATTTATGATTAGACTCAGGAGTATATATTTATATTATGTTTAGATATCGTTGTTCTTTTTAAACAGAAATGTGGATTTTCAGAACTTTATTCATGGCAAAGAGAAAGAAAAGTAAAGACAGAATTTTGCCTTCATGATGGACCTCCTTATGCAAATGGTGACCCTCATGTTGGACATGCTTTAAATAAGGTAACTATAATTTAGGTTATGACGCTTGAAAGAAAGTGTTTATGTAAATACTCTTTATTAAAGTGTATTCTAATTATATGATGATTATGTAATTTTACATTTGCACATAAAACTAAAACATTTTCATAGAAAGCAGTATACAATTTTAGTACTGCATGAAAAAAGCATTGGTGGTATTTGCTTTGAGCTTGATTATATTAGTAAACATCATCTTGTTCAGTACATAATTATTGTGCAAGGCATTGTTCTAGATTCCAGGCATTTGGTCACTGAATGGGTCACTAGTGCTATTAGAGACCAAGCGCAGTGGCTCACGCCTGTAATCCCAGCACTTTGGAAGGCTGAGGTGGGTGGATCACTTGAGGTCAGGAGTTCGAGACCAGCCTGACCAACAGGGCAAAACCCGTCTCTACTAAAAGTACAAAAATTAGCTGGGTGTGATTGTGCATGCCTGTAATCCCAGCTACTTAGGAGGCTAAGGCAGGAGAATCATTTGAACCCCGGGGTGGGGGAATGGAAATTGTAGTGAGCTGAGTTCATGCCACTGCACTCCAGCCTGGGTGACAGAGCGAGGCTGTCTCAAAGTAAAAACAAAAAAAAAACACAAACTGCTATTAGAGTAGTATTACTATATATTGTGATATACATTGCATGTTATGCCATAAATTATATTGAAAACTTCTGAAACATTTGAGACATGTTATACATCTTGCATATGTCTCAGTATTAATGACTTCTACAGAAGCCAAACTATGCTCTACTGCCTTATAGTTCACTTTTGAATTTTTAGACATATTATATCAGATGGTAAAAATAAGCATTTACGGCCGGGCGCGGTGGCTCAAGCCTGTAATCCCAGCACTTTGGGAGGCCGAGACGGGCGGATCACGAGGTCAGGAGATCGAGACCATCCTGGCTAACACGGTGAAACCCTGTCTCTACTAAAAATACAAAAAAAAAAAAAAAACAAAAAAAAACTAGCCGGGTGAGGTGGCGGGCGCCTGTAGTCCCAGCTACTCGGGAGGCTGAGGCAGGAGAATGGCGTAAACCCGGGAGGCGGAGCTTGCAGTGAGCTGAGATCCGGCCACTGCACTCCAGTCCGGGCCGCTGCACTCCAGTCCGGGCGACAGAGCGAGACTCCGCCTCAAAAAAAAAAAAAAAAAAATAAGCATTTACTTCTTTCAGTGGACAAAACTGATGTGCCTGATTTTATTTTGGTACATACTATTTGATATCAATTTCATTAAAATTTTATTTTTGTTAAACTTGATATTTGAGCTGTAGATTTAAATGAAATTTTAAGAATACAGATATCTTGTACATCTTACTCAGTTTTCCCCAATGATGACATCTTGCAAAATTATAGTATATTACAACTAGGGTATTAACATTGATACAGTTAAGATGCTCAACTTTACTATATGAATCCCTCATGTTGCCCTTTTGTAGCCAGGTCATCTTCCTTTTGTTGCACCCTCCCTTGAATTCCTTTCAACCACGAATATATTCTCCATTTCTATATTTTTGTTATTTCAAGAATACTATGCAAATGAAAACATAGTTTATAACCTTTTGGGACTGACTTTTTTTCACTCAGCAATGAATCCCTTGAGAGTCTTCCAAGCTTTTCAGTAGTTTTATTTTTTCATTGCTGAGTGGTATTCTATGGTGTGGATGTATCACAGTTTGTTTACCCATGAACCTGTTGAAGTACAACTGGGTTGTTTACAGTTTCTGGCTATTATGAATAAAGGTGCTAAAAACATTCATGTACAGGTTTTATGTGAATGTAATTTTTTGTTTGTTTGTTTGGAAACAGGCTCTTTCTCTCACCCAGGCTGGAATGCAGTGGCGCAATCACAGCTCACTGCAGCCTCAACCACCTGGGCTCAAGCGGTCCTCTCATCTCAGCCTCCCAAGTAGCTGAGATCACAGGCGTAGGCCACCATGCCTGGCTAATTTTTATATTTTCTGTAGAGATGGTGTTCTGTAGAGCCATGTTGCTCAGGTGGGTCTTGAACTCCTGGACTCAAGCAGTTCACCTGCTTTGGCCTCCCAAAGTGCTGGGATTACAAGTGTGAGCCATTGTGCCTGGCTGTGAATTTTCATTTCTCTGGGATAAATACCCAAGATTGCAATTCCTGGGTTGTATGGTAGTTGCATGTTTAGTTTTTTAAGAAAATGCCAGATTGGTTTCCAGAATGGCTGTAGCATTTTACATTTTTCTTTCTTTTTTTTTTTTTGAGATGGAGTCTCGCTCTTTTGCCCAGGCAGGGGTACAATCTTGGCTCACTGCAACCTTTGGCTCCCAGGTTCAAGAGATTCTTCTGCTTCAGCCTCCTGAGTAGTTGGAATTACAGGTGTCCGCCACTATGCCTGGCTAATTTTTGTATTTTTAGTAGAGATGGGTTTTGCCATATTGGCCAGGCTGCTGTTGAACTCCTGACCTCAAGTGATTCACCCACCTCTGCCTCCCAAAGTGCTGGGGTTACAGGTGTGAACCACCATGCTCGGCCCCATTTTACATGCTTATTAACAATGTATGAATGATCTGGTTTCTCTGCATTCCTGCTAGCATTTGGGTGTTGTGATTATTTTAAATTTTAGCCATTCTAACAGGTGTGTAGTGATGTCTCGTTTTGCTTTTAATTTGCATTTTCATAATGGCTAATGATGTTGTAAGTCTTTCCATATACTCATTTGCCATGGATTGAATCTCTTTGGTGAAATGTCCCTTTATGTCTTTTGTCTATTTTTTTATTGGATTTTTTTTCTTTTTACTGTTAAGTTTTGAGAGTTCTTTATGTATTCTGGGTAATAAACCTTTTTTCAGATACGTGATTTGCAACTATTTTCTGTCAATCTGTAGTTTTTCTTTTCATTCTTTTATCAGGGTCTGTTGCAGAGTAATATTTTTTAATTTTGATGAAGTTCAATTTGTCATTTTATTCTTTTATGAATCATACTTTTAGTGTCATATTGAAGGTAATTCTTTGCCTAGTCCTAGAGCCTGAAGATTTTCTCATACATTTTTTCTTTTATATATATATTATATATATTATTATTTTTTTAAGACGGAATCTTGCTGTCACCCAGGCTGGAGAGTGCAGTGGCGCTATCTTGGCTCACTGCAAGCCCTGCCTCCCAGGTTCATACCATTCTCCTGCCTCAGCCTCCCCAGCAGCTGGGACTACAGGCACATGCTGCCACGCCCAGCTAATTTTTTGTATTTTTAGTAGAGATGGGATTTCACTGTGTTAGCCAGGATGGTCTTGATCTCCTGACCTCATGATCCACCCGCCTCGGCCTCTCAAAGTGTTAGAATTACAGGTGTGAACCACTGCGCCCGGCCTTTCTCATATATTTTTTCTAAACGTTTTACATTTTATATTTAAGTCTGTGATCCATTTTGAGTTTTTTTTTTATAACATGTAAGACTTAGGTCATGGTTTATTTTTTTCCCATATGAATGTCTAGTTGGTTTGGTATCATTTGTTGAAAAGGCTGTCTTTCCATAATGAATTGCTTTTGTACCACTGTCAGAAATTAGTTGGGCATATTTGTGTGGATTTATTTCTGGATTGTCTGTTCTGTTCCATTGATCTATGTGTCCATTTCTTTGTGAATACCACAGTTTTGATTATTGTAGCTACAGAGTAAGTATTGAAATTGGATAGACTGATTCCTCTTATATTATTCCTTTTCAAAATTGCTTTAGCTGTTTTAGTTCCTTTGCTTTTCTATATAAATATTGAAATAATATTTTCTCTTGTCTAACACACAAAAACTTTTGCTGGGATTTTTATAGGGATACATTAAAACCCATATGTTAGTTTGCAGGGAGTTGACATCTTTATTATGTTGACTCTTCCAATCTATGAACATGGTATATCTTTCCATTTATTTAGGTCTTTGATTCTTTCATCAGTGTTTTGTAATTTTCAGCATGTAATTCTGGTAACATGTTTTGTGTTTCTTTTTTTTAAGTGATTGTAAATGATATTATGCAGGTTGAACACTCCTAATCTGAAAATTTGAAATCTGAAGTACTGCAAAATTAGAAACTTTTTGAGCACTGACATGATGCCACAAGTGGAAAATTTTATACCCGACCTCACATGACACATGCAGTGAAAACTGTTTTATGCACAAAATTATTTAAAATATTATATAAAATTACCTTTAGGCTATGTGCATAAGGTATTTATGACACATAAGTGCATTTCGTGTTTAGAGTTGGGTCCCGTGCCCAAGATGTCGTATTATGTATGTGCGAATATTCTAAAGTCTGAAAAACTCCAAAATCTGGAACATTCTAGTCCTAAGAATTTTGGAGAAGGGTACTCAACCTGTATTTTAAATGTTTATGTCTATATGTTCATGGCTAGTATATAAAATACAATTTTAAATGTTTATTTTGTATCCTGTGACCTTCTTGAATATCTTTTTTGTTTCTCTATTTCTTCTTTACTGCTTTCTTTGCCATTGAGTGAATATTTTGTAACGAAGCATGTAAGTTTATTTTTTATTTTTTTTAGAGACACTGTCTTATTTTGTCTCCTAGGCTGGAGTCTGGTCATGTGATCATAGCTCACTGCAGCCTTGAACTTTTGGGCTCAGGCATTCCTCCTGCCTCAATCTCCTAAGTAGCTGGGACAACAGGCACACACCTCCACACTTGGCTAGTTTCTTTTATTTGTTGTAGAGATAGGGTTTTGTTACATTGCCCAGGCTGGTATCAAACTCCTAGCCTCAAGTGATCCTCCTGCTTCAGCCTCTCAAAGTATCATGATTATAGGTGTGAGCCACTATGCCCAGCTGCATTTAGATTTCTTTAATGAATTTTTTAGATGTCTTTAATGACATTTTTAGTGTGTTTTTTGAGCTAGTTTATTAGTGGTTGCCCTAGAGCTTACCATGTACATTTTAACAGAATCAGCTTCAGGTTTATGCTGGCTTAGTTTAAGTAAAATATAGAAATGTTACCCATATTCTCTTTTCTCCCTTCTTGTGGTTTTGTTGTTATGTATATTACATGTATTTATGTTACAAACCTTGCATTATGTTGTTATAATTATTACTTTGCCTTTTTTTTGAGATGGAGTCTCGCTGTGTCGCAAAGGCTGGAGTGTAGTGGCGCGATCTTGGGTCACTGCAACCTCTGCCTTCCAGGCTCAAGTTATTCTCCTGCCTCTGCCTCCGAGTAGTTGTGATTACAGGCGCCCACCACCACACCTGGCTAATTTTTTTGTATATATATATATATTTTAATGGATATGGGGTTTTGCCATGTTGGTCAGGCTGGTCTCAAACTCCTGACCTCAGGTGATTGCCCGCCTTGGCCTCCCAAAGTGCTGGGATTACAGGTGTGAGCCACCATGCCCAGCCTCCTTTGACTTTTACATCAGTTAAGAAAGTAGAAAAAATGCACTTATTACTGTTATTTATAATTACTTAATTACCTTTACTGATCCTTTTTGTTTGTGTCTGTGGATTTGAATTACCACCTGTGGTCCTTTCCTTTTAGCCTAGAGAACTTCCTTTTATATTTCTTGTGAAGTGGGCCTGCTAGCAACAAATTCTCTCGTTTATTTTTTAAATATAGGAATGGCTTTATTTTTCTTTCATTTTCAAAAGATAAGTTTGGTAGATATCAAATTCTTGGTTGATAGGTTTTTTTTTCCTTTGAGCACATTGAATGTGTTATCCCATTACTTTCTGCCCTCCCTTGTTTTTCCTGAGAAGTCAGCTGTTAGTTTTATTAGGCTTCCCTTGTAGGTTATGATAACTTTTTCTCTTGTGGCTTTCAAGATTTTTTCGTTGTCTCTAACTTCTACCTTTTTACCGTGATGTCTTTTTTTGATCTCTTTGTGTTTTTTCCTTCTTGGAATTCGTTGAACTTCCTGGATGTATGGGTTGGTATTGGTGTTCTTCAATACATTTGAGACATTTTCTTTTTTTTTTTTTTTTGACACGGAGTCTCACTCTGTTGCCCAGGCTGGGGTGCAGTGGCCGGATCTCAGCTCACTGCAAGCTCCGCCTCCCGGGTTTACACCGTTCTCCTGCCTCAGCCTCCCCAGTAGCTGGGACCACAAGCGCCTGCCACCTTGCCCAGCTAGTTTTTTGTATTTTTTAGTAGAGGCGGGGTTTCACCATGTTAGCCAGGATGGTCTCGATCTCCTGACCTCACGATCCGCCCGTCTCGGCCTCCCAAAGTGCTGGGATTACAGGCTTGAGCCACCGCGCCCAGCCGAGAAATTTTCAGTTATTGTTTCTTTGGATATTTTTCTGCCCGTGCTTCTCTCCTTTCCTCTGAAACTCTCATTATGCATTTGTTGGTATGCTGAATGATGTGTATAATGATGGTTCTGAGGCTCTGTTTAGTTTTGTTATTTTTCTTTGGATTATACAATTTTTATTGATCTATCTTTAAGTTTATTTTTTCTTCTGCTAGTTTATATCTACTGTTGAACCGCTCCACTGAATTTTTAATTTTGGGTCTTTTTTAAAAAAAACATCTTTCTTTCTTTCTTTTCCTTCCTTCCTTCCTTCTTTCTTTTTCTTCCCTTCCCTTCCTTCCCCTCCCCTCCCCTCCCCTCCCCTCCCCTTCTGAGTTTTGCCCTTGTTGCCCAGGCTGGAGTGCAGTGGCACAATATCGTCTCACTCCAACCTCCACCTCCCACGTTCAAGCAATTCTCCTGCCTCAGCCTCCCAAGTAGCTGGGATTACAAGCGCCCGCCACCATGCCTGGCTAATTTATGTATTTAGTAGAGACAGGGTTTCACCGTGTTAGTCAGGTTGGTCTCGAACTCCTGACCTCAGGTGGTCCACCCACCTCAGCCTCCCAAAGTGCTGAGATTACAGGTATGCGCCACTGCCTGGCAAAACATCTATTTCTTTAGTGATATTCTCTGTTAGATGTGACATTATCGTCATACCTTCCTTTACCTCTTTAATCATGGATTCTGTTAGTTCTTTGAACATTTATGTCACTTTTGCAGTCTTTTTCTGTCACATTTGACATCTGATTACTTTTATAGGTAGTTTCTATTTTCTGCTTTCTTTCCCAGTGTGTGCATCATACTTTGTATTTCTTTGTATGTCTTGTAATTTTTTTTGTTGGAAACTGGGCATTTTTGATGTAGTAAATGAATAATGGCCTCTACCACCTCTGAGAGCTTGTAATTGTTATTTACTTGTGACCGACTGGATTATTTTCATGAAGTCTGTTTTTGCCTCCTCCCATTCTTCCCTTGTGTTAAGCCTCTGATTCTTAGGGAGGCATAGCTTTGGGTATGTCCACAGTCACCCTGGGATGACAGTGATTTTGGCAGAGCTCCTATCCTGTCTTTCCCTGACAACACCGATTTATTTAGCTGTGAGATTTTCTGGCTCTTGACTGTATTGTTTTTCAATAATTCCCTGGGGCGTAAATTGCTCTGTAGACTAATCTAATCAAAGTGGAGGTCTTTTGAAGGATTTGTTCTTAATGTCAGTGTCTGATATTTGTTCTGATCGCAGGAGGGCTTCTCTCAGCTGTTTCTCCCCCTGGTTCTCTCCTCTAAGCTATGTGGCCTATAGTTTAGCCTGTATCATCTTGAAGCTGTGGATCTTCTAAACTGCCTTTTCCTATAGCCTTCACTGTTTCTGAGAGCCCCATTAGGACTGAACTTCTCAATGCTCTATTAATGGGAAGAGTTTGGTAACTATTCATTTTACTGCCTGCTTCTCTTCCAGCACGGCAACATCTTCCAGTCAGGTCTCTGGAGTAGGAACCACTGTACACGTCTGTGAGGGACACCCCCACTTTAGGAGTCAGATGTTTATGGGGTGGGCAGTAGCATAAGGTCCTCTTAAGCAGCCTTTCCTGGTATGCAACCACCATCTTATGAGTGAGGACAAGGGTAATCGGACTCCTAGTATTCCCAGCAGACCTACACTCTTCCATGAGTGGGGGCTGAGTGAAGAAAGGGAGCTTCTGCCTCTTGACTACACTTGCCCAGAACTTAGCCTCAGCAATAGGTAGCTGGGGAAGGATGAGACATTTTGATGTCCTGCCCTTCCTGTGAAAGGTAGCCCTTGACTGGGAGCTGGGAAAATAGGGAACCTCGTTTTCTAGGCTGTAGCAGTATTGGGGGGAGTAGTCTTGGCCTCGTTGAACTAACTGGTAGTGAGGAGAGAGGGAGTGGTCTTAGGTCAAATACCATAGACGCTCACTTTTCTTACCTAATTTTGAAGATTTGTCTTATATAGATGTTTCTGCGTTTGGTGTATACCTTTAGGATCAATTCCAGGGGCTTCAAATGGTTGTTTTTAAAAATAATTTTTACCAATTTTACTAGGAAACAGATGCACATAACTCCTCATGCTATCATTCCTGAAGTCAGACTTCGTTTCATTGTTTTTTTTTTTTCTGTTTTTAATTTCACTGATTTCTGCTTCTTTATTTTTATTTATGTATGTATGTATTTATTTATTTATTTATTTATTTATTTATTTATTTATTTATTTATTTTGAGACAGAGTCTTGCTCTGATGCCTGGGCTGGAGTGCAGTGGCGCAATCTTGGCTCACTGCAACTTCTGCCTCCTGGGTTCAAGTGATTCTCATGCCTCAGCCTCACGAATAGCTGGGACTACAGCCGTTTTTAAAATTTTCCTTGAGGACAGGTGCAGTGGCTCATGCCTGTATTCTCAGCACTTTGTGAGGCCAAAGCAGGCAGATTATTTGAGGCCAGGAGTTCGAGACCAGCCTGGGCAACATGGTGAAACCCTGTATCTACTGAAAATACAAAAATTAGCTGGGCATGGTGGCACGCGCCTGTAGTGTCAGCTATTTGGGAAGCTGAGGTGGGAGAATCACCTGAGCCTAGGCAGTCAAAAGCTGCAATGAGCCACGATCACACTACTGCACTCCAGACTGGGCGACAGAGCGAGACCCTGTTTCAATAACTAAAACAAAAATTTTCCTTGAGAATTCCTTTCTGATTCATGATTTTTTTCACATGTGTGCTGTTTATAGGTTTTTATTTATTTATTTTTAATGTTTTGCAGAGACAAGTTCTTGCTATATTAACCAGGCTGGTCTCGAACTCCCAGCCTCAAGTGATCCTCTTGCCCTTGACCTCAAAAATTTTGGGATTACAGGTGTGAGCTGCTGTGTCTGGCCTCACATGTGAGTTGTTTAGTTTTTAGGTGTTTGAAGATCTTTCTGTTATATTTCGTTTATTCATTTTTATTTGAATCCATTATGGATGAAGCGCATATTCTATGATTTCAGTTCATTTTTTTTTTTTTTTTTGAGACAGAGTCTTGCACTGTCGCCCGGGCTGGAGTGCAGTGGCGTGATCTCGGCTCACTGCAACCTCTGCCTCCCGCATCCTGCCTCAGCCTCTGGAACAGCTGGGGTTACAGGTGTGCGCCACCACGCCTGGCTAATTTTGTATTTTTAGTAGAGACGGGGTTTCTCCATGTTGGTCAGGCTGGTCTCGAACTCCCGACCTCAGATGATTTACCCGCCTCCTCCTCTCAAAGTGCTGAGATTACAGGCATGAGCCACTGCGCCTGGCCTGATTTAAAAATTTTTTAAATTTGTTGAGTTTTATTTTTATGGCCCAAGATATGGTTTATTGTATTTTTTGCTCTGTTGACACATAATAGAAATGTACATTTTCTTTTGTTGGGTGTAGTTGTTTGTAATGTTCTTTACATCCTGTTGGTTAATGTATTGTTGAGTTCATGTATAACCTTGCTGATTTTTAGTTCAGGTCTATCAGTTGTTGAGATAATTAAAGTCTCTACTTATAATTGTGCATTGTCTGTTTCTTCTTTAAGTTCTGTAACTTTTTGCTTTACGTATTTTACACCTCTGATTTTTGGTGCATACATATTTAGGATTGCTATGTTTTCTTTGTGGATTGAACCTTTTATCATTATGTAGTTCTCTGTCTCTGGTAATTTTCTTTGTTCTCAAGTCTTTCATGGCTCATGACAGTCTTGACTTCCCGAGCCCAAACAATCTTCCTGCCTCAACCCCCCAAGTAGTTGCGACTACAAGTGCATGCCACCACACCTGGCTAATATTTGTATTTTTTTTGTAGAGACAGGGTTTTGCCATGTTGCCCAGGCTGGTCTTGAACTCCTAAGCTCAAGTGATCTGCTCACCTTGGCCTCCCAAAATGCTGGTCTTACAGGAGTGAGCCACGGCGCCTGGCCTGAAGTCTGTTGTATCTGATATTAGTAGAGCACATGCTTTTTAAAAAAAAAATTGTTTGCGTGATTTGTCTTTCTGTATCCTTTTTCTTTCAACTTGCCTGTATTGTTATATTAAAAGTGTTTTTTTTTTTGGTGGATAGCATATAATAGGGTCATGTTTTTAAAGTTCATGCTACCAGTTTCCATATACATATTTTTTTTTCTTTTTTCTTTTTTTTTTTTGAGACGGAGTCTCACTCTGTCGCCCAGGCTGGAGTGCAGTGGCGCTGTCTCACTCACTGCAACCTTTGCCTCCCAGGTTCAAGTGATTCTTCTGCCTCAGCCTCCTGAGTAGCTGGGATGCCAGGCACCTGCCACCACACCCGGCTAATTTTTTTTGTATTTTTAGTAGAGACGGGGTTTCATCATGTTAGCCAGGATGGTCTCGATCTCCTGACCTCGTGATCTGCCCACCTCAGCCTCCCAAAGTGCTGGGATTACAGGCGTGAGCCACCGTGCCTGGCCACCAGTTTCTATATTTTAATTGGCTTGTTTAGGCTGCTTACACTTAACGTAATTATTGATAATATTAAGGCTTAAGGCTACCATTTAATTTTTTTGTTTTTTCTTTTTTCTGGTTTTTTTTTTGTTTTTCCTTCTGCTTTTTCTTATCTTTCTATGGGTTACTTGAACTTTTTTTTAATATTACATTTTGATTTACCTATATTGTTTATGAGTGTATTTTTTTAGCTCTTTTAGTGGTTGATATATTTCATATATGTATATATATGTGTATTATAGATACCTGTGTATGTTATCACACATGCATATGTATACACATATACATATATACATATACATATATGTCATGTGTATCATGTTTATGTGTATATATCATATATGTGAATACATTTATCACAGTCTACTGGTATTACTATTTCACCATTTCAAGTGAAGTATAGAAGCATGTGTCCTTTTATATCCCTTTACCCATCCCTGTTTGTGATTTGGTTTACATATTTCCTCTACATGCATTTCTGTCCACATAAGACAGTGTTTGATAGTTATTTTTTCAACTGTGAAACATAATTTGTGATACGACTAAACAAAGTTTTTTATATTTACCCATATTTTTGCTTACTGTTTTTTAGTCCTTCCTGATGTTCCAGGTCCTGCTTTATTTTTTTTTTTTCTTGTTTTTCCCCTTTAGGAAATTTGCTTTAGCCATTCTTTTAGTGTAAATCTGCTGATCACAAATCTATTTCCTTTATCTGAGAATGTCTTGATTTCTCTTTCATTCTTAAAGTATGTTTTTGTTGTCTGTAGCATTTGGGATTGATGATTCTTCTTTTTCAGCACTTGAAAAGTACTGTGCCACTTCCTTCTGGCCTCCGTGTTTTCTGATAAGAAATCTACTGTCATTTGAATTACTTTCCCCTTATAGGTAAGAGGCCAATTTTCTGTGACTGCTTTCAAGATACTTTGTCTTTCATTTCCAGAAGTTTAATTATGATATACTTTGGCATGGATTTCTTTGAATTTAGCCTGTTTGGAGTTTGTTCAGCTTTTTGAATGTATAGGTTTATGTCTCCTGTTAAATCTGGGATGTTTTGGGCTATTATTTATTCTGTATTTTCTCAACTCTGAAAAAGTCTTCTTTCAGAACACCCATAATATGAATGTTAGATCTTTTGCTATAGGACCACAGGTTCCTGATTTGTTTTGTTTTGTTTTTGTTTTTGTTTTTTCCAGTCTGTTTTATCTCCGGAGGCCTTTTTTTTTTGAGACAGAGTCTCACCCTGTCACCCAGGCTGGAGTGCGGTGGTGTGATCTAGGCTCACTTCAACATCCGCCTTCTGGGTTCAAGCGATTTTCCTGCCTCAGCCGCCTCCTGAGTTGCTGGTATTACCAGCGCACGCCACCACGCCTGGCTAATTTTTTGTATCTTTAGTAGAGGTGGGGTTTCACCATGTTGGCCAAGCTGTCCTCAAACTCCTGACCTCGTGATCCACCCGCCTCGGCCTCCCAAAGTGCTGAGATTACAGGCATGAGCCACCATGGCTGGCCTTTTCCCTGCTTTTTAGACTGGGTAATTTCTATTCATCTGTCTTAAATTTCAGTGGTTCTTTCCATTGTCCCCTCCATTTCATATTTGAGCCTACTCACTGAGCTTTTTATTTTCACTATTTTTCATTTATAAAAATTTTCATTTAATTTTTCTTGGTATCTTCTATTTCTTTGCTGAAACTTTGTTTCTTTGCTTAGGCTTTCTACTCTTTCATGTTTTTCAAGTGTGTTTTTATCATGGCTGCTTTACAGTGTTTGTCAGCTAAGGCTAACTTGCCTGTCATCTCAATGTTGGTTATCCATTGGTTGTCTTTTTTCATATAGTTTCAAATCCTCCTGGTTCTTAGTATGATGAGTGGTTCTTTTAGTTGAAACATTTTGTGTATTGTGAGATTCTGAAGCTTATTTAAATGTTCTGTGTTAGCTGGCTTCTCTGACCCCGCTCTAACGGTGGACAGGGATCACTGCCTGGCTACAGCTGGTGGATACAGAAGTCTAGACTCTCCACTCAGCCTTTCTTGACACTGAGGAAGGGGACTTCTCATTGCTGCAGGGAAGGGTAGGAGTTCTGCCTCCCCCTAGGCTTTCCCTGATACCATCCTGGCTAGAAGGTTTTAGTTAGTGTGCCTTGTTACTGCATTCTGCCTGACCTCTGCTGACACCTTGGCAGGAGTAGACTGGTATTTTCTCTACTGGGCAGTGGTGAAAGTCCTGATTCTGCATTCATCCTCCTCTGACACCACCCATTGGAAACAGGGAGGGATGCCTCCTCATTGCTCTGTGGGAGTGGAAGTCCAGGCTCCCCGCCGGGTCTTCACTGACAGTGCAGAGGTGTTCTCATTACTACCCGGTGAGAATGAAATCTTCACTCCCTACTTGGCTTTCTTGTACCACCCTGGTGGAGGAGAAGGGGTTAGGGTGCCTTGTGATACATTCCTGAGGATAGATGTCTAGGCTTCCCTCTCCGCTTTTGTTCAAAGGGGTGTGGGTGAGGCTGCATTTTTTCTGTGGTAGTTGGTTAGAGCAGAGTTAGAGCTGTCGTTTTAGTTTCCTGTCTTGCTAGGTTCCCCTCTCCTGTTTTTTGTTTTGCTTTGTTTTTGGGTTGTTGTTGTTCTTTTGGCCCAGAGAGAAAAGGCTTTTGTTTTGGCTTCTTTTGATCTGTACCTGTTGTTGTTTCCAGGTTGCTGGCTTCTTTAGCCTGTCTAGGACATATGAGGCAAAAAGAAAACCCAGAAACTCGCCACTATGTTGTTCCTGGGTCCTAAGGTCCTGAGATAGTCTTCTGCTTTTAGAGTCTTTTTTTTTTTTTTCCTCAACCTCCGCCTCGCAGGTTTAAGCGCTTCTCCTGTCTTGGCCTCCCAAGTAGCTGGGACTATAGTCGCGTGCCCCCATGCCCAGCTAATTTTTGTATTTTTAGTAGAGATGGGGTTTCATCATGTTGACCAGGAGGGTCTCAATCTCTTGACCTCATGATCTGCCCACCTTGGCTTCCCAAAGTGCTGGGATTACAGGCGTGAGCCACCGTGCCCAGCCTCTTTTAGAGTCTTTTCGTGCTATTTAAATATATAATATCCAGGATTTTGAAAAATTGTATTTGATTTTTTAGTCAATATATGATTCAGAATTTTTTATAAAGAAAAAAATGATAAAATTATATTTAATTGAAGGAGTAGGGAAATGTATTTCTATTCCGTCTTCCCAGAAGCAGAAAGTCTGTTTTGAAATTTTTGTTTTGTTTTTTTTTTTTTTTGAGACAGAATCTCACTCTGTCACCCAGGCTGGAGTGCAGTGGGACCATATTGGCTCGCTGCAACCTCTGTCTCCTGGGTTCAGGCAATTCTCCTGCCTCAACCTCCTGAGTAGCTGGGATTACAGGCGCCCACTATCACACCCTGCTAATTTTTTTATATTTTTAGTAGAGACGGGGTTTCACCATGTTGGCCAGGCTGGTCTCGAACTCTGTACCTCAGGTGATCCACCTGCCTTGGCCTCCCAAAGTGCTGGGATTACAGGCGTGAGCCGCCAAACCCAGCCTATTTTGAAACTTCTAAAAAAGTTAACTTTTTTTTTTTTTTTTCTGATTATAAAGGTAGATTTGGAAAACACAAGAAAATTGAAAGAAGAAAATTAAAATTTGTCGGCACAGTGGCTTACACGTGTAATCCCAGCACTTTGGGAGACTGGGGTGGGTGGATTGCTTGAGCCCAGGAGTTTGAGACCAGCCTGGGCAACATGGTGAAACCCTGTTTCTACTAAACACATAAAAAATAGCATACTGGCGTGCACCTGTAATCCCAGCTGCTCGGCAGGCATGAGAATCGCCAAGATTGCGCCACTGCACTCCAGCCTGGGTGACAGAGCGAGACCCTGAGACCCTGTCTCAAAGAAAAAAACAAAAAGAAAATTAAAATTACTCTAATCCTACCAGCCAGACGTAAGCACTATTAATAATTTAGGCTAGTTTCTTAGTATTTTTTAGAGACTGGGTCTCACTATATTGCCGAGGCTGGCACATTGAACTTGTGGGCTCAAGTGATGCTCTAGCCTCATCCTCCCGAGTAATTGGGACTCCTTAGTATTTTTATTTTTTATTTTATATATATATATATATATATTTTTTTTTTTTTTTGAGACGGAGTCTCGCTCTGTCACCCAGGCTGGAGTGCAGTGGTGCGATCCCGGCTCACTACAAGCACCACCTCCTGGGTTCACGCCATTCTCCTGCCTCAGCCTTCTGAGTAGCTGGGACTACAGGCACCCGCCACCATGCCTGGCTAATTTTTTTGTATTTTTAGTAGAGATGGGGTTTCACTGTGTTAGCCAGGATGGTCTTGATCTCCTGACCTCGTGATCCGCCTGCCTCGGCCTCCCAAAGTGCTGGGATTACAGGTGTGAGCCACCGCACCCAGTCTGGACTCCTTATTATTTTTAATGTTAGAAAAAGTTGTGGGCCAGCCACAGAGGCTCATACCTGTAATACCAGCACTTTGGGAGGCCAAGGCGGGAGGATTGCCTGAGCCTAAAAGTTCGAGACCAACCTGGGCAACATCGGGAGACCCTGTCTCTACAAAAAAATAAAAAAATATTAAGCCAGATGTGGTGGCATGAGCCTGTGGTTCCAGCTACTTGGGAGGCTGAGGTGGAAGGATCACTTGGGTCTGGGAAGTGGAGGCTATAATGAGTTGTGATTGTACCACTGCACTGTAGCTTGGTTGACAGAGCAAGACCCTATCTCAAGAAAAAAAAAAAAAAAAGTTTATGTTGTTTTTGTGTCTTCCCTTTTCTCCTGAAGCTTTTATTTATTTTATTTTATTTTTATTTTTTGAGATGGAATCTCGCTCTGTCACCTAGGCTGGAGTGTAGTGGCGTGATCTCGGCTCACTGCAACCCCTGCCTCCTGGGTTTAAGTGATTCTCGTGCCTGAGCTTCCCAAGTAGCTGGGATTACAGGCCTATGCCACCACACTCAGCTAACTTTTGTATTTTTAGTAGAGACAGGGTTTCGCCATGTTGGCCAGGCTGGTTTTGAACTCCTGACCTCAGGTGATCCACCTGCCTTGGCCTCCCAAAGTGCTGGGATTGCAGGCGTGAGCCACTGTGCTCAGCCCTCCTAATGTTTTTAATATAAACAATTTCCCACATTGTTATACCTTACTTAGGTGTTTTAATGACTGTATAACAGTACGATATAATGAATATTTTACTGCCTATAACTTTTTGAAAAATTCAGATTATTTCTTTGAGGTATATTACTACATAGAAATTACCAGATACTTAGTGCTAAACTGCTTTTCAGTAGGTTATATCACTTTTTCTTCTTTTTTTTTTTTTTTTTTTTTGAGATGGAGTCTCATTCTGTCGCCAGGCCGGAGTGCAGTGGCATGATCTCTGCTCACGGCAACCTCCTCCTCTCAGGCTCAAGCGATTCTCCTGCCTCAGCCTCCCAAGGAGCTGGGACTACAGGCGCAAACCATCACACCTGGCTAATTTTGTATTGTTAGTAGAGATGGGGTTTCACCATGTTGGCCAGGATGGTCTCAGTCTCTTGACCTTGTGATCCACCCACCTCGGCCTTCCAAAGTGCTGGAATTACAGGCATAAGCCACTGTGCCTGGCTGGTTATATCACTTTTAATACTACAACCAAACTTGAGAGACTTACCTTATTATACACAACTAACATTGAAAATTATTGCTAACTTGAGTATATATTGCTAATTTGACAGGCAAAATGTAATATTTAAATGTTTTAATTTGCCTATCTGTGATTTCTGTGTGCTTTGATTTTCGCATTGATTTAAGATGATAAATGTCTAATTCTTTATTTGGACTTTTTTGGGGTTGATGTCCTAAGTTGAGTATCTAAATTGATTTTTTTTTTTCCAAACAGCAAATGTGTTCTTTCAGCACTATTCCATTGCCATGGTTCTCTGAGCCTTTTGTAGTCATACGTATTAGATACATTTTAGGGCTATCTTTGTTCTGATAATTGAACTCTATTCTTTTGATGCTTTGGCTAGTTGAAATTTTGGAAATTTTGTTAGAAAAAGTGGCTGCGCTTTAGGTAAAAGAAATGTTAACTAACCTGTTTTAATCTTGAATTACAGTAGTAGCTCATTTTGGATGGCTACAATGGGGCTTAAATACATCTTGGTAATGAAGTACTATATAATCTGAAAAGGAATGAGGTAGATCTACATGCACTGACATAAAACATGTATTAAATGAGAGTAGAAAAATACGTTTTAAAACTGTATTATATTAGCATCTACTTTTATAAAAAATTTAAAAACTTAATTATTATTATTATTTTTTTGGAGACAGAGTCTCCCTCTATTCCCCAAGCTGGAGTACAATGGCATGATCTTGGCTCACTGCAACCTCCGGCTTCTGGGTGCAAGCGATTCTCATGCCTCAGCCTCCTGAGTAGTTGGGATTACAGGTGCACACTACCACACCCAGCTAATTTTTATATTTTCAGTAGAGATGGGGTTTCACCTTGTTGGCCAGGCTGGTCTCGAACTCCTGACCTCAGGTGATCCACCCACCTCGACCTCCCAAAGTACTGCGATTACAGGCATGAGCCACTGCACCCAGTCAATATTTATTATTATTATTATTTTATTTTATTTATTTATTTTTGGGATGGAGTTTGCACTGTTGCCTGGACTGGAGTGCAATGGTACAATCTTGGCTTACTGCAACCTCCGCCTCCCGGATTCAAGCGATTCTTCTGCCTCAGCCTCCCAAGTAGCCGCGATTACAGGTGCCCGCCACCATGCCCAGCTAATTTTTTGTATTTTTAGTAGAAATAGGGTTGCACCATGTTGGCCAGGCTGGTCTCGAACTCCTGACTTCGTGATCCGCATACCTTGGCCTCCCAAAGTGCTGGGATTACAGGCATGAGCCACTGTGCCCAGCCAATATTGATTATTTTTATAACACTTGAATTTTTTTTCTTTTTTTTCTTTTTTTTTTTTTTCACAGAGTCTCACTATCTTGCCCAGGCTAGCCTCAAACCCTGGGCTCAAGCAGTCTTTCTGCCCTAGCCTCCTGAGTAGCTGGGACTACAGGTGCATGCTCCTGTGCCAGGCTTGACATTTTTTGAAACAAGGAACCTATATTACTCTTGTAATCACAAACAACAAATATAAATACAAACAAAAAATGAGCTTAATAGCTAAAATGTACATCTGGAAAGTAAATGGGTTTGAATATTTAAGAAAATTTAGAGAAAGATGAAGAATGACTTGCTGTACCAGAGAGGAATATACTACAGTATTGAAGCAGTCTAGTTCTGGTGCCGATGAATAAAACTAAATAGATTAGTCTGGCTTACTCTTGTCTAGGCCAATATACTCTTACTATTTACCACTTAGAAGCTTCAGCAGATACTATCTTTGCTTTAAAATTATTGCTGTTATGTCTTTACCTCTATTTAAATTATGTAAGGCTCCTCATTTCTCTTATCCATTTTGCTTCTGGAACTTTCTGCTGCATGTATTCAAAGAGTAAAGACACTAATTTGAGAAAAATAATTATCTTTTCTTTTTTTTTTTTTTTTTTTTTTTTGAGATGGAGTCTCGCTCTGTCGCCCAGACTGGAGTGTGGTGGTGGCGTAATCTCAGCTTACTGCAACCTCCACCTCCTGGGTTCAAGCGATTCTCCTGCCTCACCCTCCTGAGAAGCTGGGATTACAGGTGTGCACTACCACGCCTGGCTAATTTTTGTGTTTTTAGTAGAGACAGGGTTTCACCATGTTAGCCAGGCTGGTCTCTAACTCCTGACCTCATGATCTGCCCGCCTGGACCTCCCACAGTGCTGGCATTACAGGTATGAGCCACTGCGCCTGGCCAGCTATTGTTTTAAATATACACAGTAAGATCATGTTTTGTGATATAAATACAGAATAAAACTCTTAGTATTTCAAACCTTTTTGCAAGGAGTAGAAGAGCCAGCTCTAACTGGATTAAGCAAAAAGAGAGAGAGAATTTACTGGCTATTTTAACTGTAGAGTCCAGATAGTTTTAGCCACCTGCATGGCTGGATCAGGAACTCAAATAAAATTAAGAATTGGTTTCTCTCTGTCTTTCACTCTTTGGTAGGCTTTCTACTTTTGGTGACCGCCCTGCCCCAGACCCCCAGCACATTTCCCAGCAGTTTCTGGCTTACATTATTCTACCTTCTCTTTCCCAACGGATTTTTTTTTTTTTTTTTTTTTTTTTGAGACAGAGTCTCGCTTAGTCGCCCAGGCTGGAGTGCAGTGGTGCAATCTTGACTCACTGCAAGCCCCGCCTCCCTGATTCATGCCATTCTCCTGCCTCAGCCTCCCAAGTAGCTGGGACTACAGGTGCCCGCCACCACGCCCGGCTAATTTTTTTGTATTTTTAGTAGAGATGAGTTTTCACCGTGTTAGCTGGGATGGTCTCCATCTCCTGACCTCGTGATCCACCCACCTTGGCCTCCCAAAGTGCTGGGATTACAGTCGTGCGTCCGGCCCCCAACAATTCTTATAAAAGTCCTGGAATTGAATGTCATTGGCCTGATTTGGGTCACACGTCTGCCTCTGAATCAGTCATTGCAGACTTGGGGATAGAATATGTTAATGGCTACAATGGATCACGTGTTTTACTCTTGGAGCTGGAGCAGAGGGAGCCAGCTCCATGTGGATTGAGGGCAAAGGAATAATTGGCATCTTTTTTTTTTTTTTTTTCTTTGAGGCAGAGTCTCGCTCTGTCACCCAGGCAGGAGTGCAGTGGCGCGATCTCAGCTCGCTGCAAGCTCCGCCTCCCGGGTTCACGCCATTCTCCTGCCTCAGCCTCCTGAGTAGCTGGGACTACAGGCGCTTGCCACCACACCCGGCTAATTTTTTGTATTTTTAGTGGAGACGGGGTTTTACCATGTTAGCCAGGATGGTCTCAATCTCCTGACTTCGTGATCCGCCTGCCTGAGCCTCCCAAAGTGCTGGGATTACAGGCGTGAGCCACCACGCCCGGCCAAAACAGTGGCATCTTACAAAACTCTCTCTCATACAAAGATGGCTTCTTGAAGCCTTAACGAAGAACATGGGCACTTTGGAACTAGGAGGGGACCAATTCTTGCCTTTCCTCACACTAATTATAGTCTTGCTTGGTTTTTCCTCTTCCTAGAATGCATCACCAGAATATTCACATGGATCACCTTCTCATTTCTTTCAGGTTCTGTTCTAATGTCATCCCATCAGGCTTTCCTGACTTCCCTCTAAAATGGTACCACCCTCAGCCACTAAATGTCATTTTCTAACCCTGTAATTTGCTTTTTTCTCCATAGTGTGTGATATGTTGGTATATATTCTGTGTTCCTCCATGAGAACACAGAATATATGTTTTTTTGGTTTACTACCATATTCTAGGTACCATATTCTTGACATATAGTAGGCATTCAGATATTTATCTGTCAAACAAAGCAATATATGAATATTAGAAAAATGAAAGGAACAGAGATAAGTGACTCTTAAGTATGGAGGAACTTTTTTTGGGGAGAAGGAGGATGGTGGTTGATACTGAGGAGTTAGTAAAATATTCCTATTATATTGCTACTATTCTTTTCACTACAGGCTTCATATATTATATTTTATTATTACATTTTAGAATCCTTATTAGGTACACTATTAATTATTAGTTCAAGTGATTGATTTCATCCTGTTCATATGACTGAGAGCAACACTATTCAGTAGAAATACAATGCAAGCGGCTGGGCGTGGTGGGTCACACCTGTAATCCCAGCACTTTGGGAGGCTGAGGCGGGCAGATCATCAGGTCAGGAGTTCGAGACCAGCCTGACCAACATGGTGAAACCCCCCCTCCCCCACTGAAAATACAAAAAAATTAGCTGGGCATGGTGGTGGGTGCCTGTAATCCAGCTACTCAGGAGGCTGAGGCAGGAGAATCACTTGAACCTGGGAGGCAGAGGTTGCAATGAGCCGAGATTGCACCACTGTACTCCAGCCTGGGCAACAGAGCGAGACTCTGTTTCAAAAAAGAAAAAATAAAAGAAAGAAATATAATGCAAGCTACAAATTTGTGCCACATAGGTAAGTTAAAATTTTTCTAGTGGCCACAGAAAATAATGAAAAGAAACAAGCAAAATTAATTTTAATATTATATTTAACTCAAGATATCTAAAGTATCATTTCAACATACAGTCAATGTAAAAAAGTTTTGAGATATATCACATTTTTGTAACACATGTTTGAAATCAGGTATATATTTCATAATTTACATCACATCTGAATTCAGACTAGCACCAAAAATCACATGTGGCCAGTGGCTACTATATAAGATACCATCGTTTAGAGCATATATGCATCCATGTATTCATGTATTTGATAAATATAGACTAGTGCCAGAAACCATTCAAAAGGCTGGAATTCACAGGTGAAGAGGACAGATGGGCTCTCTGATTTCATGGAGTTTATGTTTTACAGGGAAGAGACAAAAAAATAAGTAAACAATTTCCAAAGAGGTAAGTAGAAAGGAGATTATTTATATGATGATTGATTTAAATAATATACCCAGAGTAAAGTGTACCAATCTTAAGTATGTATAGCTAGATGAATTTTTTTTTTTTAATATGACAACCACTCAGATCACAAGTCTCCTTCCTGTTCATTAGTAAACAGTTTGAAATTAGAGTTTTTAAAGGGGGGAAGGGATGGGAGGAGAATGTAATATCTTTTCTACTTTTGATAGATATGGACAGGAGGAAATTGTTTTCTGGACTACTGGGCTAGTGGTCAGAGCACTGTTTCCTTTTGGGAAGAAGGAAATTGAGCTTGGAGGCAAGTCTATCCTTTGCCTTTGATTCCCCCATTCTACTATGGTAATACATTTTTTTAAAAGGCTCTGCTGCCCTCTAGTATCTAAAATGAACTTAAAAAGGTAAATTAGTTCTAGAACTATACCTAATGAAGAGGTCTACTGTTTTAGTAAGGGTTTTGTCAGTGACACAGTTAACCACAACATTCCATTCTCTGAGTACACTGTAAGTTCTGCGATGGTTCGATGATATTTCTTAGCTCAATATAAATAATAGACTATTTGTGTGAATAGTTTTTTTGTAAGAGTTAATTTATACATTTCCTTTCAAATTGCAGTTTTAAAAATGGTACTAAGTGTAAAAAAAAGAACATAAATTGTAGGCCAAATGTTTTATGTATGAATGATAATTATCATTTTATCTTTGCAGATTTTGAAAGACATAGCCAATCGATTCCATATGATGAGTGGCTCCAAAATACATTTTGTGCCTGGCTGGGATTGTCATGGGTTGCCCATTGAAATAAAAGTATTATCAGAACTTGGTAGAGAAGCTCAGAATCTTTCAGCTATGGAAATTAGAGAGAAAGGTAAATAATCTCTGTTTCTGTTTTAAACTGATATTTGTAAACACTTAGGGTCCTTGGAAAAGTCAGAGTTTTACCAAGGAAACCTTTTGTTTTTGTTTGGTTTGGTTATAATGAGATCTATTGGAAATACCTTTCTGTCACAGAAAATTCAGATTTTATTTCATTGATTTTTGTAAGAACATACGTTTGGATATTGAAGGAAAGACTTTGTGAGCGTTTCTAATTGCATTCTCAGTTTCTTAATGTTCATATTTTGTAAAATTATTTTTTGGTATATTCTTTTTTTTACTTTCCTCAAGGGGGCTTGTGGACTTATTTCACGTATTAAGCTACAATTAAATTCTAAAATATATATATTTTACATTAATCTCTTATTTTGTCCTTTTTCTTCAGTTGACTGGGCCAAGGAGGACTCTCCTTTTATTATATGTTGTACTGTTGTACATTTGGATATAACTATGAAGATTTTTTTACTTCCTTGTGAAACCTATTATCATTGGCTTACATTTGATATTCTGATTAATTTTTTGTGTATAATGAAATGAAAATTATTATCTGACCTTTTCTTAAATTAAGAAACAATAAGGAATAATTTTTCCAGTTTATTTTTTCCAGTGAAGTGATTATATAAAGTCTGGAAAATACAGAAAACAGTAATAAAATTTTAACTTTTGCAATTTCAGTTAATTTTAGAATTTGTTGTAGGTATCTTCTGAACACTGTTGACCTTCAAATTATTTTTCTATTAAAACATTTTATAGGCTGAGTGCAGTGGCTCATGCCTGTAATCCTAGCACTTTGGGAGGCTGAAGCAGGTGGATCACCTGAGGTCAGGAGTTTGAGACCATCCTGGCCAACATGGCAAAACCCCGTCTCTACTGAAAATACCAAATAATTAGCCAGGCATGGTGGTGCACGCCTGTAGTCCCAGCTACTAGGGAGGCTGAGGCATGAGAATCGCTTGAACCTGGGTGGCAGAGGTTGCAGTGAGCTGAGATCGTATCACTGCACTCCAGCCTGGGCAACAGAGTGAGAGTCCATCTCAAAAATATTTTTTTTAGTATTCTAAACTGTCTACAGCATTTGCATTTAGAGAGATACATGCTAAACCATGTTTAAGAATTCAAATTCGTTGGTTTTTAAAAGCTTTTTTTCTGTTTTTTTTTTTTTTAGCTAGATCATTTGCTAAAGCAGCCATTGAGAAACAGAAATCAGCATTTATTCGTTGGGGAATAATGGCAGATTGGAATAATTGCTACTATACATTTGATGGAAAGTATGAAGCCAAACAGTTGAGAACTTTTTACCAAATGTATGATAAGGTAAAGAAGTATTTTTTCTCTTTGAGTAGGTTGAAGTATGTGTTACAAAATTCTACCTTTAACATCATATTTTTGTCTTTTATAGGGCTTGGTTTATCGATCTTACAAACCTGTGTTTTGGTCTCCCTCATCTAGGTATATATGAATTTTTTTGGTAATTAAAAGGGAGAAATTTGTGAGGCTTCGAAATATTTATGTTTAATGTTTTTAAACCTTAGGACTGCATTGGCTGAAGCAGAACTTGAGTATAATCCTGAGCATGTCAGTCGTTCAATATATGTAAAATTTCCTCTCTTGAAACCTTCTCCTAAATTGGCATCTCTTATAGGTAAGATTTATTCATAGCTTGAGTGTACTAAAGTTATAGAATTATCCCATTTGCTAACATATTTACAATTTTATCTTCACAGATGGTTCATCTCCTGTTAGTTTTTTGGTCTGGACCACACAACCTTGGACGATTCCAGCCAATGAAGCTGTTTGCTATATGCCTGAGTCAAAGTGGGTATATTATTGCATTTTTTTAATATACAAATAGAATCTATTCCATCATTAACATTATTTTGAATTTATTTTATCCTCTTTATTATTTTAAAATTTAATGAATTATAACTTAGTTATTAGGTTCATATAGATTTTATTAACCTTTAGGTGATTCTTTTTAAGACCTTATCTGGCTTTTTGGGAAAATGAAGTAGAAGTATAAGTTACAAAGTGTTTTGAAAAGAGTACAGTTTGATCTTGAAGTCAGTTTTTTCTTTTTTCTTTTTTTTTTTTTTGAGACCGAGTTTCGCCTTTTGTTGCCCAGGCTGGAGTGCAGTGGCGTGATCTTGGATCACCACAACCTCTGCCTCCCGGTTCAAGCAATTCTCCTGCCTCAGCCTCCCAAGTAGCTGGGATTATGAGATTACAGGCATGCACCACCACGCCCGGCTAATTTTGTATTTTCAGTAGAGACGAGGTTTCTCTATGTTGGTGAGGCTGGTCGCAAACTCCCAGCCTCAGGTGATCCGCCCGCCTCAGCCTCCCAAAGTGCTGGGATTATAGGCGTGAGCCACTGTGCCCAGCCTGAAGTCAGTTTTTTCTAAAATGATATTTAAAAATTAAAATGATATCTGTGGCTTTTCTTGTTTCATTAGTAGTAATTCTCTCCTAAAATTTTATGTTAGGTATGCTGTTGTGAAATGTTCTAAGTCTGGAGACCTCTACGTACTGGCTGCGGATAAAGTAGAATCTGTTGCTTCTACTTTGGAAACAGCATTTGAGACTATTTCAACATTTTCAGGTGAAGATTTTTAGATATCTGACAACATAGTCATCAAAGTATTGGACTGACTTGAATTTACTACTTTGCTCAACTGCCTATTGTGAATTGAAACAGATAAGGCCTCTACCTTTCTAGAATACATTTTACATTATTTACACTAAAGGAGAATATACATTAAGCATGATAGGAGTACAGCAAAATATGAATATTGATAAATGTACAACAGATAAAACAAGTTTCTGGCAATATCCAATAGTTACCTGGTAAAATTTTATGCAAAATTAATTTTTGTAATTGTTTTTATCTGTTTTAATAAAAGTAGCAAGACAGGAAATGAATGTGCTTATTTTTCGATATATAATTTTAATAAAGAATTGAATAAATTCTGAAAATTATTCGGAAAGCAGTTCTTCTATCAAAGGAATTTTATTTTATTTTATTTTTTAAAGAGACAAGGTCTCAGGCTGCTGCCCAAGGTGGAATGCAGTGGCCCAGTCATCTCATTGCAGCCTCAAACTCCCAGGCTCAAGGAATCCTCCTGCCCTGACCATCCAAGTAGCTGGGACTACAGGCACATGCCACCGCACTCGGCTAATTTTGAAAAAATATTTTACAGAGGTGAATTCTTGTTGTGTAGCCCAGGCTGGTCTGGAATTCCTGGACTCTGGTGATCTGCCTGCCTTGGCCTGCCAAAGTGCTGGGATTAAAGGCGTGAGCCACTCTGCCTAGCCCAAAATAATTCTTGGTGAGCTATAATTTAGGACTTTTGAGGTAGTCACTGCTTTTGAAATATAATTATGGAAGTCTAGGGAAGTTTAAAATGAGCTTTTTGTTGTTGTTTTTGTTTTGTTTTGTTTTGAGAGGTGGTCTTGCTCTGTTGCCCAGGCTGGAGTGCAGTGGTACCATCTTGGCTCACTACAGCCTCTGGGTCCTAGGCTCAAGTGATCTTCCTGCCTCAGCCTCTTGAGTAGCTGGAACTACAAGTGCATGCCACCGTGCTGGGCTAATTTTTAATTTTTTTTGGTAGAGATGAGGTCTTGCTACATTGCCCAGGCTGGTCTTGAACTCCTGGCCTCAAGTGATCCTCCTGCCTTGGTCTTCCAAAATGCTGGGATTATGGGCATGAGCCACTGTGCCTGGCCTAAAATTTTATTTTATTTTATTTTTTTAAAGAGATGAGGTCTCACTGTGTTGCCCAGGCAGGTCTTGAACTCCTGAGCTCAAGTGTTCATCCTGCCTCTGCCTCCCGAAGTGCTAGGATTAGGGACGTGAGCCACCGTGCCTAGCCTAAAATTATCTTTGATCCTTAGGTATGACATATCTTTTAATTTCTTGCTAAAAAATCAATCACATTAATAAAGATACAAAAGCTGCCTAGAAAGGCAGCTAAATAGGAAAGCCCTCTAAATTAATCAGTTCAGATACAAGCCAATGAGAAGTTTAAAAACAACCTTAACAAAAATAAAAAGATTTTTATGTCAGAGGCAGGAAAGGGGCTTAAGAATTTTTAAGACCATTTGGTCCTCTTTGGTGCAATAGGATAATAAAAATACAAACCAAAATAATAATTTACTTCACACCCTCTCTCACTGTGTTGCCCAGCCTTGTTTCAAACTGCTGGCCTCAAGCAATCTTCCCATCTCAGCCTCCCAAAGTGTTGCAATTACAGACATGAGCTACTGCACCCAGCCCCCTGCCCTTTTATAAATGCAGAGGATATTAAAGACTTCATTGTCAAGTTATATGTTATCATAGAAACTAAAAATCACAAGATTTTTGAAAATGTTAAAGTCAAATTTAAAGATCTTTTGTCTAGATAGCATAATTGTTTCAAATTCTTATTATCAGATAATTATTGAGTTGCTATTTGAGTCACCATATTGTGGAGGAGTATGTATATTTCTTATCCTTGTCAAAATAAGCTGGTGTCACGTAGCTTACTACTTATTAAAGTAATAGGAATGTTGAAGAGCTAAAAATGAAGTGATTTGTATGGGGTAGGTTTTCTTTCCAGAAAAAAAATGAATTATTTCTTATTAATTACTTAGAGATCTTTTTGGGAGGGTGGTGAGGGAGAGTATTAAGTGGTGGATACAGTAAGTATCAAAATACTTAAACTACATTAACTCTGTTTATTCTCACAGCAACCCTCTGAGGTGGGAACCATAATTATCTCCATTTTGTAGATTCCAGAAGGTCACAGAACAAGTTAAAAGGGAAGCTGGGATTTAAGCCTAGCCAGTATTATTCTAGATTCTGTACATTTAACCTGGTATTCTATTGCTAAGCTTAAGGAAATAGACTTGCCGTATAAAATGATTCTTAATAATGGTTTTCTTTCCCTACAGGTGTAGATTTGGAAAACGGTACTTGTAGTCATCCATTAATTCCTGATAAAGCCTCTCCTCTTTTACCTGCAAATCATGTGACCATGGCAAAAGGAACAGGATTGGTTCACACAGCCCCAGCTCATGGTATGGAAGATTACGGTGTAGCGTCTCAGCACAACCTGCCCATGGTACTGTTCCTCTTTTTTCATTTTTAATTATTCATCTTAATAAAAGGAAATGATAAATTCTAACCAACATCTTTATTTTTTTTAAATGATGACTTTTTTCATCATAGTTGTGAAATGCTTAGCTTTGTGTAGTACTCTAAAGTTTCATTAATTCATACTAATTGAAAAAGATTTCCCAGAATTAGGAGAAAATTATCACATTAGAATTGAAGAATATATATCATGTCGCACTTTTAAAATACTTTCATTCTAGTATTAAGTCACATAGACAGATTACTTTTACTCCCTGAAAAAGCCTGTTTGTTTGTTTTAGCTAAACAGTCCTCTCTCTATTTACTTTACATACTTCAGTTACTTAGCAAGTATTTCCATTTAGTTAAAATGTGAGTCTGAAAGGGAACAACTGTGTACATAGGCATAGATTTGGAAACAATAGAGACCACTCAAAGATGTTTTAATATATTTTGTTACTTTTATTATTAAAGTTTTATGTATATGCTTCAATAACACATTATGGCTTTGGTGATTTAAATGTATAAAATTCACAAATTCCTATTTCTTTTTCTTTTTTTTTTTTTTTTTTTTTTTTTGAGTTGGAGTCTTGCTCTGTTGCCCAAGCTAGAGTGCAGTGGTATGATCTTGGCTCACTGCAACCTCTACCTCCAGGGTTCAAGCGATTCTCCTGCCTCAGCGTACCGAGTAGCTGGGACTACAGGTGCACACCACCACGCCTGGCTAATTTTTGTATTTTTAGTGGAAATGGGGTTTCACCATGTTGGCCAGGATTGTCTCGATCTCCTGACCTCAAGCAATCTGCCCACCTCAACCTTCCAAAGTGCTGGGATTACAGGCCTGAGCACCACGCCTGGCCAAGTACTAGAATTTCAGTGTAGAAAAAGACTAGGCTATACTGAGATGTTTTATAGCTATTGTTTTGCCAGATAGTGTCATAAGAGAAAATGTCTTGATTTTAATTGTTCAAAATGATACTTTATAGGATTGTTTAGTGGATGAAGATGGAGTTTTCACAGATGTTGCAGGTCCTGAACTTCAAAACAAGGCTGTCCTTGAAGAGGGAACTGATGTGGGTGAGCATCATATCTGTTGATATCATACATATTTTCTGAAAAGTAGCTAGCAGTAACCTTTGCTACCTGTTTTCCCTTCTTATACTTTAACAGAAACAAAAAAATAAATTATGTCTTGTTTTGCCACATGTTTTAAAATGGAGTTTGTGACTTTTTCATCTTTTGCTTTGAAGCTGCTTTATTTAAGCAAGTCAGGGCAGTCAACAGGGAGTGAAGTTGTTTTAGGGCTCCGGAGATAATAATCAGTAGTATTACTTTTGTGGAAGGATAAAATCAAGATCAGGGCTGGATGTTGACTGTAAATTACACATTCCCCACTCACTTTTTAACCCTTGTAAATAACTGACCTATATGGCATGGTTTATGTATTAGAATCTTGGGAATCCTCCAGCCTTGAATTGTCTTTCTGTCTTTCTTTACAGATTCAGAGACCAGGTGCTATGAAAACCTTTCTTTGCCTACCCTAAGACTAAGACTAATTAGACCTGATATATTACTTTTCTAGGGCTACTGTAAAAAGTCACCATAAACTTGGTGGTTTAAAACAACAGAAATTTATTCTCTCGAGTTCTGGGAGCTAGAAGTCTAAACTCATGGTACTGGCAGGACCATGTTTTCCTGAAGGTTCTATGGGAGAATCTTTACTTGCCTCTTTCTAGCTTTTGGTGGCTCCTGGAAATCCTTGGCATTCCTTGGTTTATAACTGAATTACTCCACTCTCTGCCTCTCTTGTCACATGGCCTTCTTTAGATCTTAACTCGTTTTTTTCAAGACAGAGTCTCACTTCCTCACCCAAGGTGGCATGCTCTCAGCTCACTGCCACCTCTGTGTCCTGGGTTCAAGTGATTCTCGTGCCTTAGCCTCCTGGGCAGATGGGATTACAGGCACACACCACCACACCCAGTTAATTTTTTTTTTTTTTGAGACACAGTCTCATTCTGTTGCCCAGGCTGTAGTGTAGTGGTGTAATCTCAGCTCACTGCAGCCTCTGCCACCTGGGTTCAAGCAATTCTCTTGCCTCACCCGCCCAAGTAGCTGGGATTACAGACACACACCACCACTCCTGGCTAACTTTTGTATTTTTAGTAGAGATGGAGTTTCACCATGTTAGCCAAGCTGGTCTTGAACTCCTGACCTCAGGTGATCTGCCCGCCTTGGCCTCCCAGAGTACTGGGATTACAGGCGTGAGCCCCCACCATGTCAGGCCATAATTTTATTTTTACTTTTTATTTATTTTTTTTTTTTTGAGACTGAGTCTCGCTCTGTTGCCCAGGCTGGAGTGCAGTGGCATGATTTCGGCTCACTGCAAGCTCCGCCTCCTGGGTTCATGCCATTCTCCTGCCTCAGCCTCCCAAGTAGCTGGGACTACAGGTGCCTGCCACCACGCCTGGCTAATTTTTTGTATTTTTAGTAGAGAGGGGGTTTCACCGTGTTAGCCAGGATGGTCTTGATCTCCTGACCTCGTGAGCCACCTGCCTCAGCCTCCCAAAGTGCTGGGATTACAGGCGTGAACCACTGCGCCCAGCCTATTTTTTATTTTTAATAGGGACAGGGTTTCACCATGTTGACCAGGCTGGTCTTGAACTCCTGGCTTTAAGTGATCCACCTGCCTAGGCCTCCCAAAGTGTTGGGATTGCAGATGTGAGCCACCACACCTGGCCACCTTCTTTAGGTCTTATATGTCTCTCTGTGAATCCTCTCTCTTCTCTCTTTTTTTTTTTATTGGAGGGACTGGTTCTTTATTTCAGAAAGACACTTGTCAATATTCATTATCAAAACAGGTGGACTATTGATTTCTGTTTCTCCCAATGGGCCCCAAAGAGACTACATCAAAGGACAGTACGTTTTAAGCTAGTAAGCTGCAGGATGTACACCTGACAGACTTTACAGAAACCTTACCAGAAAGTGGGGATTGGGTAGGGAAAGAAACTTTAAAAGATCAGCACACTGCTAGCCCGGCCGGGAGTGGTGGCTCAGGCCTGTAATCCCAGCGCTTTGGGAGGCCGAAGCGGATGGATCACAAGGTCAGGAGAGGAGTTTGAGACCAGCCTGGCCAACATGGGGAAACACTATCTCTACTAAAAATACAAAAAATTAGCCAGGTGTGGTGGTAGGGGCCTGTAATCCCAGCTACTCGGGAGGGTGAGGCAGGAGAATCACTTGAACCCGGGAGGCAGAGGTTGCAGTGAGCCAAGACCGCACCATTGCACTCCAGCCTGGGCAATAGAGCGAGACTCCATCTCAAAAAACAAAAACAAAAACAAAAAAACTGCCAGCCCATGGACTGTAAATGGCTGTCACAGTCAAATTGGGTGCCACAAAACCAAAGAAGCAAAGTTTCAAAATAATACAAAAATTTAAAAAAAGTTTTGTACATAAGCTGTTCAGGATTTCTCTAGCATTGACTGATACCAAGCACAATGAGATGGCACTTTTAGAGAGAGCAGCTTCAAACCCGGAAAAGGGTAATGAGATGAGTTTCACATGGCTGAATCAGTGGCAAAAACATAATCTTTCTGTCCTTTTCTAAGAACACCAGTGCTCCCTAATGCAGTGTGACCTCATTTAAACTTGATTACATCTTCAGAGGCCTGATTTCCAAGTAAGGTCACATTCACTAGTGCTGGGGATTAGATCTTGGGGACACAGTTCAACCCACTGCACCTGGTTTCTTCCAGATTACTGGAGACCATTTTAAGGTTCATGGCATGAAAGATTATGGCTCTAAACTTCAAATCTAGAATTCTAGATATAATCTGTTCATCTTTTCTTTGACGTGAAAAGAGGTGAAAGTGGCATAATTTGGAGTCTAATTAATATTTTATAGTCCCTGCTTTTTTTTCCGGGAGAATCCCAGAGCATGCCTTTGATACCTGGAAGTTGACTACTCTTTTTTATTTATTTATTTATTTTTTGTGAGACAGGGTCTTGCTTTGTTGCCCAGGCTGGAGTGCAGTGGCACAGTCTTGGTTCGCTGCAGCCTCTGCCTCCTAGGTTCAAATGATTCTCCAACCTCAGCCTCCCAAGTAGCTGGAATTACAGGCGTGCGCCATAACACCCCGCTAATTTTTTTGTATTTTTAATAGAGATGGGGTTTCACCATGCAGGCCAGGCTGGTCTTCAACTCCTGACCTCAAGTGATCCTCTCGTCTCTGCCTCCCAAATTGTTGGGATTACAGGTGTGAGCCACCACACCCAACCAAGGTGACTACTCTTTTTTTTTTTTGAGACAGAGTCTTGCTCTGTCACCTAGGCTGGAGTGCTGTAGCGCAATCTCAGCTCACTGCAACCTCTGCCTCCCAGGTTCAAGCAATTCTTCTGCCTCAGTCTCCTGAGTAGCTGGGATTACAGGCACACGCCACCACACCTGGCTAATTTTTGTATTTTTAGTAGAGACAAGATTTTACCATGTTGGTCAGGCAGGTCTTGAACTCCTGACCTCGTGATCTGCCTGCCTCGGCCTCCGAAAGTGCTGGGATTACAGATGTGAGCCACTGCAGCCGGCAGGTTGACTACTGTATTGCCACCTGTTGCCGCAGATTTAGTACTTGCTGGAAGTTTAGAGCATTTTTAGCATTTTCACAGTACTTTTTATGTCTAATATAATTTGTTTTTTTTTTTTTTTTAAAGTTATAAAGATGCTTCAGACTGCAAAGAATTTGTTGAAAGAAGAAAAATTGGTGCACAGCTATCCCTATGACTGGAGGACCAAGAAACCCGTCGTTATTCGTGCCAGCAAGCAGTGGTTTATAAACATCACAGATATTAAGATTGCAGCCAAGGTATAAAAAGCATCCTGTTATAAGGGGTTGGGCATATGATTCCCTCAGTATAAAGGGTATGCATGTGAGGTTGACGTGGGGTTTCGGGAGTTATAGGGATTGCTGCTATTATGGTTTAGTTTCATAAAATTGTAGAATTTTAGATCTGGAAGGACCTCGGACTTTCATTTTTTCATTATACATGTGTGGGAAATGAGGCATAAAGAGGTTAGGTGATTTGTCCAAATCACACAGTTACTAGATAGACTTTCTTGCCCAGTGTAGTCAAAGTTGCATAGAATTTGGCAGAACTGTGTTACCTAGTTTAACCTGCGATAGCCTCTGTTTCCTCATCTATATAAAGTGATAATAATGCTTATCTCATGGAATAAGGAAATACAAGTTTCCAGAATATGGTCTGAAATATAATAAGCAGTCAGTAAAACTTTTTTAAACGCTTTGCTTCCTTAAGATTGAAATTGCAATCAATTAAAACAGTTATTATTCTAGTTACAAAGAAAGCATATTAAAAAGAAAAACTAATAATATGAAAAATATACAAAGTTATTGCTTTGAGGTAACAAATACTTATAACTGGTATTCTAAATACTTAATATATATTTGAGCCCTTTCATTTAATATGTATCTTTCTATGTGGGCATATGTATATATATGTGTGTGTGTGTGTAAACATTTCTCACAACTTGAATCTATTTAATGAAAGAGCTTAAATATATATGTGTTAACCAGGTTCAATATATAGGTGTTTTGCTTTACAGTTTGAAAGATACTACTGTATTTAGCTGGTTCATTTATTGACCTGGCAATCTGGGGTCCTTGCCAAAGCTTTTTATAGCAGTTTATACTTACTAGTGTAATGTGGACAACTGTAATATATAGTGTGTTTTGTTTTTTTCTTCCTTATTTGCCAATGCTAAAATTTGTAAATTGCAGCTCTGCACCAATTTTTGGTTGTAGAACGTCTAAGTCTGACGCAATATATTTAAGCCAAGTTTATTTATTTATTTTTTTACTTTTTGTAAAGTTAAAAATTGTTCTTTGCAGAAGTAGTGAGAATAGGATAATGTATTGTCATATTCCCATCACTCAGTGTCAACAATAATCAACTTTTGTTAATTTTGTTTTTATCTACACCCCTCCGACCACCCACTTTTTACCCTTTAACAATTGGATTATTTTGAAGCAAACTCCAGGCATTATTTCTTCCATATTATATATTGTCCCAGCAATATTTTAGCACATATATTTGAAAGATAAACTCTTTTTTTTTTTCCTTTGAAACAGGGTCTTGCTCTGTCACACAGGTTGGAGTGCAGTGGTGTGATCTCAGCTCACTGCAACCTCTACCTCCTGAACTCAATCGATCCTCCCACCTCAGCCACCTCAGCCTCCTGAGTAGCTGGGACTACAGGCCTGTGCCACCATGCCTGGGTAATTTTTGTATTTTTGTATTTTTTCTTTTTCTTTCTTTTTTTTTTTTTTTTTTTTTTTTTGTGAGACAGAGTCTCACTCTGTCGCCTAGGCTGGAGTGCAGTGGCATGATCTTGACTCACTGCAAGCTCTGCCTCCTGGGTTCACGCCATTCTCCAGCCTCAGCCTCCTGAGTAGCTGGGACTACAGGTGCATGCCACCACGCCCGGCTAATTTTTTGTATTTTTAGTAGAGAGGGGGTTTCACCGTGTTAGCCAGGATGGTCTTGATCTCCTGACCTCGTGAACCACCCACCTCGGCCTCCCAAAGTACTGGGATTACAGGCATGAACCACGACGCCCGGCCATTTTTGTATTTTTTCTAGAGATAGGATTTTGTCAAGTTGCCCGAGTTGTTCTCGAACTCCTAAGCTCAAGCAGTCCACCTGCTTCAGCCTCCCAGAGTGCTGGGATTACAGGCATGAGCCAAAGATAAACTCTGTATTTATTTATTTTTTTGAGATGGAGTTTCACTCTTGTTGCCCAGGCTGGAATGCAATGGCGCCATCTTGGCTCACAGCAGCCCCCACTTCCTGGGTTCAAGTTATTCTCGTGCGTCAGCCTCCTGAGTAGCTGGGATTACAGGCATGCACAGCTATGCCTGGCTAATTTTATATTTTTATTAGAGATAGAGTTTCTCCATGTTGGTCAGGCTGGTCTCAAACTCCTGACCTCAGGTGATCTGCCCACCTCAGCATCCCAAAGTGCTGGGATTACAGGTGTGAGCCACTATGCCTGGCCAGACTCTTTAAAGCATAATTCCCATGCCCATTATCACTACCTTTAAAAAGTAATATTTATTCCTTAGCAAAATCAAATATCTAGTCAATATTCACATTTCTTAGACTTTTAAACCAAGTATAGCATTAATCAAATTGATTTGTAGAGATTCTGTCATTCTGCCAATAGGTGGTGCTACAGAGAGCTTTGGGGGAGGGAACTTCTGGTAGTTATGGTGAGTGAGGAAACCATTTAAACCTTCTCTGAAAATGTAAAAATGATTTTATTAATGGATAGAAAGATTTTTTAAAATGAGGTTAGCATTTTGACCTTTTTGGAGACTGTTAAACATTTTTGCTGTACAATTAATCTTTTGCTAATTGACAAATTAAATTAAATGGTAGTAGTTTTCAACTTTATTGTGGAAGTGGAGGAAGGGAGCTTTCTTGAGAGGAAATAACTGTTATCCATTTGTTGACAGAGAGAGAGATATATATTTATTTATTTTAGAGACAGGCTCTTGCTCTGTTGCCCAGGCTGGAGTGTAGTGCCATGCTCCTTGCCCACTGCAACCTTGAACTCTTGGGCTCAAGTGATCCTCCCACCTCAGCCTCCCAAAATGCTGGGATTACAGGTTTGAGCCACATGCTTGGGCTTATTTTGAGAAAGTGTTTTCCATAGTGTAAACTATATTATGTAAAATTAGGTATATTACAATCTTTTTTTGGCAGCCTATGATAGTAATTTATTTCTTAAGCATTCTAAAAAATGGTGGAAATCAAGTTTGAATTGATTTTAACTATAGTTTTGTGAAGAATAATAGTTCTATGAAAGCTTTTATTACCAGTTTTGATCTAGGGTTGGTGTAAATTAGAAATTGGTACGAAATCTTTTGTAACATTGTTAAAAAATACAACAATGCTCCTGATATTATCACTGCTTCTGATATTATTTACTAAGTTCTTCGTGGCTCCATTTTTACTTTGGCTTATTTGCTCTGAAATCTTTTAGTTTTTTAGTTGTTTTTTTGAGGGGAGGGTAAGGGAGGCATGTGAATGGCTACAAACATCCAAAAGAAAGAAATGCATTTGGAAAATTGATTGTTCTAGAATACTTGTTCTACTTTCTCTCACAAGACTTGATTTATGAATTAATTGCAGGAATTGTTAAAAAAGGTGAAATTTATTCCTGGATCAGCACTGAATGGCATGGTTGAAATGATGGACAGGCGGCCATATTGGTGTATATCAAGGCAACGAGTTTGGGGTGTTCCAATTCCTGTGTTTCATCATAAGACAAAGGATGAATACTTGATCAACAGGTAGAATGCTTTCTGAAATTTTTTAGTGTTTTAAAGTGAATTATTTTTTCTTCAAAAATCGAAAAATAATGTGGACAAGATTGAGAACTGTTTATATATGTTAAATAAAATATGCTAAAATAGTCTTTTGGGGAACTAAAATATAAACTCAGAAAGATTCTATCATACAGTTAAAATATTAAAAACTAGATTTTCTTAAATATTGATACTTAGAAGTAAAGGCTCTGATTTTTTTTTTTTCTGTGAGAATTTATTGGGCTGTATTAAGGTATCGTGGATCCAAAGATGGACAATGTTTAGCAGGGGAGCCTGAAATGTAATTTTTCTTCAGGAATGAAGAGAATCACTCTCATATTCTGAATCTGCTTTCCTTTTAAGTGGAAATAGGATTATGTAATTATGTAGATACTTAAAATTTAAGAAATTATAATATAGTTAAATGCACATGATTACACTGATCATTATATTCCCAGTTCTTCTTTCTTTCTTTTTTTTTTTTTTTTTTTTAATTTGGAAAGATAATAGATGGACATAATGAACAATGCATAGTAGAAAAGCTTGTATACTGAAAAGTAAGCTTTTTCCTACTCCAGGTACCCAGAACCTTTTCTTGAGGCAGTCATTGTTTACAGTTATTTCTGAATCTTTCCAGAAAAAAATGAATTCTTCTGTCAGCATATACATATGTTTATACAAAAGGGAGTATCTCTATCTTCTGCTCTGTGCCTAGATTTTTTTCACTTTATGTGTTATAGTTTATTCCAAATCACTACACATAGATCTGCCTCGTTCTTAAACTTTATTAAGGCATACTTTACATACTGTAAAATGTGCCCATGACTGGGCACAGTGGCTTATGCCTGTAATCCCAGCAGTTTGGGAGGCCAAGGCGGGTAGGTCATGAGGTCAGGAGTTCAAGACCAGCCTGGCCAAGATGGTGAAACCCCGTCTCTACTGAAAATACAAAAATTAGCCAGGTGTGGTGGCGGGCACTTGTAATCTCAGGTACTCGGGAGGGTCAGGTAGAGAACTGCTTGAACCTGGGAGGCGGAGGTTGCAAGTGAACCAAGATCACGCCACTGGACTCCAGCCTGGGTGACAGAGCGAGACTCCGTCTCAAAAAAAATAAGAAATAAAAAAATTTATTATAAGTGATTTATACTAAATTTATTCACTTTAGCAGCCACTATCACAATTGTGTCTTAGAATAATTCTTTTATCCTGAAGAGTTCCCTTTTGTGCTTTTTGAAAGAGAAGTTGCTTGGAAATCTATGAGCTTTGGAGAATGGCAACTGAATTTGAACCCAGGCTTTGCCATTCACTGTGTGTCAGACTCTGAGGAATTTACTTAACCTCTGGCTCCTTTATAAAATAGGAAAAGCAATGGTTGCAGGTAGACTGTTATGAATACTAAATAATAAATGCAAACTACTTGGTGTAAAGCACAGTATTCCATAGATGATGCGCCGTTCATGTATTCACTCGAGAAACATTGTTATGTGGGTGCAGTGGCTCACGCCTGTAATCCCAGCACTTTGGGAGGCCAAGGCGGCAGGATTGCTTGAAGCTAGCAGTTCACAATTGGGCAACAGTGAGAACCCCTCTCTACAGAAAAATTTAAAAATTAGCTGGTGTAGTGGTGTGGGCCTGTAGTCCCAGCTCCTTGGGAGGCTCAGGCGAGAAGATCGCTCAAGTACAGGAGTTTGAGGTTATAGTGAGCTATGATCATGCCACTGCACTCCAGCCTGGCTGACAGAGCAAGACATTGTCTCTTCAGAACAAAACAAAACAGAACACATTGTTAAGCACTTAGTATGTGTCCATGCTAGGAACTGCTAGTAGCTACAGTGAACAAGACTGACGTGGCCCCTGTTTTTAATGAGATAATAGTCTAGCTAGTTTATCTTCTAGTATTATTACGGAGGCTTTGAGTGTTGTTGCTGTTTTTCACAGATGTGGAGAGGGGAATGTTAATTATTCCTTTTAGGAACACATTCTCGATTTTCATTTTCTTTGAGCAATTTCTTTTAATTTGGTGAATGGAATTTTTTCTAAGTTATGCTGTTAAGGAGTTTAAACTTTTAAGCAGACTTGAGTAAGTGTATGTTTTAGGAAAAGAAAGTAGAGGCTAGAGACTGGAAAGTCATTGGAAAGCTATTTCAATATTATTATAAGTTGGAGCTGAGGTAAGACTCTATGAAGAACCTAAATATTGTTGCTGTGTTGATCTTATAGAGCTTGGTCAGATGTAAACTACTAGTATCTTAATACTCGTATTAAGAATTAATGTAAATTCTGTCCAGTTCAGATTATTTTAATTTAATTTTGATACAGTCTCACTTTGTCACCCAAGCAGGAGTGCAGTGGTGTGATCTTGGCTCACTACGACCTCCTCCTCCCAGGTTCAAGTGATTCTCCCTCCTCAGCCCCCTGAGTAGCAGGGACTACAGGCACATGCCACTGACCTGGCTAATTCTTGTATTTTTAGTAGAGACGGGCTCTTGCCATATTGACGAAGCTGGTCTTGAACTCCTGGCCACAAAGGATCCATCTGCCTCTGCCTCCCAGAGTGCTGAGATTACAGGCATGAGCCACCATGCCCAGCCTCAAACTTAGTTTAAAAGAAAAAGAATTAAAGTGATTATAGCTAAGATGAATTTCCACAGGCATTTGTTTAAAATTTCACACTGGAGAGTTGGTTTTGTTTTGGCAAGTTTTATAAGCCATGTCATTGTCTCTTCTTCTTTTTTTTTTTTTCTTTTCTTTTTTTTTGAGACACAGTTTTACTCTTGTTGCTTAGGCTGGAATGCAATGGCGTGATCTCGGCTCACTGCAACCTCCACCTCCCAGGTTCAAGTGATTCTCCTGCCTCGGCCTCCTGAGTAGCTGGGATTAGAGGCATGCGCCACTACGCCCGGCTGATTTTATATATATAATATAATATATAATATATAACATATATTATATATAATATATATAATATATAATATATATATAAAACGGGGTTTCTCCATGTTGGTCAGGCTGGTCTCAAACTCCCGACCTCAAGTGATCCACCTGCCTTGGCCTCCCAAAGTGCTGGGATTATAGGCGGGAGCCACTGTGCCTGGCTACTCTTCTTTTTATTATTTGGAGAGCAAGATGTCTAGGGAATTTCACTAAAGTGATTGAGGTGGGTGGGAATTCCTTGGTGAAATAGCCCTCTGGACTCTGAGGTGGATCGTATGTATGTATTAGTAAATAGAGCCAACTGGTTTAATTGATACATCCTGATAAATAAATGGTACATAGGTTGACTGGTCATTAAGTTAGGTTAGATAAATATGAGGTTTGTCAGAAAAACACAAACAAGTTTTCATTAGGTATATTTATGTTTTAATTACTCAATACATTTACATGATAGTGTTACAGATTATCTTCTGCATACCTGTCATTGCGTTGGTTGCATGGTGTTCATCGATTTCTGATATTGAAGTAGCACAGTCATACAGAATATTGGCCTAAAGAAATGACAGACAAACTCAGCTGTAGTGTCTGTCAATTCATAGGTCATTTTCCTGTATACCATTTCTGAATGATGACTTTAATCCTCTTCCATTATTGGATCTTTTTGGTGTTGCAAAACTTGAATTTAAGAAAATTGATATTAATTCTTATTACTTGTTAATTGTATAAAACAGGCTGAAAGTTTATCTTTTTTTCTGCCGGAATCAAATGAGAGTCCAAGTGACCACAATTTTCTGTCTTTCTTTATTATACCTTTCCATTGTATCAAGTTGGTAACCATCAAAAGTAACAGCATCTCCACTGGAAATTGGTACACAGTCCACATGGAGTTGCTGTTACACTTGATAACACCATTTAACATAAAAGGAGATTCCTTTTGCTCATCATGCGATCTGTACATTATCTCTAAGTATACTTGTTTCACAGAAGAAAGTCAACATTTATTCATGTTCTGAATAAGTTTAGGGACTATTAGATTTGAAACGCTGATGTTTTATTTTGATTTGGATTAATAGTGTCATTTGCATTTTGGATCATATTTGTATTTTCTCAAGAAATAATTCCATTTCTGACTTTACTGTCATTGGTCATTTTTTGAATCTGTGATATAATGCCATTAGAATTTAGGTTGAAATCTATTACTAGTCAATAAAAACAGAAGAAATAATTTTTAGCATAAATCAGATAAAATTTAGAAACACTGGCTACCTGGGAAGGAAAAGAAGTTAGTTAAATTTCTTTCATCATTTCAGACAGTTATAATCACTTTCATGCTATTAATGCTATGGTTAACATAGGGAAACTTAGCCCCTAACTTCTGGAAATCATGAGCAATTTAGTAAAAATAGCCAAGGAATTTCCAATATAATTTGAGTGTTAACTTTAGCTACCTCAATTTTTTTCTCAATTAACAATAATAAACCTTTTGTTCAAAAAATATATGTTCATTAAATAAAGAAAAATTTCTCCAAAATGATTTTCTGTCACCTTTAAAACATAAGTCTAGGATTAAATTAAAAATAGAATTTCCCCTCCCAAATTTAACTTTGTTCTAGAATTAAATTTAGTAAACAAATGTGAAACATTTAGCCTCTTACCTCATTCTTCTTCCAGTAAGTTACAGAAGAAAAGTTGTCTTAATAATCCTTAATAGTTTTGCTTATAAAGACAAAACACAGAAGACAGTGGGATGACAGCTGTAGTTTCTTTGTTGCTTAGTAAGCTTAATGCTGTTTAATGTCCGTTACACGCTAAATAAGCCTCATTCCAGTTGATATCAAAGTTCAGAGTGATTGGCTGGTATCATAGTTGCTCATGCTACCTAGTGGATTTTCTCAGTTTGAAACCTAAGAAGGGACACATAATGCTTGTGCTGACATAAGGCCTTTGAGTAAAGTACAAGGTTTTATGATGGATTTATTACTTTATGAAATAAAGCACTAAGATGGAAGCATATAGATTATATCCTGATAAGTGGTTTCACCCACTTTTATCAGCAGTCATTTATACTGATCTTTGGGTTATAGGTTAACTATGAGTTTGTGTTAAGTATAAGATAATATTAAAGAAATAAAGGGAGAATTCTTAAATTTCAGATAAATTAGAATTTTTCTTGTATTTTTTTCTGAAGAATATTAATATCACAAAGAAATCGAAAATTGTTTAAAATTTTTTTTAGGAAACAGAAAATTGTTTAAAAAATCTTTTAAGTATTATCTTGGTTTTATTACAAAAAAATTCCACCTGTAAGTATTTACCCAAAGGAAGTAGGACTAATACCTCTTGTGTGAAGATGTGTATTAAGATGTCCAATACAGTTGTTTATAAAGGAACATAATGATATACAAAAGAAGATGTAATTTAATTAGTTTTAGAAGAATGAATATGCACCTGTTAAAAATGTCAGCTTAGCTCTTAATGGTTGCCTAGTTCCTTGTGTATGAAAAGCAAATGAACATAACATATCCAACGTTCGGATTTTGTTAGATGTTTGTCACATCTCTATAATGAGTATCTTTTGAGCACTTGTTCACAGTTAACTTTATATACATTTTTCAAATTATCTTTTTATATTTTGTTTGAACATTAAATTTATCTTTGTTTTTATCATCATTATACCTAGCCCAAGTTTGTGGGTTATATGTCTGTTTATTTTTATTGTAATTTTTGTTTTCAAAACTCTCTGTCACACTTTTTTTTTTTTTTTTTTTTTTGAGACGGAGTCTTGCTCTTGTTCCCCAGGCTGGAGTGCAATGGTGGGATCTTGGCTCACTGCAATCTCTGCCTCTCGGGTTCAAGCGATTCTCCTTTTTCATTCTCTCAAGTAGCTGGGATTACAGGCATGCGCCACCATGCCTGGCTAATTTTTGTATTTTTAGTAGAGATGGGGTTTCTCCATGTAGGTCAGGCTGGTCTCCAACTCCCCACGTCAGGTAATCCGTCCGCCTCGGCCTCCCAAAGTGCTGGGATTACAGGAGTGAGCCACCGCGCCTGCCCTCAAAACTCTCTGTCACACTTTCTTTGTTTTGTTTTGTTTGTTTTGAGACTGAGTCTCGCTCTGTCGCCCAGGCTGGAGTGCAGTGGCACGATCTCGGCTCACTGCAAGCTCCACCTCCCGGGTTCAGGCCATTCTCCTGCCTCAGCCTCCCGAGTAGCTGGGACTACAGGTGCCCGCCACCTCGCCCCGCTAATTTTTTGTATTTTTAGTAGAGAGGGAGTTTCACCGTGTTAGCCAGGATGGTCTCGATCTCCTGACCTCGTGATCCGCCCGCTTCAGCCTCCGAAAGTGCTGGGATTACAGGCGTGAGTCACCGCGCCTGGCCTTTTTTTTTTTTTTTTTTTTTTTTTTGAGACGGAGTCTGGCTCTATTGCCAGGCTGGAGTACATTGGCGCAATCGCAGCTCACTGCAGCCTCAGCCTCCCGGGTTCAAGTGATCCTGCTGCCTCAGCATCCCCCAAGGGGCTGAGACTACAGTCACGCACCACCATACCTGGCTAATTTTTGTATTTTTATAGAGACCGGGTTTTGCCATGTTGCCCAGGCTGGTCTTAAAGTCCTTAGCTCAAGTGATTCACCTACTTCAGCCTTCCAATGTGCTAGGATTGCAGGTGTGAACCACCGTGCCCACCCAAAATTAATTTATTCAATTGACAAAAATTGCATATATTATGTACAACATGTTTTGAAATATGTATGCATTGTGGAATGGCTAAATCTAGCTAATTAACATATATTTGTTGGGTTTTTCTTTACTCATTTTAAAATTAACTTTATTATTTTAAAAATATAAATAATTTATCTAGAATCTCAAAATAGAACCTAATTATAGAACATAATGCTTACTAAAGTACATTTAGTAGACTTTATTTAGAACATGATGTTTTCATAATTCACAGTATAAAGGAAGGAAGGAAGTCTTGCTCTCTAAATATTAGTGAGACTTGCTATCTTAATGAGATAAAGCTTCGTCCCTTAAAAATGTTTCATGTTTCTTTTGGATACATTGAACAAATTTTTCTTTTGTTCTGATTCCTATACATATGTAACAAGGAAAAAAAATCTGATGTTGTTTTATTTACAATAGCCTTTTTGAAATTGGATTTTTAAAAATGATTGCAGGATCGCTTTTCATTGGTGTAGCTAATGTGTAGTTACGTTGTTTCTCGTAAGTGTAATTAGGTAAGCTAAAAGAAAAACCTTTCTTCCTCGCTAAGAGACTTTTGTTAGTTTTTTAAAAAGTTTTTTAAATTTGCAAATAAAGTATATATAAAACACAAAATTACATTTCTTATATTAAAATATGTTCTATATCTAACTAAATTACTAATATCGCTATAAAAAATGTAGCAATTAAAATGAACTTTAGATTAGAGGTGTCTGACTAAACTTGGTGGGATTTTATGGTTGCTTTAATAACATGCCAACAGCAAAATTGGAATATTTCTTTCTTAATGCTTTTAGTTAATACTTAGTAGGTTACTTGAATATAGTTAAATAACATTTAAAATGTCACTGAATTTTCTGATATTTAGAAATATGAAAAAGAACTCATTTTTATTTTTTTAAAATAGATGTGGGGTCTTTACTATGTTGCCCAGGCTGGTCTTGAACTCTTGGGCTCAAGTGATCCTCTTGCCTTGGCCACCCAAAGTGCTAGGATTGTAGTCATGAGCCACCGTGCCAGGCCAAGAATATGAAAAAGAGCTTAGTTTTATTAAAGTTGAATTTAGGATTCTCAAATATGGATGTGGAGCTGGGTGTGGTGGCTCACAACCCATAATCCCAGCATTTTGGGAGGCTAAGACTGGAGGATTGCATGAGGCCAGGCGTTCGAGACCAGCCTGAGCAACAAAGCGAGATTCCCATCTCTAGAGGGGGTGGAAAAAAAAAAAAAAAGCAGGGCATCTTGGCATGGGCCTGTAGTCCCAGCTACTCGGGAGGGTGAGGCGGGAGAATTACATGACACAGGAGTTCAAGGCTTCAAGTGAGCTATGATCATGCCACTGCAATCCAACTTGGGCCACCGAGTGACACCTTGTCTCAAAAAAATTTAATTAATTAATTAAAATGGATATATTTCATCTACAGTCATAAAGTTACTCACTTTTTGTTAGTTATTAGGACTTTTTCTGTTAAGAATAAAAAGTTTCACCTAGTCTTCTTCATCACAACTTTTTCCAATGTTTATAGAAACTGAAACTCAAAAAATAATATGATTTATTCCTGTCATTTTCCAGTAAATCATAGGTAGAGTCTGGTTTTTGGACTTAGTACTTGCTGTGTCAACATACTAATCTCCTGAGACTGCCTAGTTTCTCACTTCATCTCTGATACGCAGTCTTCACTCTATGCCTGGGTAAAAGAGCCTTTCTGCCATTGCTTAGCAAACTCCAGAGAGTAAGAGTGTGAATTCAGTTACAGTGTTGTCTTTATAGATGAGTTAGAGAGGCAGAATAAATAAGTAAAAACACCACACCAAACTATGTATGATTTAGGAAACACAAATTCAAGCCCTGTTTTTAACTGTTATTTGCTTAGCCTCATAATTTAAGGAACCCTAAGGTATAGAACAAATCATCTGTCAAGACCCACTGTATATTTCTGTGAATCCAATTAGCAAGTGCTTGTAAAGTGCTTTGAAAAAGATATGTGGTATATGTATTCATGCTTTTGGTTAATACTCTTTATCCTAATATTTGCTAAATTAATATGACATTTGAGACATTTACTTTTACTTTGATATTATTTTTATGTGTTTTTCCAATACATTTACTGTTTTATTTTACTCTTTACCTAAACTTGCCAGTCTAATGATAACATTGTAAAAAAGAAAGGCAAATGACACCCATTTTTAGAATTATTATTTTTTAATGAGAATTTCATTAGTATGAAGTGTTATGTACTGTAATTGTGCATATATTTGCGTGTAAATGTACTTTACTAGTATCTCTCTTTTATGGTTGTAATCTTTTGTTTTTTTTTTTTTCTTTTGGTCTTTAGATTTATTCAGGTTTTTCTGTTATACTATGTTCATATTTTCTTAACTGAAAATGTTCTGGGCAAACTATGTAAAATAGTAATATGTAACTAAATACTATTGTCATATAACTAGGTAGTTATTACATAAGATTTTTATGATCTGATAACATAAAAGTTTATCTTTACTGTTAAAGTCCATCTAAAATGATTCAGTGTCTTAGAAACATACATTTATGCCCATTTTCTTTTCTCATTGTAAGTTCTTCAAAGTACATGATGGTAGCATTATACTTTTAAAATCTATCCTTCATAGAATACCAACTTAGTGATATCCAGCTTTTATAAGGTATTTCAAATTTAAATTTGTAGAGCATATTTATTTGTTTATTTATTGTTTTTTTTTGAGACAGAGTCTCGCTCTGTTGCCTAGGCTGGAGTGCAGTAGCATGATCTCGGCTCACTGCAAGCTCTGCCTCCTGGGTTCGCGCCATTCTCCTGCCTCAGCCTCCCCAGTAGCTGGGACTACAGGCACCTGCCACCATGCCCGGCTAATTTTTTTTGTATTTAATAGAAATGGGGTTTCACCATGTTAGCCAGGATGGTCTCAATCTCCTGACCTCGTGATCCACCCGCCTCGGCCTCCCAAAGTGCTGGGATTACAGGCGTGAGCCACTGTGCCCGGCCTGTAGAGCATATTTAATTTATACTCATTTGATTTTGCTTTCCACAACAATTTTTGGTAAACACTTCATTTATCTGTGAATTATCAGGCCCAGACCTCACGTCAAATAATCAGTTTGAATAATGCATACATAATATTTATTCAAATGTGCCAGATATTGTTCTATGTGTTTTATATTTATTAACTCAGTTAATATTCATAGGAAGTCTCTTAATGATGCTTTTACTATTTGTGTTTTACAAATGAGGAAACTGAGGCACAGAAATGTTAAGCGCCTTGCCCGGGTTCAAATGGTGGAGCCAGAAATTAAGCCAAAGCCCCCTGCTGGCAGGATCCATGCTCTTGGCCATTATATGTACTGTGACTAAATGAAAAGCAACTAGAGGAAGCTGTAATAGCAACAAAGCTGCAATAATAAATTCAATATTCTAATAAATTAAAAATGTTATTTTTGTGAGAAACTATAGTATGATTTTTTTTCCTTGAGTTTAATTTTCAAATAATTTATTACTGTCTATCTTCCCAAAGATATGACCAGTTCTGTTACTTATTTGATAGGGGTTGATTGGTTTTCTGTCATGTGTTAGGTACTGTACTAAGTTTTATATGTATGGTCTCATTTAGTTTGTAGTTGTTCGAGGGAAGTGTCTAGGATTACTACAATGTTAAGTTTCATCAGGGGAGGGTCTTGCGTATTTTGCCAACTGCTGTATCTCTAGTGCCCGTACCCAAGACACTGGAGGTGTTCAGTAGTTTCTGAACAATGAATTAGATTATTCTTAACAGAAGGGAAAGCTAGGTCTTAAAGAAGTTTTAGTACTTGTGCATGATCATAAATACAAAGTGACGGTCAGAATATAAGCCTGGATATCTGTCATCACAGTCTTTGCTCTAGTATGGCATTGCATCTTATGCAGATGCCTGTAAGCAGGGAGGGAGTCCTGGAAAGTTTTCAAGCAGAGAATTAGTGTGATAAAAGCAGTTTAGGAATGCATCTATTTCAAGGTCTGTTTTGTAAATTAAAGGGATGAGGGTAGGGGGAAGTGCTCTCAGACCATTGATTGCATCAGTTTAGTTTTCAGGGAATGAGGTTGGATTGATAGAGTGTGAGTGGGAACCACTGTAAACTTTCAAAGGTAGAACTGAGAGTATGTGTTGGTTTAATTTAGGCAGAAATCAGAAGAGGAAAGATAATTAGGATGTTTCGAGTATAAGTACCTGTATAGAAAATAGATTAGTAAGAAATAGGTAAATCAGTAATGGAAACAGGGTGGTCAGAAGAAGCCCTTTTTTTTTCTTTTTAAGGATATGTATAATCAATTTTTTATTTATATTGAATTTAAAATGATAGCAGCTTTTCAAACTAAGGTTTGAGGAAAAAGATAGGAAAAGAAATCACTATTTGTTAATTTTAAAATGTTTGTTATTCATCACAATAGTTAATTTAATAATTCTGCCATGTCCCCCCTGAAATAGCCAAACCATTGAGCATATTGTTAAACTAGTGGAACAGCACGGCAGTGATATCTGGTGGACTCTTCCCCCTGAGCAACTTCTTCCAAAAGAAGTCTTATCTGAGGTAAATTTCTGTTTGTATTTAACAGCTTTTGTGGTATTACAGGACTTGATGACAACAAGAGAAATTCTTGAGAGTTAAAAAAGCATCTTATGTAAAGTTAACAAATTTATTTACTGTAAATTAGAAGCTAATGCAGTTTGAAAGTAGACATTTTGTTTAACTATAGAGCTCTAGTATTTAAGGCTGGGTGTGATGGCTCACACCTGTAATCCCAGCACTTTGAAAGGTTGAGGCAGGCAGATAGCTTGAGTCCATGAGTTTGAGACCAGCCTGGGCTGTTAACATGGCAAAACCCTGTCTCTACAAAAACAAAAAAAAAGTATAAAAAATAGCTGGGCATTGTGGCATGCGCCTGTAGTTCCAACTACTTGGGAAGTTGAGGTGGGAGGATGGCTTGAGCCTGGAAGACAGGTTGCAGTGAGCTGAGATTGGGCCACTGCACTGCAGCCTGGGTTACAGAGTGAGAGCCCGTCCCCACAAAACAAAGTGTAGTATTAGGTCGGGCGCAGTGGTGCACACCTGTAATCCCAGCACTTTGGGAAGCCGAGACGGGCTGATCACCTGAGGTCAGGAATTCAAAACCAGCCTGGCCAATATGGTGAAACCTCATCTCTGCTAAAAAAAAAAAAAAAAAAAAAAAGGCTGGGCTCGGTGGCTCACGCCTGTAATCCCAGCACTTTGGGAGGCCGAGGTGGGTGGATCACGAAGTCAGAAGATCAAGACCATCCTGGCTAACATGGTGAAACCCCGTCTCTACTAAAAATACAAAAAATTAGCTGGGCGCGACGGCGAGCCCCTGTAGTCCCAGCTACTCGGGAGGTTAAGACAGGAGAATGGCGTGAACCCGGGAGGCAGAGCTTGCAGTGAGCAGAGATTGCGCCACTGCACTGTAGCCTCGGCAACAGAGTGAAACTCTGTCTCAAAAAAAAAAAAAAAAAAAAAAAAAGAAAAGAAAAAAGAAAAAATCAGCCAGGCATGATGGTGCAACATGCCTTGAGTCCTAGCTACTCAGGAGGCTGAGGCAGGAGAATAGCTTGAACCCAGGAGACGGAGATTGCAGTGAGCCGAGATTGTGCCGTTGCACTCTAGGCTGGGCGACAGAGTGAGACTCTGTCTCAAAAACAAAAAACAAAAAACAAAATGTAGTATTTCATAAAGTAGTGGAATGTGAGGGTCAATTGTTACCTCATTGAGGGCCAGGATTGATTAATGTTGACTAAGCTCATGTAATTTACTGTGAGAGAACAGTGCCTAATGTTACATCAGGCCTTTGTAGGATCTGTAGTCGAGTTAGCTGATTGTATCACACATTAAAATATCCAAATTTAAAGTTAATTTCAAGAAAATAAAAACCAATTCATATTACATTGGTAAATATGTAATTCATTGGCCACAGATACTTTTAAATGTGAATGGAGGGAGTTGTATTAACTGTGAAATGCTTAAAAATACTGTAAATTTCATCTAAAAATGTGAACTTAATGGTTGCATTTCATTTTCGGAAGACTTTTGGGGTACAGTATTTGTTGTCTGTATTGTGATCTTTGTGTACCTAACATGCTTTTACATTATCTTACTAGGTTGGTGGCCCTGATGCCTTGGAGTATGTGCCAGGTCAGGATATTTTGGACATCTGGTTTGATAGTGGAACTTCATGGTCTCATGTTCTTCCAGGTAATTTTAAAAAATAGATATATGCTGATCAAGACGTTTTGAAAATATGGAATTGGTATTTAGAAGGGATCTATAATCAAAACCTTTTTTTGTGTGTGTGCTTTATTTGGAGATCTGCTATATTTTAGACCTGGAAGGACCCTTAGAGTTTACTTAATCCAATGATTTCTAAACCTTTTTCTGTTTTTCTAGATGAAATTTCATGTAGAATTTACAATACAGAAAATAGTTAAAAATGGGAATATTTTTCCTCCTTTCAACCAGTTAATTCTCCTTGGCCACTTGGCAACCCCAAGGCACCTAGTTTTGTAAAACAAAGTTTGGAAGTCACCAAAATACTCTGACCTCATCATTTTTCAGAAGAGAAAATGCAATTGGCTTAGAGCCAAGTTAGGTGATAGTCACATAGCTTAATAGTGTCAAACTAGAAGTGAAGTACCCTGATTTTCAGTTCTCATCTTCTATACTACATTGCTTTTTGTGGCTTTTTCTCCTCTCTGTACAAACAGCTGACTAACTTTTATACTTACTGATAATTAGGGAATGTTTTTGACTGTTTGGATAAAGAGAAAGGAGAGACATTGGGCAGGAATTAGAAAGGAGTAGTAGGAGAAGGCACATATTAGAGGATATGTTTAGATGCTTGAGAAGAAATATTTTTAAGGCAACTAAGTGAAAAGATAGAGTTCAAATGAAGAACAGGGATTGTTAACACTGTGAAGATGGAGACAGGGATGAGACGTCACCGAAGCAGTGATGGATCACACAGTTCTTCACAGTCTTACTAAGGGCCAGCTTTGGCCCGAGAGACCCTGTTTGCTTTCTGGAGTAAGGGTATGTGGGAAAAGTAGCTTGTCTACGAATCGCACAATAGGATTCCTAGTAGGTGGATCTATTTCCTTCATTTAAGTCTTTCTTTCAGCTTAGGAAATTTGAAAAACAAAATGCATGTAATTTCATGTTTTCTCTCTATTACAGATAAAACGTGCATAATAATAATGGCCAAATATAAGTTACATATTTTTATAATTTTTTGTAGTGATTTTCAGAATTATTATTTCATAATTTTCTCCCAACATATTTGAGGGAAAATACTGCAAGTTTTGGTACTTTATTTCCCTAAATTACAGTTATGTGTTACATAATGACATTGCAGTCAGTAGCAGACTGCATACATGATGATGGCCCCACAAGATGATAATAAATTCAACTGCTGAACAACAGGGTTCTGACTGCACAGGTCTACTTATATGCAATTTTTTTCAATAAAATGCAGATGGAAAATATAGTATTCTCAGGATTGAAACCCACATATAGAAAGGGAGGGCTGACTTTTCATATATGCAGGTTCAGCAGGGCCAACTGTGGGACTTGAGTATTCACAGATTTTGGTACATGTGGGGGTGGGGGGCTGGGGGGTTGCTGGGTCCTAGAACCAATCCTCTGCATATATCAAGGGATGACTACTATATTTTTACTGTACCTTTTCTGTGTTTAGATATGTTTAGATACACAAATACATACCATGTGCTGACATTGCCTGCAGTATTCAGTACAGTAACATGCTGTGCAGGTTTGTAGCGTAGGAGCAATACACTGTGCCATGTTGGCTAGATGTAGAGTCGGCTATCCCATTGAGGTTTGTGTAAGTACAGTCTATGATGTTCACACAATGATGAAATCACCTAAGGGTACATTTCTCAGAGTATATCTCTATTGTTAAGCAATGCATGACTCTGTATTGAAAATGCAGGTCAATACCACTACTTAAGGTAGGGAAGAAGAGTTTCCTGCTGGCACATTTTGGGCAGCATTCTGAATTTCAGAACGAGTATGCCAGTTGTGAAACAGTGAGGTGTAGTGTATTTCAGAGTTTATTCACTGCTTTAGGCTTTGTGAGAATTAATGGTACTACCGTTGTTGCTTTTCAGTTTCTGAAATCGTTTTACATTACCAAGTGCAGTAAGCGCATGTTATATTTGGCGCCGGCGAGTGGGTTAAAATCCATGAAAACTGTCATAAAAACCTATCTGATAGAGTTTAGTCATAATACTTCTAGAGTGTGATTTTTTTTTTTTTTTTTGAGACAGTGTCTCACTCTGTTGCCTAGGATGGAGTGCAGTGGTGCGATCTCAGCTCACTGCAGCCTTCACCTCCTGAGTTCAAGTGACTCTCCTGCCTCTGCCTCCTGAGTAGCTGGGATTACAGGCATGTGCCACCATGCCCAGCTAATTTTTGTATTTTTAGTAGAGAAGGGATTTCACCGTGTTGGCCAGGCTGGTCTCAAACTCCTGGCCTCAAGTGATTCACCTGCCTCAACCTCCCAAAGTGCTGGGATTACAAATGTGAGCCACCACACCCGGCCAGAGTGTAATATTCTTAACCAAATAATTTTCACTGCAACAGAAAAATTTTAAATTAATTCATAATAACTGTACATATTATTGAGTACTTGTAGTGTTTTGATAGATGCATTCAATATGTAATGATCAAATGAGGGTATTTAAACTTTTACCCAAACATTTACCATTTCTTTGTGGTGGGAACATTTTATATCTTCTCTTCTAGTTATTTTGAAATATGCAATAAATTGTTACTATATTTACCCTACTGTATTAAACACTAGAATTTATCCCGTATATGTAACTCCTTTTCTCTCCCCATTAACCAAACTCTCTTCATCCCTCCCTCTCACCCTTCCCAGCCTCTGGTAACTATCATTCTACTTTCTACCTCCATAAGATCAACTTTTTAAACTCCCAAATATGAGTGAGATTATGGAGTATTTGTCTTTCTATGCTTGGCTTATTTCATTTAACATCATGACCTCCAGTTCCATCCATGTTGCTGCTAATGACAGGATTTCATTCTTTTTTATGGCTGAATAGTATTCCATTGTGTATATTTATCACATTTTCTTTATCCATTCATCTTTGATGGATACTTAGACTGATTCCATATCTTGGCTATTGTGAGTAGTGTTGTAATAAACATGGAGATGCGGGTATCCAGTTGATATGCTGATTTTATTTCCTTTGCATAAATACCTAGTAGTGGGATTGCTGGATCATATGATAGTTCTGTTTTTAGTTTTTTTAAAAGAAACCTCCATCATGTTTTTTACAATGGCTGTACTAATTTACATCCCCACCAACACTGTATAATAGTTCTGTTCTCTCCACATCCTTGCCATCATTTGTTACGTTCTTTTTGATAATAGCCATTCTGGGCTAACTGGGGTAAGATGATATGTCACGTGTTTTTGATTTGCACTTCCCTGATGATTAGTGATGTTGAACATTTTTTCATATACCTGTTGTCCATTTATATGACATCCTTTGAGAAATATCTGTTGAGACCCTTTGCCCACTTTGTAATGAGATTTTTTTTGTTTCTTGTTTTTACTGTTTCTTTACTTGAATTCCTTTATAATCTGAATATTAGTCCCTTGTCAGACAAATAGTTTGCAAATATTTTCTCCCATTCTACAGGTTGTCTCTTCACTGTGTTGATTGTTTCCTTCGTTGTGCTGCAGCTTTTTCTTAATATAGTCCCATTTGTCTGTTTTTGTTCCTCTACTTGTGCTTTTGAAGTCTTAGCCATAACAGTTTTGCCTAGACCAATGTCCTAGAGGATTTCTCCTATATTTTCCTCTAGCAGTTTCATAGTTGGGGACCTTAGATTTAAGTCTCTCTTTTGAGTTGCTTTTTGTATATGATGAGAGGTAGAGGTCTATTTTCTTTCTCTCTCTTTCTTTCTTTCTTTCTTTCTTTCTTTCTTTCTTTCTTTCTTTCTTTCTTTCTTTCTTTCTCTTTGTCTTTCTGTCTTTCTCTCTTTCTTTTTCTTCTCTCTTTCTCTTTCTTTCTTTCTTTCTTTCTTTCTTTCTTTCTTTCTTTCTGTCTGTCTGTCTTTGTCTTTCTGTCTGTCTTTCTCTCTCTCTCTTTTTCTTTCTTCTCTTCTTGTCCTTTTCTTTCATCTTCCTTTCCCTCCCCCTCCCCCCTTCCTTCCTTCTTCCTTCCTTCCTCCTTCCTTCTTCCTTCCTTCCTCCTTCCTCCTTCTTCCTTCCTTCTTCCTTCCTTTTCCTTCCTTCCTTCTTCTTCTTCTTTCTTTCTTCTTTCTTTCTTTCTTTCTTTCTTTCTTTCTCTCTCTCTCTCTCTCTTTCTTGTCTTTGTCTTTCTGTCTGTCTTTCTCTCTCTCTCTTTCTCTCTTTCTTTTTCTTTCTTTCTCTCTTCCTCCCTCCCTCCCTTCCTTCCTCCCTCCCTCCCTCCCTCCCTCCCTCCCTCTCCTCCTTCCTTCCTTCCTTCCTTCCTTCCTTCCTGCCTTCCTTCCTTCCTTCCTTCCTTCCTTCCTTCCTTCCTCCTCCCTCCCTCCCTCCCTCCCTCCCTCCCTCCCTCCCTCCCTCCCTCCCTCCCTCCCTCCTTCCTTCCTTCCTTCACTTCCTTCGTCTCGCCGTGTCGCCCAGGCAGGAGTGCAGTGGTGTGATCTCTGCGAACTGCAAGCTCTGCCTCCCAGGTTCACGCCATTCTCCTGCCTCAGCCTCCCTAGTAGCTGGGACTACAGGCACCCGCCACCATGCCTGGCTAATTTTTTGTATTTTTAGTAGAGATGGGGTTTTACCATGTTAGCCAAGATGAGGTAGGGGTTTATTTTCATTCTTCTGCACATGGATAGCCAGTTTTTCCAGCACCATTTCTTAATGAGGGTATACTTTTCCCACCGTATGTTCTTGATGCCTTTGTTAGAAATCAGTTGGCAATAAACAGGTAGATTTATTTCTGGGTTCTCCATTCTGTCCCATTGGTCTAAGTGTCTGTTTTTATACCAACACATGCTGTTTTTTACTATAATTTTGCAGTGTATTTTGAAGTTGGGTAGTGTGATGCCTCCAGCTTTGTGCTTTTTGCTCAGTATTACTTTGGCTATTTGGGAGTCTTATGTGTTTCCATATGAATTTTAGGATTGCTTTTTCTGTTTCTGTGAAGAATATCATTGGTATTTTGCATGGAATTGCATTGAATCTTTATTTATTTATTTATTTATTTGTTTATTTATTTATTTATTTATTTATTTGAGATGGAGTCTCACTCTGTCGCCCAGGCTGGAATGCAGTGGCACAATCTCGGCTCACTGCAACCTCCGCCTCCCGAGTTCTAGTGATTCTTCTGCCTGAGCCTCCTGAGTAGCTGGGATTATAGGCATGTGCCACCACACCTGGTTAATTTTTATTTATTTATTTTTTTGAGACGGAGTCTCACTCTTTTTGCCCAGACTGGAGTGCAGTGGCACAACCTGGGCTCACTGCAACCTCCACCTCCCAGGTTCAAGCGATTCTCCTGCCTCAGCTTCCCAAGTAGCTGGGACATGTGCCACCACACCCGGCTAATTTTGTATTTTTTGTTGAGATGGGGTTTCTCCATGTTTGTCAGGCTGGAATCGAACTCCCCACCTCAGGTGATCCACCTGCCTCAGCCTCCCAAAGTGCTGGGATTACAGGCATGAGCCACCGTGCCCGGCAATTTTATATTTTTAATAGAGATGGGGTTTCACCATGTTGGCCAGGCTGGTCTTGAACTCCTAACCTCAAATGATCAGCCCCCCCTCGGCCTCCCAAAGTGCTGGGATTATAGGCATGAGCCACGATGCCTGGCCACGTTGAATTTTTTTTTTTTTTTTGAGACGGAGTCTTGCTCTGTCGCCCAGGCTGGAGTGCAGTGACACGATCTCAGCTCACTGCAACCACTGCCTCCTGGGTTCAAGCAATTCTGCCTCAGCCTCCCCAGTAGCTGGGACTACAGGCACCCACCACCATGCCCAGCTAATTTTTTGTATTTTTAGTAGTGATGGGTTTCACCATGTTAGCCAGGATGGTCTCGACCTCCTGACCTCATGATCCACCTGCCTCGGTCTCCTAAAGTGTTGGGATTACAGGTGTAGGTCACCGCACCCAACCTGTTGAGGATTTTTGTGTCTTTGTTCAACAGAGATATTGGCCTGTAGTTTTGTTTTTTGTTGTGTCTTTGCCTGGTTTTGGTATCAGGGTAATGCTGGCTTTGTACAGTGATTTAAGAAGAGTTTCCTCTTCTTGGATTCTTTGGAGCAGTTTGAGCAGAATTGTTGTTCTTTATATATTTGGTAGAATTCAGCAGTAAAGCCATCTTGTCCTAGACATTTCTTTGTTGGGAGACTTTGTGTTACTTATTCAGTCCAGTTACTCCTTACTGTTCTGTTTCTTCCTGGTTTAATCTTGGTAGGTTGTATGTGTCCAGGGGTTTATCCATTTCCTCCAGGTTTTCCTATGTGTTAGTGTACATTTGTTTATAGTTGTCTCTGATGATCCTTTGTATTTCTGTGTTGTCTGTTGTATGTCTCCTTTATCTTTTTTTTTTTTTTTTTTTGAGATAGAGTCTTGCTCTGTCGCCTAGACTGGAGTGCAGTGACCTGATCTCGTCGCACTGCAAACTCCACCTCCCAGGTTCAAGCAGTTCTCTGCCTCATTCCTCCCAAGTAACTGGGGTTACAGGTGCCTGTCACCATGCCTGGCTAATGTTTGCATTTTTAGTAGAGATGAGGTTTCACCATCTTGACCAGGCTGGTCTTGAACTCCTGACCTTGTGATCCACCTGCCTCTGCCTTCCAAAGTTCTGGGATTATAGGCGTGCACCACTGCGCCCGGCCCCATGTCTCCTTTTTCACTTCTGGTTTTGGTTATTTGGATCTTCTTTTCTATTTTCTCAGTCTAGCTAGAGATTTGTTTTCACTGCATATGATTTACTTTCTTACATTATCTCAGACTTTCCTGGCTGCAGAGACTAGGTTAAACCCTTTATTTTCCCCTTGGTAACACCCATCACAGTTATTTCTTTTCTTTTTTTTTTTTGAGACAGAGTCTCACTCTGTCGCCCAGGCTAGAGTGCAGTGGCACAATCTCTGCTCACTGCAACCTCTGCCTCCTGGGTTCAAGTGATTCTCCTGCCTCAGCCTCCCAAGTAGCTGGGATTACAGGCGCCCATCACCATGCCCAGGTAATTTTTGTATTTTTAGAGATGGGGTTTCGCCATGTTTGTCAAGCTGGTCTCGAACTCCTGACCTCAGGATTTGCCAGCCTCCACCTCCCAAAGTGCTGGGATTACAAGCGTGAGACACCACACCTGACCCCATCACAGTTATTTCTTGTTTAACATAAAATCTACCCTACTAGATGTCAGCTCCAAGAAGCACAGTCCAGATTTCCCCAGGATCTAACACAATGCCTGCTATGTAACAAGTGCTCAGTAATATTGGTGTAATTGAATTGGTTTGATTCAGTTATTTAAATTTTGTTTCCCCACCTCCACTCAGGTAATCTTTCTTACATAAAGTTTGCAACACTAAATCTTCAATCTTAGGATATAAGGACAAATCATAATTTTACAAATAAAACGGATTATGGGGGCTTTGAGAGTTGTGAGTTTAGATTTAAAATATGGATGTAATCATCATCAAAGACCTCATGTTACTTTTTTGAAAACCCTTTTATTTTAAAAAGTCATAAAGTATTATAAAGAATTACAGCATGATCTTCATCCAGATTTCCCAACGTTAACGTTAACATTCTACTACATTTGCTTTATGTATCCTCTCTATGTATATATATGTAGAGGAAAAGATGCATCTTTTATCTCAATACTTTAGTATATATTTCCCCCAAACATGGATGATCTCTTAACGTAACCAACACAGACATCAAAATTAGGGTATTAACATTGATTCCATACTGTTAACTGTCTATAGAACTTAATAATTTTACCACAATCCTATGTGGAAAGAGGAAAAAAAAAGGACCCAAGATCTAATCTGAGATCACATGTCACATTTAATTGTCATGTCTCTCTAGTTCTTGTTCTGTGTCTTTCATGACCTTGACATTCATGTAGTACAGGTTTATTTTGTAGATGGTCTCTCTGGGTTTGTAGGATGCATTGTCATGATTAGATTCATGTTACGCATTTTAGGTAGGAATATCGCAGAAAGAATACTGTGTTTATTTCTATACATCATTTCAGAAGTCACATGATATATCTCTGTCCTATTACTACTGGTGATATGTAACTTTGGTGACTTTCTTGGTTAAGGTGGCGTCTGCCAGTTTTCTCTGTTGTAAAGTTACTTCCCTTCCTCCCCACTAATTGTTATTAATTAATAAGTATCTTCTTTTTCTATTTTAATTAACTTAAATTTCTGGGGTTTTTTTTCTTTTAATATTTAATTTTGAGGTCCTGACCAAAGAGCAGATTTGTACTTGGAAGGAAAAGACCAGCTCGGGGGTTGGTTTCAGTCATCCTTATTAACAAGTGTGGCAGCAAGGAAGAAAGCACCTTATAAGTAAGTATTTATACCTGAGCCAACCTGCTGAGTACCTGCCAGTGTGTGAAGCACTATGCTGAGTACTATAGAGATGATAAGGCACCACCCTTCATTGCTTACAGTGTCCTGTAAGAATTTGATGTAAAAAAAAGAGAGAGGACAAAGGAGACAACACCAACGTGTCTTGTGAGTGTGATGCAGATCATAACTCCTTGAAGAAAAAGTCAGCATTGACTGGAGTAGTTGGGGGAACGTATGTAGTTCTTTTTTGTTTGTTTGTTTGTTTGTTTTTGAGAAAGGACCTCATTCAGTCACCCAGGCTGGAGTGCAATGTTGTGGTCAGAGCTCACTGCAGCCTCCATCTTCTAGGCTCAAGCAGTCCTCCTGCCTCAGCCTCCTGAGTAGCTGGGACTGTAGACATGCACCACCACACCTGGCTAATTTTTAATTTTTTTTTTTAGAGATGCATTCTCCTCCCATTGCCCATGCTGGTCCCAAACTCCTGGTCTGAAGCAGTCCTCCTGCCTTGGCCTCCCAAAGTGGTAGGATTATAGGTGTGAGCCACCATGCCTGGCCTAGAACTAGATCTTGATCTATGGTAAAACTTGACCAGGAGGAATGTAGGGAAGGATATTTGAGGTTGAGAGAAGACAGCCTGAGTGCAGATGTCCTTTATATTTGTAATATCCACAGTGGCTAGTGAGCTGAAACATTGCTTTTGTGAATTTTATTAAATTAGGTATTCTCATTTAGTACACATAATTACTTTTTCAAATGTGTGGGTGAAAGTACTAATCAGAAAGATTCCTAAATAGCTTAGCTTAAGATTGTGGCTCTCAGGATAAAAATCCATCACAGAACGTTTTGCATGTTTCTTTTTTTTTTGAGATGCAGTCTTGCTCTGTCGCCTAGGCTGGAGTGCAGTGGCGCGATCTTGGCTCACTGCATCCTTTGCCTCCCGGGTTCAAGCGATTCTCCTGCCTCAGCCTCTCGAGTAGCTAGAATTACAGGCACATGCCATCATGTCTGGCTAATTTTTGTATTTTTAGTAGAGACGGGGTTTCACCATGTTGGCCAGACTGGTCTCGAACTCCTGATCTCAAGTGATCCATGCTCCTGAGCCTCCCAAAGTGCTGGGATTACAGGTGTGAGCCACCATGCCTGACCCTTTTACATGTTTTTGTTTCTTAATGTGTGTTTTAAAGACCAATAGAAGGGTGGATCCTGTTTTTTTCAAATTGTCTTTTGAAAATAATTTTGAGACAATAATCTGCTCTTTTTAAGACATACTTTTTCCTGTTTGTTTGTTTTTTTTTTCTTTCTTTTTTGAGACTGAATCTCGCTCTTTCGCCCAACCTGGAGTGCAGTGGCGCAATCTCAGCTCACTGCAACCTCTGCCTCCCGGGTTCACGCCATTCTCCTGCCTCGGCCTCGAGTAGCTGGGACTACAGGCGCCCAACACCGCACCTGGCTAATTGTATTTGTATTTTTAGTAGAGACAGGGTTTTACCATCTTAGCAAGGATGGTCTTGATCTCCTGACCTTGTGATCCGCCCATCTCAGCTTCCCAAAGTGCTGGGATTGCAGGCGTGAACCACTGCGCCCAGCCCTTTTTCTTGGTTTTATTTTTTCATTAAATTTTTTTTTATTTTTAGTGAATTATATAGTTTTTCCGCTATCACAAAAGGTTTTATAACATTTCTAACACACTAAAAAGTTTTCTCATGCCCATTTGTGGCTAATCTCCACTCCTACCCTAGGGCACCTGGCAACCTCTGATCTTGCTGTCTCTGTAGGTTGCTATTTCTAAACTGGTTAGCTTTAATGATAAAATCAGTACACAGCAGAAGCTCAGAAAATAATCTGTTCAGTGATGAAAATATCTAAAGTTTTCCTTTGTGTAAGTCGAGAGTTAACTAACCATTGTGATACATGAGCTAAGAATGACTTTTTTTTTTTGAGATGGAGTCTTACTCTGTCGCCCAGGCTGGAGTGCAGTGGGACGATCTCAGCTCACTGCAGTCTCCACCTCCTGGGTTCAAGTGATTCTCATGCCTCAGCCTCCTGAGTATCTGGGACTACAGGCACACGCCACCATACCCGACTGATTTTTGCATTTTTAGTGGAGATGGGGTTTCACCATGTTGGCCAGGCTGGCCTCAAACTCCTGGCCTCAATTGATCTGCCTGCCTTGGCCTCCCAGAGTGTTGGGATTACAGGCGTGAGCCACTGCACCCAGCTGAATTTGACTTTTAAGGAAAGGTTTCGACCAGGCAGGGTGGCTCACACCTGTAATCCCAGCACTTTGGGAGGCCGAGTTAAGTGGATCCCCTGAGGTCAGGAGTAGGTAGGAGAATCTCTTGAACCTGGGAGGTGGAGGTTGCAGTGAGCCGAGATCAGGCCACTGCACTCCAGCCTGGGCGACAAGAGTGAGACTCCATCTCAAAAAAAAAAAAAAAAAAAAAGAAAGAAAAAGAAAAGGTTTCATTCATAATCAGTCAAGAAAAATCATATTTTTGTGTCAAACTTAGATACTCTTTTTAGCTATACATAATCTTCAAAAAGATAATTATAATTGTGTTTATCATTAACATAGCTGGTTTGTCCCTTTAGGACAGTGATTGTTCATGGATTTACCCTTGGAGAAAAGGGAGAAAAGATGTCCAAGTCTCTTGGGAATGTCATTCATCCTGATGTTGTCGTTAATGGAGGACAAGTAGGTGATTCTCTAAAATGTATTTTATTTTTGTTTTAAGGATCTTAAATTTGCAGCCAAAGCCCTTAAGATAGTTACTTCAATGTAAAAATAAAAACTATCTTTTATACTCTCAACACATGATTTTAATGAAAAAGGCAGAGGCTAGGATTGTGGTCCTTTTACCTCATTTCAGGCCTGACTCTCCAGTTAGGTCCCAAACCATGCTGTTCCTTCTTCTTCTTCTTCTTTTTCTTTTTTTTTTTTTTTTTGAGATGGAGTCTCGCTCTGTCGCCCAGGCAGGAGTGCAGTGGCCGGGATCTCAGCTCACTGCAAGCTCCGCCTCCAGGGTTCACGCCATTCTCCTGCCTCAGCCTCGAGAGTAGCTGGGACTGCAGGCGCTCGCCACCACACCCGGCTAATTTTTTGTATTTTTAGTAGAGACGGGGTTTCACTGTGTTAGCCAGGATGGTCTCGATCTCTTGACCTCGTGATCTGCCCGCCTCGGCCTCCCAAAGTGTTGGGATTACAGGTGTGAACCACTGCGCCCGGCCTTTTTTAATTGTCTAAGAGCTTTTAAAATGTATAGATCCTTTTGTGATTCATAAGTGTGATGATCGGGTTTTCACACTATTGTGTGAGGTATGCCTCCCTCAAACCTTGTTACAGTGTAGGCACGTTACTGTCTGAAGTGGAAAAAAAAAGTGCAAAGTGTAATTGTATAGTTAAATGGAAATGATAAAAGAAAAAATGATATTACAACTTCTAAGTGCATGTTTCATTATTATGTTGTTGAAAATTATACATTTTAAAGCAGGTCCTAAATGTACATCAAATCTGAGGTTGCTGATAAATTTGGGGGGGTTTTGGAGCTGCTTTTGTGAAATAAATCGTTTGTCTGTTTTTTTGATTTTTTATTTTTTAACTCCTGTAGCTTTTTACTGCCCTCCTAACATCCTGTAACCATTCATTGTTTTGTATACAGAGTTGCTAGGAAATAGTGAAAGGAAAAGCAGGCCTTCCTCTTCCCCTCCCTTATTATAGAGACCTCCCTGACACTGCCCTGTGTCTAACTGCCAGCTGTAATAGATGGAAACAGATATGACCAGGGAAGAGATTAGGTATGAGCATTTGTGCGTTGAACAAAACTGCAGAGCACGCTCTTTCTTTTTCCAGTTTTTTTTTTGTAGATACAGCCTGATTTGAGATTGTTAGCCTGCATTTCATTACAATGCTAGTATAGTTTATACTTGTATTATGCTCAAAAATTTCTGAATAGGAGCTTTACCTAAAACATTTGTTCGGCTAATTGGAATTGAAAGCCATTGTGTTTATATATTTTTTCTCAATGAAAAGGATCAAAGCAAAGAGCCTCCCTATGGCGCTGATGTCCTTCGCTGGTGGGTAGCTGATTCCAATGTCTTCACCGAAGTTGCAATTGGCCCATCCGTGCTCAATGCTGCCAGAGATGATATTAGCAAGGTTAGAACCATTATTCTTCCTATTTCTAAAGGACAGGTTTGCCAAATCAGTGTTTTAAAAAATGAGACACATTTTGTTTGGCACTGAAAAAACTGAATGAAAATGAGTTCTCCATATATTGTGAGCTTTTAAAAATCTGTGTTGGCTGGGCACGGTGGCTTATGCCTGTAATCCCAGCACTTTGGGAGGCCGAGGTGGGTGGATCACGAGGTCAGGAGTTCGAGACCAGCCTGGCCAACATAGTGAAACCCCGCTTCTACTAAAAATAAAAATTAACTGGGCGTGGTGGCGCGTGCCTGTAGTCCCAGCTACTTGGGAGGCTGAGGCAGGAGAATTGCTTGAACCCAGGAGGTGGAGGTTGCAGTGACCGAAGATCCCACCACTGGACTCCAGCCTGGTGACAGCGTGAGACTTCGTCTCAAAAAAAAAAAGTCTTGTGTTAATTTATTTGTTTCAAAACATTGGTAGTAATACCAGTAATTTTATATAATTTGTATGTAATATCCTTTATATTTTATTAATATAATATATAAAATGTAGTATAGCATAGTATAGATTATATTAATTTTGTATATTTATGTACTCAATAACCTTTCACATTTTTCCATGCATCTTTATTTTCACCTGTGAAGCAAGTGAAATAACATTATTCTGACCCACACACATGAATAAACTGGGCTACTGAAAGGTGATGTGTCCTAACGTAATAAAGAAATGTAATGAAAATTCAGTCGTTAGGCATAAAAATCCTGTGGTGGTTTCTATAACTGGGCTATTGGAATAAGAGTTTGTTGTGTACTTTTTGTCTTTTATTTTTTTACATCTGTAGTCTTATTTGGAATGATAATAAAAATACCCCATTAAGAAAATGACAGGAGTTGGATGAATCCAACTTAATTACAGAGTAAAAGCATAACTTTTCAATGAAAATTGAAGGCATCATTAAATTTTTTTAACTGCATATCTTTTCTTCCTATGAATAGCTTAGGAATACACTCCGCTTTCTTTTGGGAAATGTGGCTGATTTCAACCCAGAAACAGATTCCATCCCTATTAACGATATGTATGTCATAGACCAGTATATGCTACATTTACTGCAGGATCTGGCAAACAAGGTAAATGTAAATTAATAAACTTCTGGAAACTAGTAATATCAGCACTATTTTAGGTTAAAATTTTAGTTTTATCTCAGTGGAACAGACCTTGCTGGAAATAGTAACTATAGCACTCTTGAAAGGGTTATGCTTGCTAAATTCCACACATCCCCAGGTTGGCCTTAGGTATAAAGTGTTATCATATCTTTTGAGTTTCTTAAAAGATTAGAGAAATATGTCCAGACCAGATTTTTCTCTTACGATTAGCTCTATTTCTCCAACAAGAAGGAATAAAGTGGAGTTATACTTTATTTATCTGCAGATGTGCTTCTCATAATAAAGTACAGAAATAACCAAAATGACTATTCCTATTTGTCTCATAAGACATTTGCTCATTTTTATATAGACTTAAGTAATTTGTGTTTTCTGGCTGGGCGCAGAAGCTCACACCTATACATCCTACCACTTTGGGAGGCCAAGGTGGGAAGATTCCTTGAGGCCAGGAGTTCAAGACCAACCTGGGCAACAGAGCAGGAACCCATCTTTACAAAAGTTTTAAAAATTAGCCAGGCATGTTAGCGAGTGCATGTAGTCCCAGTTCCTTGGGAGACTGAGACAGGAGGATCGCTTGAGCTCAGGGTTTTGAGGCTGCAGTGAGCTGTGATTGTGCCACTGCACTCCAGCCTGATTGACAGAGTGAGACCCTGTCTTTATTTTGTTTTATTTTATTTTATTTTATTTTATTTTATTTATTTATTTATTTATTTTTTGAGGCGGAGTCTCGCTCTGTCGCCTGGACTGGAGTGCAGTGGCCGGATCTCAGCTCACTGCAAGCTCCGCCTGCCGGGTTTACGCCATTCTCCTGCCTCAGCCTCCCGAGTAGCTGGGACTACAGGCGCCCGCCACCTCGCCCGGCTAGTTTTTTTGTATTTTTAGTAGAGACGGGGTTTCACCGTGTTAGCCAGGATGGTCTCGATCTCCTGACCTCGTGATCCGCCCGTCTCGGCCTCCCAAAGTGGTGGGATTACAGGCTTGAGCCACCGCGCCCGGCGACCCTGTCTTTAAAAAAAAAAAAAAAAAAATGGTGTTTTCTCACAATTGGAAATGTGTCTGCATTAGTGCACCCTTAAGTCAGAGTGTACATACCAGTTTTGCCCAATCAAAAATAAATGAGGCATCAATGAAGGAACACTAATGAACTGTTGGTAACTTCCACTGTTTGCTGTTGTAAAACTGGTGTGATTTTATTATTTACAATCTCATTCTTTCCTTGATTAATGTTCTTTCGTAGTTCTCAGAGTAAAATAGTATTTTCTGAGTGTAGTCGAATGTGTTATCCAGAAATGACATTTTGAAGATTCCCAGGAGTTCTTGCATATTGCCTGTTTTGTGTTTGTCTCTTTGAAATATATTTTTGAAATGAGCATATTTTGCTTGTGATGACTTAACATTTTCATTTGCCTGTCTCAGCTTCCGAATTTATTTTGACTTTGTTCCCTAGATTACCGAATTATACAAACAATATGATTTTGGAAAAGTTGTTCGGCTGTTACGGACATTTTATACCAGAGAGCTCTCTCACTTTTATTTCAGTATAATCAAAGATAGGTATGTATGACTAAATATTAAAATGCTTAACAATGGCCAGGCGTGGTGACTCATGCCTGTAATCCCAGCACTTTGGGAGGCCGAGGTGGGTGGATCACATGAGGCCAGGAGTTCGAGACCAGCCTGGCAAACATGGCAAAACCCCGTGTCTACTAAAAATACAAAAAATAACTGGGCATGATGGTACATGCCTGTAATCCAAGCTACTCAGGAGACTGAGGCACGGGAATCGCTTGAACCTGGGAGGCAGAGGTTGCAATGAGCGGAGATTGTGCCGCTGCACTCCAGCCTGGGCGACAGAGCAAGACCTCGTCTCAGAAAACAACAACAACAAAACCTCAGCAACTATTTTTTGAGTGTCTACTTGTGTTTGGCAACCGTCGGGGATTCAGTGATGAGCAAGATGGGCAGTGTTGTGCAGTTATTAAGACTGGGTTCCGGAGTCAAGCTTGAGTATAAAGGTTTGCCCTCCCGCTTACTAGCTTTCTGATTTGGGGCAACTTACTGTGTAATCTGTTTCTTCATCTGTAAAATGAGTATAATAATACTTACCTCGTGATTGAGAAGGAAAAGCAATAATGTGCTTAACGCTGTGCTTGATAAAGTGTTCAAAAAATCATCACTGCTAGTATCAGATGATGAACATAATGCTTGTTCTCAGGAGTTCTCAGATCCTGAGGGGAAGAGAGAGATATGTATGTGCAATTATATGGTAACAGTGTATAATATTAGCAGTATCCTTGTAGAAGAGGGCTTGATGGCAAATCTTCATCTGTTGCTCCAGTGTGCAGGTGACGGTCCTATCTTTATGATAATGAGTCCAGTCTGAGGTGTTAGCCTCAGCCTGTCAGCACCCCAAGGACCTTGCACATAGGGATTCTAACTCCTACTCCTTCCCTTAAAACACTAATAGCATTGTAGTGGGTGGGAGCCACATGTGAAATACCGTCAACTAACTTATTCATAGTCCTTTAATATGGTAGTCTAGACTCTGGTTGTCATCCACCTGAGAAACAGAATGAAATAGCTAGCCATGAGTGCTTTCGAGGAGGTGGGTACACTTGGACGGAGTGAAATTGTAGGAGAGTATATTGTATTCTTTAAGTAGAAGATGATTACAACCATAAGATTAGCCACTAGGAATAAACTCAACCTGAGGTAGGTCCTATTTTGGTGACCATAATGTGTAAAATATTGTCAACTGCTGAATAAGTTGTTCTTGTTCAGGCTCTATTGTGAAAAGGAAAATGACCCCAAACGACGCTCTTGTCAGACTGCATTAGTTGAAATTTTGGATGTAATAGTTCGTTCTTTTGCTCCCATTCTTCCTCACCTGGCTGAAGAGGTGTTCCAGCACATACCTTATATTAAAGGTAAGGAATACTTTGTTTATACTCTTAATGAGAAAGAGCCCTGATAAAGGTGCAACTTCTAATTTTATCTGCTTCATAAAAGGGGCACTTATCCATTTACAGTGACTGCTCTGTGACAGTATATCTTGGTCATGTATTTGTTTCTCCACCTATTTGTAGAGGAGTAGGGTAAATTTCAGAATTCTGTGTTTTCTGAAATGTATTAGCAGCTTGACTATGTTGAGAAATCACTTTTTTTCTTAAATACCTTTATAAATGTTCTGAAATGGCCAGGTGTGGTGGCTGACGCCTGTAATCCCAGCACTTTTGGAGGCTGGGGTGGGTGGATCGCTTGAGGTCAGGAGTTCAAAACTAGCCAGGCCAACATGGCGAAACCCCATGTCTGCTGAAATGAGCCGGGCATGATGGTGGTGGGCGCCTGTAGTCCCAGCTACTTGGGAGGCTGAGGTAGGAGAATTGCTTGAACTCGGGAGGTGGAAGTTGCTGTGAGCCAAGATCATGCCACTGTACTTCAGCCTGGGTGACAGCACAAGACTCCTTCTTAAAAAAAAAAAAAAAAGTTCTGAAATATATTTTAGGTTATATTAAAACAAAATATAGTGCTTTTAGTGAGTATTATATGATAGTTATAGAAAGAGGGGGAAGTCACTTATAATCTTACTACTGATAGCTGTTAAGATTGGGATATTTCTATATTATTTTTTCTAAGTATCCTTTTTTTTCTTTGAGCTCTTATTATATATTTTCTCTTTTGTTTAAACGTAACAAATATTTTCCAATGCTGATAGAAATGTTTTGTAAATAATTAGGATGGCTCCATAATATTTCATCACTTGATTACTGTAAATAACAATTCTTATTTCCCATTAATGGTAAATATTTAATAGTTAGAGCTTCATATACAGCTTAGGATGTTTGTAAAGCAGTTTACTGTTTTTGTTCTTCTGAAGAGCCCAAGAGTGTTTTCCGTACTGGGTGGATTCGTACTAGTTCTATCTGGAAGAAGCCCGGGTTGGAAGAAGCTGTGGAGAGTGCGTGTGCAATGCGAGATTCATTTCTTGGAAGCATCCCTGGCAAAAATGCAGCTGAGTACAAGGTTATCATAGTGATAGAACCTGGACTGCTTTTTGAGATCATAGAGGTATGCAGCAATATGTCCCTTTTGAAATGGTGTTAGTATCATAGAGCTTTGCCTGAAATTTGCTTTTAAAATGTGTCTAAATTAAAAAAAAATTAATTTAGAAATTAGGGTTTGTCTTCTAATCCTGATATTATCACTGATTCTTTGTTTCCTACTTCACCGTGTTCTTTTCCATGTCTTGTAAAACATGTTCTGTGCATGTAACACGTACATGTTACTGTGTAGGGACAGGGAAGGAATAAATAAAGTTCTGTTTCAAATCAAAGGCCTCAGGACTGTTTAGAAGACAGGTGACATATAAATTGATCATGATCGTCTTTGAATGTGTAAAAATTGGGAGTTTTGTATTAAGGGTCAGGTTTCCTGAGAATTTCATCCATCTGGACCAGATTCAAAACAAACCCAAAAAGAGTTTCCATTTTTATTTTGTGAAATCTGGAGAAAAGTCATTTTCTCCAACAAGTTACCACATATATTTCAAAGCATTTATCTTATTTTTATTTCCAGAAGGGCCATCAGAATTTTCTTCTTGGGATTTTTAGGGTTCATTGGCCAGATTGGTTTATAGCTTCACATAATGATGAGATTTTTCTCCAGTCTAAATGCTTAAGAAGAGAATTGGCAATGAATATAATTTTTTTTTCCACGAGGCATTTTATTTGTAAATATTATGTATTACATCCCTAGAAAAAGAATCCCAGGATTTCCCCTCCTGTGCGTTTTCATCTTGCTTCTTCATGGTCCATGATGCCAGCTGAGGTTGTCAGTGCAATGAAACCAAACTGGTGGGATGGAAGCAGAATATTTTTGCCATTTTTCTAGATCTTTGAGTTGCACATCAAATCTGGGGCTGATCACTCCATACTTGTTTAGCCTGCCTGTGAGGTTCACAACAATTTTCCCAGCTCTGTGATCATCAGTGATTTCAGATTTGCCAATGTAACCATGCTTCATCATTACAGTGAGAAACCAGATGATGACTTTGGAGAGTGGCCTAAAGCCTGGCTTTTGCCTCTCTTTCGGCATTGTTGGTGCTCTCGAGAGCATCAGCCAGGACATTCATGCACACCATTGTGGCGGTGCAGAAAGATGGTGGAAAGAGCTATTTTTAAAAAGTTTTATTAGTGTCAGTTTTCTAAAAAATACCCATCTCATTTTGTATGGTAAGCTCAATTTAAATTTTCAGTGATGTGATTAGCATGACTAAGATTTGAGCTTGAAATAGCTAGTAGGTATAATAGATGAGATGTTCACATTTTAAAATTTAAAACTTGGGAAGCTGTTCATTTTACAAGCGAGGAAGTGAGGACTGCTGAAGCTGTGACCTGGCCAGGGTAACACTCCCTAGTCCTGGCCTTTTTTTCCTGCATACTGTGTTTCCTTTGACTTCAGTCTTTCTAAGTAATAAACTGAAAAGAACAGCTTGTTTGGATCAATCTTTATTGGAAAAAATACTTTGGGATTTTCAAAAACAGGAATGTATTTTCCTTAGGAATCATCCCAAGTAGCTGTCAGATGGAGTCCTGGTTCCATCCATTACTAATTGTGTAAACTTGTTAAAACCGAATTCATCTGAGTCTCCTGTTTCTCATGGACTTTCATTTTTAAAGGAATGTCTGTGTTGGTTAGCTTAAAAACTCACTTTGAAGATCAAAATTACAGAGAAAAGTGTGTTCATCAGACAAATTCAGTCTACTTCAGAAGCGTTCTGTGTATTGTTCAGATTGCCACGATCAGTATACATTACTAAAAGCAGGTACCTGTTGAGATAGTATTTTAGCTCCTCACCTAATGATACATGAAAAAAAAAGGCTTTGAGGCTGACAGACCTGGGCTTGACCTGCAGTTCCACCACTTACTGGTTGAGAATCTTGGGCAAGTTAACCTCTCTTTGCTTGTTTCTTCATTTGTAAAGTGAGGATAATAAACACCATATAGGTTTTTTTGTGTGTATGCAACAATTAGAAATAAGAGACATTATAGGATCTAGCAAAGTGAAGTGCCTGGCATTCTCAATAAATACTGTTGATGGACATTTTTAGTTAAAACCTTTTATACTAATTAGGATTGATGCATTTAATGGTATTTGCTCAGGATGCAATGGTATACCAAAAGGTTCCTCTCTAAACATGAGAATTTATAGTGTCTCTTTTTATAACCTCAGTTGATGGTAAAAATTTAACATAAACTGTAACTTTCACATGCTTCCTTACAGATGCTGCAGTCTGAAGAGACTTCCAGCACCTCTCAGTTGAATGAATTAATGATGGCTTCTGAGTCAACTTTACTGGCTCAGGAACCACGAGAGATGACTGCAGATGTAACTGAGCTTAAAGGGAAATTCCTCATCAACTTAGAAGGTAAGAAGGAGGTGAAAGTAACAAGTAACATCTGGAGAATTGAATAACTCTAGGTAATCTCCAACTTCCCATGGACTAGATTTATTCTAAAGGTAGATATGTACTTAGAATACATCTTTTTGTGGAAATAATATAAACAATTGCCAAGTTTCTAAGCCCGCTGTTAAAAGTATCTTGCCTGATGATCTTGGGAACTGAGGGCTAGGGACAGAAGAGGGAGAGAGATTTTCTTTCTGTCCTTTGAATAAATAATGGTCATTTTATATGAAGTTTATGTTAGTCTGACTTGCTCCCATTTTCCTTTTGTGTCCCCCTGCTTTGATACTTAGTACCCCAGTACTGGCCTATTCCTGCCCACTGTTCCCCAGTGTTGATTCTAAAATTTCCTATTATGTATACCCCAGATTAAAATATTTAGCCATTCTTGTGAGGGATTAAGGAGGAAGTTTTATTGAGCTCATTCTAATGATGGTATCTCATAAGCAAGCATTTTGTCGATATTTGTTTTATAGCAGATTTTAAAAGTCAACCTGGTTCATCTTCATTGGTGGAGGTAGAGTTGCATTAATAAAGAAAAATAGGCCAGGTGCGGTGGCTCACTCCTGTAATTCCAGCACTTTGGGAGGCTGAGGCAGGTGGATCGTGAGGTCAGGAGATTGAGACCATCCTGGCTAACATGGTGAAACCCCATCTCTACTAAAAATACAAAAAATTAGCTGTGCATGGCAGCATGTGCCTGTAGTCCCAGCGAGGCTGAGGTAGGAGAATGGCGTGAACCAGGGAGGCAGATCTTGCAGTGAGCCAAGATCACACCACTGCACTCCAGCCTGGGCAACAAAGCGAGACTCCGTCTCAAAAAAAAAAAAAAGAAAAATAAGCAGGTATCTTGGCAAAGGTTATGCTGCTTGTGTTTTTTCATAGCTTTTGGGTACCAGGAGATGGGAAGCTAACTTACAGGCAGCAGTTCAAATTTGGGCTTGGCAGCATAGACCATGTAGTAAAAGTTCTGGCTTAATTTACTTTGTATAATTTTTTCTTTCCTTTTTTTTGAGACAGAGTTTTGCTCTTGTCACTCAGGCTGGAGTACAATGGCGCAATCTTGGCTCACTGCAACCTCCGCCTCCCAGGTTCAAGAGATTCTTCTGCCTCAGCCTCCCAAGTAGCTGAGATGACAGGCGCCCACCACCACACCCGGCCAATTTTTGTATTTTTAGTAGAGACGGGTTTCACTATGTTGGTCAGGCTGGTCTCGAACTCCTGACCTCAGTGATCCACCTGCCTCGGCCCCCCAAAGTGCTGGGATTACAGGCGTGAGCTACGGTGCCTAGCCATGTAATGTTAATATACTCTTTGTACAATGACTAGAAAATAACTTACTTTTATATTTTTATCAGTCCGAAGTCTAAGAGTATTAATTGTGGAGATATTTTTGGTTCCTTCTGTCCCATGAGAAATTTTGAGGACACTATAGTTGTCACTATAATTTGGCTTTTAAAAATTCTTAGTCATGTATGCAGCTGGAGAGGCAGTGCCATTCATCAGAACTATATCCAGATTTAACAGCTAGAAAGTCTGCTCTGCCTGAGTAGACGTAGAGCTCGGTGACTTGGGAGATGTCAGTTAATCTCAGAGTCACGGGGTCTCTAATTCCTCAGCTCTCTTCAGTTGTCGAGTTGTATGATCCCATTATCTTGGCTATATATGTAATGGGCAAATGGGGAAGTGTCTAACAAGCTTTACCAAGGCAGGACAGAAGACTGAAAAAGAAGCCTCTGCTAAACCAATTAAGAAATAGTGTTACAAGTTGAATGCCTATCAGAAATACTCTTCATATATTTTTTTATAGGTGGTGATATTCGTGAAGAGTCTTCCTATAAAGTAATTGTCATGCCGACTACGAAAGAAAAATGCCCTCGTTGTTGGAAGTATACAGCGGAGTCTTCAGATACACTCTGTCCTCGATGTGCAGAAGTTGTTAGTGGAAAATAGTATTAACAGCTCACTTGAGCAAGAACCCTCCTGACAGTACTGGCTAGAAGTTTAGATGGATTATTTACAATATTGGAAAGAAATCCAAGATTTAGGTAATGAGTGGATGAGTAAATGGTGGAGGATGGTCAAAATCAGAATTATAAAAGAAGTATTTCCTGTAACTATAGAAAGAATTATGTGTGTATATATATATGCAGAAATATATATATGTGTGTGTGTTTATCTGTGGATGGATATATATGTATCTTCCTATATATATCCATAATGGACTTATTCAGAACATAGATATGTATTCAGCTTGTCTTCAAATATGGCCCAGCAGAAAATGTTTTATATTTTATAAATCTTTTGACTCAGTATTTAAATTCTATCACACTGAAAATAAAGGCATTCTGGAAAAGTACTGACTGATGTTGATGCAGAAGTTGTGAATAGCAAGTAAAAGAAGTAGAGTTTTGAAAGGGAATGGTGAAGGCATGTTTCCCTTAAGAGGTTAAGGGTCATATCATTCTTCCTGTTGGTGAACATCAACCTTTTCAGAATAGCTAGTTTTCGGGGTTGGATTAGAAGGAAAATAATCACCACATATGTTAAGAGAGGAAGAAATCTCTTAATACTTATGAATGTTTAGGAAACAACATGAAAGCTGAAAATTTATTTCACTAATATACATAAGTTCCAACAATGGACAGAAAATAGCAATATATACAGAATTTCACTACTTACAGTACATTACAATAGAGAAAGCATTTTATAAACAATTCAGTATTGGATTAAAATCTTTTAAGGATGCCTAATTCTATTCAGCAGGAATCTAACTTGGTAGACACCCAGCAAACCCATTCCTATCAGGGTGAGAGGGCTTTCGCTGTTGCTATAGTGTACTATAAAAATATTTTGTCCCTTATAAATGCAATGGACCACAGCAACTTCTGAATGAACATTACATTCAGTGTCTCATATTATTAAATTTCAGATTTTTGACTTTAGATCGCAATTGTTTTTAAAAAGCAATTTAAATGTAACAGTGTTTACTTTGACCATAGACGAATTTTTATAATAAAGTTAAAACTTTTTTTTCTGTTTGCAAAAGTATGACGCATTTAGAAGCATGGTGCTATATATCTCTTTATCTACATTTACCCTGGCCCCTCTAGTTCTACATCTAAACAGAACCTGTAATGTAGAAGTTATGATTATTTGAACACTTTGTTTTCCTTCAGCTTTATGTAATTAATAAGATAAAAATGCATATTTAACATTAATGGAGAAAGTTGTGTGAGGGTGGGCATATATCTAGGAAAATACTACTGGTTATTGGCGTCTCATCAATAACTACAATAAGTGCCACACACCTTTGTTTCAGAAACCACCCGTTCTACATTAAAATCTAATTCCTTTATCCTGTATGGTTCTTTGTTATTATAGAACGTCTACATAGGTATTTATTTGCCTTTCTTCCTATCAGATTTATTTATTTTAAAAGCCCTTGATAAGTAGTAAAATATTTAACTGCTTTTGTTAACCATACAAGTCAGAATTCAATTTTAAAATTCTGTGAAAAATTTTAGGATAACAAATCTAACTAGAGACTTAATGGTTTGTATCAGGATTCTGTGAGCCATACTTCAGCTTATTATTGTTCTCAGCAATCCCCAGATTTGATTGTCTGTTCTACTAGCGTAAGCTTAACCAGTTTTATTATCTAAAATGCTTAATAAGTGCCCCCTCCCCTCCAAGTGATGATGGACTTGAGGATTTAGTCTTTAAAAATACCTGTAACTCCAAATTTCTTTGACTAGCCTCCTTAAGTTCATTCTACTTTCAGCGTACTTGGAAAAATCACAGGAAGAACTAATCTCTTAGAACACATATAACAAGTGACTGTTAATACGGAGCCGGATATGTTTACAAGAATTCTAGGATGTGTCTGGCTGGGGCAGTGGAGACCCAAGCAGAGGCTGGGAGGTTGGACTAGCCCTTTCCAATGCTGCTACTCTATAAAATGTATGTCTCAGTCAGACTCACAGGCCCCCATCCCAAATACTCAAGACATCTTAACCATTTATCTTGTAAGATTTTAAGTTTGATAGTTAACAGTAATTACTAAATTTTAGCCAGTTAAATTCTTGTTTGGATGTGCTCTTTTAGGTCAAAAGACAAGATTTGTTTTTCTTTATATCCCTGAAGGACATACTCCTCAACTTTGCATGATTACTATAGTTGGCTTCTTAAGGGGAAGTGAAGAAACAAACTTCTGTATCACAATGACTTACTATGAATAATAATTGTGATCCATGACACATACCCACAATTACACTGTAGGGCTACATTCTAAAAATATACCATAATAAATACTTGGTATTTGTAGAGCTCAAAGCACTCTTTTACAGAGTTTTGGTTAGTTTGGTTTTTTCTTTTTTTTTTTCGAGACAGGGTCTTGCTATATTGCCCAGGATGGCCTCAAACTCCTGGGCTCAAGCGATCGTCCTGCAGCCTCCCGAGTAGCTATAGTTTGGTTTTAGTCAGTAAATATTTAGCACTTGGACTGCTCTAGGCACTATAGGGTACAAAATTAGTTGTATTTTATCCTCTCATCCCAGCTGTGAGGTAGGTTTGCTAAAGCTGTAATATCACTAAGCAGTTTTTTCAATACTGTTCCCAAGATAACATTAGCAAATCCCAGAAGCATTTCCAAACACTTGTAGGAAAAATAAAGTTGGACTTAAAATTTTTAGTATCTTTGCTTTTTTTTTTTTTTTTTTTTTTTTTTACATAAGTTTTACAAGATAATACATTTTTACAGTGACCTGATGTGGATACAACTTTGCAACTTGCAAAAAGCAAATCTTAACTTACATTATAATTAGTTTGCTGCATTGTACACATCTCTTATTCTCAATTTTGGCAAGTACAACAGGTTAAGGGTTCTATTTAGTGTCCCCTTTTGATGAATATGATGATCTTGAACCCATTCTTCCTCCTCAAGCATGGTCATCCTCCTCTGATGGCAACAGCAGAACCTCTGGGAAAGGAAGCTTTCAGTATCCAGAACTCCCAGGTGGCAGCCCATGTGGGATTTGGAGCATGACAACAAAGGCATTTTCTCAACATTTACTAAAGGAGAGTGGGGTGTTTCTACACTCTACTGATGGGGACCATACATGAACACATTTAAATTGAATTACAACAACATTTTCGATAGGAAATATAGAATCTTATAAGAACATAATCTAAATTATAATCAATTTTAAATAGCAAAGTTTAACAATAAAGCTATTTAAGTGTTTGAATTAGAAATAAACACTAAAACATCTGTATTAATTATAACAGAGTTGATATTTGTTTATATTTTATCTTCAATATTAACCAAAGGAGTGGAATTTAGCCAGGGTTGTACTTTTTAAAAGTTGTATATACTTTTATTTATTTTACAAAAGGAAAAAAAAAAAAAGACATACTTTCCCCATAAAATTCCAGGTCTTACTATGTAAAATAACCATGCACTACTTCATGTTATAATCATAATTTTAGACTATTTCCAGTAGGTAAGTGTCATAAAGAAGGAAGAGATATGGCTTCCACAGCTTCAATGAGGTGTAAGGCTAGACCATACTGCCCATGTTTTTCTGGTAAAAGCTCAATTACTTTATTTACTAGTTTAGCTGTTGTTGCAATTGGCACTTCAGTGTTTTGAAGGTCCTGGGGGTCCTGCAAATGGGACACAAAAATAACCTATTATAGACAACTAAACAATAATTGTTACTGACTTAAGAGTTACTACATAAAAATGCTTTTCTTTGTAACTAGGTGAATTAAATTTGTCAAATTTTCTTCATAACTTATTGACTAGGCAAGAAAACATCCAATGACCTTTTGCCTGATCTCGATCTATTGTACTGACCATTGCTTTCAGCCAAGTACACAGTGTGGGTGGAAGTCTGGCAAGCAGCTCCATTCCTTCTTTTGTCTGGGTGTGGAGAAGCGCATGAGCCAGCCTTTGCCCCGTCAGCACCAGCAGCTGAGAGGCAAGGACCTCTTTGTCATGAACCTGTAGAATGGCCTGAAGATACGAACATGGAGAAATAATACAGTCAGAGTGAGCAGATTTGTTTCTTCTATAGGAAAGAGGTTGCCAGTGAAGAGATTCTAGTTGATTTTTGAACTATGGCCATTTATCTTTTGATTATATACAACCAAAGATAAATCCAAATCAAACTTAGCATTTAAACCCAAATTTCTGCTCCTTGGTTAATTTTTTTTTTTTGTCTTATCACTTAATCTTTCAATTCAATATGGCTACTCAGTGTGTTGTTTTCAAACTTTTGGCAAATAAAGGGAGTTTCATGTCATGTCTATTTGAAGCCCTCTAATGGTTTTTTTTTTTTTTTTTTTTTTTTGAGATGGAGTCTCACTCTGCCACCCAAGCTGGAGTGCAGTGGTGCAATCTCAGCTCACTGCAGTATCCACCTCCTGGGTTCAAGCGATTCTCCTGCTTCAGCCTCCCAAATAGCTCGGATTACAGGCATGTGCCACCACGCCCAGCTAATTTTTTGTATTTTTAGTAGAGACACGTTTTCACCATATTGCCCAGGCTGGTCTTGAACTGCTGACCTCAAGTGATCCACCCATCTCGGCCTCCCTAAGTGCTGGGATTACAGGTTGTGAGCCACCATGCCCAGCCCCTCTAATGGCTTCTGAATACACTTAGAATAACCATGGGCTCCGAGACCTAGGATACAGCTATGGCCTGGGCCAGCCTCCCTACCTCATGCCACACTTCTTTATTCCTTGCTTACTATGTTTGGTCAGCCGTACTGGCCTTTCTAGTCCTGGACCTAGTCATTCTAGTCCCCATCTCAGGGCCTTTGTAATTCTTGTCTCAAGCACTGTTCCCCCAGTTTCTGAGTAGCTGGCTGCTGCTTTTCCTTAGGGGCTCGGTTCAAATGTCACATTCTCTGCCCACTCTACTGTAGTGGCTCCTGTTTATCCATATGATCCTGTTTCTTTTTCCTTTTTAGAGACGGGGTCTCGCTATGTTGCCCAGACTGGTCTCGAGCTTCTGGGCTCAAGTGATCTGCCGCCTGAGCCTTCCAAAGTGCTGGGATTACAGGTGTTAGCCACGACACCTGGCCCTCTTTATTTTCTTCATAGCACCTACCAATCAATGCAAAATTTAGCCTGCTTTTCTGCTCCTACCAGCAGACTATTAAGTCCATGAGGAAGGAACCTTGTCTGTTTTGTTTACTGCTATATCCCTGTGCGCTGGGCAGGCCTGGCACACTGTAGGAATTATTTGATTATAATTTTATGTTTTAAAAAATAGTATATTGTTCTATTTTTGTACCTAGATGTTCCAACAAAAGGAAGAGCAAAAGGCTTCACTGGACAGTCTTTATTCCAACTATCAATTTTATAACTTAAGCCCAATTAACATTCAAAGGGTCATGTTACCTCTTCTCCTAAGTGGTCAACTCCATAGTTGTATAGCTCCCCAACATAATGCCTTCTAACAACATCTTCACTAACTTGAAGGTGATGGGCTAAATCCACAGCTAGAGCTGGCCAATCTTGGTCTTTCCCAAAAGGAGTGGGTGTGGCCTCTTCTGTGGGATCTTTGACCTTTGTGGCTGAATGTTGGGCCTGGACAGCTGCACTGACAACTTTCAATAAGAACTTGAATATGGAGAAAGAGATACAGCAATGTATTGTTACTGTTTCATTTTAAAATACCTAAATCAAAGTATTATTAGCTTTTTTGTCACTTACAGTGGCTTTTCCATTAAATTGTTTAATTATCAAAAAAGGAACACATCATTTAAAGGTAAACAACTAGCTTTCAAGAATACTTTGAAAGTGGTCATTTTTAAAAATATTATTTTATTTATTTATTTATTATACTTTAAGTTCTAGGGTACATGTGCACAACGTGCAGGTTTGTTACATAGGTATACATGTGCCATGTTGGTGTGCTGCACCCGTTAACTCGTCATTTACATTAGGCATATCTCCTAATGCTATCCCTTTCCCTCCCCCCACCTCACGATAGGCCCCGGTGTGTGATGCTCCCCTTCCTGTGTCCAAGTGACATCATTGTTCAGTTCCCATCTATGAGTGAGAACATGTGGTGTTTGGTTTTCTGTCCTTGCGATAGGAAGTGGTCATTCTTTTCAAAAGCAAGGTAGATTTTTCCCTTACTGTTTTTTTTCCCAAGAAACAAAAACAAAATCCAATAGCTGTAATTTACCTGTTGTCGTACAGAAATAAAATTTGGATCCATTTCCCCACTAGGTAATAACTGAATTGAAGTTAGGTCTTTGAAAAATGCATTTTTTCCCTAAAGAGAAAGACAGCAAGAAAACTGATGAGTGTGGATTATTAAGGGGGGAAAAGGAGAAAGATCTGTTTAAAACTTAAGTCACTTAATGGTTGATTTTCATTTCTCCTTGAACAGTAAGATTTTAGAATTCTTCCTTTAATTTTTATAACAAGTATCTAGTATGTAGTAGACAGCCTTTAAGATGATCCCCAGTGATCCCCTCCTCCTGGTATTCATGTTTCCTATAGTCTCCTCTCCTTGCATGTAGGCTGGTGACTTGCTGCTAGCAAACAGAAGTAGGTAGAGGTGATAGCATGTTACTTCCAAGACCACGTCCCAAAGGCTACTTCTGCCTTGAGGCACTCATATTCACTCTCACTTGTTCTGCAGGAAGCCAGGTTCCATATTGTGAGCTGCTGTATGGACAGGCACATGTGGCATAAATGAATCTTGCCAACAATTGTGCTTGGAAGTGAATCACCCTTTCCCCATCCCAGTTGAGCTCTCAGATGCAGCACCTTAACTACAGCTTCATGAGAGACTAAGCCAGAGGCACCTAGACAAGGAGAACACAGATTACTGACCCACAGCAACTGTGAGATAATAAATGTTTGGTATTTTCAGCCAAGCTTTGGAATGATTTGCTCTGCAGTACTAGCTAAGTAATACATATATGTACCCTGAATCTTTTTTTTTTTTTTTTTGAGACAGGGTCTCACTCTGTTGCCTAGGCTGGAATGCTCACTGCAGCCTCCACCTTCCTGGTTCAAGCGATTCTCTGACCTCAGCCTCCCAAGTAGCTGGGACTACAGACATGTACTATCAAGCCCAGGCTTATTTTTTTGTATTTTTAGTAGAGACGGAGTTTCACCATGTTGGCCAGGCAGGTCTCAAACTCCTGACCTCAGGTGATCTGCCCGCCTCGGCCTCCCAAAGTGCTGGGATGACAGGCATGAGCCACTGCGCCCAGCCTCTCAATCCTTTTAAAAACACATGTTGAATTGTTTAAAAACACCTTATTTAAAAGAACAGATGTGTGTCTAAAGAGTAAAAACAGAATATCAGGAAACAGGATTTCAGAAGTTCCTTGGAAGGAAATGTAATACAGAGCAAAGAGCACTGGCCTTTAAGTTGAAAGACCTGGGTCTAGTCTGAGGCTCACTACTTCCAACCAGGTTGCCTTGGGTAACTGACCCCCAATCTTGGGTTACTGTTTCTTCTTCTGCATGCAGGTCATCCTAGCAAGGATACATCCTGCAAGCACATCTTCCAATGTGCCTTCCATACCTGATCATCTGTGATTCTAGGTCATCTATTGTGACTGCCAAGCAGATTAAAGCTATTCATCCTTTAGTGATAAGAAAAACCAGACTTACAGGGCAACCCATGGCATTTTGGACATCACTGATAGAAGTACTTAAAGATTTTGCACACATTCACAATCTGTTACTCGATAGTTCCCACCTGGTGGTCCTAGCTATAAGCATCTATAATAGTACCACTATTTACTACATTCCAGACACTAAGTACTTCATGTTGAATATAAGGAACCCTCACAACAACCATGAGGTTGGCGCTGGAGTCACTGCTACTTTCTGAATGAGAAAAGTGAGAGTAAGAAAATCTAAATAATTCTAGTTAGCAAATGGTAGCACTGGCATTGTTTCACTAGCCACTCAACCATACTAGCTCTCTGCAGATGAGTGTACCCAGCTGTCTCAGGTAGTCTTGGCATGACATGGGTTGAAACTAAACATTACTGTGCTCGTCCAATTCTGGATATGTTCTGGTTTCACAAAGACCTTTTCTGAGGGGAATACTGAGCTGGGCACTTTATTTTGGTATTTCTTTCTCTGTTTTAACCTTTAAGTACTCTTATCCTTTATAATCTCAAAGATATACTAACTTTTTTTTTTTCCAAAATCAATACTTTTTTTTTTTTTTGAGACAGAGTCTCACTCTGTGGCCCGGCTGAAGTGCAGTGGTATGATCTCGGCTCACTGCAACCTCTGCCTCCCAGGTTCAAGCGATTATCTTGCCTCAGCCTCCCAAGTAGCTGGGATTACAGGCATGCGCCACCATGCCCGGCTAGTTTTTGTATTTTTACTAGTGACAGGGTTTCACCATGTAGGCCAGGCTGGTCTCAAACTCCTGACCTTAAGTGATCCGCCCACCTTGGCCTCCCAAAGTGCTGGGATTACAGGCGGGAGCCACCACGCCTGTCTGGGAGTCTCTTATTTAAGGGTGAAATAATAAACCCATTTTCCCACAAGCCTAAGCTGTGTTCTCTAACCCAGCTTCTATCAGTAGAAAGCTAAGTAATAAAGTTGACATTTTTATCTCCAACAGTTTGTGTCTTGTCTCTCAAAATTTGACAGCTGCATGGGAAAGGAAAGGATCTTACTATCTACTGCAGCTAAACTGTGCAAGTTACAATATAATATGTAAAAACATATTCTACTCACAAGTTTGGACTCGATCCTGCAGAGGAGCCAAAAAAATCTTAGGTACAGAACTAACACAATTAAACCTGTCTCTTAGGAAGACAGCTCTTGCAGCATGGGACTGGAGAGAGAGAAACTGGAGGCAGGTAATTAGGAAAGGGCTGTTGTAATAGCCAAGGGAAAGATGATTGTGCATGAACTAGGGGTATAGTCATAGAGAGAAATGGACAGGTATGATCTATGGAAGAATTTACAAGAATGAATTTACAATGAAGAAAATTGGCTTGAAGTAAGGAATTCGTGAGATAACTTCAAAGTTTCTAGTTTTTGCCAGGGCAAAAATGATGACATCATTAATAAAATAACCAAGCCAGGGAATTCAGAAGGAACAGCAAATTTAAGTTAGGGGCAGGATGGGGGTATAGGTTTGCAGGTATATTTTAGATATGAGGTGTTTGAAGTCCTGTAAGACACTCAAAGAGAGAAGTTCAATAGAAATGCATGCCTCCAACTCTAGGGATTGGTCAAGCCTAGAGATATACAAGAGGGAGAAAATGAGTCTGTCCAGGAATAATATGGAGAACGAGAAGAGCAGACAGCTGAGAGGGCAAAACTCCAAGGGGAGCAGTACAGAAGGTAAATAAAAAGAACAGAATCAAGCAGGGAATGAGGGAGTTGGAACCTCACACCAAATGACACAAGTCACAAAAGTACTGGACAGCTTCTATTAAATATGAAAATCCATGTGTCTGCTAAGCGTGCAACTCCAAAATAGCTCTGAAATCCTTTGAGGTACTTACCTTACTGTCAAAAAGTGAAAGTGGCTTCACAGTCTTCAGGGAAAACCTCATGACTGCATACAAGATGGAGCACAGGATGGAGTGGTGCTCCACCAGTGGGTAGTGGATGTGCTTCTGTTCAAGGGCCAGTTCCACTATGGAGATGGGTCCTTCCACGGAGAGCCACGCATCCTCAGTATCCAGCACAGGCACCTGTATTTCATCCCTGCTAACATCTGCCTAAGGGTTTTAAGAATGGAGGACTGTGTTTAGTAATGGAAAAATAATAGCTTACAAATATCCTAATGAGTTTATTAGCAGCAAAGTGCAAACTCATATTGCACACTGTCCCAAATTGTAATAAACACGAAGTCTAATTTCAAGAAGAATTTAATAAGAAAATTATCACTACCTTTTAGGCTTAAGTCAAAATTTAGAAATGAAGGAATGAAAAACAACCTCATTAAAATAGTCATTTATTAAATGCAATGGTTTGCAAAATATTTAATATCTTAGGAGCAGTTCAGAATGAAAATACACCTCTTTTACCTCCATTAAGATCTGAAGAAGATCCAAACAGGAGCCAAGGAAAGATGTCATTGCTGTGTCACTCATTCCCACATCCTGTTTTTAAAAAAGGAACATAATTAGGCCCTGCAGGAAAACTGCTGTAGTTACTATCAGCAAAACAAGAACGAGGATACAATACACCTGTTTGGCTGACTTTCCACACTGAATAGACGGCAAGAATTTGAAAGTCAAGGCATTAGCAGATTTAAGTTCCTTCTTTTATTTACTGTCAACCATTTTTAAAGTCAAGCTTTACAAAGTGGTACAAATACTGACTTATAAAAAAAGTAGTGTTCTTTGTGTACTGTAAAGACACAGCCTCACCAGTTACTATAGATGGTGGCACTTCTGAGCTCACTGTTCAGCTTGCTAAGGCATCTGGTAGCCAAATAATTGTGGTAGATGGAAGATGCACACATGAGAATCTAACCTGAAGAGTTCCAAGAAAACAGCCTGATCTGCTTTCAGAGTGTCTTTTAGAGACTAAACCCAACCCTCTGAGCAAAACTAGAATCCTGAAGCTTGAGAACTAAATACCAGATTCATGCTGTGAGCAACAGATGATTCTCAACGACTCCTTTAAAGGGCCTGTCCAAGGGACCACTGCATTTGTGTATAATCTCTTTTTCTGAGATGGAGTTTCACTTCTGTTGCCCAGACTGGAATACAGTGGCGCGATCTCGGCTCACTGCAACCTCCACCTTCCGGGTTCAAGCAATTATCCTGCCTCAGTCTCCTGAGCAGCTGGGATTACAGGCGTCCACCACCACACCTGGCTAGTTTTTGTATTTTCAGTAGAGACGGGGTTTCACCTTGTTGGTCAGGCTGGTCTCAAACTCCTGACCTCAGGTGATCCACCAGCCTTGCCTTTCCAAAATGCTAGGATTATAGGCGTGAGCCACCGCGCCTGGCCATATACTCTTTTTAAAAGCAACAATCTATAATTTCCTCACATCCCCAAAGCAAATAATCCAGTGTTTGTGGTATATGCACGCACAGACACACACACACACACACACACACACACACACACACACACACACACACACAAAAAAACTCTAGTCATACAACCATTCTCAACAACACACCAGAAAAAGTCTTCAACAATGGACGCTAGTACTATTAATTTCTCGGGTCAAATACAAGTCCCGTATCCATGGATTAGAATAGTAGTTAAGACTAATTTTATATTTGTATACTTATGTTATTATATATATATATATATATATATGTAGATCAAATTAACTACTTCATATGAACTTGCTTCAATTTCATGTTGGATGCTTCCATTATAAATGTCAAATCGGAATTACAGCAAAAATATGCAGCAATGGTAGCATGTTACCCTGTTCGCAGTCCAAAGCTGAACACATCTTATAAAAACCTAGTTTAATATGCTATCTAACAATCTGGAAAAGTAAATTAAAATTGGCCATAGTTCATGACCAGTTTCCTTCATGCAGTATTCTCTTTTCATTTTTCTTATCTCCTCCTGATACGTCATCACAATGGTAAAAGGCAAAGTTCACCCCTACAGTTAATAAAGTACTACATAAAGTGTGGAATTAACAACTATAATTCTAGTTATGGGAGATTCACTTACCCTTCGGCATAACCTATCCTTTGGTGATTTTCCAACCTAAAATAAAAAGACAAAAGGTTGTAACATTTAAATAATTTACAAACAAAGACATCACTATGGCACAAATAATAAAAAGTAACCAAAATTAAAAACTATAAATGCAGCTATAAATACATGTGGCAGCTTCCTTAATTAGCTGTTGATTCTACCAACAGGAGATGCAATTAAATTTGTGGTGAAACTTAATCTCACACTGGGTTCAAGAATAATCCTTTTCAAATATAAATTACATATTTCTGAACTATTAAACAAGTAAAAACTCTAAAAATCTGGCCCTCACTTTGCATAGTCAAATAACTGTGTTGCCTAAAAACCCAGAGCCTAGGCCGGGTGTGGTGGCTCACGCCTGTAATCCCAGCACTTGGGAGGCCAAGGTGCACTGATCATCTGAGGTCAGGAGTTTGAGACTAGCCTGGCCAACACGGTGAAACCCCGTCTCTACTAAAAATACAAAAATTAGCTGGGCCTGGTGGAGTGCACTTGTAGTCCTAGCTACTTGGGAGGCTGAGGCAGGGGAATCACTTGAACCCAGGAGGTGGAGGTTTAGTGAGCCAAGATGGTGCCACTGCACTCCAGCCTGGGCAACAGAGTGAGACTCCATCCCACTCCCACCAAAGAAGAACTGGAAAAAAACCAAACCAAACCAAACGAACAAACAAACAAAAAAACCACCCAGAGCCTAATTCAGGGCTACTAATCAAGAAGACCTAAGAATTCAGCTTGTTGATAAAGACACAATTGTTTGAAATAGAAAGAAAGGAAAAACACTCTACAGCAGATGGGAGTTATATTCCTAGCTCGGAAAAATTTCCTTAAGCAATAAGTACTTATTACGATTCTACTGTATTTCTCCACAGTGTAATAAGTGGGAGGTAAAAGTTCTGCCCTCAGAAATACTACTTGATAAGAGAGGAAACTCACAGGAGACAGTGGAAAAAAACATCACCTCACTACCACTTGCTGGGATTACTAGGACAGCCTCGGAACAACCAAGCTCAGCCAACCCCAACCCCAAGATATTTTGTCCGTTGCCAGAATCATCTTTTTAAACACAAATTTGAATATATAATTCCTCTGCTTAAAACTGCCTCAGTGTCTTCAGTGTAAAATAATAGCTACCATCTAGTGAGCCCTTACCACATGTGCCAGACCCTGTGCTAAGCTTACACATGCTACTAGAAAATCCAAATCCACAGCCTGCACAGGAAATTCTTCAATCTTAGCTTTTCTTTTCTTCTAATATAGCCTATGTTCCAGCCATACTAAGCTACTTACAGTTCTCTGAATCCAACAAGTTGCCTTGTATCTCCAGGACTGCTGGGATACACTTTCTTCTCACCTACTTTTTACTGGTTCATATACAGCCATCCACCAAAATTTAAGTCAGAAGTCTTCCCCTTGTTTTGCTATTTATTTCCTCCTCTTCTGAGCTCCTATTGTCTGTTTACCTGGTGTTCAAACTGTGAGCTCTTTGAGGGCCAGGACCGTAACTTCCATTGGCTCAACCACAGAACCCAGCATAGTCTTGGCACATGAGAGATAACACATTATAATAAAGACTTATCCAATCACAAATTTCCTAATTCCTGGTTTAGGACTATTTTCACCCCAATCAAAGTAGTGAAGATCAAACGTGATTGTGGATGTGAGAATGCTGTGAAACTACAAATTGTAACACACACATAAATTACATTTTATTGTTATTCTCTCAAAAGACGAGGGGGTAAGAGGTGAAGCTGAACAGGTGAACAACATCATAAAGGCCAAAAGATGCAAGTTCCAAGAAAGAAGTTAAGCAGTCAAGGAAGATGAGCACAGAGGAAAGAAGGGTTAGATTTAACTAGAAAAATGTTAGCAATAACATCAAAGAGAACAATTTCAAGGGGAGCAGTGGTCTAAAGTTGGGTCTTGGCTGTGGTGCTATTCATGATGCAGGAATGACTGTGACTATACATTTAAAAGAATATGTTATCTTTACAGTGGTAATTCTCTTAGCATCCACTCATCTGATGCCACACTAATCTACATTGTTGAGTGGCCTGCAAAACATACTAACTAGTGTCCCTGGCCACTCAGCTGGAGACTAGGCTGGTACTCTCGGCATGCTAGCAGCTTCTGCTCCCACCAGTTGAGTTCTATGCTTACTTATTATGCTTGTTCCCAAAGCTACTCATGCTGGTTGTACATATCACTGTAATTATATAATTTAATTCAATAACTGATGAAATATGAATGAGAAAAATGGGGGAGCTATTTACATGAACGCTATGTTGAATGCTTTGCAAAGATTTATGGAGGAGAATAACTCCTAGGCCTTTTGGATTTGATACAGAGGGAGCAACTACAAAAATTATAGAAATCTAAAGGTTTGGACACAGATTACATAACAACTTTAAAAAAATAAGATCTAGCCATGATAGGCAATACATTATGGGTGAGGTTTATGCAAGAAAACCAAAGGAGAATTGCAATCAACTCCATTCAAAGAAAATATCTTGGCCTTATATCAAAGATTGGTAAGTGTAAATTTGTACATTTTAATTTAAAATAAAATGCAAATCCTTGCTTGAATCAACTACCAGTCCTAATCTCTTTAGTTAAGAGGCTTTTATGTTAGTCTCTTTATGAGGATTTAGAGCTCTTCTTCATGTCATTAAAATGCCAGTACTGGGCATTACATTTAACTGAGTATGAGTAAAATCTAATTATCAAATTAAAAGATAGTCTAACAAAGCCTAATGTGAGCAATCTTTCTAATATTAGTCAATTAAGAGAACCAAATAAATAAGAAGTCAATACATGAAACTACCTTACCTTATCCATTAAGTATGTAGCAGCAGAAAATCTTTTAACTAAGAACGTATTCCACATCATCAGTGCAATGCCTACATAGCAAGTAAAAGTAGTAAATAGAATGCTTATATATTCCCACTTTTACTACACATAACAAATTACTGTCTTTCTTAAGCTTATTAAACTATATGGACTATTTTTATTCCATTTTTTATATCTTATGTAATATTTATAAAGTTCTTGAAATCTTTAACTTCATTTAAAATCTGATTTAATAAAAATCAGAACTGGGCTGTGTACGAGTATGTCTAAATTGCCACTAAGCATGAAGAAAAGAGTTACATCATTAGTTATGAGAGAAATATAATGTCACAGTGAGACAGCATTACATAACCACCAAAAAGGCTAAAAACAATGTTTAAATTATAACAACAAGTATTAGGATATGGAACCAATGGAACACTCATGCATTACTGCTGGTACAATAACTTAGTAAAACCACAGGGAAAACTGCTGGGGGGTAGCTACTAAAGCTAAACATGTGCCTACTCTATCACCCAACAATTCTGCTGGGTATATACACTAGAGGAATGAATACAGAACATATACGTATGAGATTGTTGGGAACGGTTTTATTCCCAACAGCCAAACACTAGAAACAATCCCAATGTCTGCCAATTGATTTTTTTCATATATAACTACAAACTAAAGTAATATATAAAAAAGTATTAAAAGCAAAATAATAATAATAATAATAAAACAGTCTGGGCAACATGGTCAGAACCCATCTCTATGAAAAAATGTTTAACAAATTCGGCATGGTGGCCCATGGCTATAGTCCCACTCAGAGGCTGAGGTGATAGGACAGCTTGAGCTCAGGAGTTCAAGACTATTGTGAGCTATGACTGCGCCACTATACTACAGCTGGGGTAACAAAGCAAGACCCTGTCACTACTCACTGAGCTGTGGCATTAAAATTAAATTTCTGAAACAGTTGTCAATTAGGCAGTGTAAACATGGCATTTCACATGCTGTTATTACTACCCTTGTAGCTAAGTCCTTCTATGAGTAGGGCCCCTCACAGGCTTTGAGAAGCCAGGAACCTTACTCAGTGGGTAAAGATACAAATAGGTAAATACCTGACTTGAAGAAATACCCGACTTGAAGAAGTCTGAAGTCAGTAACTTAATTTTATCAATAAGGATAGAATAATCTAAACATGATATTTTCCAAATCAGTCAAGGTATATATATATATATATTTTGGATGAAGGTAAGATCTAAGAGATGAATAAGTAATTTTCAAGTTCTCTTCAAGTAAAATGGGACATTTTACAATTTCTGCAACTGGATTTCATATCACCTGCAAGAATGTGATAGAGGTGAAAAATACATAGCTTCTCTAGAATTTATCACAGAGACATAAGTTGATATCTCCTCTTACTCAGCCTAACACCAAGTCTCATCACTTACTAAGGTTACTAACCAGCTTAGTGCTGATATCCTCAATTCCCTTAATGAAACCCATCTATCTATGAAATCTGTTTACAAGTTCAATATTTTTTCAAGGAGACATCAGTAGTTGCCAAAGTCTGGCAGCTAATGGAGAATATTCACATCCATTATAAGAAGTAAAAGATAGTTGCTACAGTCTAATCTTATTAGGCTTTTGGCTATCAAGATTTTTTATTAAGAATTTCAGTCCTGGCCGGGCGCGGTGGCTCAAGCCTGTAATCCCAGCACTTTGGGAGGCCGAGACGGGCGGATCACGAGGTCAGGAGATCGAGACCATCCTGGCTAACACGGTGAAACCCCGTCTCTACTAAAAAATGCAAAAAACTAGCCGGGCGAGGTGGTGGGCCCCTGTAGTCCCAGCTACTCGGGAGGGTGAGGCAGGAGAATGGCGTGAACCTGGGAGGCGGAGCTTGCAGTGAGCTAAGGTCCGGCCACTGCATTCCAGCCCGGGCGACAGAGCGAGACTCCATCTCAAAAAAAAAAAAAAAAAAAAAAAAAAAAGGAATTTCAGTCCTGAGAAATCCATCCCTCTTTCCTTCACGATCTGTGAAGGGTGTAATGAAGGCAGCTGTTCTGCCTCTATCATTGATTTCCTCTTTCCTTGGCAAGCTAGATGCAGAACAGCTGTCTTAATTACCCCCAGGAATAGTAGTCAGCTTGGGGAACAGAAGTGGTGATTACTACCAGTTATTTTGCCCCTTTATAAATAGCACTTTTCCAAGTAGTTAAAATGGCCAGTACTGTTTATTTTATTTTTTTTTAGAGACAGGGTCTCTCTCTGTCCCCCAGGCTGGATGCAGTGGTGTGATCACAGCTCACTGCAGCCTTGAACTACTGGGCTCAAGAGACCCTTGCACCTCAGCCAATACACAGTAATACGTTAGGTTGCAGGATAATCAAATAAAAATTTAACAGGTTGTGAATCTTTAAATTCACCTGTTAAATCAGGAAGCCTCTTTTAGATCAACCAGTGATGTTTCTAACATCTGTTTACTTACCATTTTGAACATGTGCATTAAAAATGTGCTTCAAGTGTTCTATTGACCTAACAAAAAAACGTGCTTCCTTACATACAGGGAGAAAAAAAAAGAGAAAGAAAAAGAGGTATCATTTAATAGGTTTTACCATTATCAATGGAGACTTCTTACATACATTTCTGCATAAAGCTACCTAAGAATGTTAATAATAACATGAAATTATTGGATAAGAAATAACTTTTGATAACTTAAACTGTCCCTCCTCAACTCACATTACCTATTACAGTGATTAATTCCTAGAAGCTCCTTGGTCATATGGGCTAACATCTGGATTCAAATTTGCTGTGGTTTGAATATCATAGCAATATTCTCTCCAATAAATACTTGAATTTCATATACATGTAAAAACAATAAGCTTACTTTTGTAGATACAATTCATTCATTCATCATTCAACAAATATTTATTGAGTATCTAGTATGCACCAAGCCCTACTTGAAGCATGATGGATTCCATAATGAACAAAACAGACCCAACGTCTTGCCTTCATTGAGTTTAAATTCTAGTGAGGGACCTACGCAATAAACATAAGTAAATATATTATATTTAGTATGTTAATGGTAAGTGCCAAAGAGAAAACAATTAAAGCAGGAAGGAAATATGAAGTATCAGATGGGATGTTTGAAATTCAACTCTTTCTAATCAAAGAAGTTTACATATTAAAACTCAAATACAGAATGCAACACTGATGAAATCATTCAGATCTCTGCTAAATAATTTTGTAGCTTGTACATCATCATCAAACATATCATCATTGCCAATACATAGTGTGTTGAAATTTCTCCGAAGGTAGTATTATTGTTTTGAGCCTTATAAAATTGTGTGTGTCAAATGGTGGAGCTGAGACTGTGGTTGGATGGGACAAGATGAATATTTAATGGCAAAAACAAACTAGTAAAACAACAACTTCTTTTAAATGTAAGCAACACTAATGATACTGGTAACACTAGTCAAAATGTTAGGCACTATGCATTCATTTTCTCAAAATATGCAATAACCTTTTGAGATAACTACTATTACAGCCTTCATTTTAGGAGAACGTTGAAACAAAGAGTTCAGAAACTGTGTGCTATGATGATTATAAGCTCTATGCAGCAGCCATGGGGCTTGACATCAGCTTTGTCTATGCCCCCTCTGCAAGCTGCCTTTGGTTTATAAACAAGTACTACAAAGCAGAATTTTCTTCTTAAATGCACTTTTTTAGACTTGAATTTGAAATTAATTCATTCAGATTTTAGAAATTATTATGTTCTCATCCTAGACATAACATTCCTTTTTAATAAAATGGAAAAGTAACACAGTTAAGTAGAGAGCCTAAATATGATCGCCATTTAGGTTGTAGTCAACTGAAGAGGGTGATTTGAAGGGCATTAAGAGGATCCTCTGTCCTAAAATCATTTTTTGGTCAAGGTTTAATTGATCAAAGACTATTCATTTATTTAAATCACTTACTTTCACAACGTCTTCCTTTAATATATGTGATTACAGTTTTTTGGAGGAAGGAAGAGTATCGTTTCCATTAATATATTAGCATGAATCAGTTCTTCTATGAGAGTTCTCTACAATAGTACAACCTCACATAAGGACGATAAAGGTAGGAATTTTGATTTGAGAGGAATAATTTACCAGGGCACTGACTAGGGAAGTCTAAGTGAAGGACTGATTGGCAAAGAGGAATATTTACAATATGTTTTTAGATCTTATTTGATCATGGCACCTTCATTTTAAAAAGGAGGGAGAAGGAGGTAGAAAATAACAGGCCAGAGATTCAGTGGCTCTCTTGAGCCAGAAGCTTGTCAGCAATTCAGCTGGGATCCAAATCTCTGCCTTCTGCCTCCAGGCTTGGGGCCTCCCCCCATGCTGCTTCTAGACTGTGAATGCCCTGGTAGAAACAGTGGCTACCAAAAGCAATAGAAAACGACACCTGAGCAGAGAGCTGAGAGGGCAGCAAGGCTAACTTTGGACTAGAGTCAACCCTGGGCACAATCTGCCTCTTTGTTCTTCTGAGGCAAACAGAAGTAACAGACAAATACATATTTGAACAATCAGACACTAGGTTGATCTCAGGACCTTCACTCTTGACTTTTATCATGATGACTATAATAGTAAGAATATTCTGTTAGGTTGATGCCATTTCATGCAGGAATTCAGAAGGAAATAAACAATATACTTGTCACAACCTAACTAGGGAGTAGGACAAAGGACACTAGTTTTAGATAAAGAGAACCCTACGCTTAAATCCTGATACTTACTTAGCTGTGTGTTTGCAGGGAAGAAACTTAACTTCTCTGAGCCCTAGTATTTTCTTCTTTAGAGCGAGGATAATGACAGTATCTATACTTCACAGGTTTACTGGGAGGATTATAAGAGGAAATATGTGAAAATGGTCTACTCAAGTTAGCACAGAGGCATTACAATGGGGAAAAAGCCAGTGTTTATCATAAGCCATTTAATTAGACAGTCCCCACATATGAATAGCATGAACACAGAAGCAGAAATAACATGAAAGAGGTAACAAGAATCTCACCTCTGGATCTTTATTCCACTGAACAACATACTCCCAGCAGCAATGTGCGTGCAACACATCGAGCTCAAGGCTACAAGGAAATTGCTCATAGGCTAAATGCAGTAAGTCTGGAAGTCAGAAGAAAGCAGTGATGTTATTTTTTTCCTTAATGAACACTCGGCCACATCTTTCCTCTCTGGATTTCATATTTCTCATTATTGGTGTATCACCTGGTATGGCTCCTAAGTCCATCTCCACCTCTGATACCTCAAGGAAACCTCTGTTAACACCTTCTTTGGGTTCATCTGGGTTTTCTGCATCTCTTTCTTCATTAGCCAGTTTTAATACTTTAGGGCTGAAGTCCTGTTTAAATATCCACTTGGCTACACTGTCTGCAATGCCACCTATAGTTTGGAGACAAGGAAGAAAATAAAAATTTACAACACACACGGCAGTTTGCCAATGGGAGCCAATTTCCTTATGAAGAGATCTAAGCAACACATTTATTTCTGAGCCTCAAGGTGACTCGAAAAAGCCCTGAGATTTACAGCAGTGTTCCTACCTACCACGCAACTTGTGAGGGCAACAAGCAGGATATTTACGATGTCAGGGCATCCTTATACTCTCAGAAAATGTTAGATAAATATAAATGCACGTGCATATGTCTGTATACTATTTGCTTTCTATGTTCAAAAATTTAAAATACACTTTACCAGAGACAAAAAAATTAATATATCCTTAAAACACTTTTACTTCAATTATAAGTGAAAATAGATTGGTTAGTATGACACTTGCCTAGGCTCCTAAGACCAATATAATATTACTTTTTTTTTTTTTTTTTGAGATGGAGTCATGCTTTGTTGCCTAGGCTATAGTGTAGTGGTGCGATCTCGGCTCACTGCAACCTCCGCTTCCCAGGTTCAAGCGATTCTCCTGCCTCAGTCTCCCAAGCAGCTGGGATTACAGGCACATGCCACCACGCCCAGGTAATTTTTTTGTGTTTTTAGTAGAGATGGGGTTTCGCCATGTTGGCCTGGCTGGTCTCGAACTTCTGACCTCAGGTGATCCGCTTGCCTCGGGCTCTCAAAGTGCTAGGATTATAGGCGTCAGCCACCACACCCAGTAAGTATTACTTTTTTTTTTTTTGGAGATAGAGTTCGCTCTTGTTGTCCAGGCTGGGGTGCAGTGGTGCAATCTCAGCTCACTGCATCCTCCGCCTCCCAGGTACAAGGGATTCTCCTGTCTCGGCCTCCCAAAAAGCTTGGATTACAGGCATGTGCCACCATACCTGGCTAAATTTTTTGTATTTAGTAGAGACAGGGTTTCACCATGTTAGTCAAGCTGGTCATGAACTCTTGACATCAGGTGATCCATCTGCCTCAGCCTCCCAAAGTGCTGGGATTACAGGCATGTGCCACCGTGCCCAGCCCTATTACTTTTAATAATCAACTAATTTGCCTATATGCAATATTTATGGGCCTAATTTAGCCATAGCTGATCAACAGCATTATACTATATCATGTTTCAGTCATCAATATAGTACAAAAAATTGTAAACACATGCTGAAAAATGTTCCAAATGTTTAAAGAGCACTGTTTATTATCGAAAACAAATTATACTTCTATTGTTTACCAAAACTTTCTCAGTCTTTCCTCATCTTTTGATTCAAATAAAAACCTTTCCACAAAAAGACTGCCTCACAGTAAATTCACAATTGTCAGTGAAAATAAATGCGAGCAATGTGCTGGGTGATCTAATTTCTTACGTGTGGCTTCTAAATCATTGAAAAATTATCATTCCAGAATTAAGCCCCTGATTCTGTTGCTTAGGTTAATATTCAAACGGCATCCTTACCCTTTCACTAGGTGGCAACAGGAAGTGTGGTGACTTTGCAATAAAAAAATGGTCACGAGTTTTATAAAGAATGAGAAAACAAGTAAACTAAAAATCTATAAATATGTGGGTATTTATAAACCTCACATACAGTCCTTCCAGTATCAAATGCCTAAAAGAGCTGCTGATACAAGGTGAGGCCCCAAAGACAACTACAAATGTAAGATGTTTATGTTCCTGCAAGATAGAAGCACAGGAACCCAAATGACTCCAGGACAGCAGAAAGTGATGCTTCACAACAGAGGAATAACATTCTGTGGATATTAGGAGGAAGAAGAGAAAATCTGCAGTTAGTGAATCGTGAAAGGTTTCCTGGAGGAGAAGCATTTGAGCTGGACCTTGAAAGATGAGTAAGATTTTGATATCCATGAGTGAGAGAGGCAGGGAAAGGGAAGTGGATAGGCCCAGATCTGAGACAGGAAGCACATGGATGCTTCATTTTAACTAAAATCTAGGAAGCAAATGAGAAAGACAAAGAAAAATCAGTTGGATTCAAAGTCAAAAGTTATTGGAGAGCAAGTTTAAGAGTTTATGCTTTGTTCAGGCAATTCTTGAACTTACTATCTCATGATCCCCTTAAAATTACTGGCAATCCCAAAGAACTTTGGTTTATGAGTTACAACTGTCAGTCTTTATGGTACTAAAAATTAAAACTGATAAATAAAAAATATCTTATTAGTCCATTTTGAAATGAAAATAATAAACTGATTACATGCTAATATTTTATGAAAATAATTACATTTGACCAGCAATCCCATTACTGGGTATATACCCAAAGGATTATAAATCATTCTACTATAAAGACATATGCACACGTATGTTTATTGCAGCATTATTCACAATAGCAAAGACTTGGAACCAACCCAAATGTCCATCAACGATAGACTGGATAAAGAAAATGTGGCACATACATGCCATGGAATACTATGCAACCACAAAAAAGGATGAGTTCATGTCCTTTGCAGGGACATGGATGAAGCTGGAAACCATCATTCTCAGCAAACTAACATAGGAACAGGAAACCAAACACAGCATGTTCTCACTCATAAGTGGGAGTTGAACAATGAGAACACATGGACACAGGGAGGGGAACATCACACACCAGGGCCTGTGGTGGGGTGGGGAGACTAGGGAAGGGACAGCATTAGGAGAAATACCTAACGTAGATGACAGGTTGATGGGTGCAGCAAACCACCATGGCACATGTATACCTATGTAACAAACCTGCACGTTCTGCACATATATCCCAGAACTTAAAGTATAATAAATTAAAAAATAAATAAATAAATAAATAAATAAAATCTGGCCTCATACAGACATGTAAGTGAAAAAAGGAGGACTCCTGAGGTCCTCTGACCACTCTTTGAGAATCACTGCCAATTTTCTTAGGCAGAGGGAAGCACCTAGCAGTTCCTGAGCATGGAACTGACCAAATGAGACTTTAGAGAAGATTAATTTAGAGGAAGTATACAGAAGGTTATTGTTATTTTTTAAATCTGAGTGTATTTTTCTTTCTCTATTCTTTCCGTCGTTTCTATTAAAAGAAACCCTCGTAACATAACAATATGGATGTAAATGCTCAAATAAACTTCAGCTTACCTTTTCCTCCTTCTAATAACTTTTTAACAGAAAGCCTTGGAAGTGGCTCAGCCTGCAGTGATGACACTTTGGAGGTCTGAGTGTTCCCTTTGCTGTGAAGCAGAGTCTGAAGTATGAGACAATCTTCCAGCTGTTTCAGAAGGAGTTTCCAGTACTCAGTGTCAAGAGAAAGTGCCTCCCAGGAATCAGTGAGGGCCTCTGAATCAGCACCCAAAACTGTTTGGGAAAACTAATAAAAAATGTACTGGTGATTCTCTGCCAAATATTCTGAATCAATATTAACTTGAATGAGCTTTTAACTTGAAAGCTGATGGATACTGAGGATACATCACAAAGCAACCCACAAATGCTATTTCCCAAATATTACTACTTGGCTGGATGAAACATGAGGGTCAGGAGTAGACTGTAGACTCATGGGCAAGGACGGTGAGTTCAGATATTTATAAGGAGTCCTGCACTAATGGCCCTGATTCAACCAGTGTACATTTCAAAGTTTTTTGGGCCATCTTTGGCAAGGGCCACAGTTTTGTCTAGCACTACCATCAAAAAACTTACATCTCTTCAGAATGCACTCTTCAACCTAAAAAAAAAATCTGAAATTTCATCTCTCTCCATCACAATGAACATTGCAAGCAGGCAATATTAAATTTAGCCTATAAACAACAGTGACTTGTGAATCTCCACAGACCTATTTGGTGTCTCATCCAAATTAACGTAACACCCCCTGGAAAAAATTATTTGATCCACCATGAGCTGTTAAGGAAATGTGAGTCCTCAAGAGATGAGAAAAAAACACAGTAGGATACTGTCATGTGGCAACTGCTAAATTCAAGTATCCATGGTGTCATTCTGAATAAACAAATTAAGGGGAGCACCTCTCATCCCTCTCCCCGCTCCAAAAAACCCCCCAGAGAACCCCAGAAAAGGAAAGCATCCCCTTAGCCTACTGGATGTGTACAGATGAAAACCATACCTTTACCCACTTACTTTTTTCTCTGTCATGTTGTTTGATATCTGCGCAGCAACAGAATGCCCAACATGTGCAGACAACAGAGCAGCTCCATTGTTCTCAGACTGAATACAGGCTGTGCGCATCTGCTGCCACCATGGGGACACAGACTGAGAATCCCAGGTCTCATCGATGGCCACTATAGGGAGAGGAGAAAACTGAAAAATAAACTCTTACCCTGTCAATTTTTTTAGACTATTTATGTTAAACATAATGTTAAAACTAAGTTCCCTACTGATATATTTTTATATTTCTCAATGAAGTGGAAGTCTAACAATCTATTTTATTATTCCATTTATTTATGTTCTTTTAGTCATCTTTGTTCTCATCAATATTAAATCCTTATTTGGAATATTTCATCATTATTGAAAACGATTGAATATTTTAATAGATTAATATTCTGATAATCATACAAAAAATAACAAGAAAAACATTACCTCCCCTAAGACCATTCCATTTGCCTTACTGAGTTAACGTGTATTGTTCAAATCATGTTTTTTTATGATGATACAAAATATAAAATTTCATAAATTAAAGCATAAGTCAAATGCATTAAAAGTATTCTATTAATACATAAAAGAATCTCTATGGTGAAATGTTTTGTACACTATAGACTCCTTCTGTTAAGGGATCCTATCTACTCTCCCATCTTTCTGTGACATTTCAAACACGAAACTTTGTTTACAGGAGCAACAAACTTTGTTTACCTTTCATCTTGCTCAGGAGGGACAGCATGGTATGAAGACAGCAGACTGACTGTGGTTTATCCAAAATATCCTTTTCCTTCGAAAGCCAAACACTCAGGAGCAGAGACTGAAATCAAATTTAAATCTTTTTCAGTCTAAAAAAAAATTTTACATAGAAAAATCTTACACTTTCCTAGACAGCAGATGCATGCATATGGATGATGCAGCTTCTTGAGGTGAAAAAATAAGCAGTTGCTTGCTGTATCATGTAATATGAGAGTGAGAATGAGGTCCCTTGTCTACCTAGGAGATTCTCTATAACCTGTTGTATATTTAAACTTCCCTGTTTCCAACTCTTCTTTGGGTTAAGCATTGCCTTCCAATCCAAATCTCTATTAAGGAGCACATTACCAGATAGGAGTTACTACTACGTGAGCACAGATTTGCTGTTGATTAACGAGGTACCACTTGGCTGTAGGTTTTGACTGGAGAGAGAGGTAGGATCTGGAGCTGTGGATCTTAGCCTTGCCTTGGCTGTACAAAGGTATTGCAGACGTGGCAGTGAGGAGCAATACATAAAAGTATCAAACTCCAATTTTTAAATCACTAACAAGTTATGAAAAAACAGACTTTAAACAAAAAAACTTAAGTCAACATAAGTGACTTTTAAAATAGCTGTAAACCAGCATAGCATACCTACTTGAAGCTGAAATATTTTTAAGATTTATAAAATTGGTTCACAGATAATTCTGGGATAATGAAGTTTAATGAAATGGTGTTACATCTGTTAGTACTGGTATCTCTGAAAGGCCTTGATTAATTATAATACTGCAATAATTTTATGTGAAAATAGCTCTAAATTAAAAGACTGTTAGTTTAAACAAATTATTTCAAATAGTTTTCAAAAATTAAGGAGGGTAAAGAGTTGAAGTTCAAGCAGCTCATGAAGGAAGTGAATTTATGAGGACGACTCAGGGCCAGGAGCTGTGATAAGTACGTGACATGCGCATCACCTCATTTTATCCTAACAACTTCTGTGGCAGGGATGATGATCCAGATTTCAGAAATGATGAAATAAGCTCATATGGGAAAACAAACTTGTCCAGCACTCCAGTTCATGAGTTAGAACTAAAATTGACACGCCTGTAATCCCTGCACTTTGGGAGGCCGAGGTGGCAGATCTTGAGGTCAGAAGATCGAGACCATCCTGGCTAACATGGTGAAACCCCGTCTCTACTAAAAATACAAAAAATTAGCTGGGCGTGGTGGCAGGTGCCTGTAGTCCCAGCTACTTGGGAGGCTAAGGCAGGAGAATCGCCTGAACCCAGGAGGCAGAGGTTTCAATGAGCTGAGATTGCGCCACTGCACTCCAGTCTTTCTTTTCAAAAAGAAAAAAGAAAAGAACCAAAATTCGATCCATGTTTATCAGATCTCAGGTAAATTTACAAAAAAAAAAAAAAAAAAAGAACTAAAATTTGAAAATAAACCTGTCTGATTCTATTAATAACATGCATATTTTCTTTTCTCCCCCTTTAAAAATGTTCACGTGTATGAGGATATATACATGTATATATAAATTTACACATACACTTAATTTTTACACATATGAAACCACACATGTATATACACACACACACACACTCTTTAATGCCTTCTACTTTTTTTCCTTTTTTGGTCTAATTTCCCTTCCAAGGGCCTCTTTATACCAGCTCCCTTTTAACCTCATCCCATAGAGACAACCTTTAAAAAACTTTTTGTGGGTACATAGTAAGTAGGTGTATATTTGTATGGGGTACATGATATGTTTTGATATAAGTAATGCAACATGAAATAAACATATCATGAACAATGGGGTATCCATCCCCTCAAGCATTTACCCACTGAGTTGCACACAATCCAATTACATTCTTTAAGCTATTTTAAGATGTACAGTTATTACTGTCTACAGTCACCCTGTTGTGCTATCAAATAGGTCTTACTCATTCTATTTTTTGTACCCATTAGAAACCTTTTTTTAAAAAACAAATATATCTTCCATGCTCATAAATACTGACAATGTGAACAATAAATGCTAATGGCTATATAAAGGTTACTATGCTCCAAGCCATTAACAGCTTTATATGTATAGATACATATAGAGTATGTTCGAGGGAGGATAACGGGGATTTACTGTCACAACAATGGGATCATATTACACCATGTTCCTTCCACTTGCAATCCAATATCCTGTTTAACCAACAAAATTCAGTATGACCTTAGTTTATTTATCAGGGGAATCTCCTCTCTGCTAGACTTCCCCTTAACCTCCATAACCTGATGCTTTTCACCACTAGGTAGGCTAAAAAAATGGTTGCCTATACAGTTAACAAAGACACTCTATACTCAATCAAAAATAACTCTGTCTCGCTGTTTTATGTGCATGTATACTGGGAAGCAGATCAAAAAGAAACATGGGGGGAAGGCAGAATTTATTTTATAATTTAGGCTCACCGTTAAGTTGCCACTAGATTCACTTTGATAAATTTTACGTACAAAATGTATGATCTGGGTCTATTATTAAAGTGCATCAGATTTCTTTTCTTTTTTTTGAGATGGAGTCTCACTCTCTGATCCAGGCTGGAATGCAGGGGCACAATCTTGGCTCACGACAACCTCTGCCTCCCAGATTCAAGTGGTTCTCCTGCCTCAGCCTTCCGAGTAGCTTGGATTACAGGCACGAGCCACCGTGCCCAGCTAATTTTTGTATTTTTAGTAGAGAAGGGTTTCACTATGTTGGCCAGGCTGGTCTAGAACTCCTGACCTGATTCGCCCACCTTGGCCTCCCAAAGTGCTAGAATTACAGGCGTGAGCCACCGCGCCCAGCCAGTATACCAGATTTCTAAACATACCTATAGATTTAATGCCTCTTAAAGCTTTGTTCATTTCCCCATCAACAACAAGGTTTCAAAATGCTCATCAAAATTGGCAGCCAGAAGGTTATTTTAGATTAAGGCAGCCAAAAAAACTAAATGCCATGCCTTGGACTTCTCTTCACACTATGAATTCTGCTTTTCTCTCCAACCAACCTCTTCTCTACCCACCATCACTTGCAACAAAATTCTGAAACAAACAAAAAACCTGTTCTGCTTAACTTTCCTTCTTATTTCTCCCTAGGTTACCTCCTTCTATTTCTCACCCTCCAGGTAATCTCTGTTTATCACCTAGAGTGTGTTTTTCCTGTTTTCTATAAACATTAAACATTCCAAACAGTCAAGCTTTTGTTTGTATATAGGATATCAGTATAAAATAGAGGATGCCAAAGAAACTATCAGAATATAATGATACAATTTTAGAATCACTTATAAGCAATATAAAGATATTTTAAACTGCAGGAAATATTAAGATGAAAGAAGAAAAATAAAGAAGTGAATACAGAGATAAATTAAGTTACCACATAGAAACACATATATGAACACATAAAACAGGAGAAGACAGTCTAGTGTATAAAGGTAACTACCTCCATAATTAGTAAATGCAAAAGAAGATATTTCAACAGTCACAACAAAGAATGCCACATTACATTATTCATAATATGATATTTATGAATTCACATATTAAAATGTTACCATTATCTCATATATAAATATGTTGTATATTGACATATAACCAGATGATGTCTAAATGATAGATTTTGAGTAACAGAAACATTGAGGCCACCAAGATGGCAGAATAGAAGGTAACCTACTTACATTCTCTCACAATAAGGTGGTTGATCTGTCCCCCTGAACTGACTTCCAGACTGAAGCCCAGAAACAGCCCAGTCCCCACAAGGGGCTTGGCTACTTCCCTGTTTGCCCATGATCCTGCCACCAAAACCATTTGCCATGGGGTCCAGAAGGAACTGCTCACACTAGTGTTTTGGCAGAAAGGCTAGTCTGCCTGCGGGCACTGGTCTCAGCAGTGGGCTGGAAAGTAGCCTTGTGGTGCTGTCCTCGCCTTCCTTAGCTGAGGTCCCAGCTCAGAGTGCTTGCATAAGAATTCAAAATAGCTGTTTAAGGAAGCTCAACAAACTTTAAGAAAACACACACAATCTATTCAAAAATTTATCAGAGAAATTTTTAAAAGACTGAAATACTAATGAAAAAAATCAAATAGAAACGTTGGAGCTGAAAATAAATAAAATGAAAAATGCAATAGAGAACATCAATAGCAGTATTGATCAAACAGAAGAAAGAATCAGTGAATTCGTTGATAGACTATTTGAAAATACATAGCCAGAAGAGAAGAAAGAAGTGAAATGAACGAAAAGGAATGAACAAGACCTATAGGATCTATAAAACAACCTCAAAAGAGCAAATATTGGGGTTATTGGAGTTAAAGAGAGAACTGAGAAAGACAAAGGAGTAGAAAGTTTACTCAAATAAGTAATAACAGAAAAGTTTCCAAAGTAGAATATACAGGTACAGGAAGGTCAAGGGTCACCAATCCGAGTTAACTCAAACAAGAACACTCTAATTTACAAACTCATAAAGGTCAAAGACAAAGAGAGAATTTAGAAAACAGCAAGAGAATAGAAGCAAATAACGTATAAGACAGATCCAATACTCTTGGTAGCAGATTTCTCAACAGAAACCTTACAGGCCAAGAGGGAGTGGGACAATATGTTCAGAATGTTGAAGGAAAAAAACTGCCACCTAAAAATACTGTATGTGGCAAAGTTATTCCTCAAAAATGAAAAAGGGAAATAAAAGATTTTCCAAGACAAACGAAAGCTAAGGGACTGTATTGCTATCAGACCTATCCTGTAAGAAATGTGTGATTTCTTAGACACTAAAGGGAGTTCTCCAAACTGAAAGAAAATTATGCTAATGTGGTTGTTGTACTAATATTGTAATCGTGGTGTTTAAACCACGTATATCTTTAGTAAGAAGACTAAAAGAAAAAATTATCAAAAAAAGGACAATTTGTTAAGAGACAACATAAATAACATAAAATGATGACATCAAAAATGCTAAAATAGGGGGAGAAGAGAGTTAATGTGTATAGGTTTTCTTTTTATGGTTTGTTGGTTTTGCTGTTTTGCAATCAAAGTTAAGTTGGTATCAAATTCTTGTTGTAACTAGATTTTTTTTTTTTGTAAGCCTCGTGGTAATCACAGTGCAAAGCCTACAATCGATACACTAAAATCAAAACTAATGAATTGAAACTACTATAAGAGAAAACCACTTAACCATAAAAGACAGAAAAAAGAGAGGAGTTACACAGCAACTAATAAATAAGTAACAAAATGGCAGTAGTAAGACCTTACCAATCAATAATAACACTGAATGTAAGTGGTCTGAATTCTCCAATTAAAAGACACAGAGTGAGTTGGGCACAGTGGTATGCACCTATAGTCCTGGCTGACTGGAAGGCTGAGATGAGAGAATAGCTTAGGCCCAGGAACAATAATAATTAAAAAAAGACACAGAGGGACTGAATGGATTAAAAAACAACATACGAATGTATACTGCATACAAGAAACTCACTTCACCTATAAAGCCAAACATAGACTGAAAGTGAAGGAATGGAAAAAGATATTCCATAAAAATTAAAACCAAAAAAGAGCAGGAGAAGCTGCACATATATCAGATAGAATACATTTTAAGTTGAAAACTATAAAAAGAGACGAAGAGGAGGCTGAGGCAAGATAATAACTTGAACCTGGGAGGTAGATGTTGCAGTGAGCCGAGATCATGACACTACACTCCCACCTGGGTGACAGTGAGACTCTGTCTCAAAAAAAAAAAAAAAAAAAAAAAAAGAGAGACAAAGATGGTAATTATACAGTGATAAAAGAGTCAAGAGTCAAATCAGCCAGATCTAACAATAGTAAGTAAATATGCACCCAACAATGGAGCACTCAAATATATAAAGCAAATATTAATAGATCTAAAGGGAGAGACAGACTTCAATACAGTAATAACAGAGGTCTTTGACCTCACTTTCAGGAATGGACAGATCTTCCAGGTAGAACATCAACAAAGAAAGATCAGAGTTAAACTACATACTAGACCATATGGACCTAATAGACATTTATAGAACATTTCATTTGCTGCTGCAGAATACACATTCTTTTCATCAGCACATAAAACATTCTCCAGGACAGACCATATGTTAGCCACAAAACAATTCTCAACAAATTTTAAAAAGTCAAAATCATATGAAGTATTTATCTGACAACAGAATAAAACTAGAAATCAGTAACAAGAGGGACTTTGGAAACTGCACAAATACAGATATTAAACGACATGCTCCTGAACAGTCAATGAGGCAAGGAAGCAACTAAAAATAAAATTAAAAAATTTCTTGAAAAAAATAAAAATGGGATGCAGCAAAAGGAGTGCTAAGAGGGAAGTCGGTCAGGTGTGGTGGCTCACGCCTGTAATCCCAGCACTTTGGGAGCCTGAGGCAGGCAGATCACGAGGTCAAGAGATTGAGACCATCCTGGCCAACACTGTGAAACCCTATCTCTACTAAAAATACAAAAATTAGCTAGGCGTGGTGGCGCATGCCTGTAGTCCCAGCTACTCAGGAGGCTGAGGCAGGAGAATTGCTTGAACCCAGGAGGCGGAAGTTGCAGTGAGCCGAGATCACATCACTGCACTCCAGCCTGGTGACAGAGCGAGCCTGGTGACAGAGTCTCAAAAAAAAAAAAAAAAAAAAAAAACAGGGAAGTCTATAGACAATAAACACCTCAACAAAAGACTCCAAATAACCAATCTAACAAGGCACCTCAAGAAACTAGAAAAGAACCGACCTAAAAATTAGTAAAAGAAGTAAAAAGGTCAAGCAGAAATAAATGAAATTGAGACTAAAAAAATTACAAAAGATCAAAAAAAAGTTTTTTATTAAAAAAGATAAGCAAAATCAACAAACCTTTAGTTAGACTAAGAAAAAAAGAGAAAAGACTCAAATAAATAAAATCAGAGACAAAAAAGAAAACATTACAATTGATAACACAGAAACATATCATTAGAAACAGAGATCATTAGAGACTATTACGAACAGCTTGACGCCAACCCACCGTAGAGAAACAGAAAACCTCAACAAACCAGTAATAAGTAATGAGATGGAAGCAGTTATAAAAATCTCCCATCACAGAAAAGCCCAGATCTAATGAATTTCCTGCTGAATTCTTTCAAACATTCAAAGAAGAACTAATATCAATTATACTCAAACTATTTCACAACACTGAAGAGGAGGGAATACTTCCAAACTCATTCTATGAGGCCAGCATTACCCAGATACCAAAACCAGACACATACAAAATAAACACAACATATTAAACCGTCAACAGAGGTAGGATGCCCAAATCCTGGCCAAAATATAACATGTGAATGGGGGTGTGTGAAAGAGTATGCAGTTGGCCCTCTGTATCCATGCATTCCACATCTGTGGATTTAATCAACTGTGAGTCAAAAATATTCCGGAAAAAAAAAGATGGACAGTTCCATCTATACTGAACACGTACAGACTTTTTCTTGCCATTATTCCCTCAATACAGTTTAGCAATAATTTACACAGCATTTACATTGCATAAGGTATTAAAAGTTATCTAGATATGATTTCAGGTATACAGGAGATGTGCATAGGTTACATGCAATTACCACTTTTTTGTTTTTTTAGAGACAGGGTCTCACTCTGTCACCTAGGCTGGAGTGCAGAGGTGCAATCAGCGCATCCTTGACCTCCCTGATTCAAGGGATCCTCATGCCTCAGCCTCTTGAGTAGCTGGGAATACAGGGACATGCCACCATGCCTGGCTAATTTTTTATTACACCATTTTATATCAGGACCTTCTGTATCCATGGATTTTGGTATTGGAGGGGGAGGTTCCTGGAACCAATCTTTCATGGGTGCTGAGGGACAACTGTGTATGCAGGCATGTGTAGGGGATAGGTAAGAACAAAGAAGAACAAGGAAGATGGGGTAACTTTCCTTGATTTTTTCAGAAAGGGCAAAAATCTAGTGTTGTATTTTCTCCTTGGATGATTCTTTTGTTTAATATTTGTTATAATTGAGATTACATTATAACATATATTCAAAGTTTGAAAATGTTTGATAACAATTCCACATTGCTTTAAGGGAAGTTTATTTTGTTTTTAAGATCTTTTCCATCATAACATGACAGTTTTTTACTGATGATCCAATTCTATTGTAAATGCATGCATATAGATGTGTGCATACAGATTCTAAACTTATTTTAGGCCAACTATAGAATATGCTTGTTAACATTTATAGAAAATTGGCCAGGCACGGTGGTTCTTGTCTGTAATCCAAAAGCTTTGAGTGGTTAAGCAGGGAGGATTGCTTCAGCCAGGAGTTTCAGACAGCCTGGGCAACATAGCGAGACCCCCATCTCTACAAAAGTAAAAAAAAAAAAATTGCCCAGCATAACGGCATGCGCCTGTAGCCGCAGCTACTCAGAAAGCTGAGATGGGAGGATGGCTTGAGCCCAGGAGGTTGGGGCCGCAGTGAGCTACGATCACACCACTGTACTCCAGCCTGGGTGACAGAGCAAGATTCTTTCTCTCTCAAAGTAAAAGAAAAAGAAAAAAAATTTACAGGGTATAAGAAAAATAAAATAATATTACTCTATTAAATATAGTGATTAAACATTTCTTTGATCATTTTTAGAAAGTTTTCATGGACATTCTATGATAACCTAAAAGACAATAGTTAAAAAAAAAAAAAGAAGAAGACTGACACTTCTGGGTGACATTCACAAGGAAGAACAGCATCCAGCAACCAAAAAAACCTTACCAACAACAGCTGAGGGCTAAGTCCAGCCGACTCCAAAGTGTGACACATATCCTCAGTGGAGCTTTCTCCATGCAAACACTTCCAAAAAAAGAAACTACCTGGTAGAACAAAAACAAAGCACATTAATCAATGACTACTTACCATTTGGACTAACAATCTTATTGAATCACAATCTGGAATTCCAGAGAAATAAAACATTATGAAGTTGAAGAGAAATTAATGGTTCAATTTGCTTAATTTATTAAAGCAGAAAGCAAATCATGATCTAATATTGTCTCTTTACTATACTTATTAAAACAACCTGTCGACCAGAGTGTCTTTTGTTGGCCAAAAAAACACAGTACATTAAATCCTTTATTTAAATTTCAAAACAAACAGAATCTCCTGAGATGCTATATGTTCCTACCATGTTTTCTTCTAAAAGAAGAGGGATACAAAGACCAGTGTATTATTTTACCTACCTAAAGCCACATATTCCTCTTCACTTATCTTCTTTACATTGAGCACATCCTTTTCATATTCTAAATATTCCAAGAATGTTTTTACAGGCAACACACCATCTTTATCATCAGAAAATCGAACATTTGTCCTGGTGTTCTCTTGCTTATATTTCTCTAGTAATGCCTGGAGCTTAAGCAGTTCTTTTTCATCAAGCCTTAGTAACACAGCCAAGTCCTTTAAAATAGAAAACAAAAACAACATTCCACATCTATCAACCACATTATCTGAACTGAAATTCAAGACTGTAAGCAAAAGTTGACTTTTTAATTAATATAATAGCTATCATGTATTCTGCTTAAAACTTTACTTACAAATCACATTTCATGAGTAGGAGTTTATTTAAATAAACTATAATCTTGAGCACTACATACTACTAAAAGTACCATTTTAGCATATTTCTTGAGGGTACTTTATTATCTTCTAGAATGTTAGCATTTTTTTTTTTTTTTGAGACAGGGTCTCACTTTGTTACGTAGGTTAGAGTACCTTGGCACGATCATGGTTCACAGCAGCCTTGACTTCTTGGGTTCAAGCAATCCTCCTGCCTCAGCCACCTGAGTAGCTGGGACCACAAGTGTGCACCACCACATCCAGCTAATTTAAAAAGGTTTTTTTGTAGACACAGTTTTTTATGTTGCCCAGGCTGGTCTTGAACTCCTAGGCTCAAGTAATCCTCGCACCTCAGCTTCCCAAAGTGTTGGGATTACAGGTGCAAGCCACTATACCCTGGCAAATGCTAGAATTTAATAAACATGTTTTACTGTATAATCAGAAAAAAATTTAAAAGAGTGTCAAATGCAACTCTTACCATTCTGAGGAAACTAAATATTTGAATTTAAATGCTTAATTATTAAGCAGCATAAACACTATAAAATAAAACATAGAAAAACAATTCTCATTGTATCCACATATAAGTCCTGTATGTGGCTCTCAGGGATACAACCTGTTAGGCTTTCAAACTATTTTTATATACTATATGTACAAAAACATATTGTGGCTGGGCATAGTGGTTTATGCCTATAATCTCAGCACTTGTATAAATAATATAAATTTAGCAGCAAGGCACAGAGAGCTAGCAGGGGGCTTGGTAAACAAAATATAACTTTAAAGCTTTAAAAAAATTCTTAATTTTCACTTTGTTACTACCAATTTTAAAAAGTAAAACTAACCAGATAGATTATTTTATACAATATAAAATGTGGGATTACTCACATTATCAGAGAATGGTGTGTCTAAATGAAAATCAAGGGAATTTAGTTGACTGACCGACTCATAGAGTTGCAGCAATTTTAGTTTATTGGCACAAAACTGTAGCAATCCTTCATCAACAGACTCAAGTTCTAAAAGGCAGAAGGAAAAGTATATATAAGAGATATATTTAACAGACTCATAAACAGGCTTTTCTTTCATTAAATCTCTCAATATTACATAATTCCCTGATGCTCTGATGTATTAAATATTGAGATGCTTAAGCTATATCAGATTTTGAAAGCAAAAATAATTTTTCTGTCATGACAAAATGTCTAATTTTTAAATAAAATAAGATGATCTAAAAGTAGGGTGATAAAAAAGAAAATGAAATATTTTCATCTAATACTCAAAGTTTAAAGAAATTATCTGGAAATACCTTTGAAAATATTTTCCCTGACTACATAATTCATATACTGTATGAATATTTATATCTAACATAAAACAAATATTTATTCTTTAAAAAGTGAGACACTGATAATCCCCCCAAAATCTTATTTGAAATACAGTGTCGTGGAATATTGTTCAAGTTCTTATAGCCTTAATAAAACTGACCATACAAAATAATTAGATTTTAGGAATCTTATTTTTATGTAGAACTTGAAACTGATGATTTTATAGAACTCCAACAATGGTATTTGGTTTACTACCAGGTCAGTGAAAGATAACTTTTCATTTAATAAATCTTGGGATTTTGTTAATGTCTTGAGGGGTGGGAGGGCTTTATAACTATACCATGCTTTTTAAAAGAAGTATTTATTTCTGACAAGTGGTGTACACTAAAGGAGTTCACTATTTGCCAATGTCAGTTTCAAGTATCTGTTTAAAAAAAAAGGTTGAAAAAGAGTCTCAAAATTAGCATGTTTGAAGCCCTGAAAGAACAACTTATAATTTGTTTATTAAGCCACTTTAAGCTGGCTTACACATAATTAAAACACAAAGTTGGTTTTACATAATTAATATGACAAACAAAAGTCACAACTAGATGACACCAGTCCACTGCACACTACAATTTAACTGATGTTAGGAATTCAGAATAAAGTGAATTTTTACTAGTTCAGTTGGATGGAATATGGTGTTACAACCCCCCAGTTTCAAGTGTAATCCTTTTTCAGACAAATACATTTTGACGGGTTGACTGATTTTAAAGAACAATGTGATAGTACAGACAAATTTTGAACATCAAAAAATGACTAGAAAAAATAATCTGATTGTCGTCTGTGATTTTGGAAGTCCTTAACTCTGTTCGTGAGGGAAACTGATGGGAAACTGATACACTAATAAAACATTAATACAAAGTACAAATATGTTTTATTATTATCTTGGTCAAAATGACATTATGTGCCCCCCTACAGAAATTTGTCTCCTCTTGTGAAGCTAAAGAAAAGAAAATGGCAGCGAGAGAGCTTGGTTGTTTTCCCATACCACCAGATAACTTCTTCATTCCAATGCTTTCTTTAATGTTCTACAGCTATATCAGAATAACCACTTATCATTCTATCCTGACCTCTTTCCTCACAATTAAAAACAACTTCCAAATAACAAACAGTCAATACATTCAAAGACAGCTTAGATGAAGATCAACTACATATATTAAATAGGGAATAAATAAGATTCGTAATTTCATATATATATATATATATATATATATATATATATATATATTATTTCCACATTAAAGTAACATGATGGTATCACAAAGTCAATAGCTTTCTATAACCAGTTACAAAATTTGAGTTAAGAACGTAACCTTCAATCAGTACAAACCCTATTACCTTGATTTTTTAAAGTGTCCATTAAAGTCTGAGTGATGTTTCTAAGGCAAGAAAATGGTAAACGTTCACTTGCCAAAATGCTTTCCAAAGCCTAGAAGAAAGATATTGAACAGTTCTAGTAATCATATGGCAATGATTTTGTTTTTTAAATCTTATATTTATGCCTAAACTTTTACTACCCCAAATTTCAAAGAGAAGCTCTATATTTAAGATGTTTTAGTGTACATATCTTAAATCTCAAGTTGCACTGTTAAGTAATATACGATCAACTTTATGTCATGCCAAATATGATATAAATGACAAAAATCCAGGCTGAGAATAAAACAACTAGAAGGCAACTGCTACTTAACAGAATAGCCCAATCAAAACAGAAACAAAGATAAAGCTATTTACCAATAAGAAGTGTTTGAATATGCCTAAACTATCTAGGAATAAATGAAAAGCAGAGATTATTGTCATGTCAATAACAAAAGCTGCTAATAATTTAGTTATAGCTTAATAATTGCATTTGTGCATGGCAGGCAGAATCTATAGGCCCTGCTAGATAGATATAGTACCCACCCTTCCCTACCTCCCTCTCCCTACCCCCATAGATATTTAAGATTCTTCATAACCAATCCCAAAATATCTCTTCATGCCTAAAGTAGCAACTATCAGAAACATCAATGAGTCAGACATAGCAGTTAAAGGTCATATTTATCCTTTCATATTAGCACATTAAATTGGGTTTTAATTAATGAGATTAAATAGTTTAAAAAGTAGGCTGAGAATGCAGGGTAAGACAAATATCCAATCAACACAAAAACTTCTGTGTGTTTGTGGAGGAGAAATGGGCTTAGAGGGTGGCTCAAGATGTTGCTCAGGCCTATAATGAAGCAACTACCAGGAAGCAATAAAGAAAGTGACTATAAGAGGCAAGAACCCAGGACAAGCATGACCTGCTCCTGTTCTGCCTATGATTACACAGGCTAGCAGCTAGCTTACTTTCTTCCCCATTATTCAGTCTCCCAAAGCCTAAACTGGTTTCTTCCCTCCCTTTAGTCAGTCCTCTAAGACATAACTATTATTATTGGGTTTTCTAGCATTTTTTATAAAATTCACAGCTTCATACATGATTCAGAAGTATCATTAAAAAAAAGAAAATCAAGAAGACATTTTGCATTATGCTGGTTTCCCAATTTTGTTGTTCTATGATTTAAGATAAGAAGAAAGATGGCATCAAAATGAGAAGAACTGTGTGGGTTATGACCCTTTCTACTACAGATTTCTCAAACCGCCTCTCTAGATGCCCACTTTGTCATCATCATGTCATCTCTAATAACGGAGACTTTGCCCTAAGGAAAATGAGAGCCAATTAGCATCGTCAGTAGAATGGAAAACACAATTAAAAGTCACAAAGGCTTTTCTGTTCTACAATAACACAATAAAAAGTGTTTTAAAAGTGGATTGCAACAGAATCACTCTGCACTAAATTCTCCCACATATCACTATTCACTAAATTCTCCCATGTATGTAGCTATAAAATAGTAAGAAATATACACATTGGTCTATGGCCCCAGTACCTGACACAGAGTTCCTATAATTTCCTGAACAATGGGGGTGCTAGGAGTTTCTTTTGTTCCAATGTTTGGTCTCTGCCCTAGTTCATCAGTCAGAGCTCTTAATCCCTTTGTAGACAGAGGTGCTAGGAGAACATTTTGTTCTAACATTCGGTCTTTGACCCCCAGTTTCCGATAAGGAGCTTCTAAGACCTCTGTAATTTCCTGGGTGATAGGAGCATCTTTTTTTCTAACGAGGCCACTCATGGCAGGCTCCTGGAAAGCTTCATAATAAGGGGTTGGTTACCAGTGGAACCAACCATGTATTTGAGGATTGGAACTTTTAGCCCAACTCCTGACTCCTGACTTCTGGGGAGCCAAGACTGAGTTGATCACCATTGGCCAATGATGTAATCAATCATGCTTATATAATGAAGCTTCCAACAACACCCAAGAGGACAAGAGTTGGAAGAGCTTCTGGATAGCTGAACATGTAAAGGTTCCTGAATGGTGGCTTGCCAGGAGAGGGAATGGAAGCTCTGCAACCCTTCCCATATGATTTACTCTATGCATCTCTTCCACCTGGCTGTTCATCTCTACCCTCTGTGATACCCTTTATAAATAAATGGGTAAACGTTCAAGTAAAATGTTTCCCTAAGTTCTGTGAGCTGGTCTAGCAAATTCATCACCCGTATACAGGGGGTCATAGTAACCCTAATTTATAGCCAGTCAGTCAGAAATATAGCTGACGACCAACTACTTGTGACTGGTATCTGAAGCAGGTAGAAGTCTTGCAGGACTGAGCTCTTAACCTGTGGTGATGATCTCATGCTATCTCCAGGTAGATGGTGTCAGAATTGAAGTGAATTAGAGAATAACCAGCTAGTGTTAGCTGGAGAATCTGCCAAAGAAATTCATTGGTGTGTGGGGAAAAAAAAAAAACCCTACATCTAGTGGCAGAAGTGTTGAGTGACTGTGTAAGAGAAAAGAAAAAACCTGTGATACAGTTTTTTTTTACATTTTCACAGTAGCATTATTTTAGATGCTGTGAATTATAAAAATCAAGTATTTGGTAAGGTTCCTACTTGAAGGAGCTTATAAGACCTAAAGAAAAAAAAGTTGGGGGAGCTATGATTAACATACACGAAATAATCAGAAAATAAGTAGTCATTAACCATTCAGTTTTGATTGAAAGTAGAGTAGGAGTTCAGAGTTATCCATGGGGATCGAAGCATTATGTAAGAATTTATGGAGTTAGGACTTGAATAGCATTATGAGGGGTTTGGATAGGAAGAGTGGGAGTAAAAGAAATCACCAATGGTGACCATACTATAACCACAAGCCTGGCAAAAAGTAAAGGTCTGGCAATACCATGGAATGCTGAGGCTGTGGAGTAACAGGGACTCATACAGAACAAGTGGGAATATAAATTAGTACAACTATTTTGAGAAACAATTTGCCATCAACTAGTACAGCTGAAGAAGTTCACACCCTAGCAATTCCACTCTTAGGTATAAATGCCAGAAAAACTCTTGCATATGTGAATGAGGAAATATGTACATGGATAAGCACAGCATCATTGTTTGTAATGTCAAAAATCTGGAAACAACCTAACCATTCACTGACAGGAGTGTAAATAAATTCTAGTCAGTGAGCGGAATTTGTATGGCATAGTAAATGAATCAATTATAACTATAGCTACATACACCAATATGAATGACACAGAAACACAATCCTGAAGGAAAAACTAAAGTCACCAAAGACATAGGGCATGACTCCATTTATGTAAAGTTTGAAAAGGCAGGAAATGCATCAACAGGTTTCAAAGGAGTCACACAGGAATGATGTAGCTATAAAGCAAAGAAAAAGAAAGAACCACAAAATTCTAAATTATGGTTACCTTAAGGATGAGAGGAGGGAATGGGACTGAGGCGGGACACTCAGGGCTCCTTAGAGTTCCTGGTAAGATTGTATTTCCTAAGGTAGGTGGTCATACACACATATTTACTATTACATATATATTATATACATAATATATATAATGTAGGGATGTTCACATGTGTGTATATAAAACACACTCAGATGTATGGTAATACTAATTTTTTTTTTTTTTTTTTGAGACGGAGTCTTGCCCTGTTGCCCAGGCTGGAGTACAATAGTGTGATCTCAGCTCACTGCAATCTCCACCTTCCGGATTCAAACGATTCTCCTGCCTCAGCCTCCTGAGTAGCTGGGATTACAGGCACTCACCAACACACCCAGCTAATTTTTTTGTATTTTTATTAGAGATGGGGTTTCACCATGTTGACCAGCTGGTCTCGAACTACTGACCTCGTGATCCACCCGCCTCAGCCTCCCGAAGTGCTGGGATTACAGGCATGAATATTATTATTATTATTTTTTTTTTTTTAAAGAGACAACAGGAACTTCCACATGAAAATACAGAAAGGGATAAACAATAAAAACGTGAAAAGAAGACTTCAGCCTGTCATGTTTGGGGGAAATAGGAAAACAAAGATTTTCTTAAGAAGGATGTATTATAGCTACTAGCAGGAAACTTTGTGTACTATATATACTTACTTGTTTTTTGGTTGCAGGGTATTTAATATCAAGAATTAATTCCTTTATTTCTGTTTCAACCAAATCTATGAAGAAAAAATTAAAGTAAAATTTTAATTTTTATAACAGTGAAACATTATTCTGAAAGAAAATGAACGTATCTGTACTATCAGTTGAGTCTAAAAGATTTTTGGGTTCTCTCACATTAATGCTTTCTTGTTATGAATTATAACACCCTCTAGATGGCACACTTCAGCCTTACAGAGCAATTCCAGTAAGCTCATCCATGCATCATTTTGATTGCTCCATTCAGAATATTTTATTGATTTAAAAGATGATAGAACAATATGCTTTATTATTTGTATGAGAGAATACCTACCAAGATTGGGAGATTTTGTTTTCAGTAAGGCTGCTAGTTTCTTCACCAGGTGCATATCCTTGGCTCGTTCACTCTTCTTATCACTAAACCAATAAATATAACAAAATTATTACAGAATGTGAAATTATTTTCATTCTAATTCTGACACACTCCAACTTTTTTTTCCTTTAAATTTTTTCTATTTAAGGATATCAGTCTAAAGACAAAGGAAACAACAAAACAGCAACAACAAAAGAGAGTACAACAAACCTAGGAACTAGGAAAAGTTAGCAGAGGAGCGTCAGTCAGCAACACCGGATACACCTTACCTTAGTGCTAAATGGAAGGGAACGTTCACTGTTTTCACACTTCCAGACACTGGATCAACAAGACAGATCTGATAAGTCTGTGGCTGCCAACTCTGACTGGTAACATTATTTAAGCCCATTATTTTATAGCCAGGATACAGCAGCCTAAAGAAATCACATCCCAATATGGTAAAAACATTAGAACAAGGAGAAATGCCAAAAGGTGCTTTTATTATAGCTAGGAAACCCAACATTATTATCAATTTAGGAGCATTAATAAGGCAACTAAATACTGATAGCAAATACATAAGTAAAGCTAGCAGAGTTCTGCCTTGTTGAAAGATTCTAAAAAATTAAATGAACACAATCAGGCCCACGTTTCAATGGCAAACAAAGCATTCACCTCACTTATGACTAGGGCAAGCGGAAGGAACCTTTCCTTTTGAGTCTTCACAGCATAAGTAAGGGACAAACATCAGCAACAAGCTAACTTTAATTGAGCAGTGTATCATGGCATTTTCAATTTTTTTTGTTATTAAATACTTAAGCATATATCAGACACTCACAGGAAAAACCACAATAAAGAATACTGTAATTCTCAAACTTGTAATCTAATAAGCAGCTTTAGTAAAAGCTTTATTTTAATAAAAGCATTCTTATATTTCATTTTGTAACCAGCACAAAGCCAGCATTTGCAGCTTACCTGCAGTGCTTCCCCACATTGAAAGCTCCTACTCTAGGTCCCTGCTGTGTGCTCCACACTTCTAAAATTCCCCTTCTTGGTGCATAGATCACAAGGAATTGAGCTACTCGACTTGGACCCTGAGAATTTCCAAAGGGGGAAAAATCCGCCTTTTCTGGTACTCTTTCATGAAGGTCCTCTACAATTTGAATCCATCCAATTTGTGCATCGCGGTACCCTTAGAGATAGAGGGAAAGGGAAGTTAATTACTCAGTCTAGGTTCCATAGTAGCCACCTGAAGTACTCTGGAATACTGGGGGTGGGGGGGGGATAAGAAAAGCTATGAAAGTATATTTTTATTATGGAATAACTTAAATAAAAAATGATAATAAATAATAACCAGTTTATCACCAAGCCTTATCAAATCTTAGTATTTTGCTATATTTACTTCTGATCACTTTTTCTCTTTGAAAAGAAAATATTGGCTGAGCACAGTGTCTCACGCCTGTAATTCCAGCACTGGAAAGCTGAGGCGGGTGGATAACCCGAGGTCAGGAGTTCGAGACCAGCATTACCAACATGGTGAAACCCTGTCTCTACTAAGTACAAAAAATTAGCTGGGCGTGGTGGCACATGCCTGTAATCCCAGCTACTTGGGAGGCTGAGGCAGGAGAATCGCTTGAACCTGGGAGATGGAGGTTGCAGTGAGCCGAGATCGTGCCACTGAACTCTAGCCTGGACAACAAGAGTGAAACTCCCTCAAAAAATAAGAAAAAAGATTATAGATATAATTGAAGCCACCTGATTACCCCTCCTGCTGTCATTCCCTTCCCTTCCCATCCAAGCCTTTTGGTGACATGCAGATAGAAAATATGGGTTACAGGGTGATGGGAGGAAGCTCTTGCATGGGAGAAGTAGCTGATGCTATTTTCCATTTTAGGGTGGTCCCCCACATAGGCAACTGATCCTTCTTTCCAAGGACACAATGGAAAGGAAAACTGACTGTACCAGCTGCAGAAAGGCAGGCAATGATGCAAGGAATAAGACTGCAATAGTGGATTTGGAGCAGTCAGTACAGCTTTGTCTTCTGTATTTTAGAAAAGTCTTGCTGAGAACATACCTTTGATATTGTTTCAGGAGACAAACACCAAGGAGAAATGATATATCTTCAGTACTAAAACTATTTCTACAGATAGTTAAACATGTAGTAGGTAAAGACTGTCTCTGTCTGTCACTGCAGGAATTCTTTGGCAAGAAGGTGATAGTGGCTTCAGTCTGGTCCAGAGTAATTTAATGACCTCAATCCATTATTCCTCACATTTTTAAAGGACAGACCTGATGGCGCCATAAATTGTGGTCTATGCTGACATGTTACTATTCCAGATGATTCTAAATAATGTAATCATGCCTTCTTCGTTAGTCAGGGAGATATTATTCACAATGTGCCTAGTTAAAAGATATTTTCAAGTCTCCCTCATAGTTAGATGAGGCCATGTCACTAAGTTCTGGCTAATGTAGATAATGGTTGAAGGGACTTTGGGGGAATATCTTCAAAGTAGATTGACTCAGTTGCCAGGAGAAGCCTTCTTCCTTTCTGTTTCCTTCCCGGAATGCAGGTAAGAGGGCTGTCTATGAGAACCTTGAGTGGGGAAGCTACAAGGAGGAAGACTGGGTTCCTGAAGATACTGTGGTCTGTTACTCGGGTCTGTTACTAATAGCTGAATGAAACTCTTAAGTGACATACTTATTGACACATCAGGTGGATTGACCCAAGCATATGGATATAAAAGTCAAGTCAGTGAAGATGGGTTTTGCTATCTTAAATCTGAAAGACTTGGCATTACAGATTTGGGGAGAACATTTGGCTTAAGAATGGCTTTGTGAAGGGGAATAGATGTAGCAGGGGCAAGAAACTGAACTCAGAAATTTACAATAACAGTGAGAATTGAAAGAAAATATATAAGATAAAGGTTAAACATGATCAAACCTAAAAGATGTATCAGCAAACTACTGGATCAAGTGGTTGCTGATCTGAGTTCATGTCAAAAAAAGAAAATATAAACATAAACAATTAAACAGAGTTATCAACCAGAAGCTGAAGCATGATAACATTGCTCAACTATTGGGGTAAAAAGTGAATTAACTGTTTTTCTGGATTTTTGTAAGAAGTACCTTTCCACATGCGTATTGCAATTCCTCTAGCTACATCCAATAAAATAACTCTGCCGAAATCATCTGTTACTGCTGCCAGTGTGTTACATGGAGACAGACATATGCTTTCACCATGGCGTCTAGAATCTGGAAGTCCAAATCTGATATTTAAAAGAAAATAAAAAGCTCAAATCATATTCCAATTCAGAAACATACAACAGAAAAATGAAATGCATAAATGAAATAAGCTGAATCTGTTTTTATATAAAGAAATATGAATTTTGCCTGGATTAATAGTTAATTTATTATTCACAACTGACATTTGTAATATAAAATATATAAAAGAAATAAAATAAAACCACAGTCTTATGTAGGTTTTCAATAGACACTCACAATCCTATTCCTCCAGAGAATATAAAGTATAACTATATTTGATTAAAAGGCATGTCACAGAAAACAAAGTCCTCACCGTCAACTAAATTTTAGAATTTGCTCCCACACAGGCATCTTTTGTCTATTTTAAATTCTTCTTCTTAATCTTTCTCTTTTTTGGAAGATATCACATCCTGCTGATACCAATCTGCCCGAAGCAAAAACCTTCCTTTTTCTAAATAGTTATCTCTAAACTGCTGTTGGTCTATAATCAACCTCATTAGAATTGTGAGTAAAATAAAAGTAAAGAGGTACTAAAAGAGAGCTAGGAAAGCTCACTTAGAGAAAAGTCCCTGAAACAAAGGTGCTCAGCCTTTGTTACATCTATTTGAGATGCACAGGGCCATTTGGCTAATTTCTTGACTCTTGATATTAGGAAATGTGGTATGTTACAATGTATTTTTTTAAAAAGAAGAAAAAAAATTAGAAGATATACTTTGATAAATTTTAATCATTAGTTGGCTCTCTTTAGGTGAAGAACATCCATAAAGAGGAGGTGTTCTATTTCCCTTCATGGTGGTACTTTATATTAGGTAATAAAAAATGATTTTTAAATAACACCAAACATTAGAAAAAATGCTTCTGTCTAAAAAATAATAATGAAAAAAAAAAAATCATGCTCCCTCCACCAAAAAAAACTCACAAATATACTAAAACATTCTAAAGCACTACTGAAGTAAACAAAGAAGCACATGCCAGGAGTCTGTCTAAAGAGTGCCTGAATACAGGACTCCTGCTTTTACTTTTTTTTTTTTTTTTTGAGATGGAGTTTTTCACTCTTGTCCCCCAGGCTGGAGTGCAATGGTGTAATCTCAGCTCACTGCAACCTGCCTCCCGGGTTTGAGCGATTCTCCTGCCTCGGCCTCCTGGGTAGCTGGGATTACAGGCACGTGCCATCATGCCTAACTAATTTTTGTATTTTTAGTAGAGACAAGGTTTCACCATGTTGAGCAGGCTGGTGTCAAACTCCTGACCTCAAGAGATCTGCCCACCTAGGCCTCCCAAAGTGCTAGGATTACAGACGTGAGCCACTGTAATCCACTAGGATTACATTTGTTAAAAGAAATCACTAAGTACTTTTAAAGTTTACACAACTTAGTAACAAACTATCTAAACTTTAAAAGAAATGCAACAGTTATCACTAAACTAATTATCCTACATTAGACCAAGCTAAGTTTATTTGTTAAAAAGCACACTCAAGAAATACATCTTGAATACCTAGTATATAACAAGGATACAGCTGTGAATCAAACAGGTAAGGATCACTCTTCACATGGAGTTTTACATTCTAGTGGGGGAAAAAATTCCACTGCAATGGCTTTCAGAAGTTCCAAAGACTTACGAGATCAGCAAATCAACCAAGCACACGGAAAAACCACACATTTAACAGTACCTTTCTAAAAGGACTAAAATTTGGGAAGCATGACAGACTTGCCTTACAGCTAATGGGGTAGCTGGCTCAACCTTCGGCTTTTGCTTTTGGACAGCTTCTTCTTCGTGCTTACTCTTCCAGCCAAGCCAACCACTGTAAAGAAAGAAAACTTAGAATAAAACTGAGCTTCCAGGGTTTTAAAGTGCAGACTATCAAAATACAAGTTAAAAGCAAGCTAGATACAAATGAGATATTTTTTATTTAATTGTTAAGTAATTACCTTGCAGCATTAAATAAAGCAGAAGTGAGTTTACTTGCAACTGCTAGTGCAACATGGGATAATAATGGTTGGGTGCTTCCCTGAAAAACAGAACATTTGAAAGAGAAAACTCAGCAGCTTACAAAGAACAAAGCACACTTTCTAAATAAAGCTTACTTTAAAATGCTTTCAAAAGTTGTAAAGGCTGGACTAGCAACTCAGCTTCTTTCAGAGTACAGTAAAAAGTTTATTTTAGGAGCAATATAAAAAACAGTTTTAACTCTATAGTTTAAAAATAAAATCACAATTAGCGTATTTTACCATTAAAATTTCCCTCTTTAAATTGTAATTTCATTAAAATAAATTTTAAACTAGGATATTAAGATTACATTATTCTAGCTGGACTACGGATTTCACATCTACATATAACTGGCTCTTTTCTCTTTTTATATATATATGCACACACATATACATACACATTTTTATAAAAGTAAAAAGATATTTTGGACAATTCTGAGAAGCATGCTTTTTAAGTGAGAAACAAGAGCTGCCAAATCTAACACTCAACTTTCCCCTATTTTAGGAAGCAATTTTCACCACTTATAACAAGTATAGCTGGCAGCTTGTTCTGTCTTTCAATTCCTCATTTACTGAAATCCCTGGTGGGCTGACATCATTAACAAGTCTAAGCATCTGACTATTGCACCAATATTTAAAGACATCTCAGCTATCAAATAACTCAGGGCTTCAGAAACAAAGAATTTTCTTTTACACTGATGGTAGTACCTTTTCAGTTAATATAAAGAATTTAGAAGAAAGCTAGTTGAGATTAATTTTAGTTTCAATTGAAATTTAGAAATGTAAACTGCTTAATCTTCTAAGGCTAAGCAAGTTACCACATCCTATTTGTAGACAAATTGTAAAATCAAGAGCGGCCTTACTCATGATCATTGATAAAACTCATACCTCTAAAGCATAGAAGAAGCCAGTAAATGGATTGGACCCTACAGTGATATACTGAGACATGGCAGGTGGACTATTTTTAATTGCTGCATTAAATCCACCTATATTGGAGGCAGTCTTCATTTGATCAAAGGGGGACAGAGTCATAATACCTAATGATAAAACAAACAAACAAACAAACGTGATTTGAATGTACAATGTTATTTTGGTCATTACATTTTTACTTCAGTTCCATTCTAAGATGCTAAATGTTTTGTTTTATTTAATAAACAAAAGTCATTTTAAAAGCTACAAAATCAACATCAGAAAATATTCTGCTGGGTACAGTGGCTCACTCCTGTAATCCCAGCACTCGGGAGGCCAAAGCAGGTGGATCACTTGAGGTCAAGAGTTTGAAATCAGCCTGGTCAACATGGTGAAACCCCACCTCTACTAAACATACAAAAATTAGCCAGGTGTGGTGGTGGGTGCCTGTAATCTTAGCTACTTGGGAGGCTGGGGCAGGAAAATTGCTTGAACCTGGGAGGTGGAGGTTGCAGTGAGCCGCGATCGCACCAACTGCACTCCAGCCTGGGCAACAGGGCGAGACCCCGTCTCAAAAAAAAATTAAATATTAAAATTTCCATCTACAATTTCTATAACCTATAGAACATCATCAAAACAAAATTTAATCTTTTGAACAGATACGAAACTCAGAGGTACCAGAAGTATACAGTCCACTTATATCCCCAAATATCAATTCACCCTTTTTTTCTCTCTTTGAGATTCTCTTGCCTCAGCTTTCCCGAATAGCTGGGATTACAGACATGCACCACCATGCCCAGCTAATTTTTGTATTTTTAGTAGGTACGAAGTTTCACCATATTGGCCGGGCTGGTCTCAAACTCCTGACCTCAGGTGATCCTCCAGTCTCAGCTTCCCAAAGTGTTGGGATTACTAGTGTGAGCCACTGTGCCCCGCCAATATAGGCATGTGCTGCTGTGCCTGACCTTACTAATTTTCATATACATGTATTGCTCCCCTTTGCCTGAAAACTGTCAAAAAATGCATTTGTCCTTAAGATGTGTCCTAGGAAAGGAAATTCTTTGAGTGAGTTCATAAGGAAACCATTCACTGGATTTATAGGAATTAAAGTGATCAAACAAACCCTTGGACTGTTTTTTAAATTCCCCTCCCACCTCCTGGACTATCATAAAATATCAGAACACCTGTCTCACAGTCATGAATGAATTCATGATTCAGTATACAAAATGTTTTCACTACATTACAAAATTTGCATAAGTTTTGCCTGGCTCCACCAGAACACGATCAAAGGGCAAATTGTATGGCATATAAATTGAAATTTAAGTTTTAAAATAGCTTCTTTTCAAACTCTCATGTGATATACACGGGAGTATAAATTGCTACAAGATAATCCAGAGGACAATTTTGCAATAGATATGCAATTTTTTTAAAGGATTCTAATTTATGGTAAGGAAATGGTTGATCAGTCCTTTCCATCGTTGCTACCAATGATGTTTTCCTTCCTATAACTTAAATCATCCATTTTCGATGTCACACTTTAGATCCGGTCATCAGCAACTGTAGATTCTTTGTAACTTTGATTTCAAGCGTACCGCACTTAGACCACCGCCTCCTAGCTTTCCATCTCAATTACTCCAGAAACTCCCTACAGTAATTTCACAATTTTGAGTTTAAATTAATTAATCCTACTATTTTTTCCACTATTTATCAAGTACCTCTTGGGATCACTTCCCTTTTTATCCAGCTTAGATTTGCGTTCCATCATCATCACTTTCTTGCAAAAATCCACAACCTCCCTACACTCATCTCCCCCTACACACATACTCCCCTGGCTAAATCTTAACCTTAGTTGACCTAAACTTTCTGCATTCTCTGCTCTCGAAGCAAAATAGCGAATCATTGCCAAGAAAAACAATACCTCTGGGTTTCAAAGTAAGGACCACAAACAAATGGACATAAAGTTTGGTCCAAAATCCTTCTGACCTCCTCAACCCCTCCTTCCCATCCTCAATCCTTTGAAATCTATTTGTTGAAGAAACAAGGCTGTTTGAGACTAATTTCCCACAGTCTACATTTTGCTGACCACATTCCTATAGTATTATTTAAAGTGTTTTTCTGCCCTCTATATTGCTACACATTGGTACTGAATTTAGGGGGCTGTTATCTTTCGAGTCACCGATTTTAGCACTATTTTTCATTAATTTAAGGTGGTATGGCTTATTTACATCTCTCTTTCTCTCCCTATATTCTTCCAAAATATTTGTATCTCAATTTTTTATTAAATTCACTGTTTTTATTATTAGGAATGATATAAGTATTAATCACTGATGAGATACACCACTTACTGTAATTACATTTCCTTGGCTGTGCATTCTTTTTTTTCTGGAGTTATTAAGTTAACCTTGCCATTAAGAGTTTTCCCTGAGTGTCTGAGGTCTTTCCACACTTTGAAAGACATCAAAGTCCCTCTCAATATAAATTTCCATAAAGTCAAACTCATTGGATAATTTTCTAGGCCTAGTAGAATGACTAAAGAAGGCCTCTTTGACAATGTGATATATTAAGAGACCTGAGTGAAGAGAGGGAGAAAGCCATGTGACTAGCTAAAGTTTTCCAGGCAGAGGGAGCAGTAAATCCAAATGCTCTAGAGTAGGGATATGCTTGCTGTGTCTGAGGAACACAGAGGAGATCTGCGTGATGAAACACAATGAACGGGGAGGAGTACCCTACAGGAGACAGCGTCAGAGGTACCATAAGCCAGATAAAGTTGGGCCTTGTATGTCACAGTAAGGAGCAACCAGAAGAAAGATGATGTAGAAAAAAAAAGGAGGAGCAAGTTTGGCAGGAGGAAACTAAGAATTCGATTTTGGATATGTTAAGTTTGATATCTAGGTAGAAATTATTCAGTAGGGAGCTGGAGAAATGAGTATGAGGCTTCAGGAAGAGGTCAGGACTCCATAAAAACGGAGATACTGAGAATCTATTCTTATGCTCCTTGTTTGTGATTTTAGAGAGCAGGGGGTGAAAATATTTATTCTTAAGCCTATATTAATTTGGCTTTCATCCTCACCATTCTGACTGTTCATATCAAAAGTCAGTAAATAACTCCATGTTGTCAAATCCAATGGACCTTCTTCTTTTCTTGAACTCTACAAAACATTCCACAGTAAACCACTCCCTCTCAAATTTATATCTACAATCCCAGCTTCCTCCCTGAACTTCAGACTCTCACGTCCAATTCATACACCTGATACCTCTACTTGAATGTTTAACTGTGTCAGAAGTTAACCTGTAAAAACATAACTCTTTATGTGCCTCTCCTTCTCCTTATTCTCATTTCAGTAAACAGTCTCATCATCCACCCTGTTGCTCAAACTTAAAAATTAAGAAACCCTTAATGCTTTCCTTTCTCTTGTTTCTCAAAACCATCCCTGAGCAAGTACAAAGTATATCTCAAATCTGTCTACTTCCTTCCAACTCGGCTGCCTCCACCATAAAGCCATCATTCTCTCTTGTGTGAATTATTGCAATATACTCCTAACTGGTCTCCTTGCTTTCTTCTACAAGCATCTCTCTACCCAGCAAAAAGAGATATGTGAAAATGTAACCCCCTACTTAGAATCCATCAATGACATCCATTGCATTTAGAATAAAATCACATCTCCTTATCCCTACGTGATCTAACCCTAGTCTGCATCTCCAACCTAACTTTGTCCTGTTTTCCCCTCACTCTTTATGGTCAAGTCACACCAACCCCCTTTCTGTTTCTTGAACACTCTGAGGTCTTCAAGGCTCCCAGGCCTATATCCCTGATGCTCCTCTGCCTAGAATGCTTTTCCTACACCTCTTTCCATAGCTGGTTCCTTCTCATCCTTCAAGTCTCTCCCTGGAGAGGCTTTTCCTCACTAGTCTACCTAAAGCACCCTCTTCCTTTACTCTCTATCATAACCTTCTACTTATTTTCTTCATGATGCTCACTAACAGTCTGATATTATCATATTTATTTATTTAGTTTATTGTTTGTCTCCCCATCACCAAAATGTAAGCTTTATCAGGGTGGAGTCCTATCTTGTATTTCTAGCACAAATATTAATAGCTACTCATTTACTTGTTGAATAAATTAACCAGACCTTTACATAAAGATATACATACAATGAAGTTTACTGTACCTTTTTTCATTTTGTAGGCTGGGGATAAATGAATAGAATAACATTTTCTATCCAATCATTTTCCCTAGCCAGTTTCAATGTTCCAAAGTTTAATTAACAGAGCAGGGAAGCTACCCTGAACTGAACTCAACACTTTGGAATTTTGTAGCATTTTTATGCTAGCAAAAAATTAGACACACTGAAATGTTTACCAATAGGTTTTTATTACAGAGTATACCATATAAGAGCTACGCAGTAAATAGAAAGACAGCCTGTGTGTCAGATATCTTGTTAGCCTCTCTAGAGTCACACTCCTTCCTCTTCTCCTTGTTCTTTCTCTCCCAGTGTCCAGTTTTCATAGAATGAGTAGAACTTGACCAAGTGAACAAACACAGAGGAGGCACTCTAGCCAACATGCACATAGATCCAGGAGTAAAAGTGTATAGTGTGCTGGAGAAACAATGAGTGTTTCCTCCTCTGCTCCCACTACAGCTGGTCCCCTTGTCTGCTACAATTATGTTGTAGTACTGCAGCCATTCTCATGTGTTTCTTCTAACTAGATTCACACTTTAAGACAGCAGGGAAGCATGTCTTTACATCTCTATATCCTCAATACCTAACACAGTAAGCTCTCTTATAGTGGCTGCAAGAAGAAATCTGCTTTTATCTACATTTTACCAGTTTAAAGGTTACTTTTTTTTTTTTTTTAAGTGATGGGGTCTTGCTATGTTGCCCAGGTTGGTCTTGAACTCTTGGGCTCAAGAGATCCTCCTACCTCAGCCTTCTGAGTAGCTGGGATTACAGATGCAAGCCACCACACCTGACCAAGGTTACATTTTTAAAAGACTGATCTATATGGTCATTATCTAGACCAAATTTGTCTGTAGAAAAGTTAGTCAAATAGTGAGTGATTTAAAACTATACAATACTGTGGCTGAGGGCATAATTAAATCTTTATTAAAACTGCTACCATTTATTTTTCTTTTCTTTTGTTTTCTTGAGACAGAGTCTGTCACCCAGGCTGGAGTGCAGTGGCGTGATCTTGGCTTACTGCAACCTCCACCTCCCGGGTTCAGGCAATTCTCCTGCCTCAGCTTCCTAAGTAGCTGGGAATACAAGTGTGTACCACCACACCCGGCTAATTTTTGTATTTTTAGTAGAGACGGGGTTTCGCTATGTGGGTTGGCGTAATCTTGAACTTCTGGCCTCATGTGATCCACCCACCTTAGCCTCCCAAAGTGCTGGGATTACAGGTGTTAGCCATCATGCCCGGCTTTAAAGATATATACCTATGATGATCTGAATCTGAACTACCTTCCAGATGTCTCACTAAAGGCAATGCATTTTTTCACATAAGAATAAATGTTGGCTGGCCGGGCACGGTGGCTCAAGACTGTAATCCCAGCACTTTGGGAGGCCGAGATGGGCAGATCACAAAGTCAGGAGATCGAGACCATCCTGGCTAACATGGTGAAACCCCGTCTCTACTAAAAAATACAAAAAACTAGCCGGGCGAGGTGGCGGGCGCCTATAGTCCCAGCTACTCAGGAGGCTGAGGCAGAAGAATGGCGTGAACCCGGGAGGCGGAGCTTGCAGTGAGCCAAGATCCGGACACTGCAGCCCAGCCCGGGCGACAGAGCGAGACTCCGTCTCAAAAAAAGAAGAATAAATGTTGGCCAGGTGCAGTGGCTCATGCTTGTAATCTCAGCACTTTAGGAGGCTGAGGCAGGTGCACCTCTTGAGGTCAGGAGTTCAAGATCAACCCAGCCAACACGATGAAATCCCATCTCTATTAAAAATACAAAAATTAGCCAGGCATGGTGGTGCACGCTTGTAATCTCAGCTACTTGGGAGGCTGAGGTGGGAGGATCACTTGACCCCAGGAGGCGGAGGTTGCAGTGAGCTGAGATCACGCCACTGCACTCCTGCCTGGGTGATAGAGCAAAGCTCCATCTTAAAAAATAATAATAATAAATAAAGAATAATGTCCATCTCTAAAAAATGAGGTACTTTAATAAAAAGGTTTAAGAAGTAAATTCCAAAAGAATTTGAATTAGTAATACTTACCAACACTAGCATGATCAATAATAGTGTCAATATCTTGTAGACCCCATTTCTTATAAGCTAATGGTGGTGGTTGTATGTTCTCATTGCCTGATGCTGCAGCTACAAAAGATAAAATAGACAATCCAAACAATTATTATGGATAAAATGAAGTTTTACAAAAAAATCATTAAAACCATACTAAGTTATTATTCTAAAATTTCAGCTCATAATGAGTCAAAGTAATGAAAACAAGGCATAAAGTGAGATTTATTCATGCCAAGACAATGCACATAAAATGCAAACATTTAAAAGACTAAGTTGGCTGTCACAAAAGATTCTGGAACACTCAAGTCATTAAAGAAGACTACTAAAAATTCTAGACTACTACTAAAAATCAAAGTGAATTCAGGCTGGGCACGGTGGCTCATGCCTGTATTAGAAATTAGAAATAATTTCAGATCTCAATTTTAGAGTTCTTAAAATATGGAAAAGAAAAGTCTTAAAATCAGTGAAAATATGAGTAGTGGCGCTGACTTCCCCTTTTCTTCTGGGATTGAGTAGAGAAGACTTAGTGGCCCCAAAACAAAGTTTAACTCCCAAATGGTTGAGACGGCTTCCTGAAAACATAGGCTAATTAGGATATGTTTACTGCTTCATAAAATTGTTTCTAAACCTAGTCTAAATACAGCATCTCATATTGCAATCAAAATTTTTTTTTTTTTTTTTTTTTGAGACGAAGTCTTGCTCTGTCGCCCAAGCTGGAGTGCAGTGGCCAGATCTCAGCTCACTGCAAGCTCTGCCTCCCGGGTTTATACCATTCTCCTGCCTCAGCCTCCCGAGTAGCTGGGACTACAGGCGCCTGCCACCTCGCCCGGCTAGTTTTTTGCATTTTTTAGTAGAGACGGGGTTTCACCGTGTTAGCCAGGATGGTCTCGATCTCCTGACCTCGTGATCCGCTCATCTCGGCCTCCCAAAGTGGTGGGATTACAGGCTTGAGCCACCGCGCCCAGCCCAAAAATTTTTATCTTTTTTAGCAGGTTGATATGATTGGTAAAACTGATGTCTTGGCTATGTGGTTCTTTTCTAGTACATGCTTTTTTTACTAGGTCAGAATTTGTTTAAATTTTTATATCTATTTTCAGAATCTTTTAAATTATTTAAATTTAGCCCACCATAAGCTTCATTATCTTGAGAACATTTAAAATACTCACCATTAACCTATATATCAAAAGACAATTTTCTGTAGGTAAGAAGTTCATTAATTTAATAAACTAGAAATTGACAATTATTTTATAATCGGTATTATCAGCTATTTAAATTTTCACTAAAGTTAAACTTTGTTTTGGGGCCATTAAGGCTCCTCTACTCAATCCCAGAAGAAAAGGGGAAGTTAGTGCTACTACTCATATTTTCACTGATTTTAAGACTCTTCCATATTTTCACAACTCTGAAATTGAGATCTGAAAATTGATGGTGTATCTTTCACTGGCAATAGTTTTTCTTCTTAGTGGTACATAAAATAATAGTATTTCTTACAATCAATGGCATGTTGAATTTGATGAAATATCTCTTCCAAAAGATGTAACAGCATCAGAATGTAAACTATAGGTAGTAAAAGTAAGAATTCTTGATTATTTGGGCAGTTTTCATCCCTAAGTCACAAAATAATGCCCACATATACATTAAGTTTAGGCCTTTAGCTTTTCTCCATTCTGAGTGTTCTGAGTTAGCAAAAAGCAGCTCATGCTGACTCCCGGCTGGGTCCTGCTGACAGTGATATCGGTAGGATCTCGCATTTCCCTTGCACACAGTGGACAGCTTTATCCTCAGGGAGGACAGAAGCAATGTGGAGTCACCAGATTTTAGGATGTTGGCCTTGATCAGCTGCTGATCTAGTGAAAATCTGGTACCTCAGCCACATGCAACTAAATTCTTTACCCCAATGTTGGTTGTCAATACAGTTGCAAATCTAGCTAGTCAAGACATACTGCTGAATTCGTAAAGAAAGCCCAGTGTTCCTGTGCTGACCACACTCTCCAAAGGCAACATGTGAAAAGTGTTTATGTTTTAGCGCTTGTCTCTACCTTACTAAGCAATCTACTCAACATGCTCCCCTGTCTCTATAGGAGGCAGGTTCTTCCCATAAATCTAGTTCAGAAGGCCTTTCTTTACTTAGAAGACACACCTAATTCCATAAGCAGGTGAAATTAAATAAAACAAACATTAACAGAGGTTAAATATTTCTTGACAAAATATTACCTTTTGCTACCTGATTTCGACAAGCACGAAGAGATTGAAAAAGGCTAAATCCATCAATAGTCACAATGGCAGCCGGATATAAGATACTCAACTCTTCATTCTATTTAGGAAATTAAAAAAAAGTTATTGAATAGATACATCAAATAAGCTTATCTACTTTTTATTATACTGAATTTCATGAATAATGTAAAATGAAAAATACTGGGACTAAACCGTCAACCACCCAACACCCAAAGCAAGGCAGAAGAACAGTAAGCAAGGCACCCAAGGCAGAAGAACAGTAAAAATAGATTAAAAAATTAATTTCAGAGTGCCTTTTTGCCAAAGACCTAAAATTCTTTTCAAAATATAACCTTTTGTGTATGGTAAATAATTGTCTCAAAGATGCTGAGAGTAACACAAAGAATTACAGTTTCATAAAAAGTAAATATACTCATTGCACAGATAAAACAGTACGTAAAAACAGAAGAAAGACAACTCACCTGAAATCCCAGACATGTCTCAATACACATCCCCAAATATATTCAAAAACATTTGCATAAGGCTATACCAAATATAGTATCCTAACATGTTTTTTACTACTCAATAATATGTCAATGATATTTTTCCATTTCAATAAGTGAACAAATCATTTTTTGTTGTGGCTGCACAGTCTTTCATTATATGCACCCTATTTTACTTAACCAGTTCGTATTGATATTCGGCATGGGCTCCTGCTTCCACTCTTGCTCTCTACAATCCACGCTCCACACAGCCAGTGTGCTCTTCGTAAGACATAACAGATCAAACCAATCTCCTGATTAAAACTCTCCAATGACTCCCTTCTGCATTTAGAATAAAACCTGAACTCATTAACCATGGCTGCAAGATCTGGCAAATATGAGAGGTCATCATTACCCTCAGACCTTTGCATGTGCTTGGACCTTCTCCTCTCTGATCTTCACCTGCCTAATTGTTCCTGTCATTCAGGTTTCAGTTCAAATGTTAGTTATCCAGAAAGGCTGCTCCTGAACCTCGATCTCAAACAACATACCTATTCTCTCAGCACATTACTATCTCATCAACATGACTTCCTTTACAAAACCTATCAGAGACTGAAATCACCTTGATATCTCTAGCTGCTTACTGTTGGTTTCCCTCCACCATCCCCAAACTGTAAACTCCATGAAAGCAGGAAACCTTGCATGTCTGTTACACCAATGAATCCTCAGGGATTAGAAGTGAACTGGGCAAATAATAGGCAGTAAAGAATGTTTATGAATTAATATATTTTCATCATTACAAACATCACTGCAATAAACATTCTTCGGTCTATATCTTTTCACGTTACTAGGATATTACTTTAGCGTAAATTCCTTCAAGTGGGTCAGTTGGGTCATACAGTATTCACAGTTTTCATTCTCATATATATTAATTGCCTCAAAAAGTAACTATCAACTTATATTTCCACCAATAATACATGAGAGTGACTGTTTCTCTATATTGTCATCAAAAGTTTGTTAATCTTTATCTTTGCCAATCCAAAAGGTGAAAAGTTATCTCACTGTATTTTCTTATAGTTCTTAGATTATTAAGGTTCAAAATTTTCTTATATGTTTTTGGGCCAATTTCTTCTCTTGAGATCTGCCTTGCTCCTTTTTCTACTGGACTGTCAGACTGTTTCTCTGTTTAAAAAAGACTTCTGGGCCACAGGAGCATAAGCCACTGGGGAAGGGACATGGCATGTATTCTCACATGACAAGTTCACAAGGCTAGGCACGCATGGCTCAGTGAGCACAGCAGCAGGGAGAGAGCCTCCTCACTGACTTAGGGGAGCTAGAAAACAGAAAAGACCTAATTAATCACTAGCAAGTCAATTTCTCCAAAACCAGGTAGTCTTCCTGAAGAAAACACTAATACAAATACCAATGGCCCCAGATCTGTAGATACTGTGCTAGATGACAGAGAAGATCTCTTTACAGAAGCTATTACAAAAGAAATTTCTTTGAAATTCCAGAAGGAGATTTTCCCTCTCTTTCGATTCCTCTCCTGCAACAAATGACCTGCTGTCACTCGTACTAGACTCATTGCTCCTAGAACTGAATTAGAGGAAATATGCTTCTGTGAGCTCTGACAAATCTGGAAGTCTATTAAAAAGAAGCAAATAGAAGGTATTTTTGATATATAAATGGATGTGTCAGATCCACAGCTGTTTAATAAAGCATACAGAGTAACAACAAAGACTTCCTTCTTGATAAAAATTGTGAAATGATTTTCTTGGTTTGTATAGCAAATAACAAGCAAATATTTAAATGTTAGTTATATTTTTCCACTAGTTCTAAAAAAAAGAGTATTATAGACATGACCAAATTTAATGTATTTTAAAAAGCTTCGTCCTCCAGTGAATTTTTAGAAAAATGAAAAACATCTCTGGAAAGTTATCTTCAGTTCACAGATTATTGTCTTTGATTTCCAGCTGTTCCTTGTTTCCTTTAATAGTTCAATTTCTCCTATCTCCCTATGATGAATATTATTAGTTACTAAGACTTAAGTCTTCAGCCTGCAGTTTTATTTTCCTACACTCTTTACTTGAAAGAACTCATTCACTATCTATGACTTCAGCCATCATGTCCAATCTAGTCTCTGTGCCTATACAGCAGTTTTGTATCATTACATGATACCAGTAACGATTTCCTACCATCGCCTCAAACTCAACATGTGCAAAACCTCATTTAATAACATTTACTGCCAATGTAGTCCCTTATTCCAACGTTGACAATGGCACTCCTCAGGATATCTTAGAGACATCTTTAGCTCATTTTTAAAAAATTGTCCATCTCTACACAATAACCAGGTCCTATTAAGCTTCTTCAAAGCAATTTTTTTTTTTTTTTTTGAGATGGAGTCTCACTCCGTCATGCAGGCTGGAGTGTAGTGGCGAGATCTCAGCTCACTGCAACCTCTGCCTCCCGGGTTCAAGCAATTCTCCTGCCTCAGCCTTCCAAGCTGCTGGGACTACAGGCGCATGCTGCCACGCCCGGCTAATTTTTTGTATTTTAGTAGAGACGGGGTTTCACCGTGTTGCCCAGGCTGGTCTCAAACTCCTGAGCTCAGGGAATCTGCCCACCTCGGGCTCCCAAAGTGCTGGCATTACAGGTGTAAGCCACAGTGCCCGGCCCCAAAACGTTTTTGTACTGGTCCTTTCTCTCTTCCCATAGCCATTTTAGTCCCAGCTCCCAGCACTCCACATCTGTTACAGATAACTTAAAAAACCAGATAACTAGCCTCCCTAATTCCAGTTTATCTTGAAGAAAGAAATCTTCAATAGTCCTTTGATTACATCACTTCCTTCTTACAAATCTTTAGGAGTTTCTCTCATTTCCTAAATCAATTCTAATTTTTCACTTGGTTTTTGAATTTATGCAAAATTTGGCCACTCTGTTTGACAGTTTCTCATTATTTTATAACATAAGTTTCTTTGTTGTTGCATATATAGTTCTACATTCGAATCTTCTATCAAAATTTCTCCTGATTACCTGAAACACTTTCCCCTCTTTTCGATTACCTAATTAAATTCTATACCGATTGTTCAAGGCTTAATGCAAACCTCACCTCATCAATGAAAATTTTCTTATTTTCCTGGTCCAAATTGAACTCCTCTTTCTCTAAGCTTGTACAGAATGTATTCTGTCCAAATAAATTACCAATAAATTAGGTATTGCTTTATATTACTGATTAATTCATCCATAGATATTATTAGATTTTAATCCTAGTCTCTCTTACTAGATAAGATTCTTTTGCAGCTCCAGTCCATCTCCCATGCAAATTCAATTAACAAATGCATACAGTATCTACACCTGCTTACTTGAAATCTTTTGGAGGCTAAGTAGTACAACAAAGGGAAGGCATATTACATAGGTTTGACTATGCACTCTGCAAAACAAATAAAAGCAAATTGGTTTAAATGGCCCTATAATTATTTTTTGACTAAGACAACCAAAATGTTACAAGGCACCTAAGAGGTTAGAACCTTAGATACTAAGCAGTATTATCTTCTCAGTTGAAATCTTCAATGAATATATCTATTTTCCACTATGAACAAAAGCTTAGTAAACCCTTTTCTGAGAAACAGTTAAGTACAAGGTAGTATCACTAGTAACAAGAAGGCCAATTTTTTTTTCTTTTACTCTAGGTAATTTTGGCACCTAAATCCAAATAAAAAAAGATATAAAGTTATAGAATATCATATTTTTGCCTTAAGTCACTATTAAATTCTAAAAATAAGAAATTTTCTTGGCTTCTAACTAAAGGGTTTTACTTTGTTGTAGAATGAAACATATAATATTTCATGAAATAAGTAAAAGCAAGACTGGTATTCTTTACTCCACTACAAATAGATTATATTTCTAGACTATGATAGCAGAGTTAACTGTGCCACAAGACAAAGATATCTTTTAAGTTTCCACCCAAAAAAGAGGAGAGAAACTGCTTCAAAGTAATGCCACTATTACTGTTGGAACACAATTTTTTACACTACCTGCTCAGTCACCCCGGGATGTCGTGGTATTTCATAGGTTCTGCATTTAAGTTGAAGTACTGGGTCCTCATTCAAAAGCTGTGCAAGCAAGAGCACACCATTCTAGGAGGAAGAACAGAGAAGGTCCCTGCTTGTTTTCTTATCAATATACCTGAGCAGGTATGGCCAGGCAAAGAGTACCATTTCCCCAACAGTTTTCCAGAGATACCAGGTACACTCTTTTCAGAATACAGCTCCTCTTCTCTGTATCTTCTACCAGAACTTACCATGGCCTATCATAGCCTCTACCCCAATAAAGCATCAACTACACGTTTTCAGGCAGCAGGTAATAAAGTCACAAACTAGTATAAAGGGGATGCACAACCAGATATTGCAGTCAACTAGTGTTTCCTAGCTGTAGAAAACTCAACTCACCTCAGTATAGAAGCGTACATAACCGGAAGTAAAACCCACCACAATGCAGGTCCAGTCAGGACGCCCAGTGGAACTCCTGTTACAAACAAAATTTATTATCTTAACAACTCATAAATCAAAGCAAAGGGAATAGATAACTCTTATTTATCCTTACCTCTTTTGGCTTGCTAGTGGGATACATAGAGCACTGGTTACACATTCCCTAAAAACAAAAACAAAATCATATGCTTACCCACTGAACTTACCAATTACTTTTATTTCTTTATAATTGGATGTTAAAGGACAATAACTGGAAGATGACTTCTGTGAACCAGTTTTATTTGATGCATAAGTAAAAATACAGTAAAACTCTACTACCGGTAAGGTCCATAAAATTCATTCACACAAAATATAATGCCACATGCATTTGAGGTTAATAAAAAACAGAATTTTTCACTCTGTCTTGTCATGAAAAACATGAAAGTACAGAAAGCAAAACTTTACTTACACAACTGACTGTATACAGAACAGAGCAAAGCTCAAACGATCCCCATGCAGCCATTTCCTACTATGTCCCTCCCTCTCCTCTGCTTCAGCTAAGAACTTCAGCCTGCCTCGTTGTTTGAGATCAGGAGCTGGGAAAATGGCTGAGGAACTGCCAGTCACGTTATATGCAAACTGTATTTCTGCAGGGTACATTATTTTAGGAACTTACGTATTTCAACTTGCTGGCTTTTCTATTTTGCAGAAACTGCTCTGATCATCTATTTCTAAGCACATGTTAGGTGTGATGTTCCATAAAAAAGATATATATATTTTTTTTCTGACACGTAGATTTCATTTGTCAGGAGCTCAGAAACTAAGTCTCAAAATCAAAACAACTCTTACCCACTGACTTTTATTAAATGTGTCAAACCTGAGGATCATCACCAGCTTATCCAAGAAACTACAAACACTTCTACGCCATACATCATACTAGGTAATCCATGAACAAAATTCATCTTCGTGTTTGTTTGCTGTTTTTAAAGTATTATGTTTGCTTTGCATTTCTGACAGAGATCAAATGTCTTTAAAACACTTAGGCTAAATGGTGTAAGGAGAAATATTACCATTTATTTTGATAATAGTAGAGAATATTTCAAATATCTACAATGTGCCAGGCTATGTTCTAGGCACTTCCACTTGGTTTCTTTTATCTGAATTCAAAGTCTGGAGGATTTTCTTACTCATTCTGATCTGACAGTTTTCAGTCATAAAAATTTAATTGAAAACCAGTTTTGGGTTCAAGGTTCTAGGCTAGCAGTTCCATCATGTAGTCACATTGGATATCATAGTTATAAAAGTTTTACTGGGTCAGCAGGAAACTGATGTACCAACTTGCATTTCTGAAGTATTTATGAGTTTTAAGAATTAATGTAGTACTGTACCCTTCAAGTATAAGACAAATATCAGCAAAGCAGAGAAGACAATGACTGCCCTTGACTTTCTGGATGAATAAAATTAGTAATGGAGAACAGAGGAAAAAGACAAAAAGGATTTCATGAGATTCTTTTCTAATTCTTCCTTAAATCTTCCAACAGAATTAAAAATAATAATTAGTTGATACATAAAATTTACTGATCAAATCATTCTCTACAACGTATAAAGTTAGGATGCATATACATTCACTAAACATTTCAAATAATGAAATTTCTTTCTTATTTTAAAAAATTGGATTTTTTTTAAGACACAGGGTGTCACTCTGTTGCACTGGCTGGAATGCAGGGCATGATCATAGCTCACTGCAGCCTCAAACTCCTGGGTTCAAGTGATCCTCCTGCCTCAGCCTCTCGAGTAGCTGGGACTACAGGTGTGCACACCATGTCCAGCTAATTTTTAAATTTTTTGTAGAGACAGGGTCTTACTATGTTGCCCAGGGTGATCTTGAACTCCTGGGCTCAAATGACCTTCCTGCCTTGGCCTCCCAAAGTGCTAGGATTACAGATGTGAACAACTGAGCCCAAACAAATAATGAAACTTTTTAATAGATTCACTTACAAGTCAAACAATTTCATACATACATGTAACACACAGAGAAACAAAAATTAACTGGCACCTACCCTTCTTCGACATTTAAAGAACCACTCCAGCCAACAGCAAATTGCATTTCTTCCTTTCCTTTATCACTATATTTCCATTTTGCTGAAAGAATGAAGATATCATATAAAATAATTTTAGCTATAATATACTAAAAAAGTAATTTATAAATTTTGCTCTTTCCCCTTAGAATATGATTACAAAATTTAACAGTTGTATGTTAACTGACTTGGGTCTTTTTATAGGTAAATATAAGATAAAAATATTTATAAGATTCTTATAATACACCTAGTCTCCTGGCCTTCAGCCTCTCCTTTCCCCAATTCAACCAGTATAATGTTGTCATAGTTCTTATAGAATAAAGTTACTAATTCCTATGCCCACCCTGCCTAGTTTAGGACTACTTTTATCTTCAGATGACAGAGAAAATTTTTCTACTAGACCTTTGCTACTTGAGGGTAAATTTGCTTTGTAAGACCATTCTATATACATTTTACACACAATCTTACTTTGATCAGTAAGGTTTGGAAATCTACAAGGTATGAAAAAAACCTCAATTTTAATCTTCAAAAAAAAATTATGAGTTAAAATGTTATGCCCAAAACAGAAATCGATAATGAGTTTTCAAATTAAGAGTTGAAAATCACCTCACTCACATTGTTACTAAGAAAAGGTCAATGACCTTTTTAGCTCTGACTGTCCCTTGCAAGAATTGAGCAACGCACAGTACTGCCCCTGCAGTATCATATACAGAGAGCTAAGGTAGCTACAGCCAAGACAGAAAAAAGGGAGAAAAAAACAGAATGCAAGGGGGAGAAAGAGGGAAATGGGGTGGGGGGGAGATAAAGTGTTATATTATTTTCACCTAATCCATTTTCTCTTCTATCCAATGCATCAAAATAAAGGTCGCTGAAAAGAATAGGATACTCACGCACTAGAAATACAGCTTTTTGCTCTCGAGCTATTACCATAAGATCATTGGTTGGTGATAAGGATAAAACACAATCTTGGAGCCAGGAAGTTTTTTGTGTTTTGCAAGTATTTCCTTCTTCTTCCTGTGGGTAAAACTACAATTACTGCATATGCAAAAATACCGAGAGTATTCAAACTCAGCTTGCCTGCCTCAAGGGATGAGGGGGAAGAAAAAAAAGAAAAGGAAATATTTCCAATTCTCATACACTTTCATAATATTCCTTATCAAAGATCGTGAACCCAAGAGGCGGAGCTTGCAGCGAGCTGAGATCGCGCCACTGCACTCCAGCCTGGGTGACAGAGTGAGACTTCGTCTCAAAAAAAAAAAAAAAAAAAAAAAGCCAAAGATGACTGCAAACAAAATACCCGCTATAAACAAATCTTCAGTTTTGAATATTAATTCAAAAAATTTAAATATAAACAAATATAAACTAGCAAGGCATTAAAAGACTGTCACATAGTGGCCAGGCACAGTGGCTCACACCTGTAATCCTATCACTTTGGTAGGCTGAGGACAGGAGGTCAGGAGTTTGAGGCCAGCTTGGATAACATGGTGAAACCCCATCTCTACTAAAAATACAAAAATTAGCTGGGTGTGGTGGCACGTGCCTGTAATCCCAGCTACTCGGGAGGCTGAGGCAGGAGAATCACTTGAACCCAGGAGGTGGAGGTTGCAGTGAGCTGAGATTGCACTACTACACTTCAGCTTGGGTGACAGAGCGAGACTCTGTCTCAAAAATAAATAAATAAATAAAAATAAAAGTCACATAGGAATCACTCCAGGAATAATTCAGCATTAGGAACTTTAGTGACTAATCCTATTTACAAAGAGATAGCTAGACAGCAAAGAAAAAAAATCTGATGTTTATTATGGTTACAGGACCTATAAAAGCATTTGATATAATGTTATGCTTCTTTCTTTTTATTTGGCCTACAAGGTGTTTTCTTTTTTCATTAGACATTTACATATTGTATAGGTAAATCCCCGTGGTTAAAAATTCAACAGCTATAAAAAGGTGTTCTTTGAAAAGTCTCTTATACTCCTGTACTCTAGCCATCTAGTTGTTAACTCTAGAGACAATGCAATCAGTTCTTATGTGTATTTCCAGAGATACTTCATGCACATTTACTACCCTTTTCCTCCCTTTTTCTTACAAGAATAGTAGCATAATATATACATATTTCTATACTTTGCTTTTTTCTCTTAACATATTCCTTAGACTTCATTCCACTTCCACATGAAGTTTCTTTATTCTTTTTAATGTCTGCATAGTATTCCATTTTATGGATGCACTATAATTTATTTAACCAGTTCCCTATATGCGTGGACATTTGTATTACTTACCATCTTTTGCTGTGACCAACTATGCTGCAATAAATATGTTTATAAATTTGTCAGTTTGTGTGGAAGTGTATCAGTAAGCTAAATTCCCAGAAGTAAAATTGCTGGGTCAAAGGGAATGTGCATTAGTAAATTTGCTGGATATTCCCAAACTGTGCCCCACACGTTGTATTAATTTGTAATTCCATCAGCAATTTTTGAAAGTGCTTGCTTTTTCACAGGCATTTCGAAAAATATTTTAATGGTGGATCTCTGTCAATTTAATAGGTAAAATGTAGTACCTCAAAATACTTTTAAATTACATTTTTCTTATGAATGAGAATTTAGGCATTTTCTCATATACTTAAGAAAATTTCTGATTTTATATAAAGGAAAGGAACAAACTGCATAATTTTCTACGAACAGTTTGTTCCCTTCCTTTGTAGATTTCCCATTGGGTTGTTGCTCTTTTTCTAATTGCTTTGTATACGCTCTTTACATACAAAAAAAACCAAAATTGGCCCTTTGAACATAAGTGATGCAAATAGTTTTTCCTATTTGTGATGGTTTAATTTTTTCCATGTAGAAATTTTCTACTGTCATGTAACTAAATTATCCATCTATTCTCTTATGGCTTCTAGGTTTGATGTCATGTAGACTCCTACCTTACTCAGCCCTACTTAATGTCTTTTAGATTCAATTATTCAAAAGGGGAGGGAAAGACAGGGGAAAGCTATGCAGGTTAATTTCATTTTATAAAAAAGTAATAATTTCATGCTTTTTAAAAACTTGTACAAAGCATGCATTACAAGCATTATAAAATCTAAAGATTTTAGAAACAGAAAATCATCCTAGTCAGAAATGTTATAGTAGTATTGTATTTCTAGGAATAATAAATTATTTCTTGCTGGGATACCATCAAAGAAATGTTTAAAACACAAATAAAATATGGGCTATAGGGAATCTTTAGAAATACCCCAAAATGAGCCTGAAACTTCTGGGACAGTCATGCAATTATTTTTCTTTTGCAATGAGATATTAGGAAACAAACAGATTTGGAACTTTTTTCTCAAGCAAAATAAGCTAAGGAGGCTGCACCATCTCCCGAAAGATAGGGAGAGCATAACATTGGCAAAATCTCATTTTATTAAAGCTCTACTTTTCTTAAGGAATTCTGTATCTAGCTTGTTGTTTTTAATGTTTGTTTCCCTACAGATAAATTAGAAAATTATCCCCCAAAGATAAAAGTTATAAGGTAAAACTTAGTTGTAATTAAATTTTTCCCTGGTTCCACAGCTTCTGCTGTAGGATAGTCTTTGTTTATCCAACACATCACTCCTCATGATGGCTCGCCTGTAAGGTGAGGACAACATTACCCTATGGTTTCCTCCAATAACTGAGACTCCAATTATACCAACTGTAAGGCACAGGACCTTCTAAGTGATTAGAGTTCCACTTTCAGGTAGGAGCTTCAAAGAGGACAGCTCATACAGGAATATTATTTAGGCATTGCATTTGATAAGAAATTGGGAGGGTCCAAAACTCTTTGATTGGTCTCTGACTCTTATCCTAAAATCTCCCTCTCAATGCAATAAAAAAGAATCAACATAATGCTTCAGGAAAGGAATACAGCCCTTATTTGGGCATGTTCTCAAAAAAATTTGTTTTAATAATTGAGCATCTATACAAATAGATTCCTTCCTCTTATCACACTTCCAAAACTATTTTTAATCAGTAAATCCTAAAAATATTATAAAAGTTGCTTTTCTTTCTTTTTCAATAAAGAATATTGTTCATAGGTTTCTGTCCCATGTTTTCAAAATAATGCCACTAACAAGGATTAGATCTGATGTTTATGTGCACAGAAAAGACAAAGAGTCAAAGATGGAAGACATTTAGAGGCCAACTGGTCCAAAATCTAATTTTATAATAAAGAAAGTGGAGTCTTGGGGAGGTTAAGGGATGTGCTCCAGCCATGGAATTAGTGTCAGAGCCCAAACTAAAATCTAGACTTCCTGATTCTTAATTCAGGTGGTCTTTCCATTCTATCACCCTGCTCATCTCTGTGGGTAGCTGTACTAGCTCTTTGGGAAGCTTGTCTTTACTTGAGATTTGACTCTAGTCTCATATTCAATGAAAACCCTTTTCTCCAAAAGAACTACTGTATTATCCGTTTATTCCGGCCTAATCTTTCTGTAGTTCTTTGAGTCGATTTAGAGCTAAAAGATGACCACTGTATTTGAATATGTGAGCCAGAGTATTCTTGAAGTATTTCTTCAAGAACTCCTTTAAAAATACATTCCCTCTCCCTTCTGTCTTTCCATCAGAAGTTCTGGTTCTTCTGGCAAACCTATCCTACCGTGACTCCTAACCTTCTTTCAAACTTACTGCAATTAAAAGTCTTACCACTCCCTGCTACCTGTATATTCTGTGACTGCATTTCTCTCACACTAGACAAGAGGCCCTCTGGTTGGCAAAACCTATGGTTTATATTATTTTTCAACTCCACATGTAGCACACTCCACTAATAGAATATATGAGTAAATAACAGCATTCCCTTTCTCTTGAATAACATATTATCTATTCATACACCTGAAACTGTATGACAATGAGCAATCAATGTAAAGCTAGCATATTCAGTCCTTAGTAATGTTTTTTCTTCATACTAAGATTTAATAGTTCAAGATTCTGGCTGACATATCCATGGTAAGTACCAGTTAAAGAGATATAAGAACAGAATACCACTGTATCATAGTCCTCTTAGTTGGGCCTAAAACTCGATGTCAGATTATGATCAAGCTGTCTGCTGCTACCCCAACAAATGGACTATAAGTGATCCCAGAAGCAAACATGAATTTTGTCCCAAAAGGACTAACCATGACAAAAGCATTGGAAATAGACGTCACTTGCTTGGAAGCAAATTCAGAAAAATGATTCCATAATCGATTATTATATCCCTAACCCTGCTTAGCCATCTTATACATGTACATTTTTAGTTACATGAAACCTGAGAATAAAACTTGATGTGGATTAGCACTCTAGTTTCATCTACCGAAGACAGGGGAATAAAGAAGCAAAAAGCGAAAATCTTCCATCATTCTTTATTGCACTTTCTTTTCTATGTCCTTTCTACTTCTCCAACTTTCTCTGTTACTGTGGTACCAAAAATATATCCTCCTAGTTTGTCATGGTAAAGTTGCTTATATACAACTGAGCATTATATATTACAAAAATAGGTTAGAAAATATGATAATATTATTATATCATCATTAGAGTTTGATGTGCCATAAAATTCTAGATCTAAATTTTTAGTCGTGCTTCTCAAGAATGATGCTAACTTGTCACATCATTCTGAGCAAACTATCACAAGGACAGAAAACCAAACACCGCATGTTCTCACTCATAGGTGCGAATTGAACAATGAGAACACTTGGACACAGGGTGGGGAACATCACACACCGGGGCCTGTGGTGGGGTGGGGGGGAGGAGGAAGGGATAGCATTAGGTGATATACCTAATATAAATGACGAGTTAATGGGTGCAGCACACCAACACGGCACATGCATACATATGTAACAAACCTGCATGTTGTGCACATGTACCCTAGAACTTAAAGTGTATATATATATATACATATATGAAAAGAATGATGCTAACTTGTCACAAAATGCAATGGTGTTGTGTTCTTAATACAAGCTCCGCAACCACATGGGGGAGCAGCTGTATACCTATTACAACTGGAAGTTCCTGGTCACACGTAATTCTAAAGTAACTTCTTTGTGACTAAGGCACAGTATTCAACATATCAGATTCAATGCAAGGATAAAAAGCCTCTAATGACAATAACCCAAACCAAATAATATCCTTAAAATTATAAAGAGGTAAAAATGTATTGTTTCCCCATAAGCTTAGCTATAATATTTTGCCACCAGCCAGAGTAAATTTTACCATACTATGAAGCAAATTCAAAACAAAAACCACTGGAGGTATGGATGGGAGAAATCTCAGATAAATCAAATTTCTTTTAATAAATCAACAAATTAAGAAACTAAGTGTAAGACAATGTAATCAAAGATCCTAGAACCGCTTGTCTGTATAGATCAACAATCTCCCTCTTACACATGTCATAATCCTCTTGAAGCCAACTGACAGGATGATACAATCTTAAACAGAAACAGAAGGAACTACAGGGATCATTTGAGTGAAATTCCTCATTTTCCAGAAAAGAAATCAAGTTCTAGAAAGAATAAGTGGATTTTTACTAACCATACCAATACTATAGATAATACATTTAAAGCAATACACATTGATTCACACAGTCCTTGGACAATTTACAGAGGAACTCTGGTCCTTCACTTCTAAAATTAGAGGTCACAGGAAGAATGAGGAAATGGCCTGTGGGTCAGAATCCATGAGAATGACTAGACCCTCGCTGTTCTCACATCTCTCTCTCTCTCTGCTTTAATGTATCCTGTACAACACTGCCACAGTATTGCTCCAGAAGGGCTGCAGAAATACAAACCAAGAATAAAGAATGTGAGTCCGTCTGAAGTGACTCCTGTGCCAGATTTTTCAGGGAAGTCTCAAGTCTAAGTACAAATAACTTGATGAAAATATTGGTACAGTGAAGATTAGAAAATCCCCTCTCAAGACTGGATCACAATGAACTAGTATTAAGTTTAACAACAAAATATGATTTCCAGTGCCAGTTCCAGAAAGCTCAGGCAAGAAATAGGGCATAGGGCTGTAAAGAACAATGCTCTGGGAAGCCACTGAATCTCTGCTGAGCATCAGCACACATTCAGTGACTGACAAGATGCAAGCTCATCATTTTGTTTTGTGTCATAAAGGCATTTGCCTACTAATTAGGGTTTTGGAAAACTTCCCAACAATAATGGGGCCCATAGTCTTTAACACTGCTCCCTTGAAGCCAGTGATTCAAAAACAATCATTTGACAAGGTAATTTCCCAAGCCATGCTTGAAATGTAAAACAAAAAAAGCACTTCACTGCTTAAAGGTGCTCCACCAGGGACCACCTTCCACCTTGGGTTTTCCACAAAAACTTGCCTCCCCCCAACCGTGGTGGCTGAGCTAAGCTCCACAGCTCTGAAAGCCAGCCCATCCCCTCCCTGCCACTGTGAAGTGGGTGTTCAGAGACGACTGCTCCTGGAACACAGGTGAGTGGAGTCCCCGAAGATCCATGCAAAACAGCCCGGCCGGTTCCAGCAATTATGAAAAAGTCCAGGCTCTCAGACCACTGACCCTGATAAGTAGATGTCCTTGGTGCCACCTGGTATTGTAGTGACTCAGTCCATGTGCATCATCACCAGCAGAATCCAGCTTCCTGCTGAAAAGCCCTCTGTCCCGTTTGTGGATAAGACAGTGCAGCCCAACCATGGGACAGCTTGAGGAGGAGGCAAAAGCTGAAGATGGATTTTTGTACCTGGCTGATATGGTTTGGCTGTGTCCCCACTCAAATCTCATTTTGAATTATAACTCCCACAATTCCCACGTGTCATGGGAAGAAGCCGGTGGGAGGTGACTGAATTATGGGGGTGGGTCGTTACTGCCCTATTCTGATAGTGAATGAGTCTAACAAGATCTGATGGTTTTAAAAAGGGGAGCTTCCCTGTACAAGTTCTCTTCTCTTGTCTGCTGCCATGTAAGACGTGCCTTTCACCTTCTGCCATGATTGTGAGGCTTCTCCAGCCACGTGGAAGTGTAAGTTCAATAAACCTCTTTCTTTTGTAAATTGTCTAGTCTCAGGTATGTCTATATCAGCAGCATGAAAAGGGACAGATACACTGGCCTACATGGAGACAGCACTCTGGCTTTTTCTGAGGGCTGCTGCCGGGCTAGGTGCACAATTACCATTTGAGTATCTTGAAAATAGCTGGCAGTTTTCAGTTATTATACCACAACCTCTTCTCACAGACCTATTAGTGCATCTGAGACTGGGTTTATTTCTTCATATACTGGAAACTTTTGTTCCTTAGAATAGAAAATTATCATACAGAGTTTTATTTTGAGTTTTTCTTTTTATGCACTGTCCTCATGGCTATATTCTCCAGGGAGCTTCTTGTGGAAATCATATTTAATGAAGATATTTCCATATTGAAATGAGGTGGGTGTGGTAGTAAACTAAAAAGGAAGGAGATGAAATATTTACTCTCCATTATGTTTGAAGTATTAGATGGCTAAGTATTAAAAGCAACCAAATTAAATCCCCCCAAATTACAGCAATCAGAACACCTGTTTCACTAGATTTTGCCAGCTGCCAATCATGTTGGACTGAGCTAATCTGTTCCTCCTTCTGAAACTACTATGGTAAATAACAATAAAACTTGCTTTTATAAAGGCAAAAATGAATGAATGAATGAATGAATGAATGAATGCACCTATAAAACATAATCCTAGTTGCTGGGGGAGGGGGAATCTATAACTGTATTTTAGTGTGGCCTAAACTTCAAGAATTTTTTTTGAATTAAGACCAGTAAAAAAGTTTTCTTAATCTACAAAATACAGAAACCACTAATGTGCATTATGAAAAGGAATTCTTTCTAAACAACTCTATATGGGATAAAGCATATACTTTTAAAATTTTCTTTCTTTTGATTTTAAGCACACAATGCAAGCAGACAATAAAACTGTAGTAATTAAATCAGCCTTTCAACTATAGCTGGCATTATAGGGACTGGTAATTACTGGGTAAACACAGTGGCCAATGTTTTTTGGTTTATCAGCTATTGTAGTATTTACGCAGTCACTGAAGTAGCCAGGAGTAGTTTTTCAAAGCTTTCAACTTTTGTATGATACGTCCATCGTTAGTAATTTATGTTGTTACTGTCATCGTGCTAACTTTCACAGATATTTATACATTTTAGGGGTACCAGAAAGATCTAGTGTAATCCAAGAGCTGTCAGCACATTCTCTGTAATTCTCAATAGCTTACTGCCTAAGCCATAGAAATAAACACTCATCTATCTTTTTAAAGCAAGAAACATAGTGCTTCAGCAATTCTGAAACACAAAAAGAAAGTAAACATCACTACATTACTAGTTACTAAGGATTTTTTCGTTTTTTTCTATTCTGCTACTAACTATAAAATGCTCAATATTTTTCAAACTTTCTTGTTTTAGATAGCAGAACTTTTTATTCTCAAACAAAACTTTATACAAAATTTCAATATATGAAATAGATAAAAGCATGAATGAGGAAACTACACAGCACCTCTATAGAACCCTAGAGCTCTCTCACACACAGCATGAAAAGTACTAGTCCAGGCCACATTTCAGATCAGAGACTAAAATTCTCAAAGGAAAGATCCTGAGATCTTTTCAACATAACTAAAGGCATGAACTCTTTCTAAATTTTATTTGAAGGGGCCCAAAGGAAAATTCTCACAAATAAATTAATCACAAAAAACTGTAACTTCAATCTCAATTTTAAAAATTACCTTTCTTTCTAGTATTAGAGGAACTTAACTAATTTGGTAACTCTTATTTACTTCAACTGTCAATTCAAGTAGGATTAATTCTGCCATTTATTCTTAAATTGTATATATATGACCTCCTTTTCATAAAATGTTCTTTGCGCCCATTCATCTGCCCACTCAATCTTCTATTCACACAGTGCCGAAGAAAAACTCCTAAAGACCCCTATGCAGAACCCCTTAAAGTTAATAATGATGATCATTTTTAGATGTTAGGGATGGATTATTTTATTCTTTGTATTTTTCTGTAATACCTGAATTTTCTATAATAAACATGTGTCAAATATATTTTATTATTCAAAGTTCATTTCATAAACAATTACAATGGAACACCAAAACTAAAAAGCATACTTCTCTATTGCCTGAACAACTGTTTATTTGTTTTGTTTTGTTTTTGTTTTTTTGAGTCAGGGTCTCGCTCTGACGGCCAGGCTGGAGTGCAGTGCAATGGCACAATCACAGCTCACTGCAGCCGCTACCTCCTGGGTTCAAGCGATCCTCCCACCTCAGCCCCTGAGTAGGTGGGACTATAGACAGGCACATGTAACTTTGTCTGACCACAGCTGTTTAATACTACATACTGAATCTAGGTGCCACGGAGTAAAAGAAAGTGACAAAAAAATTCCTGCTCAGAAACTATCATCTAGTTGGATAAACAATACTAGTAAATAAGAAATCATTCTCTCTCAATATAAATCAGAATAGATTTAATAGCTACAGTAAGTGCAATGAACCTTAAATTGCTATTGGAATTGAGAAAAAATAATAAGACAATGGTATGCATTCCCCAAAAGAATAAGTGAAAAACATATGAAAGGATGACAAACCTTACCCATAAATTTAAAATACAGATTAAAACACTGAAATGGCATTTTACATTGATCTGATGTAGCAAAGACTGAAGTATGATAACATACGAGGAGTCAACAATTTCAAATACCTAAGAATAGCAAGAGAAAAGCACATTCATCTTTCACAGTCTTGTTTCCCAATACAGTATTTGTTAAAAACATGGATGGAGAAAAATATTTCACTTAAAAAAATAAACAATAGCACACAGCCAATGATAATAAACAAGTGGCTCAGAGCTGTTTTTATTTCTCTAAACAAGTAAAGAAAGGTACTCTCATACACTGCTATTTGGAACACAAATTGGGGAGCCCTTTAGAAGCACCATGCACCAATTTCTGTCAAAATGTAAAATGCAGCCTGGGCAACGTGGTATGACCCTATCTGGAAAAACAACTAAAAAATTAGAGGATGAGGCTGCAGTGAGCCATGATCGTGCCACTGCACTCCAGCCTGGGTGACAGAGCAAGACCCTATCTCACAAAAAAAAAAAAAAAAAAAAAAAAAGAGGAAAATGTATATATCTTTTGAATTTATTCTGATGGACTAAGGCTACCTAACATTTATTGAGCACTTACTATGCTCCAGGTATTCTAAGCATATATCATTTAATCCTCATGGCAATCCTATGAGTTTGATATCGTTATCAATACCACTTCAGAAATGAGGTCACTGAGCTTAGAAAAGTTAAATAACTTGCCCAAGGTTTCATAAGAAGTAAGTGGCAGAGTTGGGACAGAAATTCAGGCAGTCAGACTCTCAATTATGACACTATGTGCCCACATGTAACCAAAGATGAATGGCAGACATAAAGGTGCTTATTGTAGCATTGCTCATCATAGGAAAAAAGAAAAGAAAAAGAGCAAAGGAAAAACTAGATGTCCTTCAACAGAAGGGTGATTAAATAAATCACAGTACAGCTATTCAATAAAATAGTATTCCTTGAAAAGAATGAAATAATTTACATATATGGAAAAAACTCCAAATTACATTAAATAGAAAAAGCAAGAAGTAGAATAATGTGTAAAATTAAAGTCTATTTGGCCTTAAAGAAAAGAGGGTAAATTAAACACATGAATTTTACTCCCAGTCTCCCCAGCACCACTAAAAACAATAGTAAAAGAATTTTTTTTAAAAGGCAAAACCAGTAAAGACAAAAAAACTTTCCTCCAAAAAACAAATGAACAAAAATGAGAGGAGAAAAGGCACAAAATATAAGAGCTAGAAAGCAAAGGAACAGGTGAGTTTACAGTTCCTAGAAAGCTAACTCCTAAACTGATGGAGAAGAAAGCTGAGAAGCTGCCCTAGTTGCATTGCAAAATCACCAGCAGCCTTAGGAATTGGCACCAGGTCCCCCTAGAAGTAAAAGTATGGATGGGGCTAAAATCAGGAGGCTTGGTAGAGAGTGTGTTTAACCAGCAGTCAGGTCCCAGGCTCCCTTTCCCTACTCCACCCAGCCAGATCCCTGGTAGAAGACCAGAGGCCCCAATCACCAAACCAAAACTCACTTAACAGAAGTTACTCTGTGGAAATGCCTGAGGAGTGCAGATCTGAATTAAAATTAACAGTTATAAACAAGAGGAAGGAAAAGCTGCAGCTGACTACATGGAGCTTAAGCATTTAGGCATAAATAATGCCACAGAGACCAAGCCTGGACAACTTGTTGCTCTGTGGCCAAAGATCCAAGAAGAACTTAAATTTTGTCTCCTAGCAATTATTTAGCTGCACTTTTCACAACAGCAAATCACTTCACTAAACTCTACTAAAATTAAATTAATGATCTTATAGATCAAATGCTCTGAAGGTCAAAAAGTTTTGGAGAACAAAATGGGGAAAAGGCAAAAAGACAGACTGGGAGGGTTACATTAAAGGCCATGGGCTAAATAAACCAAGGTTTCTCAACCTCAGTGCTGTTGACATTTGGGGCCAGAAAATCCTTTGTTCTGTGCACTAAAAGATGCTTAGCAGAATTATTGGCCTCTACTCACCAGACGCACCTCCCTCAAGCTGTGAAAGCCAAAAATATCTCCAGATGATGCCAAATCATTGCTAAATATTCACTGAGGAGGCAAAAATCGCCCATGGTTGAGAATTACTAGGCTAGACCAAGCTTGTATTAATGTAGAGAGGAAGATCTTTGGCAAAATGTATGTTTTTGACAATCCAAAGTCCAAAGTCCTAACAAGAAATGGCCTAATGAGAGGGAGACCCTTGCCCAGCCTCAGAGGATAACCTGGGGCCTATCTTTACTGTGCAAGCGTTCTCCTTCCACCTCTGGCCAATCTGGTGCTCATGTCGCCTGTGTGGCAGGTGGCATGAGAGTCTAATGAAAATAACGAAATAAGGCAAAACATTTTCCAACATCATCCCAGATTACTAATGTTCTAGGAATCTCTAATCAGGTCGTGCTATATTCCACTTCTCAGCCTGTAAACAAACATTTCTCTGGGGCCTCTATCTGACCAGCATGCTTTTATTCTCTGTTAATCTGCTAAATCATAATTGCCTCTCTAAACTGTTATAACAGTTTCTATAAAACAGATGGAGCACATTTCAAAGACTCCTTTGAATGGAGATTTTCCATGCTGCCTACCTTAACTGAAGACATTGACCCAGAACCTTCCTGTGCTTCCTGATCCAGTAACCACTACCCATTTACCACCTATTAACCACTACCTATTTACAATTGCGCAAATTCCCAAGTCTATACTTCCTACCGTTGGCCTTAATACACCAATGAAGGAAAGTCCATTAAATCAGTCTTGCTATGAAATTAAATTAAGTCTTTCAAGCTTCTTCCCAAACTGCCTCAATTCCCTTTACAGCATAAAGCTGAACAAAATATTCTCCTCTAATTACTTCTTTCTCATAGCAAAACAATAATAATACCAACTAAAAGCCTTTATAATACTGTAAAAAAAAAAAAAAAAAAAACAGCAAAGCTATTTACTATTTGTTATAGGATCATCAGTCAGTAGACTGCATAGTACATCTACCTTCTTTTCCAATGTCCCCAAGCCAGCCACTATCTTGTGATCATGTCACTTAAAATCAAGCTAGTATAGAGGAAGATCTTTGTTTTACCTTGTCTTTTATCCCAATCCATCTTTCTCCTATCCCAATCCATCTTTCTTCTACCCCAATCCATTTTAAAAGCTTGTTCTGCTTGCCTTTTCAGTCTCTTACTGTATTTATTTACAGGCAAGTAGTAATTCCTTAACCTTACTTTTGTCACTTGCCCAATTCAGTACACTTGCCAATGAACTTGACTTGTGTCCCCTTGCCCCCACCCCAATTCAAATGTTGATGCCTTAACCCTAAAGTGACTGTACTTGGTTAGACATAGGGCCTCTAAGGAGGTAATTCAGGTTAAATGCAAATGAGCTCATAAGAGTCGGTTAGGACTGGTGTCCTCATAAGAGGAAGAGACACCAGAACTTGCTCTTTCCCTCCCAGCATGTGTACACAGAAGAAAGGCCAAATGAGGACACAGCAAGAAAGCAGTTGTCTGCAAGCCAGGAAGAAAGGCCTCACCAGAAATCAGCCCCAATGGCACCTTGATCTTCGACTTCTAATCTCCAGAACTGGGAAAAAATCAGTTTTTGTTGTTTAAGTCACCTAGTCTGTGGTACTCTGTTACGGCAGCCTGAGCAGATGAACACAGACACGAAATAGCTACAGCAGAAAGATGTTTGTCTTCTATCATAGAAACCATTAAAGCTCCTAAGCCTACCAGTGTCATACATGCACACTTCCTTGGACATAGCTGGCTACCGCTGATAGTGCATATTAAAATATGCTTTCTTCACTAAGCCATTATTATAGCTAACACCTATAAATAGAATCAGAATCAACCTAGAGTCAGAAAAAAAAGAGGCTTTCTCCTTTCCTAAACAAGCCTTGTCCAGATCCCAGTACTGTCACTCTGAACATAAAAGTCATTTTCTGCCATAAAAGTAAGAAACTACTCTCAAAGAGCTAACAGACTTGTGGAGATAAAAAGCACTGTGGAGTTTTCAGTCTTTTGCTGAATTCAGTAGCAGCGAGTTGGTCTCCTTGTCAGCATTCAGTGGCAGTGGCTGCTGCTCCTTTCCTCTTTGCTTCCCCTCCTGTGGCTTAACTACACAGTACCACAGCACTCTTGAAGAGCAAAACACACCATCTCCGTAACGCCAGACTAACGCAGAAGAAAAATTTACCTTCTTCTGGTTATAATAACCTCAACCCAATGGCAACTGGTGAAGAATCCTATAATTGTTTTTTGTTTGTTTGTTTGGAGACAGAGTCTTACTCTGTTGCTCAGGCTGGAGTGCAGTGGTGCAATCTCGGCTCATTGCAACATCCGCCTCCCAGGTTCAAGCAGTTCTCCTGCCTTAGTCTCCAAAGTAGCTGGGATTACAGGCATGTGCCAACACGCCTGGCTAATTTTTGTATTTTTAGTTAGGGTTTTGCCATTTTGGCCAGGCTGGTCTCGTACTCCTGACCTCAAGTGATCCGCCTGCCTCAGCCTTCCAAAGTGCTGGGATTACAGGCGTGAGCCACTGAGCCTGGCCTCTATAATTGTTTTTATAATGATAATGCCTTGACACAACTGTAAGTTGACTTCAAGACATTCCACTTCTTCCAATCCTGGTTCCTTCTTTAATGTGGATAAGACTCAGACTCTCAGAGGAGGTAGGTTTTGAGCTTGCTATCTGTTCCTAGTAAGAGAGAGTAAAAGTTTCTCTTTCCACTCTTTTACATTCTAACTAGGCAACTAGAGCATATACTTTTACATTTCACACATCTGCCAAAATTTATTCTAATTCTTGCCTCTGGAGCTGGTTATAGTTCTGGAGTTGTTCATAATCACAGATGGTAGTAGAAATAACAAGAGTCTCTTACCTCAGCTGAGTAGATTCCTAATAGGCCTGGTATAAAACATTTTGCTCAGCAAAACTTCATAATAGTGCTATATACAGAAAGCTGCTGTTCGAGGGAGAGGTCATAGTCCTTACTCTGGCCATAGTGCCATTTTGTTCCCACCCACCAGTCTCCTTTAACAAAGATGTCTTAAGGAAAGGATCCAAATTCAAAGAAGCTCTCTTGAACAAATAGGATAACTTGAACAACTAGATGACCTCTGAACTTCATTGTACCTGCCTACTTTTACTGTCACCCAAATGTATTCTCCCTCACCATGTACATATGACCCATAACAAGGTACAGGGGTTCAAAGGTGGATAATAAGAACAGCTAGGAATAATTGGTACACCCAAAATTGTTGTGAATGAGGTCTAGCAATACTGTTTCACTTGCTCTGTTTGTTAAGTCACAGCATGAGCAAATCTATCAAGAAAAAGAACACCAAGCTACTCTCATCTATTAGGGCCATTTGTAAATACTCCGATTTTATCCAGATGAAGAAATGTTCTACATGTCAGTATTTTTGTGTGTTTTTAGAATGAGTAGAAGCATCTTTCAGCTTTTAACTACATCAGTTAAAAGAACCTTAGATTTATCCCTAGAGACCCCTTGATTTAGGTTATCTCTAGATTTAGTATATCCTTGCTGAAAAAAGAAGCCATGCTTTACAGGTCAGATTTAAAGGAACTGTATTAACACTTATGCATTCTAACTATGCTATCATTGTCGATGTCACTCAGAATCAGCCGCAACACTGGCACATCAAAATGAAATACTGCAAACTAAAGAGGCCCATGACCCTCATGAGTATGAGAAATATAGCTAATTAAGAAGAAATTAAAAGAATAATATAGCTAATTAAGAAAAAAAGAAAAGAAAAACTACACCTATTCCACAGAGCAGCCAAGGTGAGTTTGAAAAACCAGAAATCAGATAATGTGGTTTCTGATCATATTTAGAATAAATTCCAAATTTACAAAGCCTCACATCAGGCCTACTTGCTTCTCTGACTCCATTGCGAAGCACCTTTTCCTTCTTTTCTACTCATTAGGTTATAATGCCATAAAGCAGCACACACTTAGGAAGGCACGTTTTAGATGAGCCAAAAAGCAAGTCTGTGGCACATTATGACTAAACTAACCCACTTAATACTATCGGGGAAGAATTAGTAGATACCTTTAAAGACAGCTTGCCTCACACACAAATGCCTAACTATGTCATTCACAAATATTAACAAATATCCATTACAGAAAAAGCCAAGTATGTATCAGTGAGTTCGTTAGCATGTGGCCACCTGGGTCTAAAATAAATACAATACTATAGCTCAGCACCAGCACTATTTTACATATGTAATAATAACTGTCACATTGGAACCTCTTCTGAAATTATAAATGCATGTGTCCACTTTAATATGCAGTGCCTGTGAGGTTTATTCCAGAAAACCTCAAACTTACTTGGAAGTCTCTTACATTATTCACAATGGTAACTTAGCTACATGATTTCAGAAAGCAAATACTAAAAGTAAGTGTACCAAATACCACATGTAAGGTAACTGCCATTTACACTATCCCTTTCTGGGAAATTCTCAAAGCACATCCCTTTCTGAAAGGTTACTTTCATAGGGTCATGAAGAATCTTCAAGCTTGTTTACACAAACCCCCTCCTTTCCTTCCCTCCCCTCCTCATTCTTGCCATAGCGAATTAAACTGCTGATGAATCTCTGACCAGGAGGCAGCAAAAATAGAGCTGCTGATGTCCCATGAAATGGCCTGGTATAAACAGTATGTCCCCCTCCCCAAATATCCTATATTAGGATATTAGGTTGTAATCAACAGACTCAGTAAAATCTTCATATGAGCTCTGAAGGTGAAACAAAGAAGAAGAAATAATCTAAGACAACCACAAGCAAGAGACATAGCAAAAGCCATGCAACAGTTTAAATCCTGAGTAAGCAGAAACCAGTCAGTCTTAGGAAAAGCAGAGTAGCTGAGGCTCCATTTTGACACAGCATTAGAAGAGGACCAGGTGTTGTTCGTGGAGGTGCTGTGGTAACCAACTTCCCTGAGCTGCATTTTATCCTATTCAACACATCCTAATTCTCCTAGAGGTCTTCTGAAATGGTTTCCTGTTCTTAATCTCCTCATGGAGTTTTTCCATAAATCTCTATTACATGAGCATATCTCTACTTCTTAGCACATGATGCTTTCTGATTTCTCTGCTAAAGCTCTTCTTTTCCTCACCTTCCCCAACTCAGTATGACACAACATCCCTCCAGTTATTCAAGCCAAATATCTAGCAGAGTTTTTTAAAAACTTATTATGGATATTTTCAAATATTAACAAAAGTAAAGAGAATGGCATCTATTACTCACCTTTTGAGAATGTCAGCCTTTCAACAATCATGTTTTATCTATTTCATACCACACGCCAGATCAAGTAAGTTATTATTGATTTTTCACTTTCCTCTCATCCTTCATAACCAGCTCACTGGAAAGTCTTATCATTACCTCTGAAAATTATCCAGAATCCATCCATTTCTCATTTTCACTAATACCACCTTAATCAAAGCCACAATCATCTCTCAACTAAGCTACTGCAACAGCCTTGAAATTGGTCTCCCTGCTTCTACTTTTGCTCCCTACTTCAACTTATTCCAAAGAGCAGCCAAGGTGAGCTATCAAAGCCAGAAATCAGGTAAGTGTGGTTTTCCATTGCATTTAGAATAAACACCAAATTCACAAAGTTTGACATCTGGCCTGCTTTCTTCTCTGCCCCATCTTGTAACAGTCTCAGTCCTGCTACATCACACTGGCCTTCTTTATGTTCCTTCAAACTCTCAAGCCCATTCCTGCCTTGAGACTTTGCATGAGCTGTTGCCCTGGCCTAGGATTCTCTCCGTCAGATTTTCATGTTGTTGACTCCATGTTGCCTTTTAGATCTCAGCTGAACTGTCACATCCTCTGAAAAGACTTCCTTAACCACCCAATCTACAGCAGTCACTTGATAACTTGCTATCACATTACCATTTGAATTCTTTTTCATCCATCTTTCTTTTTTATGTCTTCCTCTCATAGAGTGTAAGCTCCTAGAAATAGGACTGTAAGAAGACCTATCTAATATTCATTCTTCTTTCTTAAAAAAAAGGTCCTGATTTTGTTCAGGTATCAACTCCCATGTTGCCATGGGCCTCAGGAGAAGCTGACCCTCTTATCCTCTAACTCCAAGGAATAATATGATTCAACAATGAATATCTTATATCCCTTGCCAGTGATTAGTTCAGAAATGAGCATGTGGCCCAATCCTGGCCAAGAAGATATAAGGAAAAGTTTGCTACAGACATCTAAGAAAGTAGTTCCCTAATTCCTGAGTCATGAAAAGTCTGAGTCTTTTTCTCCCTCTAACCATTAATGAAGAAACATGTCCACACTACATCTGTGAGTGAAACAGGCATTAGGATGAAGCCAACACTGCATATACAAAGTGGACAGAAGGAAAGAACTTGACATATTTGAATTGCCTGATCAACCAACCCAGGAGTCCATTCTATCTTTGGACTTCATTCTATGTAAGCAAATAAATTTTCTTTGTATTTAAGCCAATTAAAGTTAGATTTTTTTATTACTCATATGTGAAAATATACTAACATATATAGGAACTTTATCTACCTTGTTCCTTGCTATACTCCCCGCACCTAGAAAAATGCCTAGAATATGGTAGGTACAGCAAATATTTGAGTGAATAGTAAAAGAATGTAAAAGAATAATTTATGAAAGATAAAGAATCCTAAAACAATTATTCTCCATTTAGCCCACTGCTATGGTTTGAATGTGCCCCCAAAAAGCATGTGTTGCAAGTTTAATCCCCAATGCAACAGTGTTGGGAAGTGGGGCCTAATGAGAGGTAATTAGGTCATGAGAGCAGAGTGAATAGATTAAGGCCATTAATAAGGGAGCGGGTTCATTATTCTGGGAGCGAACTGGTTATAAAAAGAGGAGTTTGGCCCATGTTTTCTTCCCTCCCACCCTCTCCACCACCCTCTGGTCCTATCACCTTTACCGTATTATGATGCAGCAAGAAGACTCTTGCCAGATACTGGCTGCTGATCCTGGACTTCCCAACGTCCAGAACTGTGAGCCAATTTCTGTTCATTATGAACTACCCAGTCTCAGGTATTTTGTTATAGCAACGCAAAATGAACGAAGACACCCGCTTTAGCTACAATGTCATTAAGTTCCTTGAGAAGTAGTATCTAGTTAAGTACTATTAGGTAAGCACAAAAATGTTCTTGACATAGATTTTAAAATGTCAGCCTGACACTGAAATATGTCACCATCATTACAAAAGGAAAATGCCACTATCAAAAAACATGCATACATTTATAAAGACTTACAGGTTCTTGGGGTTCAGGTTTCCTCCCATGCTCCCCAACCATCATCTTCCCAGTCTGTTGATTTACCTGTTTTTAAAAAGATGAACAATGCCTGCATGAAATATAGGGCTTTAAGTATCTTTAAAGCATTTTTTCTAAACATCATAGAACCAACCTCTGTATAATGCTGATGTTAAGAAAGAAAATAATGGTAAACTGTGTTATACCAGGATTTTGCTATACGTAATAACAACAATCAGAAAATATTTGACCTACTGAATTTCTAAATTTATGTATTAGTAAAATTGTGTGCAAGTAAAATTAAAATTGTGTGTGAGTTATCTGGATCTTAAGATATTGGACATCAAGTTAATCCACATTCAAATCAAACTGCAAAGATGACTTTTTAAAAATCTAAAAATGACAAATGTTTATTACTCAAAATATTAGACAAATATACACAGTGATGAAAAAACAACACACCTAAAATTTCACACAGATGCCTTAAAAAAGTAACTTGTTTTTTGACAAGACAAATCTTTAGTGAAAAAGAAAACTGAATTTTGAAACAAGACAAACCTACTATTCTGCACCCTTTTCTGATATTCTGTGATTTCTTATATGTTAGAACATCCTCTCAGAGGAAAATAAGATGGTCAACAACAATGCAACAAGGAATGTAAAAGCCCAAATAGGTTTGGACAGTATGTTCCCTTACAAGGCCCAGGTGACTGGTTTTTACATAATCAACTTTTAATTTATCAGAAGAGAAAAAACTATCATTTTTGAACAACTACTCTGAGACAAGCATGAGATACTTTATATGCATTAATAAAGTACAAATAAAACTTTAGGCCCCAGAATCACACTGCCTAAGTTTTATTTGAACTTTATCACCTTTAAAAATTTAATTTGAGGCAATACATATAAAGTTTGTTTTTTTGTTTGTTTTTTTGAGATGGAGTCTCACTCTGTTGCCCAGTCTGGAGTGCAGTGGCACGATCTTGGCTCACTGCAACCTCCACCTCCTGCGTTCAAGCCATTCTCCTGCCTCAGCCTCTGGAGTAGCTGGGACTATAGGTGCATGCCACCACACTCGGCTAATTTTTGTATTTTTTGTAGAGACAGGGTTTCACCATGTTGGCCAGGCTGGTCTCGAACTCCTGACCTCAAGTGATCTGCCCATCTTGGTCTCCCAAAGTGCTGGGATTACAGGCGTGGACCACCATGCCCGGCCTTGAGGTAATACATATAAAGTATTGAACGCTTGTTCAAATCCTGGATCTAGCACTTACTATCTCTGTGACATAGTGCAAATTACCCATCTAAACTTTAGTTTCTAATCATAAAGGCATGGAAGACAACAGTACCTATATCTAGGGGTTATTGTAGGGTTGTTGTAAGGACTTACACCAGATAGCATACTAAAGTCCTCAGTACCTGACACATACCAAGTTCTCAATGCTGGTCAAGGTTTAGCTAAATCAAATATTATATTTAAGTAATCAGCTTTAAAATTCTGGGAGGAAATCAATTTAAAAGATGGGACTGATTCTGATGGCTTACAGTAGGAAGGAAGCAAATAGATTCACTTATATACGAGGTTTTAAAAGTCGCTGGAATCAATTACATACAGATGATTAAAGAATTTGTTATAGTCTACTACTTAGAGTCATCGTTCAATTAGCTTTGTAGTAACAGTCTAATCTTCTGTACTTAAATGCCAAATAATTACTTCCTAATAGGCATATATTAAGTCCTAAAATGGCACTATCATTTGATTAACATTGCACAATTTATAGAAGAGTTTCATATACAAGTCAATTAAAAATTTAACAAATACTCTATTAAACACCATGTAGCAAATCCTGTAGTAGGAGCTGAGAAAAATACAAGCATACTCCTTGCCCTTGATCTATTGTAGAAGGCAGACAAACATGGAATCATAATATATAGTGAGTACAGTAATGGACCACTATGGGAACTTGGATGAGAGAGTAAGAGATGGGAAAAAAAAAATACAATGAATAGTCAACTTAAACTCAGTCCTTAAAAAGTAGCTAGAAAGGCTGGGGGGAAAAGTCAGCATGAATGAAAGAGGCAGAAAGATGCATTGTATATGACAACTAACATGTATTAAACATTTCTGTATACCTAAATGCTTTATAGACATTATTAGTTCACTTAAACTTCACAGGATCCTTTATTGTCCCCATTTTACAATGGGAAAACAGATTTCTTGGAGAGTTTAAGTAGTTTGACCAAAATCACACAGGAGTAAGTGGCAGAGTAAAGCTTGAGTTCAGGTCTATCTGAGTTCTTTTTTTTTTTTTTTTGAGACGGAGTCTCGCTCTGTTGCCCGGGCTGGAGTGCAGTGGCCGGATCTCAGCTCACTGCAAGCTCCGCCTCCCGGGTTTAAGCCATTCTCCTGCCTCAGCCTCCCGAGTAACTGGGACTACAGGCGCCTGCCACATCGCCCGGCTAGTTTTTTTGTATTTTTTCAGTAGAGACGGGGTTTCACCGTGTTAGCCAGGATGCTTCTAAGTATTAGACTATATGTACTCCTACTATGGCTCATGAAGGGTAAGATTAGGGGAAAGCGGTGTTTATAGTTAAGGCCAAAAGAAAGAAGGTTCTTATTTTAAAATAGAAACATTCCCTTGATATTGCGATTTACAGATTTTTTTTAAACTTGGAAAATTACAGTTTGTCTTTTGGCAATTAAATTCAATTAAGCCATCTCTTTATTTTGCTAATTTTTTCACTGTACCAAAAACAATTGTCTTATTGTGGTTTAAGGCAGCCAACAAGGCTATCCCATTTAAAGTTTCAGAATATGTATTGTCTCATATGAGAAAGCAAAGTATCTAAAAGAGCTTATTACTATAAATTTCATGATTCAATTTTTAAATTGCCATAAAAATAATGTATATATCAAATTACCACAATCTCGAAAAGACTCAGAATTTAGACTCTTCCGGAAGGCAGCAATCACTCATGCCTTCAACAAACCCAACATCTTTTATGTTTTGGGCACCGTGCTAAGTGCTGGAAATATAAAAGCAAACAAGCCTTCAAAGAGCTTAGTTTGTGCACATAACCTCTGCTGAATATGTATAAAATAAAACTATAAAAGGTGTGTTATTTCTCCTCCATATTGGTATAAAAAGCACCTGACTCAATTCACAAATGACTCATATAAGAAAATAGAAGACAGCAGTTATTTGGATTTCCTACCCCTGCAGAGATCCAATATCTCCCTATGCCACAATTCAGAACCTCCAAGAAAAGAAAGACCTTGAGAAATACTTTATATAAGATATTTAGGTTTATGAAGGTTTACCCATTCTCAATGCCCCTGACTGGAAAGCTTCTTTCAACAAAAAGGAAGGAGAATTTAATTGGGCATCTTCTATTATCATAGGAATGCATTTTTCCCAACCAAGTCAAGGTAAAGGAAGGTGAAACAGCACTATTATTCAGGTAAGTTAAAGATATTTTTTGTAGGTTGCTCTAGAAGACTAAGTCTATTTATAATACTATGAGAGAATGCATTCCAAATTATAGTCAACTTAAAAAATGGGAAACGTTTTGCCAGTGAGGCAATACCCTTGTGGCTATTTCTTTTTATTTTTTATTTATTTATCTATTTTGAGGCGGAGTCTCACTATGTCACCAGGCTGGAGTGCAGTGGTGCCATCTCGGTTCACTGCAACCTCCAACTCCCTGGTTCAAGCGATTCTCCTGCCTCAGCCTCCTAGTGGTGATTACAGACATGTGCCACCACATCCCAGCAATTTTTGTATTTGTAGTAGAGACGGGGGTTTCACCATGTTGGCCAGGATGGTCTCGATCTCCTGACCTTGTAATCCACCTGCTTTGGCCTCCCAAAGTGCTGGGATTACAGGCGTGAGCCACCGTGCTCGGCCCCTTGTGGCTATTTCTACTCAGTGACAGTGATTTAATTTTTGTAGCCTCCTATGTCCTATTGAAAATCATTTGAGACTGTTTTGCAAGGAGCTAGTTGACAGCTATTTTCAACTATTAAAAAGTGTTATAATCCCAGCACTTTACCAAAGTTACTTCTTATGCCTTCAGGTTATGCAAGTAGGCCAAGCACATTCTTTAGAAAAAAAAAAAAAAGGTATATATTGAGAAAATAGCTGATGAATGTCTAATAAAATTGCCACTCATGTAAAAAATTCTGTTCAGGCACAGTACTTCCTTTTGGTAACCTTTCTAAGGAGGATGGTATTCTTTAATCAATATCATTAGTATTCTTTAATCGATCATTGGTCAAGAATGTAGGTAGCCAAAGCAATGGTCAACATAAATTTGAGAACTATGCACTGTTTTAGGTTAATATGGAATATTACTGTAAGGCCTTGAGGTTCATAAACTCTATGTCATCATGAAGAAATAAGACTGATTTGCCTTATTATCAATTACTTTCAAAAAAGGCTAAAAATGGCTCACCATGATTGTCTCTTAGAAGAATAAATAGATCAATATCTTTTGTAGGACAGAGTAATTTGAAAGCCCTAAGCTCTGATATAACTTAAAAAGGCAAATCAGTTTAACAAAATGTACCATGGAATTAAGGACACCAGGACAGCCAGCTTCTTTAGGACAGTCTAGATCCAGTGTAAAGATTCCAAACATTCCACCAATCACCAAATCCCATAGCCAGAGCTATGTGGCCCTCATTTCTGTGAAAGGCTAGACTACAAATTATACGGCAACAATTTTTCAATTGTTACTTTCCCTGTTTATTAAATAAGTAGCAACCACCCAATCTCCAAAAAGCAATTCTTTAAACGACACTGTTATCAACTGCCTATGTCTTTCATTTTACTGTAGTCCAATCCAACAAAATTGGTCAGAAAATTAAGAAAATAGCATTCACATTAATTGTCTTCATAAAACCAGCATTATAGTCTCTCTCGCAGATCCCTCTTGATAGGCAGGCCTTAAAACCTTTACAATGAAGAAATTAAAATAATGACTTAGGGGGTGACTAAAGTTTTAGAGATGGCCCTACTCTCAGAGATTCTGTTTCAGAAGGTCTGCAATGGATCCAGAAATCTCTATTTTAACAACTTTCCCCACCCTGAAAATTTGAGGCAGATGGTGCATGCATGGATCACCTCAAGGATAAACCTAAGTGCTGGTCTAATTCGATCCTAAATATTTTTTTCCTTTGCCTGTCATCACTCTTCTATTCTTTCACTCCAGTTGGACTGTTCATTCACTGGTATGCAATCTTGAACAGCACTGTCTAATAGAAATACATCACAAGCTACCTATGTAATTTTAAATTAACTAATAGCCATATTAAAAAGTAAAAAAAAAAAAAAAAACAGGTGAAATTAACCTTAATAATATAGTTGATCATAATACAACCAGAATATTGTTTCAATGCATAATCAATGTAAAATTATTGGTGAGATATTTTACATTCATTTTTCATATACACTCTTCAAAATCTGATGAGTGTTTTTTTAGTTTAGTTTAGTTTTGAAAAGGGGTCTCTCTGTCACCCAGACTGGAGTGCAGTGGTGCAATTACAGCTCACTGCAGCCTCGATCTCCTAGGTTCAAGTGATCCTCCCATCTTGGCCTCCCAAGTAGCTGGGACTACAGGTGTGTGTCACCAAGCCTGGCTAATTTTTTTTCTTTTTTTTTGTAGAGATTTTGCCCAGACTGGTGATGTGTGTTTTACATGTAGAGCACATCTCAGTTTTTCCTAGTCACATTCCAAGTGCTCAAAACTACATGTAGCTAGTGGCTACAATATCAGACAGCTCAAGTCTAGAACACCAATTAAATCTCAGGTTTAATTGAGTTGTCAGGTTGCACTGGATTGGTTGCCCAGTTTTACCTTCTAGAGAGTTACACGACCTTGGGCAATTTAATTTCTTAGTGCGCTGGCTTCCTCTTTAGCAAAAATGGAGTTAAAAACTGCACTTTACAGTGCTTGGCACATAGACACCCTTAATAGCTGTTATAATTACCACTGTCCATACAACATTCTCTCTTATTCTTTGCCTTTGCCTACCCTACACCCATCAACTAAATGCTTCCCATGTGACTCTACCTCTCCAAATCCAACTTCTCCAAACTAAGGTTAATCCTTTATGAAGTTTTCTTACATCCACCAATGAATGATCTTTCCCTCTTGTGAAACTACAGCATTTGACTGTGTTTCTTATTCAGAACTTAATTATATACTGTTTTGAGTCATTTGCTGCATTGTTAGTTAACAGGTACTTATCTGATTTAACATAAATGTACACCCTGTCTACACAACTATTAGGCTTTTAGAGGGCAGAGAACGTGTATCCTGTGTATGTGCACGCACATACACATACATAAAAGTATCATAAGTACTTAGTAAATATTTGCTAAATGAAGAGTAATTGAAAATGACATTCTTACTCCAATACTTTCCCATATACCCCCATAAAAGCAGCTGTATTTAAATTAATATTTTATAATATAACAAACAAATCAGCGGTTGTTTCTAAATCTTTTGCATTTCAAAAGAGACACAACAAATACAAAAGATTATGTTTTACAAACTTTACATATAAAGATTTTATATTCAGGATCGAAATCATCTTTTTCAAACAACTTTTTTTTGTGGGGCCTGGGGGAGGGACAAGGTCTAGCTCTATTACCCAGGGTGGAGTGCAATGATGTGATCCTGGCCCACTGCAGGCTCAATCTCCCAGGCGCAAGCAGTCCTCTTATCTCAGCCTCCCAAGTAGCTGGGACTACAGGCATGCGCCACCATGTCCATCAAATTTTTGTATTTTTTGCAGAGACGGGGTTTCACCACGTTGCTGAGGTTGGTCTTGAACTTGTAAGCTCAAGCGAGCTCCTGTCTCTGCCTCCCAAAGTGCTGGGATTACAGACATGAGCCACTGCACCTGGCCTTCAAATAACTTTTGTATGTAACATTATCATATTAGTAATTTTCTTCTATTGCATTCCATTTTAATTAGTGAGAAAAAAATAATTAAAAAGTACCATTTCTTAGCTTTAGTTTTGATCACGAAATAATAGGAATAGTATAGTATTTTGTTTGAATTCAAGTCTAAGAGGCAGAATTTGATTAAATCTGAAGATCTTCTAAAAATCTAGTTCAGAGTAGACGGCTTGCTATGCATTAAATGATTTTTATATTTCACACACACACACGTGCACACATAATGTATTTTTCAACATTTCAGAACAAAATGTGTATCATTACTAACAAAACATCCTACATCAGTAATGGAAAACCAATTTGCTCAATTACATGGGACTTTCAACAACCTGATTTCATGGTAAGGCTAGAAGAAATAATTACAAAAGCCATCGAGTTCCCAAATAAACACCATACCATTTTGAAGATTAAAAAAAAAGAACACCACATCATTCTTGGGTATGTAGTCTATTATGCAAATATTCTTTTTGCCAACAGTGAATAAACCAGGTTACACTAAAAACAGTTCAAGAATAGCAAATACTGCTTTCTGGAGAAATCTAAAAATAGATGATGAGAATGCTTCTCAGGTCTTGTTACTTTCATGCTACAATTCACATCCATAGGAGACATTTAGGAGATGTTGCTCCTAAAGTGGCCATGTTACAGTTGTATTATATCAGGACAGCGTTCCAGCAATAAGAAAAATATTTCAGATTCATGTTTTTAACTGAGCTTTCTCAGCTCATTTGTTGTACAATCTACTGATAAAATAGCATTTCTGGGAATATAAGATATTTCTACTTTGTTTTAAATCTTTAATCTTTTTTTTCTCAATCCTTTCTTAAGGGGTGAACTTCCTTTAAAATTTATTCTGTTTACATTCTTGTCCATTTTTTTTCCTTAAAATTCACAGAAAATCAAAGATTGCAATAAAGATTTCATTTAGGTCTTTCAAGAAATTTGTCATCTTAAAATATTTTGTTTGTCCACCTCAGTTGCTGAAATTTTCTTTCACTCTGGTTTATACCACATCTTGAATCATACCCTCTCTCTAAATAAGATTAATAAGCTGATCTCCAACCAACTTATATGATATGAAGAGAAATAAAGAGGAGCAAGATAAAGTTATAAATAATAGTAACAAAAAAGCAACTGCATCCTCATTGATTAGTAACCTGACTTTTCAATCTTTAACTTTTTTTTTACACCTATCACTGAACAGGACTACTTGAACTATTAATATCTAGAATAATCGGTAACATAACCATAAACTCCTGTTCTTACCCTCACCAAGTTAAATGTTTCAACTGAATAAATAAAACCAATGACTTCAAAATGTAAAATGTAACCACAATTCCCTTCTGAAGAGAATTTTTTCCTTGAAGAGATTAGATTATACTAGTATGAAAAACCTGTTATGTCTCTCATTTGATAAATGAAACTTTCATACAGAAAACATATTTTAATTAATCATCAAAAAAATTACAGATGTCTTGTTTAGGGGTATTTCCAATCAATGAATTATTCTAACAACAGAAGTTTAAATAAGAAATTCAACTTCTGCTTTCCACAGCTCTATTTAATTCCCAAAATACATTATCCTAATTTGCTTCTGAACAGTCTGTCCTCATAAAGTGAGTGTATGCTTTTTTATTTAACAAGAACCTGAAGCTAGAAAGGAAATTGAATTCTACAAGTGGGCAATTAATTTGACAGTATTTGCTTTTTCCAATATGAGTATGTCAAGTTCAAATACTAAATGAGAAACTGAAACCATTAAATGTTAGGAAAAGGAAAATTTAATTTAGTTTCTGTGGTCTAATAAAAGATCTTAGCACAGAAGTAAATTCATTTCCGTTCTTCTGAGATGAGAAAAAACAGAGATAATGTACTTGCTTCTATAAAAAGTAGAACCTCTACAACCTGTGACTTGTAAATAATTCAGGGGATCCAGCGAATTTTACTTGGCTCTAATTGGCCAAGGCAAGAAAAGCATCACCCAGCAGTATAAAGCTAAAAGAAAAAAGAAAAGTCTAAAGAATAGAGAATCTGCCTCTTATATTCCTATACATCAGAATTATTAATTTTTTCCATTTCTAGGGAAATGGAAAATAGGAAAATAAATTACATATTAGCATGAAATTTCGTGTTAGCAAGAAATACTAATTTGAAAATAAATTTCATATTAGTCACTTAGTCACTTACTAAAGGGTTAAATTACATACAGTAAAAATGTACATGTCTATTACAATTTTGTTTTTTTAACAACTTCATATTTATATATATATATATTTTTTATATCGAAAGCAACAGAAAAAGATAAGCATGTCTAAAAAGGCGAAGAAGTGTGCAACATTATGAAATGTAGGTAAAGGTGTGTAAAAATTGCTAACTAAAGCTAACTTCTCCATGTCCTAGAGAAACCAATTCTATATTTTCTTCCTTAACCTACTCTACTATTCAACTACTGTCCCTGAAAAATCTCCTTATATTTAAATTAAATCCTTCCTAAACCAGCCTAATTTTGCTATTACTGTTTTTCTTCAAAGTACACACAGGAAAGTCTGATACTAATTTTAACAATATCACATGATAACATGGAATATTTTGGTTCCATAGTAAAGAAAAAAATGTAGATAACATATTTAGCATTGTTTTATTTCACAGTTAGCATTCCTAAAACAAGGACAAACATCCAACTCAGACACAATCCAACACACAATAGACATTTGTTCATTATTAAGTTCCTACTACAAATCATTTGTGTACCAGTGCTGGGGATATAACAAATACATTACCATTCCCTGGCCTAAAGTGGTTTATAATTTAGTGCAGAATATACAGACATCAACAGACAAATGCAACACAAGGCTGATATTACCAAAAAACCCAGAAACTAGGGAAAAAAGTAGCCACATACTCTGAAATGAAGGTATTCCATGCAATTAATATAGATAATAAACCATTATTCTTTCACAGCTCCATATTATACCACTGTGTCAATGTAGCATAATTTAATCAACCTTCTACTATCAGGTATTGTTTTCAACTTTTTTGCAGTTATAAACACTTCCTTGTAACATGAAACTGTATACTGATTTTTTGACTTTATAAACTGTTTCCAACCTTGCTAAATAACTTTATGAACCATTATTTTTTAAATGACTAAAGAAAAACTGACTTCAAATATAAGGTAATCATCTATTTTTCCAAACAGAAGATCCAAAAATACAAAGTTTTTGGGCAATCTGAATACTACACATTGTAAATGCAGGCACTTAGATGACATAATCAAATGCCTACATGTGACATTTAATTATGTCACATATAACATTAATTTACAGATAAAACTGTTCAAAATCCCAGTGACAGAAAATACACTGACTTAGAACTCTTGCTTTTATTCATTTTCATTTTTCAGGAAACAAAACCCTTCCACATGCACCTTCAACATCAGCCTTTTATTAAAAAAAAAAAAAACGGCGCGGTGGTTCACTCCTTTAATTCCAGCACTTTGGGAGGCCGAGGTGGGCGGATCACAAGGTCAGGAGATCGAGGCCATCTTGGCTACCACGGTGAAACCCCGTCTCTATTAAAAATACAAAAAATTAGCCGGGCGTGGTTGTGGGCACCTGTACTCCCAGTTACTCAGGAGGTGGAGGCAGGAGAATGGCGTGAACCTGGGAGGCGAAGCTTGCAATGAGCCGAGATCCCGCCACTGCATTTCAGGCTGGGCGACAGAGCAAGACTCCGTCTCAAAAAAAAAAAAAGAAAAAAGGAAAAAAAGACATAATAATGAACACATGTATTTACTACACGCAAAGCATTGCTCTAAGCACAACAGCTTTTCCCCTGAGGTATGTACTACTGTTACTTCCATTTCAAAGATGAAGTTTCTGAGGCAAATGGAGATTACATAACTCGCTCAAGGTCACACAACTGACAAGTGGCAGAACCGGGATTCAGACCCACACAGGCTAGCTCAGAGGTCATTTCCATCTACTTTTTGAGTCAACTAACAGTTTTCCAGAGTACATCATCTTCAGTGCCATCTGTTATTTGAGATAGTCTTTTGAATCTGGTATGATGCTGTCATTGGTCGTTTTAAGCCCACTCACACTTTCTACCAGCATAACACGTCAAAAAGCAATACAACGAGGGGCTGCTATGGAGATCAAAGCTATAGAGCTATACAGAAAATACCTTTGTCCCCTAGAGAAAATAGTTTTTTCTTATGCCCAAAGTCTATTTACAAAAATTAATTAGGTTACTGCCCAGAAAGCGAACTTTGACACAACATCCAAAAAGCAGAAAACACAGGCACAGAAGGGACTACCTTAAAGTAATAAAAGCCATATATGACAAACCCATAGCCAACATCATATTGAATGGAAAAAGTTGAAAGCATTTCCCCTGAGAACTAGAACAAGGAAACTTTTACCACTTCTATTCAACATAGTACTGGAAGTCCTCACCAGACCCATCAGACAAGAGAAAGAAATAAAGGCCATCCAAGTTGGAAAAGAGGAAGTAAAAGTGTTGCTGTTCACTGATGATATGATTGTATAAAAAATCCTAAAGATTCATCCAAAAGGCTCCTAGATCTGATAAGTGAATTCAGTAAAGTCTACAGTTACCAAATCAATTTACATAAATCAGTAGCACTGCTATACACCAACAGTGACCAAGCTGAGAACCAAATTAGCAACTCAATCACTTTTACAACAGCTGCAAAAAAATAAAACACCTAAGAATATACTTAACCAAGGAGGCAGAAGATCTCTACAAGGAAAACTACAAAACGCTGCTGAAAGAAATCACAGATGACACAAACAAATGGAAACACATCCCATGCTCATGGATGGGAAGAATCAATATTGTGAAAATGACCATACTGCCCAAAGCAATCTACAGATTCAATGCAATTGCCATCAAAATACCATCATCATTTTTTCACAAAACTAGAAAAAAAATTCTAAAATTCATATGGAACAAAAAAAGAGCCCGCATAGCCAAAGCAAGACTAAGCAAAAAGAACAAATCTGGAGGTATCACATTATAGGACTTCAAATTATACTACAGGGCTATAGTTACCAAAACAGCATGGTACTGATATAAAAATAGGCACTTAGACCACTGGAACAGAATAGAGAACCCAGAAGTAAAGCCAAATATTTACTGCCAACTCATCTTTGGCAAAGCAGAATGACAATGGATCCCCATATCTCATAAAAAATCAACTCAAGATAGATCAAAGACTTAAATCTAAAACCTGAAATCATAAAAATCCTGGAAGATAACATTGGAAAAACTCTTCTGGATATTGGCTTAGGCAAAGAATTCCTAAGACCCCAAAAGCAAGTGCAACAAAAACAAAAATAAATAAATTGGACCTATTTAAACTAAAAAGCTTCTGTACAGCAAAAGAAAGAATCAGCAGAGTAAACAGAAAACCCACAGAGTGGGAGAAAATATTCGAAAACCATGCATCTGACAAAGGACTAGCATCCAGAATCTACAAGGAACCCAAACAAATCAGCAAGAAAAAAAAAAAAACTCATTAAAAAGTGGGCAAAGAACATGAATAGACATATCTTCAAAGAAGATATACAAACAGCTAACAAACACATAAAAATTGCTCAACATCACTAATAATGAGGAAAATGCAAATTAAAACCACAAAGAAATACCACCTCACTACTGCAAGAATGACCATAATTAAAAAGTCAAAAAACAATAGGTGTTGGCATGGATGTACTGAAAAAGGGACACTCTTACACTGCTGGTAGGAATGTAAATTAGTACAACCTCTATGGAAAACAGTATGAAAAGAGTCCTCAAAGAACTAAAAGTAGATCTACCATGTGATCCAGCAGTCCCACTACTGGGTATCTCCCAAAGGAAAAGAAGTCATCATATGAAAAAGACATATGCACACGCATGTTTATAGCAGCACAATTCACAACTACAAAGATATGGAACCAACCTAAGTGTCCATCAAAAAGACATAGAGAGTGATATAATGAACTTTGAGGACTCGAGGAGGGGAGGTTGGGAGGGAGGTGAGGGATAAAAGATTACATGTTGGGTACAGTGTACACTGCTCAGGTGATGAGTGCACTAAAAATCTCAGAATTCACCACTAAAGAACTCCTCCGTGTAACAAAAAAATCACCTGTATCCCCAAACTGTTGAAATTTTAAGAAGCAGAAAACATACAGACTATATTCTCCAATAACAATACAGCAAAACAGCAATCAGCAATAAAAAGGTAACTAAATGAAAAAATTTTAAAAAGAACCATTTGGAAATTTTAGTATTACTTTTCTACAGATCTTAGACAAATAAAAAATGAATAAAGATGAAAATAGAAATTAATTAGAAACTTTCAAAAATTAGACTTGATAAAGAGAACTAAACGTAAACAAAAACCAAAAAAGTAATAAATTTTAAATAAAAATTTTATGAGATCCAGGTCATAACCATAAATTTAATAAAGTAACTAGACACTTAGACATATATTAAAGTGTAAGATTTATATGAGAAGCAAAAAACTTTGCTAAAAAGATGCAAAAACATGAATAAAACTATCTAGACAAATACTGTATGATCTCACGTATAAGTAGAATCTAAAAAAGTCAAACTAATAGAAGCAGAGAGTAGAAATAAGATGTCAGTCAAAGGGTAAAAGTTTTCAGTTACAAGATGAAGTTATGAGGACCTAATGTACAGCATGGTAAATATGGCTGATAATACTGTACTGTGTACTTGAAATTAGATAAGGGAGTAGACCTGAAGTGCTCTCCCAACCAAAAGAAAAAAAAATTAACTATGTAAGGTGATTGTAACAATCATTTCGTAATGTATATCAAATCATCATGTTGCACATCTTAAATATGTACCACTTTTATTTGTCAGTTACACCTCAGTAAAGCTAGGGGTAGGGGTAGGGGTTTGGGAAATAGACCTAGAGTTCGGGAAAATGTCAATCCTTCCCAAATTAATATATAAACTTAAAACAATTCTCATTAAAAGCCCAGTATAAATTTGGTTTTGTTTTGTTTTGGAACTTAAATTAATTCTAAAGCTCAATGGGAAGAAAAATGTATAAGAATAACCCTAAGACTTTCTTTGAAAGAAAAGTAGTGATATGGCTTGTGTCCCCACCCAAATCTCATCTTGAATTGTAGTTCCCATAATCCCCACATGCCATGGGAGAGACCCAGTGGGAGGTAATTGAATCACGGGGGTTACCTCCATGCTGTTCTCATCATAGTGAGTTCTCATGAGATCTGATGGTTTTGTAAGGGGCTTCCCCCAACTTTGCTCTCACTCATTCTCCTTCCTGACGCCATGTGAAGAAGCATGTTTGCTTCCCCTTCTGCCATGACTGTAATTTCCTGAGGCCTCCCCAGCCATGCTGAACTGAGTCAATAAAACTTCTTTCCTTTATAAATTATCCAGTCTCAGGTATGTCCTGATGGCAGCATGAGATCAAACTAATACAGTAAATTGGTACTGGAAGTGGGTGCTGCCATAAGGATACCTGAAAATGTGGAAGCAACTTTGGAACTGGTTAACAGGCAAAGGTTAGAACAGTTTAGAGGGCTCAGAAGAAAACAGGAAAATGTGGGAAAGTTTGGAACTTTCTAGAGACTTGGGTGGCTCAGAAGACAGGAAGATGTGGGAAAGTTTGGAACTCCCTAGAGACTTGTTGAATGGCTTTTACCAAAATGGTGACAGTGATATGGACAATGAAGCCCAAGCTGAGGGGTTCTCAGAAGGAGACGACAAACTTCTTGGGAACCGGAGAAAAGGTCACTCTTGTTATACTTTAGCAAGAAGAATGGCAGCATTTTGCCCCTGCCCTAGAGGTCAGTGAAATTCTGAACTTGAGAAAGACATTTTGGAATGGGAACTTATGTTTAAAAGGGAAGCAGAGCATAAAAGTTTGAAAAATTTGCAGCCTGACAATACAATAGAAAAGAAAAACCCATGTCCTGAGGAGAAATTCAAGCAGGCTGCAGAAATTTGCATAAGTAATGAGGATCCAAATGTTAATCACCAAGACAATGGAGAAAATATCACCAGGGCATGTCAGAGATCTTCATGGTAGCCTCTCCCATCACAGGCCCAGAGGCCTAGGAGGAAATAATGGTTTTGTGGGCTCAGGGCCTTGCTGTTTTGTGCAGTCTTGGGACTTGATGCTCTGTGTCCCAGCCATGGCTAAAAGGGGCCAACATATAGCTCAGGCCATTGCTTCAGAGGGTGCAAACCCCAAGTCTCGGTGGCTTACATGTGATGTTGGGCCTGTGGGTGCATAGAAATCAAGAACTGAGGTTAAGGAACCTCTGCCTAGATTTCTGAGGATGTATGGAGATGCCTGGATGTTCAAGCAGAAGTTTGCGGCAGGGGCAGAATGCTTATGGAGAACCTCTGCTAGGGCAGTGTGGAAGGGAAATGTGGGGTGCGAGCCCCCACAAAGAGTCCCCACTAGGGCACTGTGGAGCTGTGAGAAGAGGGTCATCGTTCTCCAGACCCCAGAATAGTACATCCACCGACAGCTTGCACCATGAGCCTGGAAAAGCCACAGACACTCAACACCAGCCATGAAGGAAGCTTGGAGGAAGGTTGTACCCTGCAAAGCCATAGGGGCAGAGCTGCTCAAGGCTGTGGGAGCCCACCTCTTGCATCAGTATGACCTGGATGTGAGACATGGAGTCAAAGGAGATCATTTTGGAACTTTAAGATTTAATGACTGCCCCATTGAATTTTGGACTTACATGGGGCCTGTAGCCCCTTTGTTGTGGTCAATTTCTCCCATTTGTAAAAGGTGTATTTACCCCTTGCCTGTATCACATTGTACATAGCAAGTAACTAACTTGATTTGATTCTACAGGCTCATAGGTGGATGGGACTTGCCTTGTCTGAGATAATACTTTGGACTTGAACATTTGAGTTAATGCTAAAATAAGTTAAGACTTTGGGGGACTGTTAGAAGGACATGATTGTATTTTGAAATGTGAGGACATGAGATTTGGGAGGAGACAGGTAAAATGATTTGGTTTGTCCATGTCCCCACCCAAATCTCATCTTGAATTGTAGTTCCCACAATCCCCATGTGTTGTGGGAGGAACCTGGTAGGAGGTAACTGAATCACGGGGGTGGCTACCTTCATGCTGTTCTCATGATAGTGAGTTCTCACAAGAACTGATGGTTTTATAAGGGGCTCTCCCCCAACTTTGCTCTCACTCATTCTCCTTCTTGCCACTATGTGAAGTAGAATGTGTTTGCTTCGCCTTCCTCCATGACTGTGTTTCCTGAGGCCTCCCCAGCCATGCCGAACAGTGAGTCAATTAAACCTCTTTCCTTTATAAACTACCAGTCTCAGGTTATACCCTTATAGCAGTGTGAGAATGGAGTAATACAAGGACTTTGGCAGAAACTGTCTCTACTACGCATTAAAATGGACAGGAATTGACAAATAAATCAGTGAAACAGAAGAGAAGCCAAAAAAGGAGGCAAGTATTTCTGATTAGTTAACAGGATAAAAATAGCATCTGGAATTAGTAGGAAGTTGATGAATTAGTTAATTGTGTTAAAACAATTGCATATATATTTGCAATAAAATAAGGATACGGTTCCACCTCAGATTTCACACTTAAACACACATGCACACAAATGTGATATTTAGATTAAAGATATTTAGATTTAGAATAAAATCTAGTAGAATGTTTTATAAGGTTCAGATTGGAAAGATCTTTCAAAGGAGAATATGAAACAGAAGCTAAAAAGGCAAAGGTTAAGAGATATGATTATATAAATATTTGCAAAATATACACAGGATATGATAAACTTTCGTAAAACAATAGAAAAAGTTTAAAGATACAATTAAAAAGTCAGCAAAAGCTGTGAACAGTTAATTTACAAAGCAAGTTCTACTTGACTGATACACATTGAAAATGCTGAACTTTTCTCAGTTTTAAGAAGTATGAATTAAAGCCATGATATACTATTTTTCATTTATTAGAAGATCAAAAGTCAAAGACACTGATCATATTATGATAACAAGTGTATGTGTAGATAGGCACTGATTATCATAGATAGGACTGAACCGGAAAACCAATTTTTAGAGTAATTTGGCAATTGTGACCCACATGTATAAGGATGCTTAGTGGAGCACTGTTCTTACAGCAAAAATATCAGAAATAACCTTAAAAATGTTCACTGATCAGGCAATTATTAAATAGAGCCTAGTGGAGTCTTCAGTGGAACATTATGTAACCATTAAAAACATGCTATAGGCTGGGCGTGGTGGCTCACGCCTGTAATTCCAGCACTTTGGGAGGTCGAGGCGGGCGGATCACGAGGTCAGGAGATCCAGACCATCATGACTTTAACACAGTGAAACCCCGCCTGTACTAAAAATACAAAAAATTAGCTGGGCATGGTGGCGGGCGCCTGTAGTCCCAGCTACTCGGGAGGCTGAGGCAGAAGAATGGTGTGAAACTAGGAGGCGGAGCTTGCAGTGAGCTGAGATCACGCCACTGCACTCCAGCCTGGGCGACAGGGCAAGACTCCATCTCAAAAAAAAAAAAAAAAAAACATGCTATAGACCGGGTACGGCGGCTCATGCCTATAATCCCAGCATGGAAAGCTGAGGTGGTGGGATTGCTTGAGCCCACAAGTTTGAGACCAGCCTAGGTAACATAGTGAGACCCCCATCTCTACAAAGAAACAGAAAAAATAGCTGGGCATGGTGGCACATGTCTGTAGTCCCAGTTACTGGGGAGGCTGAGGCAGCAGCAGGATCAGTTGAGCCCAGATGGTGGAGGCAGCAGTGAGCCATGATGGCACAGCCTGGGTGATACGCTGAGACCCTCTCTCAAAAGAAAAAAAAAAAGAGAGAGAAAATGAAAACAGAAACCATGCTAGAGCTATATATACCTGAAAACTATAAATGACTTGGAATGATATAGCTATTATATATTACATAATTAAATTCCAAAGGTTGCAGATATGCATTTTATGAAAATGATCACAATCTAAAATTACAAATAAATAAAATTCCCAATTAGCTTGTGTGTATGTGTTGATTGAGCACAGAAAGTCTGAAAGAAGTCTCAGACCCAAAATGCCCGATTAGAAGCAGCTGTGTTCTAGAGCGCTTATGGAGAGGAATGAAAAAGGGCAAGTGAATTCAGAACTTTCAACTGAGATACCCAGGTTCTTGCATTGGGACTGACTGGACAAACAGCTTGACCCAAGGAGAACGAAGAAAAGCATGAGGGAGTGGAGGGGGTGAAGGCCCACCCGGAAGTGGCAGGGAGCCAAAGAAACCGTCACCTCCAGCCAAGAGAAGCAGTGAGTAATTGTGCTACCCCGCCTGGAAAACCACACTTCTCCCATGGATCTTTGCATGGATCTTTCCACGGATCAGGAGATCCCCTCATGAGGCCACGCCACCAGGGCCTTGGGTCTGATACACAGAGCTGTGTAGAGTCTCGGCAGAGCAGCCACTCAGGCACACACAGAGAACCATGAGTTTTACATACCACAGCTGGGATCCCTGGCAAGGTGGGAAATCTGTCTGTATATATTCCTAGGAAGGGGGCTGATTCCATGGAGCCAAGCAGCATCGTTTTGTAGGCCCTGCTTCCACGGCACCTCACAAGTTAAGACCCACTAGCTTGGAATCCCAGCCAGCCAATGGTGGCAGATTAGAATACACCTGAGATGGGTCCAAGTTCCCAGAGGCAGAAGGGAGGCTACCATCTGTGGTTCAGTAGACTCAGGCACTCCAGCCTGCTGGCTGTGGAGAATAGACAGTTTATGAGGACGGGTCCCCAACAATGCAGAACAGCTGCCTGGTCAGACTGTGACCAGACTGCCTCTTTGGGTGGGACCCGGATCTCATTCCTCCTCACTGGGTGGGACCTCCCAACAGGGGTCTCCAGCCACCTCCTACAGGTACATGCAGGCCAGCAACAGGTCAGTACTCCACCAGAATGCAGCTTCCAGAGGAAGGAGCTGGCTGCCATCTTTGCTGTTTTGTGGCCTTCACTGGTGATACCTCCAGTACAGCAGAAACTGAGGCAGCTGGGGTCTGGAGCAGATTCCCAGTAAACCGCAGCAGCCCTATGGTGGAGTGGCCAGACTGTTAAAAGAAAAACAAACAGAAAACAACAACAACAACATGAACGAAAACGACCCCACAAAAACCTCATTCAGAGGTCAGCAACCTCAAAGACTGAAGATAGATAACTCACAAAGATGAGAAAGAATCAATACAAAAGCACTGAAAACTCAAAAAGTCAGAGCTCCTCTTCTCCAGATGACTGCAACATCCCTCCAGCACGGGCACAGAACCGGGTTGAGGCTGAGATGGCCGAATTGACAGAAGTCAGCTTCAGAAGGTGGATAATAACAAACTTTGCTGAGCTAAAGGAGCATGTTGTAACCCAATGCAAAGAAGCTAAGAATCATGATCAAACAATACAGGAGCTGATAGCCAGAACAGCCAATTTAGAGAGGAAGATAACTGACCTGATGGAGCTGAAAAATACAACATGAGAACATCACAATGCAATCATAAGTATCGACAGCAGAACAGACCAAGCGGAGGAAAGAATCTCAGAGCTTGAAGACTATCTTTCTGAAATAAGACAGTCAGACAAGAATAGAGGGAAAGAAAATGAAAAGGAATGAACAAAACCTCTGGAAAATATGGGATCTCGTAAAGAGACCAAATCTACGACTGATTGGGGTACCTGAAAGAGATGGAGAGGATAGAACCAAGTTGGAAAACATAGTTCAGGATATCATCCAGGAGAACTTCCCCAATCTAGCAAGACAGGCCAACATTCAAACTCCGGAAATGCAAAGAGCCTCAGTAAGATACTCCACAAGAAGATCAACCCCAAGACACATAATCATCAGATTCTCCAAGGTCAAAATGAAAGAAAAAATGTTAAGGACAGCCAGAGAGAAAGGCCAGGTCATCTACAAAGGGAAGCCCATTAGACTAACAGCAAATCTCTCAACTGGGGGCCAATGTTCAACATTCTTAAAGAAAAGAATTTCCAGGCCAGAATTTCATATCTGGCTAAGCTTCATAAGTGAAGGAGAAATAAGATCCTTTTCAGATATGCAAATGCTGAAGAAATTCATCACCACCAGGCCTGCCTTGCAAGAGCTCCTGAAGGAAGCACTAAATATGAAAATAAGAAGCCATTACTGACCACTACAAAAACACACTGAAGTACACAGACTAGTAACACTATGAAGCAACCACATAAACAAGTCTGCAAAATAAGCAGCTAGCATCGTGATGACAGGATCAAATTCACACATAACAATACTAACCTTAAATGTAAATGGACTAAATGCCCCCAATTAAAAGATATAGAATAGCAAACTGGATAAAGAGCCAAAACCTTCAAGAGACCCACCTCACATGCAAAGACACATAGACTCAAAAAAAAAAGGATGGAGGAAAATTTACCAAGCAAATGGAAAACAGAAAAAAAGCAGGGGCTGCAATCCTAGTTTTTGACAAAACAGACTTTATGCCAACAAAGATAAAAAAAGACAAAGAAGGGTATTACATAATGGTAAAGGGTTCAATTCAACAAGAAGACTTAACTATCTTAAATATATATGCACCCAATACAGGAGCATTGAGATTCACAAAGCAAGTGCTTAGAGACCTACAAAGAAACTTAGACTCCCACACAATAATAGTGGGAGACTTTAACACCAATTGACAACATTAGATCATGGAGACAGAAAATTAACAAAGATATTCAGGACCTGAACTCAGCTCTAAAACAAGTGGACCTGATAGATACCTACAGAAATCTCCACCCAAATTCAACAGAATATACATTCTTCTCACCACCACATGACACTTACTCTAAAACTGAGCACATAATTGTAAGTAAAACACTCCTCAGCAAATGCAAAAGAACTGAAATAACAGTCTCTCAGACCACAGAACAATCAAATTAGAATTCAAGATTAAGAAATTCACATAAAAGGCTGGGCGTGGTGGCTCATGCCCGTAATCCCAACATTTTGGGAAGCCGAGGTGGGCGGATCACGAGGTCAGGAGATCAAGACCATCCTGCCTAACATGGTGAAATCCTATCTCTACTAAAAGTACAAAAAATTAGCCAGGCGTGGTGGCACGTGCCTGTAGTCCCAGCTACTTGGGAGGCTGGGGCAGGAGAATTGCTTGAACCCGGGAGGTGGAGGTTGCAGTGAGCCAAGATTGCAGCACTACACTCCAGCCTGGGTGAAAGAGCAAGAGTCCATCTAAAAAAAAAAAAAGAAAAAAGAAAAGAGAAAGAAAGAAAGAAATTCACTCAAAACCACACAACCAGATGGAAATTGAGCAACCTACTCCTGAATGACTTTTAGGTAAACAATGAAATTAAGGCAGAAACCAAAAAGATATTTGAATCTAATGAGAACAAAGAGACAATGTACCAGAATCTCTGAGATGCAGCTAAAGAGTGTTAAGAGGGAAACTTATATAGCACTAAATGCTCAAAAAGCTAGAAGAATATTAAGTTAACAACCTAACATCTCAACTAAAAAGAACTAGAGAACCAAAAATACATAAACCCTAAAGCTTGCAGAAGACAAGAAATAACCAAGATCAGAGCTGAACTGAAGGAGATAGAGGCACAAAAAGCCATTCAAAAAAAATCAATGCGTTCAGGAGCTGGTTTTTTTGAAAAAATTAATAAAACAGATAGAACTCTAGCTAGACTAATAAAGAAGAAAAGAAAGAAGAATCAAATAAACACAATATGAAATAAGGGGAATATCACCACCTGACCCCATAGAAATACAAACAACCATCAGAGAATACTATAAACACCTCTGTGTTTATAAACACAGAGAAATAAGTTAGAAAATCTAGAAAAAATGGATAAATTCCTAGACACATACATCCTCCCAAGACTCAACCAGGAAGAAATTGAATCTCTGAACAGACCAATAATGAGTTCTGAAATTGTAATAAATACCCTACCAACCAAAAAAAAAAAAAAAAAAAAAAAAAAAAGCCCAGGACAAGATGGATTCACAGTGGAATTCTTCCAGAGGTACAAAGAAGAGCTGGTACCATTTCTACTGAAACTATTCCAAAAAACTGAAAAGGAGAGACTCCTCCCTCATTCTGTGAGACTAGCATTATCCTGATACCAAAACCTGGTCGAGATACAGCAAAAAAAGAAAACTTCAGGCCAATGTTTCTGATGAACATCAATGCAAAAATCCTCAATAAAATACTGGCAAATAGAATCCAGCATCACATCAAAATGCTTATCTACCATAATCAAAGTGGTTTCATCCCCAGGATGCAAGGTTGGTTCAACATATTCAAATCAATAAATGTGATTCATCACATAAACAGGGCCAGGCGCGGTGGCTCAAGCCTGAAATCCCAGCACTTTGGGAGGCCGAGATGGGCGGATCACAAGGTCAGGAGATCGAGACCATCCTGGCTAACACGGTGAAATCCCGTCTCTACTAAAAAAATACAAAAAACTAGCCAGGTGAGGTGGTGGGCACCTGTAGTCCCAGCTACTCGGGAGGCTGAAGCAGGAGAATGGTGTAAACCCGGGAGGCGGAGCTTGCAGTGAGCTGAGATCCGGCCACTGCACTCCAGCCTGGGAGACAGAGCGAGACTCTGTCTCAAAAAAAAAAAAAAAAAAAAATCACATAAACAGAACTAAAGAAAAAAACCACATGAATATCTCAATAGATGCAGAAAAGACCTTTGATAAAATTCAACATCCCTTCATGTTAAAAACTCTCGATAAATTAGGTATTGAAGGTACATACCTCAAAGTAATAAGAGCCTGGTATGACAAACCCACAGCCAATATTATACTGAATGGGCAAAAGCTGGAAGCATTTCCCTTGAAAACCAGCACAAGACAAGGATGCCCTCTCTCACCACTCTTATTCAACATAGTATTGGAAGTTCTGGCTAGGGCAATCAGGCAAGATAAAGAAATAAAGGTTCTCAAATAGGAAGAGAGGGAGTCAAATTATTTCTGTCTGTAGAGGATATGATCCTATATCTAGAAAACCTCATCGTCTCAGCCCAAAAGCTTCTTAAGCTGATAAGCAACTTCAGCAAAGTCTCAGGATACAAACTCAATGTGCAAAACTCACAAGCATTCCTATACACCAATGACAGACAGGCAGAGAGCCAAATTATGAATGAACTCCCATTCATGACTGCTACAAAAAGAATAAAATACCTAGGAACACAGCTAACAAGGGAAGTGAAGGACCTCTTCAAAGAGAACTACAAACCACTGCTCAAAATCAGAGAGGACATAAATAAATGGGAAAACATTCCATGCTCATGGATAGGAAGAATCAATATCAGTGAAAATGGTCATACTGCCCAAAGTAATTTATAGATTCAATGCTATTCCCATTAAACTACCATTGACATTCTTCACAGAATTAGAAAAAAAAAAAAACTATTTTAAAATTCATATGGAACCAAAAAAGAGCCTGCATTGCCAAGACAATCCTAAGCAAAAAGAACAAAGCTGGAGGCATCATGTTACCTGACTTCAAACTATACTACAAGGCTACAGTAACCAAAACAGCATGGTACCAGTATAAGAACAGACACATACACCAATGGAACAGAACAGAGAACTCAGAAATAAGGCCCTTACCTACAATCCTGTGATCTTTGACAAATTTGACAAAAACAAGTAATGGGGGAAGGACTCCCTATTTAATAAATGGTGGTGGGAGTACTGGCTAGCCATATGCAGAAAATTGAAACTGGACCCCTTCCTTACAACATATACAAAATTTAACTCAAGATGGATTAAATACTTCAAGGTAAAACCCAAAACTTAGAAGAAAATCTAGCAATACCATTCAGGACATAGGCATAGGCAAAGATTTAATGATGAAAATGCCAAAAGTAATTACAACAAAAGCAAAAATTGACAAATGGGATCTAATTAAACTAAAGAGCTTCTGCACAGCAAAAGAAACTATCATCAGAGTGAACTGATAACCTACAGGAGAAAATTTTTTCTATCTATCCATCTGACAAAAGTCTAATATCCAGAGTCTACAAGGAACTTAAACAAATTTACAAGAAAAAAACAAGCAACCACATTATAAACTGGGCAAAGGACATGAACAGGCACTTCTCAAAAGAAGACATACATGTGGCCAAAAACCATATTGAAAAAAAGCTCAATATCACTAATCATTGCAGAAATGCAAATCAAAACCACATTGAGATATCCTCTTGTGCCAGTTAGAATGACTATTGTTAAAAAGTCAAAAAACAACAGATGCTGGTGAGGTTGCAGAGAAAAAGGAATGCTTTTACACTGTTGGTGGGAGTGTAAATTAGTTCAACCATTGTGGAAGACAGTGTGGTGATTCCTCAAAGACATAGAGGCAGAAATACCTTTTGGTCCAGCAATCCCATTACTGGATATATACCCAAAGGAATATAAATCTTTTATAAAGATACATGCCCACATATGTTCACTGCAGCACATTCACAATAGTAAAGACATAGAATCAACTTAAATGCCCATCAATGATAGACTGGGTAAAGAAAAATGTGGTACATATACACCCTGGAATACTATGCATCCATAAAAAGGAACAAGATTATGTCCTTTGCAGGGACATGGATGGAGTTGGAGGTCATTGTCCTCAGCAAACTAATGCGGGAACAGAAAAACAGACACCACATGTTCTCACTTATAAGCAGGAGCTGAATGATGAGAACACACGGACACATGGGGGAGAACAAAGAACAAAACACACTGGGGCCTATTGGAATGCAGTGGGGAGAGAGAACATTAGGAAGATTAGCTAATGGATGCTAGGCTTAATACCTGGGTGATGGGGTGATCTGTGCAGCAAACCACCATGGCACACAGTTACATATATAACAAACCTTCCTATCCTTCACATACATCCCTGAACTTAAAAGTTGAAGAAGAAGAAAGTCTCACTAAGGCAATACTTCCAAGAGAGCTTTCTGTAATAATGGAAGTATTCTATATCTGTGCTGCTCAATATGGTAGCCACTAGCAACATGTGGCTTGAGCACTTCAAATGTAGCCACTGTGACTGAGGGAATGAATTTTTTTAAAACGTATATGTAAATAGCCATATGTGGCCAGTGGCTACCATGTTAGATAGCACAGTACTGAGGTTTTAACATCTGAAAGGTAGAGTGTAAGTAGTCAGGTGGTGGCTTTTATGTCTGATTTCACAGACCTTAAAAAAAGTGGGGGGCAATGTGATAATAAGTAATGTCTACTCTCTTGACCTGATGAGATTCTGTCTTCTGGGGAACTTATATGTGAGACTTAGACTCACTCTGTACAAAGAAAAGCAATCTATGTTCAAAGGACCATTTCTGGTCTCCTTTTTAAAGGCAAGATATGGTCACAGCAGATACCTAGGAGTTTCAAGAATTCTTCTCTATGAGGAAGGTTCAACAACTTACTCTTCATTCAAGGTCTCAATAGTCCCAAATTGTATTAAGCATAGTACTCATTCAAAACTACTTGTCATACTTCCAGGATTGTCACTGTGTGTACTCTAAAATAACCTCTTAGGAAAACCATGCTAAGAAAAAGATAATCTCCTCCTTTGGAATACTGCAATAGCCTCCTAACTGGTCACTCTACTTCCACTTTACCCATCACTCCCATCCATTCTTCTCTTTGCTGACAAAGAAATGTCTCTAAAATATTTGTCTGGCTATCCTATTTCTCAGCTCAAATTCTAATAGTCTCAGACTCCATTGCCATTGCTATTACCTTAGTTCTGCCTTTATGGGCTCTAACTTGGACTTCTACAACTATCTGTCTAATGGTCACCTGCCTCTAGCTTTGAACTGCCCAATCTATTCTCTTCACAGCTACCAAATACATCTGTTTAAAACTCAAATCTTAAAATACTTTTGCTATACTTTTACTTAAATCCATCAATGACTACCCTCTGCCCATAGCAGAGATTCTTAGTATGCTGTAAATGGGTTACAGGTGAGCCAAGATATTGATCCTTTTAGCAGTAAAAGCAGTCAGGTAGGGCCTGGAGCTATTGGAGCTATGTCACTTTCCATCATAAGCAGCTTTGTCACATTTTAAAATAATCTATTATCAATCTAATTGACTGACATTTTGTATTTTAGTTAAAAACACACACACACACACACACAGGCCAGGCACAGTGGCTCACGCCTGTAGTCCCAGCATTTTGGGAGGCCAAGGCAAGCAGATCACAAGGTCAGGAGATCGAGACCATCCTGGCTAAAATAGTGAAACCCTATCTCTACTAAAAGTACAAAAAAAAATTAGCCAGGCATGGTGGCAGGCACCCGTAGTCCCAGCTACTCCTGAGGCTGAGGGAGGAGAATGGCGTGGACCTGGGAGGTAGAGCTTGCAGTGAGCCGAGATCACGCCACTACACTTCAGCCTGGGCGACAGAGCAAGACTCCGTCTCAAGAAAAAAAAAAAAAAATGTATCATCTTAACCATTTTTAAGTGGACAGTTCAGTAGTGTTAAGTGTACTCACAATGTTGTAAATAAATAAATAAATAAATAAATAAATAAATAAATAAATAAAAGATCTCTAGAACTTCATCTTGCAAATCTGAAACTCTGTATCATGAAACAATTCCCATTTTCCCTTCCCTCAGCCTCTGGTAACCGCCATTTTATTTTTTGTTTCTATAAATGACTACTTTAGCTTTCTCATGTAAGTGGAATCATACAGAAGTTGTCTTTTTGTGACTGGCATATTTCACTTAGCATAATTTAACAAGGTTCATTCATGTTATAGCATGTGACATTTCCTTGATTTTAATGGCTAAACAGTATTCCATTGTGTGTATTATACCACATTTTGTTTATCTATTCCTCCATCGATGGGCATCTGGGTTGCTTCCAACCTCTTGGCTACTGTGAACTGTCTATGAACATGGGTGTGCAAACATCTCTTCAAGACCCTGCTTTTAATTCTTTTGTATATATACCCTGAAGTGAGATTACTGGATCATATAATTTTTTTAAAAAGTTTGAGGAACTCTATTTTTTTTCCATAGTGGTTGTACCATCTTATCATCCCACCAACAGTGCACAAAAGTTTCTAATTCTCCACATCCTCACCATATCCTGTTACTTTGGTTTTTTTTTGATAGTAGCCATTTCTAATAAGTGTAACATTTCATGTTTTGGTTTGCATCACTCTGATGATTAGCGATGTTCAGCATCTTTTCATATTCTTTTTGGTCATCTGTATATCATCCTTGAAGAAATGTATACTTAAGTCCTTTGCTTATCTTAAATAGGATTCATTTTTTGTTGTTGTTGTTATTGAGCTGCAGGAATTCTTTATATATTCTAGATATTAATCCCATATCAGATACATGATTTGCAAATATTTTCTCCCATTTTGAAAGTTGCCTTTTCACCCTGTTGATTGTGTCCTTTGATGCACAAAGTTTTTAAGCTTAGTGTAGCACCATTTGTCCACTTTTGCTTCTGCTGCCTATGCTTTTGGTGTCATATCCAAAAGCATGCAAGTCCAATGTCATGAAGCTTTTCTCCTATATTTTCTTCTAGAAGTTTTAGTGTTAGGTGCTGCATTTAGGTCTTTATTTAACTTTTGCATATGGTGTGAGGATTCAATTTCATTCTTTTGCATATGGATAGCCATTTCCTCTAACATCACATGTTGAAGAAGCTGTCTTTTCCCCCAAAGAATGCTCCTCGCACACTTGCTGAAGACCATCTTGACCATATATGTGAGGGTTTACTTATCAGCTATCTATTCCATTCCATTGGTTTGCTTGTCTTTATGCCAATATCATACAGTTTGGGTTATTATAGCTTTGCAATATGCTTTGAAATCAGAAAGTGTGAATCTTCTAACTTTTTTCTTCTTTTCCAAAATTGTTTTAGCTGTTTGGGGTCCATATCTCTCTTTTTTTTTTTTATGTACACTATTATGCCAACAAAAAAAAAAAGAAAAAGAAAAAGACTGTGAATCATTGAGCCTTACAGGAGAATGGCCTTCAAATTTTTTGTTCATATATGCCCCAAAACAATTTTTTAGTATGTATCCCTTGCAAAAAATATGTAATTTCAGTTATACTATAAACATGCACATTTAAAAATAAAACTATCATTACTTTTTAAAACTTAGTGGATTCTAAACACTATAGGGAAATGATACCCACCAACATCTATTAAAAAAAAAAAAATGCTGATCTTCTCAACAGTTTTTACAAGTCCTTCATTCTCCTTGAATACTTATTTCTATTCTACTTTCTCCACAGAATGCTATTCTAATAAACATAGATTTTTATTATTATCAGTACAAAACTTTCTCTGAAAAAAGGATATGAATTGAGAAAACATTTTCCTGTGATCATAAGACTCTTAAGTATTAACAATTTTCTTCTTGCTGGAGTTATTGCAATTACTATAAGTAAATAAATGAGGAAAACAACATAAATGTACCATATATCTTGATAATTAAACAAAAAGTAAAATTGGAAAACTCATTAATAAAATGAATGGAGGAATTCACAGCACTTTGATTAAACGGGAGGGTTTTTTTACACCTTGAAGCAACTTACTATGATAAGATTACAAACGTGTCAGAGGTAAAGTGGGAGAAGGCGGGGTGGGACAGTAGGCACTTTCACAGGTACATGTGGAAAATGATTTACTTAAAATCATCTGTTCCCAAGCAACCTTTAAAAATTTCCGTGATCCCAGGGTACTCTTACTTCAATCTAAAGACCCTGCTACTGAATAAAATCTAAACTCCTTCACCAACCTCTTCAATTTTATCTCTTACCATATCCCACCCTACCACCACAATTTACTATTTGTAGCTTTCTGAATCCCATACTGTTTCACATCTGTTGTCTATCTTCTCTCCATCTGATGGACACCTTTAAGCTATTAATGTGAAAATATCACCTCCTATATGAAGACTTTCTGGGTTTCCTGGATAGACTAGACCAACACTCCTTCATTCTCCCCCATCGTGTGCCATATCATAGCATAACACCCCTGACAAGTGTTTCACATATGTATCTTCTTTTATTAGCTGAAAATTGCTTGAGGGACTTATTTTATTTATCTTTTAACTAATTTTGTGCTTAGAACATAGTGGATGCTCAATAAATATTAGCTGAATGAAGAAATTGAAGAACACTCAAATCTCAGTTTCCTCACCGGTAAAATTTTATCTGTATGATCCTCTTCCAATTTTAAAGAAACCAAACAACTCTATATATTTTCTTAAATTTCTATAAATGTTCTATTTTCAGATTATTTTCTCTCCTAGTATGATCTCAAACTAGAGAAAATATTTTTACTACATATAAAAAATAGAGTATTTCATATCCTTTGTGATATTCCATTATGTAAAGTGATTCTATGATTTTAGGTTATCCTAAATAAAGCACATTTTTCTCAGAGATTGCTTAAAAACATGAATTGATTATTTCAACATAATTCCCTACATGCTTTATATTCTGGTTGGTAAAAGAGGCAAGAAGGAAAGCTGTTCTACATTTTTAGTATGTCAACAAGAAATTATTTTACTATTAGGTAAATCAAGAAATCTACAATATTATAATACCCAAATTATCTCCAACTATTCTGGCTCGCCCTCTCTGTTCATGTATTTATTTATTTATTTATATGTTTGCCCAATTCAACTGTAAATTTCAGCAAGTGCTGGTCTAGTCATTGGAAATTATGTCACTGTAGGTTAAATGGGGACCCATAAAGTAGGGACCTATACTCTACCCATCCCTGCAATTTCAAAGTAATAAACCAGGGAGAGTGGCTCATGCCTATAATTCCAGCACTTTGGGAGTTCAGGTGGGAGGATCACTTAAGCCCAGGAGTTCAAGACTAGCTTGGGCAACACAGCAAGACACCATCTCAACAAAAACTGAAAAAATTATATGGGCATGGTGGTGCATACTTGTAGTCCTAGCAACACAGGAGACTGAGGTGGGAGGATCCCTTGAATGCAGGAGTTTGAGGCTGCAGTGAACTATGATCACGCCACTGCACTCTGGCCTGGGCAACAGAGTGAGGCCCTGTCTCCAAAAAACAAAAGCAAAACAAACAAAAAAGCCACAAAGCAGTAAGACCAGACTTCATGTCTTAAGTAGACAGTATTTACTGTACAAAAACAATTTTTTTTTGTTTTCTGTTTTTTGTTTTTTGTTTTGTTTTGTTTTTTTGAGACGGAGTCTCACTCTGTCGCCCAGGCTGGAGTGCGGTGGTGTGTTCTCGGCTCACTGCAAGCTCCACCTCCTGGGTTCATGCCATTCTCCTGCTTCATCTTCCCAAGTAGCTGGGACTACAGGTGCCCACCACTGTATAAAAACAATTATTAACAGTTGTCATTAATGTAAACATTGGGAAAGGGTAGGGCTCAGCATCTTTTAAAGCTATAGAGGACCGTCTTCTTTTGTAATTAAATATACAAAGTAACATAAAGTCATACCTTGATAATTCAAATATAGAAGAGATATCACTGTATCTCTAGCAGCTGTCCACATTAAAAGTAATTTTTTTTCTGTACAAATATCTTTATTTTCATACTTAAAAAGAATCACATACTCATTCCAACAGTTTTACCAGGTTTGGCCAACCCAATAAGTTACACACTCAGGTACCTGGAAGGTTATTGGACAGCTCCTTAACCGAATGAGTCAGGGCAAAGAGGTCACTTTCCCCACAGCCAGACTCTGGATTTGCCTCCTGGGAGGACACCACGCCTGGCACAATCGAACCTTGCCTCCAGATTATGAACCAGTATAAGTAACACAATTCTCGTGGCTACTTTCACTTCAGAGTGTCATGTTTATTGATGTGGAGCTTTCTGAGTAGGGAGGTTAAGGCACACCTACTCAGTAAAACAAATATTTCTTGTAGTGTTCTAGATTGAGGGCAGCAGTCAATGGTAAAATAAACCTCGGTAGCATGTTCCTCACAGGTTATACGGCAGCACTGGCTCAAGGATTTCTCCCCCTGCACGATTCCTAAGAGTGTTTTGCTAGTTGATTCTTTGTTTTGGCAATTTGATGGTTTTGATGAATTTGCTGTGATCCAGGGGTATTCAAGTACTTCTCTGAGCACTGGCCTCTGGCTGGGATTACGCTTCAACAGTCTTGAAATGAGGTCCCTGGCTCCCTCTGTTACAAAGTCAGGGAACGTGAATTCTTAACCAATGATATTCACATTGGGTTTCTTGGTATGTGTCTGCCTCAAAAGGAAACTTCCCAACTAAAAATTCATAGCAAAGAACTCCAGGGCTCCAAGAGATCCACCTTCTCATCATGCATCTGACCTTCAATCATTTCGGGGGACAGGTAGTCCAGGGTGCCACAGAGAATGGTCCTCCCGGAAGATGGAGCATGTACTGACCACCCAAAATTTGCAATTTTAAGCTATCCAGCTGATCCAAGAAGTAAGTTCTCTGGCTTAATGTCTCTATGAATAACTGTCTTTGAATGACAGTAAGACAGGGCATTTGCCAATTCTGTGATACAAGTAGCAGTTCTCTGCTCATCAAACTTTGAAAGTTTCTGAAGTTCTCTATCGACTGTTTCAAGTGATGTATATCCCAGAATTAGGTAGACTCTGGTGGCATCATGGAAATAACCATACAGTCTGATTATATCAGGATGTTGAAGGTGGGACTGTATTTCTACTTCTCTTCTGAGTTGATGCTCCACTCCTGCTTTCTCCAGCTGAGCTTTAAATAACACTTTAAGAGCCAGAATAAACTTGCTTTGTTTTTCTCTTGCCAAATAAACATTACCAAACTTTCCTTTACCCAGAGGGCCACCAATTTCAAAGTCTTTCAAAGCCCATTGCCTCTTTTTTGATTCTTCATTTTTCTGTTTTGACGCCAGTTCCTCCTCAGGATTATTTTCAGGTGCTGACAGCGGGGGCTGCTTGTTCTTTTGGGTGTTATTCAGTGGAGTACACTGGATGACAGGATGAGGTACACTGGTACCCTGCAATTGCTTCTGCTTCTGATTCTGAACTGGCTTGTGACTGGAGACAAGCTTTTGTGCTTGCAAAGGAACACGCTGGGAAGAATTTGAAGGACACAAGACCCACTGAGCCTGGCCACTATTTGCAAGTAATGGATTCTGACAAGGAAACTGCTGAGTCACGAGAACATGTTTTGGACCTCCAACTGGAGATGTAGCCTTAACAGGCCCTGAAATGCAGTTTTCTTTAGATTGGTCCATGATGCCTGTGATCCTAGGACCTGAGTCTTCCAAGAGCTCAGCCCAATAAAAGTACTTTTAAACCAACTGATACACCTCTATAATTCACAAGTAATTGGGGTGTTTTATGTTTTTACATATCCTCTAGAGATGAGCTGGGTTAAGAAATTAAAACTATATCAGCTAAAAAAAATGTAAGATGATCTCATGATTTCTGCTTCCCAATAAACATTTATAACATTAATAAGTAAAGTAAAGAAAAGCAAAGGCAAATATCGTCAGCAGTTTAAGTCAGGTCCCATTTACCTGCTCTGCTAATTTCATTTTTTCTCTGTAAAATTTCACTGTACAAAAGTTTACATTCAAAACTCTTTATATTATGGCTTGGCCTCGCCTATCTTAAAAGTGCTCAGAACACTTACATTAGCCTATAGTTGGGCAAAATCTTCTAACACAAAGTCTATTTTATAAGGAAGTGTTGAAAATATCTCATGTAATTTCTTGAATACTGTACACTGTAGAGTACAGTCTCTCATATTTGCTGCTGCTACCCAGCATCATAAAAGAGTATCTTACCCATTATAGCACTAGCTCTGGAAAAGATCGAGGTGCAAAACTTGAAGTATGGTTTCTACAAAGTACACATTGCTTTCACATTACTGTAAAGCTAAAAAATTGGAAGCCAAACCATCATAAGTCTGAGATCATCTGTACAGGTTTTGCAAAGGGCCTCACTGGTGAAGAGGTCCATTCTGTTCATTTTCTACATGAATTGATCATAGCCACAATAATATCAACATACACAAACTCAAGAATTTGATTTAGAAGAGTAGTACATTAAACCGTATTTGTAAATCTATAGGTATAGTGCAAATTAATCTAGATGTTTGGGGTGTATTTATATCCCTAACTGCCTGTGTAAGTTGGACACGTATTCAATCTGTATGTACCTGAGTTTTAGCAACTATAATTGTGCCATACTATATTATAGCCATTAGCCACATTTGGCTACCTAAATTTAAATTAATTAAAATTAACTTGAATTTTAAAAATTCAGTTCCTCAGTTGCACTGGCCACATTTCAAAGGCTCAATAAACACATGTGCCTAGACTGGACAGTATAGATATAATGATGAAAATAAACAGGATGATATGATTGACAACAACAAGTGGGAACAAGGGGGTTGTATTGACTACTTTAGATCAGGTGGTCAGAAAAGGCTGCCCTGAGTTGACATTTGAGCTGAGACTTGAATGACAAGATGCAACTAGCATGCAAAGATCTGCAAAAAGCATCCAAGGCATAGACAACAGTGAGGGCAAAAACCTCAGCCACAAATGTGGTTGGCTGGTTTAACAACAAAAAAGAGTGTCTGAAGCATAAGAAATAAGGGGAGAGGTGTATAAGGTCCAAGAAATGGCAGGAAGCAGAGTCTCAAGGGCCTTATACACCATTTAAGAACTTTGGATTTTATGTTAAGTGCAATCAAAAACCATAGAGGGGTATAAAAAGGGCAATGTTAGACTGGGTGCGGTAGCTCATGACTGTAATCCCAGCACTTTGGGAGGCTGAGGCAGGTGGATCACAAGGTCAGGAGTTCAAGACCAGCCTGGCCAACATAGTGAAACCCCATCTCTACTAAAAATACAAATATTAGCCGGGCATGGTGGCGCATGCCTGTAGTCCCAGCTACTTGGGAGGCTGAGGCAGAATTGCTTGAACCCGGGAGGTGGAGGTTGCAGTGAGCCGAGATCATGCCACCACACTCCAGCTTGGGCAACAGAGTGAGACCTCATATCAAAAAAAAAAAAAAAAAAAAAAAAAGGCAATGTTGTGATCTAAATTATGTCTTAAAAGCTCACTCTACCTATTGTTGAGAATTATTATGGGAAACCAAGAGCGAAAGCAGGAAGATCTGCTAGAAGAAGTCACATATCATATCATAGCCCAGGTTGAGAAAAGATCATGGCCTGGACCAGGAGAGTGGTAGAGGGATAAAGAAAATCTGTTCCTTTTTTCTACATTCCCTATCTACAATCCTGCATCTGCTATCCTTCACAGCCAAGCTCCTTGAAATAGTATACTTCACTTTTTAACCGCTTATCCTATAAATATGCTTTCTGCCTCCACTATCCTACTGAAACTGTCCTAAGGTCCAAGTTACTTCCACCTTCCCAAAACCAATGAGCACTTTTCTATCCTTTTCTTACCTGACCCCTGCTGCATTTGCAAAGCTGCTGACCATTCTTCACCTTCATCAAGTTCTTGCCTTCCTCAGTTCCAAGAGCCTTACTCTCACCTGATTTTCCTCTTTTACTCCTTCTCAGTCTTCTTCCCAGTAACCTCTACTTGACTTTTAAACACCAGTGCTCCTCTAAGTTTACAGCTTTAGTACTCAGTGCATTTTACAACATACATAATCCTTGAGACTCAATTACACTTTTTGCTGTTAGCTCCCCAATTAACATCTCTGGCCCAGTACTCCCTATTGTTTAGACTATCTATATCTGGTGTTCAACCAGATGTCCTTACTTGGACATACTGTAAACATTTAAAATGTGAAAGGTTGAAAATCTGTATCCTTTATTCTCTTAATATATACACTTGTCCAAACCACAAGCTAAAGACTTCCTAAACTCCCCTTCACTTACTAGTTACAATGCTCATCACCAGACCTTCACAAGGTCCCGCAGATTCTAACTCCTTTATGTCTTTCTAATCTAGTCCTTCATCTTCATCCTGCTAAGGTTCTTAATTCAAGCTCACATCATTTCTTGCTTGGATTACTGGAAGAGCTTCCCAATCCATTTCTCTTCTTCCAATCTCTCCTCCACTTTGCTACCAGAGCACATTACGGGTCTTCAACAAACGTTATTGATTACATTAAGTACAAATCTGACAATGTCATTTCTCTACTTAAACTTTCAGAGAAACCCACAACTTTCACAAGGCTTCTCATGGTCTAGCTCCTTATCACTATTACTGCCTCATTGCCCCAATTCTTCCTCTCCCATCCTCCTCTCCAGCCACTCAGCTTTTCTTAGTTCTCTAAATACTATGCCATTTCAGTCCTCCCTTCCTCTGCACATGCTATTACCGCTCCTTTACTCCTCTAACTAGTACTTCAAAGGTAGGCTTAAGTATCACCACTTGAAGAAAATGCCTCATAGCTATCTCAATCACACTGAATGGAAGTTAATGATTTGTCTGTAAACCGTAAGTTCCTAGAGGCAGGGTCCACCAACCTTATTTGGTTTGTAGCACCAATGACTGGCACAGAGTATGTAATCATTCACAGATGGGTTTGATTTGATATCTTCTAAATTTGTTTTAAAGGGAGAAGAGCTTAGTGGGCCTTATATCACCATTCCGGCATAGCACAGAGTGAGGATGCTGTACTACAAAGCCAAATGTGCTTCATGTTGGAAACGCAAAAATAAAATAAAATAAAATAAAATAAAATAAAATAAAACACAAGGCACACCCTTTCAAAAGATGAAATGTAGGAAATTCTGAGAGCCTATGTAAAATCTAATAAACCAGCCTTGGAACTTTACACTACGTGGGGAAAGGCTTATTTAACACTTTGATGATAAAAATAGGTGGCAGGCTTCTCATCCCAATAAAGCAAAGTAACCTTTCTTGGCTATGTCACTGTAATTTTAGTTCCTAATGTAGATTCTCGTTCACTTCCTGACAGGTTATTTTCCTTCTTTGAGAGACTCTTACCACCTTAAGAGTCACTCATTTGTCAGTCAGCCATTTGTTCTCAAAATCTGAATGGGGGAAACGCGGATGAAAGAAGGGAGAGTGTGGGGGGATGATCAACACTTTCGGAACGGGAGGTGGCAGAAGGCCACAGTCCCCGGGATGGAAGAGTGGGCGCTGGGGCAATACCAGAGTGGAGCGCTGACATGTGGCAAGGAACGGGGAGGATGCGATCACGGAGCAGGCAACATGAAACAGGGGACAACCCCAGGCTGAAGATGGGAGACGGAGAAGATACTGAGAGAGAAAGCTAGGAATGTGGGGGGAGGGGGGAGGGAGGAAGTGGTGACAGGCAGAGGCGAGAGGAAACAAGACGCAGCTTTGGGCCAGGAATCAGAGGGGCTGAGGAGAATAGCTGGGTCGAGAGGAAGACAACACAAATGGGGCTTCAGGACGAGGTGGGCAGGCGGTCATCCCGGAACAGAGGGGAGGCACGGGGAGAACTGGGGGTCCAGAGGGCAGAGTCAGGAGGCGCAGAGCGAGTAGGAGACCGGAACCCGCCGAGCAGAGGCCGCGGGTGACGGGGGAAGGAACGGCGAGGCGAGAGACACTTACTGGGGTCCCTCCGCACGGCGCCGCTGGGGATCTCCTCCCGCAGGTGAGGAAAGAGGAAGTCCCGGGCGGCCTGGAGGTCCTGGAAGTAGCAGAACTGGACAATGGAGCAGGCCATGGCTCCAGGGAACCCCACTACGGCACTCACCTTACCTCACCACGCCCTGCCCCCTCCACCCCACTGCGGCCGCCGCCGAGCCCCAATAGCTCTAGCCAAGCAGAAGGCGGAGAAACCAAACCGGAAGCTGTCCCTGACACGGGTCCGCTGTCTCGGAGTACTGCGCAGGCGCAGGCTGGCCCGGGCGCCTAGGGAGGGCTGGCCTGGGTCACGTGATGAGGACGCCGCTGCTGCAGGTGGAGCCAAAGTCTACGTGGAGGCTTGGGGCAGATTCTCAGTCCCAGTTCTGCGTCTACACCAAGGAATGAACCCTTTCATTCATTCTGGCTTTTAGCCAGAGGTGTTCTAATTGGACTTGTCCGCGCAGGCCTTTGACTCATTCAACCAATCTTATTGATGCCCTAATATTGGCACGATCTTGATGTTTCACAGAAAATAATTCGTTTTAAACTAGTGGCAGGCCAGTGGGGGACTGTATCCTGCAAGAGTCGGATTTTGAAAAGATTAATTGCTCTTCCGGAGATTAGCCCCGTCAAGGCTGGCTTTAGCTCCTGCTATAAATTTCCATAGTACTATGCAAGCCCAGTATAGTACTTGTTAAAGTGTATTATACTCTTATGTTTTCATTATTCATCTGGTTTTTAATTCATGCATTCATCCATCCATTCAATAAATATTTGTTAGTCTTTTAAATGCCAGCCACGCAGGGTGCTGAGCATTAGAGAACAAAAGAGAAGAAATACCTTTTCCCAGAAAGTAAGAGTTCTAGTGACTGATACAGAGAGTAAGCAATTAATTACAGTAGTTCCCTTTAATCCAAGGGGATATGTTCTAAGACCCCCAGTGGATGACTGAAACCATGGATAGTACTGAAACCTATGTATGTGTGTTATGTTTTTACCTGTACATACATATGATAAAGTTTAATTTACAAATTAGGCACAGTGAATTATTAACAATAACTAATAATTAAAATGAATAATTATGTGGCAAATGAACCCATGGATAAAAGGGGGGACTACTCAACTATTTAACTGAAATTGTGATCATGCTAGTAAGTGCTTCATAAATATTTGCTGAAGAAATAAATGGAATGTGTACATAAAGTAAATGGAATAACCTGTTTCTTTTACAAAGCACTGTTTTTGAAAGTACTTTACATTGTCCATTTGGAAAGTCACAAATGCCATCTAAAAATAGGGTGTCTTGTCTCATTTTTTAAATGAAGAAATTGAGTCGTCTCTGAGCAGACTTTATTTTTCCAAAAAGTGAAAACAAAAAAGTGTATTTTAATGTGAGCACAAAGACCTGTAGGCACTTACACATTCCCCAAAGGAAACTTAAAGAGGCCATCCACTTTGTATGAGAAAATGGCGCAAGAATAAATGGAAGGCAAGTGGATGGGATCCAGAGCATTCATTTCTGTCTGGCCTGTGGACATACACACTTAGTCCTAATAATATAACAACTATAATTTAGTGCCTAGGTTCCTACTCCATTATTTCCTACTTCTAGAGTAGGATGCTTTTCACAAAATAGGACAGGCAATTTCTATGTTATCAGGTTAACAGGAATCAGTTCTTCACCTATAAAAGGCAGTTGAATCAGACATGCTGTAAGGTCCCTTTAAGCATCAGGGACCTATACTTCTGTAATCAAAGCTTTCAGAAAAGGCACACTACTGGTGATCCCTTCTTCCATCTGAAGAAATGCAATGTTTCCTCAGATCATCACAAACTAGAATAATCCAGCCCTGATATGATTATTCCCTAAAGTCCAGCACCAATCCCAAATAAACTAAAATTTAAATTTAGATTCTTAGTGTTACTGGATAAATAACGAACACATGACTCTTTCTGGAAGGAGACTGTCATTCCTTGAAAACCATTCAAGTTCCTATTCAGGTAAATGCATTTTATGGAAGTAAACGCTGTTGGCTGATTCTGCTGGCCTTTGTTCTGCCCTGAGGCATTCATATGTCTCCTGTGGTGGTCATTGAATTTCATTACTGTGTTGGCTCAGTTTTAATGGTGAAGTCCCTGACTTCCTTCCAAGTACTGTTGAAAAGGTTCATTCATGGATGTTTTTAAGGACTTTAGATAACCTTCACAGAAATTACAACACATTCATGAACTGAACTCTTCCCCCAGGAAGTTGTAATGCTGCAGGGGCGATGCCTCTGGAGTTCTGCTACCATGGTTTCTGTAGCATGTGGGAGGATTGCATCAGACAGTGAATATCACTTATTCCACAGTCATAAGAAAGCACATTGCGAAAATGTGCAGGCCTTACATATCCCAGCATTGACAGTGTCTTTCTGAGGTCTAGGTTCAGGAGGTAGGAAAAGCACTGTGACCAAAATAACAACAGGATGAGTCCAGGTACTAATGTGAACTTCCTCCATTATCAATTAGTGTGAGTCAGAGCACTGATGACTGCTGTTAAGAGAGAGATGTGTGCTCATTTTCTCTTGCCACCACCATGTAAGAAGAGACTTTCATCTCCTGCCATGATTCCGAGGCCTCCCTAGATATGTGGAACTAGTGATACAGAGATGTGACCCAATATGTCTACCTACAGGGAAGAGGTGTGGTTTTTACTGGAATATACTGGCAAGCAAAAGTTCTCTCCTTTTGGCTTTCTCCCTGCTTTTGAAACACATTCCTTTCCAGGAATGCATGCTTTCTGAGGTAGACAAAAGAAGAGTTGTTCAAGTTAATAAAAAGGTCGAGGGGTGGTGCCAAGATGGCTAAATAGGAACAGCTCCAGTCTGCAGCAACCAGCGTGAACAACACAGAAGACAGGTGATTTCTACATTTCCAACTGAGGTACCGGGTTCATCTCACTGGGCTTACCAGACAAGTGGGTGCAGCCCATGGAACAGGGCAGGGCATCGCCTCACCTGGGAAGCCAAGGGGTCAGGCAATTCCCTTTCCTAGCAAAGGGAAGCCATGACAGACAGCACCTGGAAAATTGGGACACTCCCACCCTAATACATCGCTTTTCCAACAGGCTAAAGAAGAGTTGTTCAAGTTAATAAAAAGGTCGAGGGGTGGCGCCAAGATGGCCAAATAGGAACAGCTCCAGTCTGCAGCTCCCAGTGTTAACAACGCAGAAGACGGGTGATTTCTACATTTCCAACTGAGGTACCCGGTTCATCTCACTGGGGCTTGCCAGACAAGTGGGTGCAGCCCATGGAGCAGAGCAGGACATCGCCCCACCCGCCTAATCGGGGAATTCCCTTTCCTAGCAAAGGGAAGCCATGATAGCACCTGAAAAATCGGAACACTCCCACACTAATACATCACTCTTCCAATGACCTTGGTGTGCAAAAGGCACACCAAGAGATTATATCCCGCGCCTGGTTTGGAGGGTACCACGCCCATGGAGCCTCGCTCACTGCTAGCACAGCAGTCTGAGATCGAACAGCGAGGCTGGGGAAGGGGCATCCACCATTGCTGAGGCTTGAGTAGGTAAACAAAGCAGCTGGGAAGCTGGGACTGGGTGGAGCCCACCTCAGCTCAAGGAGGCCTGCCTGCCTCTGTAGACTCCACCTCTAGGGGCAGGGCACAGCTGAACAAAAGGCAGCAGAAACTTCTGCAGATTTAAACGTCCCTGTCTGACAGCTTTGAAGAGAGTAGTGGTTCTCCCAGCATGAAGTGTGAGATCTGAGAATGGACAGACTGCCTCCTTAAGTGGGTCCCTGACCCCCGAGTAGCCTAACTGGGAGGCATCTCCCAGTAGGGGGGTGACTGACACCTCGTAAGGCCAGGTGCCCCTCTGAGATGAAGCTTCCAGAGGAAGGAACAGGCAGCAACATTTGCTCTTCTGCAGCCTCCGCTGATGATACCCACACAGACAGGGTCTGGAGTTGACCTCCAGCAAACTCCGACAGACCTGCAGCTGAGGGTCCTGACTGTTAGAAGGAAAACTAACAAACAGAAAGGACATCCACACCAAAACCCCATCTGTACGTCAGAGACCAAAGGTAGATAAAACCACAAAGATGGGGAAAAACCAGAGCAGAAAAGCTGAAAATTCTGAAAATCAGAGTGTCCCTTTTCCTCCAAAGGAAGGAACAAAACTGGACGGAGAAGTACTTTGACAGTCGAGAGAAGAAGGCTTCAGACGATCGGTAATAACAAACTTCTCTGAGCTAAAGGAGGATGTTTGAACCCATCGCAAAGAAGTGAAAAACCTTGAAAAAAGAGTAGACAAATGGTTAACTAGAATAAACAGTGCAGAGAAGTCCTTAAATGACCTGATGGAGCTGAAAACCATGGCACAAGAAGTACATGACGCATGCACAAGCTTCAGTAGCAGATTTGATCAAATGGAAGAAAGGGTATCAGTGATTGAAGATCAAATGAATGAAATGAAGAGAGAAGACAAGTTTAGTGAGAAAAGATTAAAAAAAAAAAAATGAACAAACCTCCAATAAGTATGGGACTATGTGAAAAGACCAAATCTGCATCTGACTTGTGTACCTGAAAGTGAAGGAGAGAATGGAACCAAGTTGGAAAACACTCTTCAGGACATTATCCAGGAGAACTTCCCCAACCTAGCAAGGCAGACCAACATTCAAATTCAGGAAATGCAGAGAATGCGACAAAGATACTCCTCGAGAAGAGCAACTCCAAGACACGTAATTGTCAGATTCACCAAAGTTGAAATGAAGGAAAAAATGTTAAGGGCAGCCAGAGAGAAAGGTTGGGTTACCCACAAAGGGAAGCCCATCAGACTAACAGTGGATCTCTTGGCAGAAACTCTACAAGGCAGGAAAGAGTGGGGGCCAATATTCAACATTCTTAAAGAAAAGAATTTTCAACCCAGAACTTCATATCCAGCCAAACTAAGCTTCACAAGTGATGGAGAAATAAAATACTTTACAGACAAACAAATGCTGAGAGATTTCGTTACCACCAGGCCTGCCCTACAAGAGCTCCTGAAGGAAGCATTAAACATGGAAAGGAACAAGCAGTACCAGCCACTGCAAAAACATGCCAAGTAAGACCATCGATACTAAGAAGAAACTGCATCAACTAATGAGCAAAATAATCAGCTAACATCATAATGACAGGATCAAATTCATACATAACAATATTAACCTTAAATGTAAATGGACTAAATGCTCCAAATAAAAGACACAAAATGGCAAATTGGATAAAGAGTCAAGACCCATCAGTGTGCTATATTCAGGAGACCCATCTCATGTGCAGAGACACACATAGGCTCAAAATAAAGGCATAAAGGAAGATCTACCAAGCAAATGGAAAACAAAAAACAGCAGGGGTTGCAATCCTAGTCTCTGATAAAGCAGACTTTAAACCAACAAAGATCAAAAGAGACAAAGCAGGTCATTACATAATGGTAAAGGGATCAATTCAACAAGAAGAACTAACTATCCTAAATATATATGCACCCAATACAGGAGCACCTGGATTCATAAAGCAAGTCCTTGGAGACCTAAAAAGAGATTTAGACTCTCACACAATAATAATGGGAGACTTTAATACCCCACTGTCAACATTAGACAGATCAACGAGACAGAAAGTTAACAAGGATATCCAGGAATTGAACTCATCTCTGCACCAAACAGACCTAATAGACATCTACAGAACTCTCCACCCCAAAACAACAGAATATACATTCTACTCAGCATCACATCACACTTATTCCAAAATTGACCACATAGTTGGAAGTAAAGCACTCCTCAGCAAATGAAAAAGAACAGAAATTATAACAAACTCTCTCTCAGACCACAGGGCAATGAAACTAGAACTCAGGAGTAAGAAACTCACCCAAAACCACTAAAGTACATGGAAACTGAATAACCTGCTCCTGAATGACTATTGCGTACATAACGAAATGAAGGTAGAAATAAAGATGTTCTTTGAAACCAATGAGAACAAAGACACAACACACCAGAATCTCTGGGACACATTTGAAGCAATGTGTAGAGGGAAATTTATAGCACTAAATGCCCACAAGAGAAAGCAGGAGAGATCTAAAATTGACACCCTAACATCACAATTAAAAGAACTAGAGAAGCAAGAGCAAACACACTCAAAAGCTAGCAGAAGGCAAGAAATATCTAAGATCAGAGCAGAACTAAAGGAGATAGAGACACAAAAAACCCTTCAAAAAATCACTGAACTCAGGAGCTGGTTTTCTGAAGACATCAACAAAATTGATAGACTGCTAGCAAGACTAATAAAGAAGAAAAGAGAGAAGAATCAAATAGATGCAATAAAAATGACAAAGGGGATATCACTACCAACCTCACAGAAATACAAACTACCATTAGAGAATACTATAAACACCTCTATGCAAATAAACTAGAAAATCTAGAAGAAATTGACAGATTAGTGGACACATACACCCTCTCAAGACTAAACCAGGAAGAAGTTGAATCCCTGAATAGACCAACAACAGGTTCTGAAATTGAGGCAATAATTAATAGCCTACCAACCAAAAAGAGTCCAGGACCAGATGGATTCACAGCCGAATTCTACCAGAAGTGCAAAGAGGAGCTGGTTCCATTCCTTCTGAAACTATTCCAATCAATAGAAAAGGAGGAAATCCTCCCTAATTCATTTTATAAGGCCAACATCATCCTGATACCAAAGCCTGGCAGAGACACGACAAATAAAAAAGAGAGAATTTTAGGTCAATATCCCTGATGAACATTCATGCGAAAATCCTCAATAAAATACTGGCAAACTGAATCCAGCAGCACATCAAAAAGCTTATCCACCACGATCAAGTGGGTTTCATCCCTGGGCTGCAAGGGTCGTTCAACATATGCAAATCAATAAATATAATCCATCATATAAACAGAACCAAAGACAAAAACCACATGAGTATCTCAATAGACGCCAAAAAGGCCTTCGACAAAATTCAACAGCCCTTCATTGTAAAACCTCTCAATAAACTAGGTATTGATGGAACATATCTCAAAATAATAAGAGCTATTTATGACAAACCCACAGCCAATATCATACTGAATGGGCAAAAATTGGAAGCATTCCCTTTGAAAACTGGCACAAGACAGGGATGCCCTCTCTCACCACTCCTATTCAACATAGTGTTGGAAGTTCTGGCCAGCACAATCAGGCAACAGAAAGAAAGAAAGCGTATTCAATCAGGAAAAGAGGAAGTCAAATTGTCCCTGTTTGCAGATGACATGATTGTATACTTAGAAAACCCCATCGTCTCAGCCCAAAATCTCCTTAAGCTGATGAGCAACTTCAGCGAAGTCTCAGGACACAAAATCAATGTGCAAAAATCACGAACATTCCTATACACCAATAACAGACAAACAGAGAGCCAAATCATGAACAAACTCCCATTCACAATTGCTTCAAAGAGAATAAAATACCTAGGAATCCAACTTACAAAGGATGTGAAGGACTTCTTCAAGGAGAACTACAAACCACTGCTCAGCGAAATAAAAGAGGACACAAACAAATGGAAGAACATTCCATGCTCATGGATAGAAAGAACCAATATTGTGAAAACGGCCATACTGCCCAAGGTAATTTATAGATTCAATGCCATCCTCATCAAGTTACCAATGACTTTCTTCACAGAATTGGGAAAAACTAAAGTTCATATGGAACCAAAAAAGAGCCTGCATTGCCAAGACAATCCTAAGCAAAAAGAACAAAGCTGGAGGCATCACACTACCTGACTTCAAACTATACTACAAGGCTACAGCAACCAAAACAGCATGGTACTGGTACCAAAACAGAGATATAGACCAATGAAACAGCATAGAGCCCTCGGAAATAATACCACACATCTACAACCATCTGATCTTTGACAAACCTGACAAAAACAAGAAATGGGGAAAGCATTCCCTATCTAATAAATGGTGCTGGGAAAACTGGCTAGCCATATGTAGAAAGCTGAAATTGGATCCCTTCCTTACACCTTATACAAAAATCAATTCAAGATGGATTAAAGACTTAACTGTTAGACCTAGAACCATAAAAACCCTAGAAGAAAACCTAGGCAATATCATTCAGGACATAGGCCTGGGCAAGGAGTTCATGATTAAAACACCAAAAGCAATGGCAACAAAAGCCAAAATGGACAAATGGGATCTAATGAAACTAAAGAGCTTCTGCACAGCAAAAGAAACTACCATCAGAGTGAACAGGCAACCTACAGAATGGGAGAAAATTTTTACAATCTACCCATCTGACAAAGGGCTAATATCCAGAATCTACAAAGTACTTAAATAAATTTACAAGAAAAAATCAAACAACCCCATCAAAAAGTGGGATATGAACAGACACTTCTCAAAAGAAGACATTTATGCAGTCAACAGACATATGAAAAAATGCTCATCATCACTGGTCATCAGAGAAATGCAAATAAAAACCACAATGAGATAGCATCTCACACCAGTTAGAACGGTGATCATTAAAAAGTCAGGAAACAACAGGAGAGGATATGGAGAATTAGGAACGCTTTTACACTGTTGGTGGGACTGTAAACTAGTTCAACCATTGTGGGAGACAGTGTGGTGATTCCTCAAGGATCTAGAACTAGAAATACCGTTTGACCCAGCCGTCCCATTACTGGGCATATACTCAAAGGATTATAAATCATGCTGCTATAAAGACACATGCACGTATGTTTATTGTGGCACTATTCACAATAGCAAAGACTTGGAACCAACCCAACTGTCCATCAATGATAGACTGGATTAAGAAAATGTGGCACATATACACCATGGAATACTATGCAGCCATAAAAAGGATGAGTTCATGTCCTTTATAGGGACATGGATGAAGCTGGAAACCATCATTCTGAGCAAACTATCTCAAGGACAGAAAATCAAACACTGCGTGTTCTCACTCATAGGTGGGAACTGAACAGTAAGAACACATGGACACAGGGTACAGAACATCACACACCAGGCCTGCTGGGGGGTGGCAGGGGAAGGGATAGCTTTAGGAGATATGCCTAATGTAAATGATGAGTTAACGGGTGCAGCACACAAACATGGCACATGTATACATATGTAACAAACTGCACATTGTGCACATGTACCCTAGAACTTAAAGTAAAATTATAAAATTTAAAAAAAAAGAGAGAGAGAGAGAGACGTGTTACTAAGGAAGATAAGCAGCAGCCCCTTGCCAATCCTTAGCAGCAGCCTGAAGCGAAGGGGTTGAGTTGCAGGATGGGCACTAAACGAAGGTGTGAGAGAAAGAGCAATGGACTTGGAGTCATGACCTTAGGAAATTCATGTCATGTTTCTGGGACTTAGTTTCTTGATATATAAAATGAAGAGCCTGGCCTCTAAATTTCGTCCCAAGGATAGGTAGGTTTTGGTAAGAGACGGAACTGCAAGTTCCAGGAGTTGGAATTGCTTAAAAGGAGTGGTCTGCGTAAGCACCCTAGTGAGAAGCTTGGGTCCGCAGGAAAGAAGGTGAGGGTACTGGACATCTCTAAGAGAAAGTAAGGGGAGGATAGCAAGGGGATGGAGAGTCCTTGAAGCCTTACCTCATAGCTGTGCTAAGGGTCATCCTTGAATTGAAGATTGAATGAGCAGAAGCAAGGGCTATTTATAATTATTATTCAACAAACACTTATGGAGCGCTTTTTACATTAAAGGTACTATAGTAAGCACAGTAAGGCAATAAGGACAAGCGATCCAGAGATTCACTACCTAAAAACAGACAAACATAAATACTCTAAGAGCAGAGTGTGATGAGTACCAAGGGTGGCTTTTGGATAAAGGGCAGTGGGAGAAATAAGGGAGAGATTAATTTAGATCCCTAGGCATGTCCCTTGGAAAAGAAGTAGTGTGGAAGAGGTAGGAAAGGCACTAAACAAATTGGTTGTTGATTACAGAAAACTTCAAAATCCAAATAGTGAAACCACCTTTGCAAAATTATGACTGAGACAGTGAAAGAGATGTAACCTAACTGACTTCATCTTGCTTCTAACCTCCCAGATGTCCTTGTTCATTCCTGGGCAGAAGCTGAACTGACTTTGAGAAAAAGTTAGTTTATAGTTTAAACAAAGACGATAACAGTCTTTTCCCAAAGCAGACCTCCTTCTTGCCTGGGGACTAGATTGCCTTTGTAGGATTAACATTGGCCACAAGATTAAAAATTACGGTTTAGGAGTCATGCAACTGGAGAGTCTGACCCTCCCTAAACTGCCCCTAAGACCAGTGCTTGAACTATTTTGCAGACTCTGCACTTGATGGATCAGCTGACACCACCCAGATCAATAAACTGGCTCATCTGAACTTGTAGCCCCCACGCAGGAACTGACTCAGCAGAAGAAGACAGCTTCGACTCCCTATGATTTCATCCCTGACCAACCAGCACTCCTGGCTCACTGGCTTCCCCCACCCACCAAGCTATCCTTAAAGAGTCTTCTCCCCAAATGCTCAGGGAGACTGATTTAAGTAATAATAAATCTCCAGTCTCCCTCACAACCAGCTCTGCGTGAATTACTCTTTCTCTTGCAATTCCCCTGACTTGGTGAATCGACTCTGTCTAGGCAGCGGGTAAGGTGAACCCCTTGGGCAGTTACAATAGTATGGTCTTGTCTTTTTCTGTGTGCAAGGTGTAGCCAATTGAAGATATTTTAAAGAAGATGTAGAAGTATGTGGGATGACTGAAGGCAGATAGACCCCTCTAGATGTCACAGCAATATTCTAAACGAGAAGTAGTAACAGTGGAAAGGCAGTGCCTGTCTGGTGGCTGAATCAACAGAATTTTGGTATACAGTTAGATATAGGTGTGGAAAGGGAAAATACGACCCAAAGTGATGTTCAAGTGTTCAGCCCAAAGAATTGGAAAGGTGGTAATGTCATGTCAGCAACCAAGATAGAGAATGTAAGAGGAGGAATGGCTTTGGTGCAAAAAAGAATAGGATGAGGCTGGGCATGGTGGCTGATGCCTGTAATCCCTGTGCTTTGGAAGGAAGAGGTGGGAGGAATTCGTGAGATCAAGAGTTCGAGATCAGTCTGGGCAGCATAGAGAGACCCTATTTCTACACAAAATTAAAATTAAAATTAAATCATCTGGGCCTGGTGGTGCATGCCCATAATCCCAGCTACTTGAGAGGCTGAGTCACGAAGCTTGCTTTAGCCCAGGTTTGAGGTTACAGAGAGCTATGTTTGTGCCACTGCCTTCCAATCTGGGTGACAGAGCAAGTGAGACTCTGTCTTCAAAAAAAAGGAAAAAGAAAAAAGATAAATGGATAAATTAAGTGTTGGATTTGTTAAAACTGAAGTATCGAAGTGCCCATGGAAGAGCTAGAGTTTTTTTTTTTTTTTTTTTTTTTTTTTTAAGTTATTTTCATAAGCTGAAGTTAAAAATTGGGATTGGAGAGGCCAGATTTAGAACCTACTTATGGAAGTCTTCCACACAGAAATTATATTGAAGGGAGGAGATGAAAGTGCCAGTGGATTCTAGATGGGGTGAGAGCAGGATTGGATGAGGAAAACAGACTGGGAAGACTATCCATTTTTTTTTTTTTTTTTTTTTTTTTTTCAGTACAGAGTCTTGCTCTGTCACCTGGGCTGGGGTGCAGTGGCATAATCTTGGCTCACTGCAACCTTTGCCTGCCAGGCTCAAGCGATCCTCCAGCCTCAGCCTCCTGAATAGCTGGGACTATAGGTGCATGCCACCATGCCTGGCTAATTTTTGTGTTTTTTGAAGAGACAGCATCTCACTATGTTGCTCGCGCTGGTCTTGAACTGCTAAGCTCAAGGAATCTACCCTCTTTGGCCTCCCAAAGTGTTGGGATTACAGGCATGAGCCACCATGCCTGACCAACTGTCTATTTTTTTAGAGGTGGATGGAAAAAGAAGCTTTAGTAAAAGAGATAAAAAAGACATAGTCAAAGAAGAAAACTGTACATGGTAGGACCATGCTACAAAAGCCAAGTGAGAAAGAAGACATTTTCACAAATTGGTAAACCTATTGTATTGAATTCAATAAAGAAAAGAAAAGCCGAGAAGAGATGATTCCATCTGGTGAATAGGCAGTCACAAATCATTGTCCAGTGTATAGAACAGCCAAATTCTGTTTCTTTTGCAGAAAATTTGTAATCTTTCTTCAGAAGTTGATTATTTTTCTGATAGCCAGAGAAGAAAAGGTCGTCTTTTTCTTTATGACTAAAATAGAGACAGAAAGAAGACTTTTCTTTTTGCTGGCATTGATCAGTTAGGAAAAGAAGAACTAGTTTCACTAAACATTGTGTTTTATTGCTTTTTTGAATGCAAGAAAATATATTTATATTTTCAGTATTTTCCAATATTTATACCTTTATTGGGCCAAAAACCTACTTTATTATTTATTTATTAATTTTTATTTATTTTTTTGAGACAGACTCTCGCTCTGTCACCCAGGTTGGAGTGCAGTGGCACCATCTTGGCTCACTGCAAGCTCCGCCTCCCAGGTTCACGCCATTCTCCTGCCTCAGCCTCCAGGGAAAGAAGATATTAACATAGTTGGCTAACAAATATAAGTGCCATAGTGCTTTTAAGTCTCAATCTTCTTAATTTTAATGTGTTTAGGACTTGTCAGTTTAAGTAAGCCACCAAATGTCAATGAGATTTGACATTTGTGGAAGAAATTACTAGTTGCTCATTATCCCTTTCCCCTTTTGCTTTAGCAGGAGAACCCATATATTACTGGGACACTTATGTGCCCAGATTTGAAGACAAACCACATTTTCCAACCTCTCGTGACTCAACGTATCCATATACTATGTTCAGGCCAATGAAATAGAGCACAAAATTGTTGGAATCATTGGGAAGGGTTTTCAGGAAGTTTACTTACAAGAGAGACAGCTAAGAAAAACTCTTTTGGTTTCTCCTTCCCCTTTCCTGTTTCCTACTTAAAATTTACCATGGCTGTAACTCCAGCATCCTTTTTAGAAAATGAATTGACCTAAACTGTAGTGGAGCATGAAGACAGGAGCCCAAGTCTCCTCTGCTTTGTGGAGCTGCCATGCCAAGCTTGGACTGCCACATCTGGACTTCTTTCGCGTGACAAAATAAATCTGCATGTGTTCTAGCCACTGCTATTTTGGGTTTTCTGTTATTGTAGGTGAACCTAATCCTGACTCAATAAGACCTAAGTAACGAGAGAAACTTTTGATCAAGGAAATTTGGTCTATTCCATGTATCTTGTTTAAATAAAAGCATTTTTATTTCTCTGATAGTCTTTTTCTCTAGCATAATTCAGATGAGATTAGACCAATTACCTGGATATTTTTAATTGTTTAAATATTTTTGGCTTCATTTGAACATAAAAATATGCCCCAAAGTGACAAAGTATTTCTTGTTTTCTTATTTTTAGCACAACTGAAATAGACTCTTAAAAGATTCTTTGAAATTAAATAATGCCCCCCGTGTCGTTTAGCAGCTGAGTGATAAGTTCCAATCAACAATTTCATAATGGAAAATCGAGAGAAGATTAGGAGAAGGGGAAACTGCTGGTTGGAGTTGTACATAAACTAAGATCACAGGTCTGAGAAGCCATTGCCTTGTGATTTGTGAATAAAGTAGCTCCGTCCAACACCTTCCTTCAATTTCCTGTAATTTCCTTACTCTGGACTACACTTTCTTTACAGGTTTCCCAAACCTTAGCTTCAGTGAAGCTGCAACCTCCTGATCCCTTTCTTCCTCTTTGATCTTTTTATTTTCTGAATATGTTACTACATCCTTGTTATCCTTCTCTATTCCTTCAGTCCCTTCCTCAAAGTCCCTTGTTCCAGACTCTTTTCTTTCTGCTAATGGTATCACTCTTCTGTTGGTGAATAAGCTGTGAACAGAAAGGATAAATATTCTTTTCCTCTGCTTGTTCACTAGTCAGCCACCAAGTTCTATTGATTTAATTTTCAAAATATCTCTTGGATTGATCCTCTCCTGACATCCTCTTTTCCACCTCCTCACTGAGCTGTTTCGATAGCTTCCTCAGTCTTCCTGCCTTTGCTTCTGGGCTTCCCACCTCAATCATCCTACACATGGCTGCCAGATTTGCCTTCCTGAAGCATAATTCTAATCATATTACTTAGTAAATCTCCCCATAACACCTTCGTTTCTTCTTTAATTTATTCACTCATTTAAGAACTATTCTCTGGGTGCCCATTAGATGCCATGAATGGCTGGAGGCCCGAAGAATATCAATATAAGTAAGACCCAGTACTGGTGAAGGTACAGCTTACCAATACACAAGCAGGGATAATTCCCAGGGAACAGAGCAAGAACAAAAACCACGGCCTTGAGATTCAGAAAAGACTTTTAAGAGGTGATATCTGAGCTGAGTCTTGAAAGCCAAATAGATTTTAGCTGGCTGACAAGGGCGTAAGAGAGAAACAAAAAAAATACCCTAGCAGAAGAAACATCATGACCAAAGGCCTGGGAGCAGAAGTAACTCGTGTGTACAGAGAAACAAAAGCAGCTTTTTCTAAAATGTGAAGTATGACACTATGGTTGGGGCTGAGTCTACAGATGTGGCCTGAGTGATTTTTAAACTTTCTCAGATTTCATTTCCTGTGGAATTTAAGGACTAAGCAACATATCTTAGTTTGCTTAAATATGAGAAATGTTTCCTTTGGTTCATTTTCTTCACTAATACCACTTTTAAGATCTTGCTTGCAGTCTAAGGAGCTGCAGGGGAGGGACAAGGGTTTGTAGGTCTGGAGTCAAGGTGTGTTCCCAGCCCAGCTCCCCGTGGTGCCCTTGATCATTTACACTGGACTCTAGATTTGTGTTGAAGGTTGGCTTTCTGTTCCCCCTCGTGAAACCTTCACAGACTACTAGATGCCATAGCAGGCAAAGTTTCCCTTGAGTGCTCTGCTCAGTGTCTCCCTCTCTGAAGCTCTCCAATTTCCCCTCCTTACGTAGGTGACTGAGTGTTTTATTCTTCTTCATTCCAGCAGATGTGGTCAGTGTTAATTGTTCTGCTAGTAGCCACTAATTTGACTTGTATATAATCCTTGCATTTTAAAATCTTTTTTTTCAAATTCAATCCTTTCCACTATTCTAGTTACTTGGATCCCTCCTTTGTGGCCACATTCTATTCTTTTCGTTCTTTCTTGCACTGAAAGGCACTTGGAAGATTTGAACCACTCGAGACTGTAGACCTGCACAAAGCCATGCTGGAACATTCGAAAGTAGTTAATTACTGAGGATCTGCTATCCTCTTTTCCACCAAGCAAATGTTGAAATCCTTCTAAAACGCAGTTCAAATGTCACCTCCTTTGTGAAAAGCCTGACTCTACCAGGCAAAATTAGTCACTTTGGACCCCCATAGCTTTTTCTTCTTTCCTTGTAGAGACAAGGTCTTGCTCTGTTGCCCAGGCTGGAGTTCTGTGGCATGATAGTGGCTCACTGCATTATTGTAACCTTGAACTCCTGGACTCAAGTGATCCTCCTACCTCAGCTTCCTGAGTAGCTAGGACTACAGGGGAACATCCCACCCCCCAACCCATAGCTTTTTAATCTATGTGTCTATTCTGAAACTTAACACCTTGACTTCTTGTGTTATGGTTTATCTGCGTTACTGGCTCCCCCACTAGATGGTGATATCCTCAAGGGGAGGAATTGTGATGTTTACCCTTGTGACATTCATTCATTCAACACACTTAAAAAATATATACTGTGTACCAGGAGCTAAACATACACATGACTGATACCCAATACAGAAAGAGACACATATGTGTACTGATAGATAATACACTCCAATGACAGATAGATAAACAGACAATTATAATTCATTTTTGAAAATGCAATGCTGGGAACAGTACACAGGAACAGATAAGAGGGTCACCTCACTTTAGAGAGCAGGGAGGACTTCCTGTAGGAAGTACCATGTTAGCTAAGACTAGACCAAAGCCAGAAATAAATAGGATACAGGGTAGAATGGAAGCAGGGAGGCCAAGCATTCTTAGATACAGAGGAAACAGCTCAAAACTCCGTAAGTGAGAAGACAGTGTATTTAAGAATTAAATAACTTTTAGCTTGTCTGGAACTTTAAAAAGACTGTTAACATGAGACTGGAGAAGTAAGGAGGGACAAAAATCATTAAATGACTCAAGGGCACAGACTATGGTTTATTGAAATTTCCTCTCTCCTGTGTTTGTACTTATCAAACAGGTGGTTGGTTAATAAATGTTCATGGAAAGGAGCAAAGAAAAAAAGGAATGACCCAGCACTCCAGTGGGTGGTATATATTAGAAATAATATGAAATGCAGATTTTTGTCTGCCTTCAGTGTCATTGGATAGACAAGACGTTATCTGTCAACATCGGTAAATACTAGTCCCCATTTGATTTAATACCCAAAAGAGTCGTACACCCAAGTGTGGTTAAGTCTGGAGAGATTGCTGTGACCAGGGATTACCAAGAGAGCCTATATCAACGAGATGGAACCTGAATTGCAACTGTAGGATGAGTATGGTTTAAGAAGAAAAGAATAAAAAGGCATTCTGGATCTTACCACATGAAGACGAAGGCATGAAGGGCAAGTAAAAAGAGGAAACAGATTTTTTTGGGCAAACTTTTCTTGATTGTTTCTCTATTAGCTTCTGTTTAAGAGCTGTTTTGAGCACATCAAGGCGTTTGCTGAAAGGCACAAGAGCACTGGACAAGGGCCCTATCTAAGGAAGGTCTGTTTGTGGAATTAGAGCGCAAGGAAACTCAGTCTTATAAGCTTGACCTGAATGGAATTTACATTTTGGTATGGATTGGAGTTCTTTTTAAAAAGTGTGCAGAGACATGAATGTTTATTGTATACAGAGACTCAATGTTAATTGTTCAGCTAAAATAAATGCCATTTTCAAACAGGATCTTTTTTTTTCTTTACAAAAGCACTAAGTAATTTACCCTATAAATTGTAGGCAATATTTAACTGAGAACATTCTGGAACAAGTCTATGGGCAGTTCCTTGGAACCTGGGTAATGGAATTTGACTTGCTCTGTTCTGGCTAAGTCTTCTATTCAACACTCTGGCATTTTTGCCTATCATCTTGTAAACACATTTTCCAGTTGCAGCTTGCATATCGCAGTTGGATATTTTTGAATTTTATTTTTCAATGTTACTTTTCTTTTCTTTTCTTTTCTTTTTTTGGAGATGGAGTCTCACTCTGTTGCTCAGGCTGGAGTGCAGTGGCGCGATCTCGGTTCTCTGCAACCTCTGCCTCCCAGGTTCAAGTGATTTTCCTGCCTCAGCCTCCCAAGTAGCTGGGACTACAGGTGTGCACCACCATGCCCAGCTAATTTTTGTATTTTTAGTAGAGCCAAGGTTTCACCATGTTGTTCAGGCTGGTCTTGAACTCCTTACCTCAAGTGATCCTCCCACCTTGGCCTCCCAACGTGCTGGGACTACAGGCATGAGCCCCCGTGCCCAGTGTAATTCTCTTTTAAAATTATGATCCCAGCTTCTGCAGAATTTCCAATGTTAGCGTATGAAATTATTTTCTCTGAATTTAATAGTTCACATTATGAAACTGAAATTTATTTTATCCTCGTGGTTCTTTGCCTTTTAAGATTTTTCAGTTTGGCATGCTTTTTTGTCTTTGCTATTGCTTGAAACACTTCCAAATTTAGAATAACCTATACATTTCATTATTGAGCTTTTTTTCTCATAGAAAATATTTTGAAATTTGACCACCACATTCATGCTGTTCAGTTATAGACTATGACTTAAAAGTGATGGCTTCAATGTAGAAGTTCAGTAAGTACCTGAAGACAAATCTTATGACCTGATTTATTATTCACCCTTGTACAACCTTCCTTTCAACAGGCTAACCATATTATTATCCTTGCCTTATGATAATTTTGTCAGTTTTCAATCCTCCTTTCCAAGTAATTTGAATTAACATGCAAATAACATTTAATAACATATGATATAAAATACTTTCTTCATTAGTTAATATTTATTGGCAATGGTATGTTGGAGGTGGCTCCTATCAGCTTACCAGAACTGACAACTTCTCAAAACATTTGTAAGTCAGTTGCTTGCACCTTAGTATCCTGAAATCTGCCACAGTGGGAATATTTATACCACAGAAACTGGCAAACACTACAAATTAGGATTTGCCCTTTCTATCCTTGCCAAAGTCAGTCGTTAAACGTGTAGCAACATACTGCTGACTGTGATCAAGGTAATTTTTTAAAAAAAGATTTTTAACTTGATGTGTTTTTTTAATACATCACTTTTTTAAAAGCAGTCTCAAATAGGCTCTGATGAACACCTGACATTTATTTTCACATGAAACTGATCCTATTCTGCACATATCTTACCTCCTGCTAAGCCTTATAGAAATGTATAAGATGGTATAGTTTGGCTCAAGCAAGGGCTCCTTCTAAAGCCAGAACACCTTAAACCTGACTTCTAGCACTACCATATTTTAGTAATATAGCATCCAAGTTATTCTAATCTCTATAATCTCAATTTCATCACCTATAACATGAGGTTATTAACGCTATATACATTGTACCTGCTTTGAAGATTGGAAAAGATAATTCATATAAACGATTTAGCACAGATTCTTTTTATTTTTTTCAGTGTTGGAGTCTTGCTCTGTTGCCTAGGCTGGAGTGCAGTGGTGCAATCATAGCCCACTGCAACCGCAAACTCCTGGGCTCAAGCAATCCTCCTGCTTCAGCTTCTCAAGTAACTGTACCCAGCTAAGTTAAAAAAATTTTTTTTGTAAAAATAGGATCTCACTATATTGTCCAGGGTGGTCTTGAATTCCTAGTCCCAAGTGATCCTCCTGCCACTGCCTCTCAAAGCACTGGGATTACAGGAGTGACACTGTGCCTGGCCTCAGCACAGATTCTTATTTTGTATATCACAAAGAAATAAAGAAACATTGCCAGTTAAACCATAACATAACATTATTATTTGTAAAACACATCTCTATTTCAGAAGTGTTAAAATATGGGGAAATATATATTAAAATCAATGACATAGGACAGTAAACACTCAAATATTTTCTACAGTGAGAACATTGGACTCCATTTATTACAGGAATAATAGTTTGGAGGAATCTGGACTCAACTAATACAAAAAAGGTCCCATTGGAATTACGTTAATACATTCCTAAGTATTACTATGACTTTGCTTTTATTTCTAAACTTTTGGACAAGTTTACACATTTTCTTAAAAAAGCATACAGTACCACGGTTTTCTGTGATCTTTTCAGAAGTATTTGAAGCGAATTAGTTAGTTTATTGGCATTAGCATCTCGAGCTATACTTTATTCGGACTTGCCAGTCAGTTTGTATAAAATCACAAGTGGAGTTTACGCTAATAACTTATTTTTTAATAATCATGGCCTCTGTCCTCTCCCTAGGCTTTTCCAAATTTAAAAGTTTAGGGAAAATAAAAAACATTTCCAAAATTGTATGTGAGAGTCAAGGTAAATTATTTATTGATAACAATAGTATCTTAGGCCAGTTTCTGTCACTAGAACAAGATAGCATACACCGGAAGTTTATTATACAGAAAAGAAGTTTATTTCTTACAGTTCTGGAGGCTGGGCAATCAAAGGGCATGGCTTTAGCATCTGGTTAGGATCTTTGGGATGCATCATCCCATTGTGGAAAGATGGAAGAGCAAGCGATCGTGTGCAAAAGAGAAAGCATGAGGGGCTGGGCTCACTTAATAACAACCTACTCTCAAGATAACTAACCCACTCCCACAATGATGGCATTAATCCATTCATGAGTATAGAGCCCTCGTGACCTAATTACTTTCAATACGGTTAGACTGGCAATTACATTTCAACATGAGTTTCAGAGGACAAACATATAAACCATAGCAAACAGTAACACTGAACTAAATTATTTGGTTCTCTCTTGCAAGTTGGATAATTTATATCTTATTGGAAATATAGCCATTTTAGTAATACATCTACCTGCTATTTAAAGGACAAAATTTAATTGTGACACTTGTGACCAATAATCAGGAATTATGTAAATTATGAATTCACTATGTTCAAAATACAATCGGTCTGCAGATAATTTATGGTAGCTCATGGCCTTAGTCATACCGACAAAGTCTTAAGCAATTGAACAATAATGTACGTGGTAAAAAATCTAGGAGGCAATAAATGCTCCTTTTAAAAGGTCAAAAATCTAAGCAAGTTGAAGAACGCAATTCACTGTAGAAATAATTTATCCTGAGTAAACTTTGTGTTTGAAAGACAATAACACAGATAATCATTTATAAAGCAGCAAAATAAGACATAATTTGTTGTTACAGAATTTGAAAAGCAAATACCATAACCTTTAGATTTTCCAGTAGTTTCTTTTGAGACCAGTAATTTTAAAAATGGATCTCTGAAACAGCTTTGCTACTATTACCAAATGCTTGATGAGTGATCATTTGTATAGAAGAGGAATAAAAACAAGAAGCGTTTATTATTTAGTTTATGCTTTTTTTTTTTTTTTTTTTTTTTTGAGACGGAGTCTCGCTGTGTCACCCAAGCTGGAGTTCTGTGGCCGGATCTCAGCTCACTGCAAGCTCCGCCTCCCGGGTTCCCGCCATTCTCCTGCCTCAGCCTGCCGGGTAGCTGGGACTACAGGCGCCGCCACCTCGCCCGGCTAGTTTTTTGTAGTTTTTAGTAGAGACGGGGTTTCACCGTGTTAGCCAGGATGGTCTCGATCTCCTGACCTCGTGATCCGCCCGTCTCGGCCTCCCAAAGTGCTGGGATTACAGGCTTGAGCCACCGCGCCCGGCCTAGTTTATGCTTTAAGTAACTCTAGGGGTCTCACACACTGGATGTCTCAACCTTTGGGATAAGGAAATGATTTGCTATTTAGTCAGATAAAATACTCTGATTTTGTAGTACATATAACCACTGTCAATTTTAAAAATTGTTATCATTAATGATGATATGAAATCAGTATAAATTTTATAGATAGATATGAGCCACCCACATTTTATTTTTTTTAAAAATGTGTAACCTTATCTCACATTTTATTAGCTAATTTAGCTGCATAGTATTAATCCTTTGGTATCCATTTGCATTCTATTTTCATTTGTCTATTCTGTTCCTCCTTCCTCCCTCCCCACCATCACATCATCCTCAAACACTCATTGTACACTCTGTGTGTATGACACTGTGCTATGATATGCAGGCTTGCTGGATCTCAGACATTCTAGCTAAATCACATTCCCGAAAAAACTTACCCTTCGGAGAACAATATTTCCTGTGAGGTATGACATTAAACTCTGTAAACTAGCAAAATCCATTTGAGCTTTTTTTTTTTTTTTCAAAGAAATTAAATTTCGAAAGTGCTGAGATGTTAAGCAGTGGATAAAACAAGGGAGTAAATTATTCATAAATGTATTAATAAATATTTCAGTGCTAAATGGAGTCCTGGTTAATGTACATTAATATCTTAGTAAGTGAAGTTCTTTGAATGTTTTATATGTTACAATTTATTTAGTATTATTGACCATGAATCTATAGATAAAATATTTAACAAAAGTCACTAATAAATATGAAAAGGGCACTTTGGGAAGTTTTAATAAATGAACTCATTAATAGTGCAAGACATTTACAGGCAAAGATACTTGTTTATCATACCCTAAATCTGATTTTATTGTATGATTAGGATTCTTTCCATTTGAAATAGGTTGTCAGGATGAATTCTGAACACACATATTAAGAGCATCGTTGCTGTTTCATTAAATGCACAGTCTCTCACCATATTGTACATATGTTCCTGAAATGTTTTTGAATGCACTTTATAAACTCAAATTGTAATTTTATTATTTCAACTTTTAGCAAACAGTGCATTTTCAAAAATTTGACATTTTTGCGTAGGTGGGATGAAGAATGTATTAGTCCTCTCAACTGCAAAACTGTTACTTTGGTCACTCATTACACACTAGTGATATTATATAGCTGCTCACATTTAATGAGAATATTAAATAATCTCACCAATTTTTATGTGTGCAGCACAGCAGAATATCCTTTCAGAAAATGTTCTACAGCATGGCACTTTTCACATTTTGGGCCCGATAATTCCATTCTGCTACTTTGCTGTCAATCCTGGCTTAGACTAATCCAAACCCTGCCCCAGAAATGCACTGATTTCTACCCCAATTGAGTAGTTTTGGCTGTTGTGGAACTTCATATAAATGTAATAAGAAAGTACAGGCATATACCCTTTTATGTCTGACTTCTTTCACTCAATCTAATCTCTGTGAAATTTATCCACATTTTTGTGTATATTAGAAATTTGTTCATTTTTATTTCTTAGAAATATCCATTTTTGATTACATGACAATTTGTTTATTCATTCACCTGTTGAAGGACTTTGGGTCGTTTCCAGTTTTGGGCTACTACAAAACAGCTATTTTGAACTTTCAGGAACAAGCCTTTTTATAAACACCTGTCTTTGTATCTCTTGGGTAAATACCTAGAGCAGGAATTACTGTATCATGAGATAGATTTTGTTTATCTTCGTAGGTAAATGGAGGTACCATTTTACACTCTCACCAATAATGGGCAAGAGTTCCAGTTGTTCCACATTTTCACCAACACTCTTGGTATTGTTAATGATCTCTAGGGGTAACTCATGGTGATTTTAATTTACTTTTCCCTAATGATGTTGAATATATTTTCATGTGCTAATTAGCCATTCATGCACTTTCTTTTGTGATGTGTCCGCTTAAGGCTTTGCCTATTTTTAAACTGGGTTATTTTCTTGTTGAGTTGTAAGAGCTCATTATATACTCTGGATACAAGTCCCGTCCTTTTGTGTGTGTTTGTGTGTACATATATACATTGAATATTTCATCCCAGGTGATTAATTATCTTTTGGGAACAAAAAAACAAAACCTCTGTCAAGATTGCATTTAGAGGACCTCATTGTTGAAGTAAATCCTTATGAGATTATTTTTATAAAGCAACCATCTAACCGTGAGTTTATTCTATTTTCATGTGATTGGTTTGCTTATAGGAAAACTTCATAGTTATAAATTGTAGTACCTATATATAGAAAGTGTTCACTCTCCAGTACAGTTACCAACAACTCTGTAATCATTGTAATCAAGTTTTTAAAAAAACAACATTTACTTTATCAAAGGTTCTGAGGTGTTTTCCTCTAAGGAGGTGTGCATGTGTACGGCTCAATGTAAACTAACTAAATAAACTGATATTAACACAGTGTAGAACACTGATGTTTGTAAATATAATGCAATGCTCTGTGATATTTCTCACACAACATCTAGAATTTGAATGAAATTCCTTTGGCTAGATAAAACAGTCATTTAACAAAAGGTAATTAAGTAAATGTGCACTTTATTAGAATCATAGAAATTTAGAGCTGAAAATATAGAGACCATCATAGTCCAATATTCTCCTCTCACTGTTGTACCAATGGAGACAGAATACTGGGGCTGTTTTAGAGCTAGAGCTACGTAGAGGAGTTCGTCTTTGTTAAATAAGGCATGCATGGTGAGTATACAGCAAATGTGATGGAGATAGGATGATTAGAATGAAGAGGAACATGCATACTATTCTTTAGTAGCTCTTTCCCCAGGGAATTCTGTATTTTAATATACCACATCTCCTGGCAAAGAAGGTGCTGCAGTGTATAAATGAAAGGGCTATCTGGGTGGGGGTTCCAGGTTAGCCCACTTCCAACTGTGGTATTTCCTAATTAGTGTGTAAAATTTTCAGGAAATTTTTACTGCTTTAGTCCAAAGAAAAAAGGGAACAAGTTGCAGTTAGATGCCTTGGAGGGCCTACAAGGAATGTGAAGTTTGGAGTTAATGTAGACAGTTCTCAGATTTGGGTGGTTCTACCCCCACTGTTTTACATTTCTGGCATTCCATCACTTTCCCAGATATTACCACTTCGTGCCTTGAAAGCAAGCAAGCAGATACAAATGAACTTATATCATCCTTCCTTCCTTATCTAATGGTGTCACTGCCTTGTTTCTGAATGTCCCTCAGTACACAGACAGTGAAGCTCAAACTCCCTTAGGTTGGATGTGTGTCCTTCCATATCTCATGTTGAAATGTAATTCCCAATGCTGGAGGTGGGGCCTAGTGGGAGGTATTGGATCATGGGGCAGATCCCTCATGAATGGCTTGCTTCTGTCCCCATGATAGTGAGCAAGTTCCTGCAGGATCCAGTGAAGATTGCGGAACCTACTTCCTCCCACTCACTGCATGCTCCTGCTCTGGCCATGTGATACATCTGCTCCTCCTTCACCTTCCACCATGATTGGAAGCTTCTTGAGGCCCTCACCAGAAGCAGATGCCAGCATTATGCTTCCTGTATAGCCTGCAAAACGGTGAGCCAATGAACCCTCTTTTCTTTATACATTACCCAGTGTCAAGTATTCCTTTACGGCAATGCGAGAATAAACTAACACACTCCTTAAATGAGGGAATATATGAAAAGCTTCTAGCAGTGTGTCAAGCTCAATAAATTGTAGTCCCCAACCTATCATGGCATGAAAGGGCCCTTCCAAATTGACTTCTCATTTATAGGACTCTCCCATCCTACCTTCTTTTCCTTCACCTTTCACTGCCTTCTCCAAAATGTGTCCAGTGTTCTAGAACACTGGGGTCTTCTCCGTTCTGTGCACTATCCAACTGCTCTATCTTTGTCCATGACATTACTGTGGTCTAGGATTCACACCCACACACTCTGTCAACCTGCAGAATCCCCACTGTTCCTTTAGAATCAAATCAAGTGTCAACTCTCTGAAGCCCCCGATTCTCATTTTCCCCATTACTTCTTCCTCAGAAGGAATTGCTGCCGAATTTTGATTTTGTACATAGCTCTATCATAATACTGGCCACAATATGGCCATAATTTGCTTATGTATTTGCTTCCTCTGAAAGCAAAAAAATATATATATATGGTGAGGGTTTGCTGAATGCTTGCTGGTTTGAACAAAATTGATATGTGGGCCACATTTATTTAAAAACCACAGCCCCAGGGTCATTGGTCAGTTGCCTTACGAAAGACAGCAAGAAGGGATGGTGTACAGTGAAGTTGAGCAGAACAAGGAAAGGTAGGAAAACTTTCTTAAGTAGCAGACCCAGAGATAATTTTCCCCTGGAGGTTTCATTTCTTTTAAGTACATTTAAAAAGAGGAGCTATATAAGTCAAGCCATCCACCAGCTTTGGAAAAATTGTGTTGCTTCCAAGGCGTCTATTCTGAGGAGAATACGCATGTTTGCACAAAAGGTGTTCTCTTATTTCATTGGTCTGAAAATTATTTTCATAATCTTATCCTCCTTAAATATTTGACCATCCCTTAAAATACCTGAAAGAAAAAAAAATACATGATTCTGGGCAAAATATGGGACTTAAGATGGGTAGAAAGAGAAGTGATTTGTGCATTTGGATTTAATTTATTATTTAAGAATTAGAAAAAATTATTTAGCACTTCAAACATAGAAATATATGGCAGGAACCATTGTTTTTCAGATCCCTTTCCTTCCATCTGCATTAAATTTTCTTTTCTTTTCTTTTCTTTTCTTTTCTTTTCTTTTTTTTTTTTTTTTTGTAAGACAGTCTCACTCTGTTGCCCAGGCTAGAGTGGAGCCGCATGACCTCGGCTCACAACAACCTCTCGGGTTCAAGCAATTCACCTGTCTCAGCCTCCTGAATATCTGAGGCTATAGGCATGTGCCACCACAACCAGCTAATTTTTTGGTGTTTTTAGTAGAGACGGGGATTCACCACGTTGGCTAGGCTGGTCTCGAGCTCCTGACCTCAAGTGATCTGCCTGCCTCAGCCTCCCAAAGTGCTGGGATTGCAAGTGTGTGCCACCATGCCCGGTCAATTTCTTTTCTCTCCCTTTCTTTCTTCCTTCCTTTCTTTCTCTCTCGCTCTCTCGTTCCTTCCTTCTTTCCTTCTTTTTTTTCCTTCCTTTCTTCCTTCCCTCCTTCCTTCCTTTCTTCCTTCCCTTTTTCTTTTCTTTTCTGTTCTTTCTCGTCGGAGTCTCCCTGTCACCCAAGCTGGAGTGCAGTGTCACGATCTCAGCTCAGTGCAACCTCCACCTTCCGGATTCAAGCGATTCTCCTGTCTCAGCCTCCCAAGTAGCTGGGATTAAAGGTGTATGCCACCACACCTGGCTAATTGTTGTATTTTTAGTAGAGATGGGGTTTCGCCATGTTGGCCAGGCTAGTCTCAAACTCCTGACCTCAGGTGATCCACCTGCCTCGGCTTCCCAAAGTGCTGGGGTTACAGGCATGAAAGGTGCATTCCTATATAGTATTTTTCATTGTGGATTCATGAATTTGGTCTTTCAGTGTTTTTCAGACAATGTCTTAGTACCATTCTCCTCTTAAAGAGTATACAAAGTCATTATAGTTTCTTAGGTTAAGAGTTACTTTACTTTGCTATTAAAAGGTATTACATTTTCTTCTGTCTCCTATGTTTGGTGTTGAGTAGTCTGCTGGAAATTTTTCTTTCTTTGAAGATATTTTTATCTTTTCTCTGTGGTTGCTTTTAGTTTACCTTTTTTCTTTTTTTTTTTCTTTTTTTTTTTTTTGGTGTTCTGAAATTTTTTTTGTGATGTTTCTATGCATAAACTTATTTGTATTATACTTTTCAAAATTCTCTTGACTTCTTGAGCCCGAGTATTCATGTCTTCTGATTCATCTTAGAAAATTCCTAGTCATTAATTCTTCATTGCTTTTCAAAATTGCCTCTATCTCCTTTTGGAACTTCTATTTAACATATGCTGGGTTTTCACTTTTCATTCTCCTGTCCTTTTTTTTTTTTTTAATCTCTTTCTTTAGTTTGAGCTGTAGTTTGGACAATTTTCTAAGACTTACCCTTTAGTTCACAAATTCTCTCTCTAGCTGTATTTAACTTACTATTCATCCTATTTATTGTAATTTAAAATTTTGATTACAATGTTTTTAATTTTTAGAAATTCATTTGGTTCTTTCAAAAATATTCCCTGTTTAAATGGTATGATTTAATTTTTTCGTTTCAATTTCTTATTTTATATCTTTAATACATTTAAATATACTTATTTTATGATTTCTATTAAATTGTTTTAATATCAAATATTTTGGGGGATCTTATTCTGACTCTGATTCACAGTGGATTGTTTCTTCATCTGTTTTGTAGTTTTGGACTGTTCTCTAATTTTTAGGAGAATTTATGTGTGGGAACCCTGGGCAGCCTGGGTTGAGGGTGTGGTCTTCTGGAGTAGGTTTTAGTTTGCCTTGACCAGATGTTATAAGAGTATCAGAAGCTTGAACCAATTTATATGTTAATTATTTGGCTTGTTCATCGGGGTGGTGAGGAGGTGGATTCCCACAGTTAAATTTTCAGGGAGACTTTTTCCCACACAGAGCTGGGACTACTTAGACCAGCTCTTTTATTAACTCCCATTAACTCCCAGGGCTGGAAGGTGAATTGTTTCCTAAACTATTCTTTCACTAATGGAGCAGCCCTTTTAGGATACTGGTTTTATGAAGGAGGTTCTCAGTTCCAAACTCTGTTTTGGGTAAGCTTAAGACATAAGTGCCATTTTCCAGATGGACATTAAATCTCCCTGGATTATAAAGGCTGAGACAGCCTATTGCTCTGACATAGTCTCTGTCAGCCCACAAGCTTGCTTCTCTGTTTTTCAGTTTTCCTTTTTCATTTCTATCACCTAGGATATTCCCTTTGTTTTGGTGCCCTTAACTATGATTTAAAAGAGTATGTGTTATATTTTATCCAGCATTTCTATGTGCTTATAGCTGAAAGTTTGTCAGATATTTATAGTTTTCCTTGTAGCTAGAACCAGAACTCTCTCAAATTTCTTTTTAAGAGCTTTAAATTTTGAATTTATTTAAAATAAACTGAGAATTTCTTTTTCCTTTGGGAAAAAAATATAATGAAAGAGCAAAGCACGAAAATCTGAATGAAAATTAAATCAGTACATGTATTTAAAAGACAGAGCATCCTTGCCTGCTTTTTGTATTAATCAACTTGCTCTTCTAAGTGCTAAGGAGACATCATAATGTGATTGAAGGAAATATATTTTGCCTTCTGGTTTGAGTCTTTACCCTCTCTGTTATTCTCTATTTAACTCTGGATATGTAATTTATCCTCTGACATCCTTGGTTTTCACCTGTGAATAGGAAAAATGATACTTGTTTAATTACTTCTTAGGGTTATTAAGAAGTTCAAATGAAATAACATATAGTAGGCAACAGCTTTCTGTAGATTGTAAAACATGATGCAAATGATAGTTACTGCTAGGTACTTTCAAGTAGTAATAAGATTGGTAAGTTGCGCTTGCTTTTGTTCCCTGCAGTTGAATGTTTCTGAGAGTTGTGGGTCTGGCCCACTCATATGCTTATATTTGAATCTCAGAACTTTGTTTTCTATAAAAGAGAAAGGTAAATTAACCCTTCATAGAATACTAAAACTATAATTAAGTGGAAAAATCTTATTCCCTATATCCATAAGAGATAAATTCCATTGAATTAAAATTAAAAATGCCCCTTCTTTTTCTCATTCAAGGGCAAGGACTTCTATGATTTCAGTTGTGTGCCATAGCTTTTATCATTTGTCTCTTTACTAAGTGGTTCCACATTCTGGGCAAGGTATATGCCAAGGGAGTTGAAAATCTTGCCCACTGCTGTGTACACCAGGAAAATAGTACTAAGTAGCATTAATATTTTTTAAAATTATAATAAAATACTCATAACATAAAATATACCATCTTAACAATTTTTCAATGTATAGTTCAGGAGTGTTAAGTACATTCACGTTATTGTGAAACCAATTTCCAGAACTCCTTTCATCTTGCAAAACTGAAACTGCTTTCCATTGCAGCTGAACCATTTTACAATTCTCCATTTATCTTTACCTAGAGCTTCTGGCAGCCAACCACCATTCTACTTTGTGTCTCCATGAATTTCACTGGTCTAAGCACCTAATGTAAGTGGAATCATACAGTATTCATCTTTTTTGTGACTGGCTTATTTCTCTTAGCATAATGTCCTTGAGGTTCATCTATGTTGTAGCGTGCATCAGAACTTCTTTCCTTTTTAAGGCTGAATAATATTTCATTATATAGGGACATTTGTATTGCTTCTACCTTTTGTCGATTGTGAATAATGCTGCTATAAGCATTAGTGTGCAAATATCTGTTCAAATACCTGCTTTCAATTCTTTTGGGTATATGCCCAGAAGTAGAATTGCTGAATCTTGGGTAATTCTATCTTTTTATTTATTTATTTATTTATTTATTTATTTATTTATTTTTGAGATGGAGTCTCACTCTGTCGCCCAGGCTGGAGTGCAGTAGCATGAGCTCCGCTCACTGCAAGCTCTGTCTCCTGGGTTCACGCCATTCTCCTGCCTCAGCCTCCCTAGTAGCTGGGACTACAGGTACCCGCCACCACGCCCAGCTAATTTTTTGTATTTTTAGTAGAGACAGATTTTCATCTCGTTAGCCAAGATGGTCTCGATCTCCTGACCTCATGATCGGCCTGCCTCGGCCTGCCAAAGTGTTGGGATTACAGGCGTGAGCCACTGTGCCCTGCTAGGTAATTCAATTTTTAATTCTTTGAGAAACCACCATATTGTTTTCCATAGTGGCTGTATCATTTTACATTCCCACCAACAGTCTACAGCGTCCCACTTTTCCCACATCCTTGCCAACCCTTGTTATTTTCTTTCTTTCTTTTTTTTTTTTTAATAGTAGCTATCCTAATGGGTATGAATTTTGATTTGCATTTCCCTAATAATTAGTGATGTTCAGCATCTTTTCGTGTACTTTTCTGGCAATTTGTATATCTTCTCTGGAAAAATGACTACTCAAGTCCATCGCCCATTTTTTAATTGGGTTGTTGATTTTTTTGTGGTTGTTGAGTTGTAGGAGCCCTTTATAGATTCTGAATATTAACCTCTTGTTGGATATATGATTTGCAAATGTTTTCTCAGTCTGTAGGTTCTCTTTTCACTGTTGATTGTGTCCTTCGATGCACAAAAGTTTTTAAGTTTAGTAGAATATTATTTGTCTATTTTTGCTTACGTTGCCTATAATTTTGGTGTCATATGTAGGAAACCATTGCCAAAAGTAGTATTTTTGTATAGTTTCACAATGGAATCCCACATGAGGAAGAGAACAATCAGCATTGTCTAGAATTATAATTATTTAAGGATCTATCTAGAATTCAAATTGGCTTGGTGGCAAAAAAGAAAAGGAGTTGTTCTTTTAGGCAACTCAGTACTTCCACCCTTCTCTATGTTCGGGCATTTTCATATCTTATGAATGTTGTTGCATGTGGAGTCTGTTTCCCATTCTAAATGCTGATTAGGCCAGACACTTCATTTATCAAACTGCCTTTCACTGGGGTGTAGGCATACGACCTTGGCCCTGCAATCACATGCACCTATACCAGAGATCCTTGCAGTGCCAAGGATTATAGAAAACCCAAGTTCTTGGGTACCAGCAGGGGCAGCAGAGGTAATAGTAATGCTTTGTGTCTATGCTTGCTATGTGTGGCAGAGATTGCTGGTTGTCTATTCTTTCCTTCATCCATAGTAATGAAGCCTCTTCTTAAATGGGCACTTGCCATTCAGGATATAGACTATATTATCCAGTCTCCTTGGGGCCAGGTTTGGCTAATTCTGGCTAATGAGCTGTAACCAGAAGTGTTGCCTTACCTCTTCTGGGATCTTCTTTCCTTAAAGGACAGCTGGAGTTTCATCCGTTTCTCTTTTCTTTTGGCTTGAATGTGGATCAGGATGGCTGATGCTGGATTAGTACCATAAACGATGAGATAACTACAGTAGTGGAGGCCCAGCATAGGGCAGCAAGAAAATAGAAAGGGCCTGCATCTCTGGGGACTCCAAGCAACAGAATTTACCTATCAGTCCTGGACCTCCAGACTTTCATATGAGAAAGAGAAGTATGCATCTATCTTCTTTAAGGTCGGTAATTTGGGGTCTCTGTTACTTACTGCTGAAGTTCATCTGAATCAAAGCATTGTTGGTGGTGCAAGCTGCAATATGAAACTGTGCAGGCTGCAGGGGGCCAGTTCTAGGGTGTGATTTGAGGCTTCATTTCTGATTCATTGCCCTGGACTCGTTTTTCAACCTTACTTGTGAATCTATGACATACATATCATTTTAATGAATTCCATTCTCTTTAAATCAGTTGGAGTTGTTTTTGATTATTTATAGCAAAAAGTCCTTACTGATATGAGGTGAAGATTTCTTAAAAGTCTTTTTTAGATAGGAAACCAAAGTTTGTTTTTCACCACAAATTTCAGCCTTAAAGCTCAGTCACGTTTTCAGAAACTCAAGGTGAAAGTTCACACAGAGCATCAGTCAGAAGAAGTTAATTGTGAAAAAGGGATCATCAATGGCCATCCTTTAAATGATGAGACCTTCCCGTATGTTTTAAATGATTTAATTTCCAACATACTCTCTTCTGAGTCTTTGGTATATGTGTTGACTCCATGAAATAAAGTCTAAGTGTGAAGGGAAACGGGATTTTAATGTTTATTCTATCTCAGCACCTTGCTAAGTGGTCCTCAGCCCAGGCATTGCTGAGCTGGGGCTAGATTTCTTCATCTTTAGAATAATAGAAGAATGCACTTACCAGTGTTCGAGTTATTGGTTATAGACAGGAAGATTTCAAGCCTCGGGTGCTGAGCAGTGAGAATGGCTAACAGAAACATGAAGTTAATTGTGCCTCAAATAAAAGATTTCTTCTGATTCTTAAAATCCTGTCAGGATCTCATTCAGATCTCTAAGGGACAATTATACTTTCTCATCATCTAGTTGTTCGACACCAGTTTGAGCTATTAGTGTACTCATTCATTCAACCATGCCTTTGGCAAATGCTTTTTAGTACCTACTCTGTGCCAGGCATTACTTGGCCACCGCTTCCTCCCTGCCCCTTGTCTCAATATCCATTCCACATTCTGAATGAATTCAATGGATGAGGCTGAAGAGTCTGAGGGAAGCAATGTGATTCATTTATGCATCATCTATCAAATGCGACGTGTGGATGCTGGGACATGGCACTTGAGAACACAGGCTGCCTCCCTTCCTCAGCTGTTGCAGGAGTGCACTCTGTCAAAATGCATGTCCAGAAAGGTCTAAGTCCCTAAAGTGTGATGTTTATTAAGAAAAAATTCGCCTTTTATATCCTCCAACATTTCTAGTAAAATCATAACCATCCTCAATTTGCAACCACAGACTTCTGGGAATACAGCTATTATTGGCTCCAAACCCTCTCCTCTGTCATTCATAGATTGCTGTCTGTGAGGGCAAGAACTTTGTATTTTATTCATCTTTGCATCCCCAGAGCATAGCATGTAATAATAGTTTAACTTTTTTTTTTTTTTTTTTGAGACAGAGTCTTGCTCTGTTGCCTCGGCTGGAGTGCAGTGACACTATCTCGGCTCACTGCAACCTCCACCTCCTGGGTTTAAACAATTCTCCCTGCCTCAGCCTCCTGAGTAGTTGGGACTACAGGCTTGCGCCACCACACCTAACTAACTTTCGTATTTTTAGTAGAGTCGGGGTGTCACCATGTTGGCCAGGCTGGTCTCAAACTCCTGACCTCAAGTGATCTACCCGCCTCGGCCTCCCAAAGTGGCGGGATTACGGGTGTGAGCCACTGCGCCAGGCCTAAATAATGTTTTCAAAAAATGTAAGTTATTTCTCACAAACAATGTGCATACAGTTTGCTCTCTTTACTATCTACCCCACACAACTGACCTGGTACCCCCTAGTACTCACCTAATTCAGTTTAGAGATCAGTTCCTCAGGGATACCTTCTCTGATACCAAAGCTAAGGTCTGGGCCCCCTATTATGAGTTCAGAGAACACCTTAGGTTTAGGTTTCCACTTTATAGCACTTACTACACTTTTATTTACATAATGTTTGTGTTCTGTACTGGAATAAGAACCCCAGGAAGTCTGTAACATTCTCTTATCCTCAGGGCTATTATTTATAATCAATGCCTAAGACACAATAGATGCTCAGTAAACATTTCTGGAATAAATGAGTTTTGATCAATAGCATTTATGAGACTAGTCTCTCTCTTCTTCTCATCCTCTACTCTACATAGTGCTTTACATCCTTTCCAAACTGGTGTTTTTTGTTGTTGTTGTTTTGTTGTGTGTGTGTGTGTGTTTTTTTTTTTTTTTTTTTTTTTTTTTTTTTTTTTTTTGAGACGGAGTCTCGCTCTGTCGCCCAGACTGGCGTGCAGTGGCCGGTTCTCAGCTCACTGCAAGCTCCGCCTCCCGGGTTTACGCCATTCTCCTGCCTCAGCCTCCCGAGTAGCTCGGACTACATTAGCTGGGACTACAGGCGCCCGCCACCGCGCCCGGCTAGTTTTTTGTATTTTTTAGTAGAGACGGGGTTTCACCGTGTTAGCCAGGATGGTCTTGATCTCCTGACCTTGTGATCCGCCCGTCTCGGCCTCCGAAAGTGCTGGGATTATAGGCTTGAGCCACCGCGCCCGGCCCGTTTTGTTGTGTTTTGTTGTGTTTTTATTTTTGTTTTCCTACTGTCACTTTCCCATTCCTACCCACTACTGGTTGAGCCCATGTCTTGGGGAGTAGATGTCAGGGTGGCTACACATTTCCATTTCGGAGAGTAGTTTCTTATTGTTTGCACTTCTCCAGGGCTTGGACTGATAAGGCAGTGGAGTCCTTCCACCCTCAGAACCTTGCCTTTTAACCTGTTCCTTGGGAATGTGCCTGTCAGGCTCTACGAAGAAGTTATTTCTCCTTTTGAGGAGATAGTGAGACTACCTGAGCGCTTTCCCTGCTTTAAATGAACCACTAGAGGGGGCAGTGACCTGCTCTGCTGCTGCACCTGAATTGTACCTGTGGGATATTAGGGTTAGATGGATCTTAATGACTTCCTGGGCCACCTTCTCCCATTTTCTAAACAAATAGAGATGACGAAACTTGCCTAAGGCTACAGACTTGGTCAGTGACAAAACTAGGCCTAGATACCAGACCTTGTGCTTTCTCCTCCAGCACACTGCCTCCTGCCCTGCAGTCCTTGGAGGACTCTTGCAGGGTCTGGTCTACTGATATGGATCAATTTTGTTTGTTTGTTTGTTTTTTGGAGACTGAGTCTCACTCTATTGCCCAAGCTGAAGTGCAGTGGCACGATCTCAGCTCACTACAACCTCTGCTTCCCAGGTTCAGGTGATTCTCATGCCTCAGCCCCACAAGTAACTGGGATTACAGGGATCTGCTACCACGCCCAGCTAATCTTTGTGTTTTTAGTAGAGATGGGGTTTCACCATGTTGGCCAGGCTGGTCTCCAACTCGTGACCTCAAGTGATCCGCCAGCCTCAGCCTCCCAAAGTGCTGGGATTACAGGCGTGAGCCACCGCACCCGGCCAGCTATGGATCAATTTTGACAAGACTGATGAACTCACCAAGAATTCCTTGAACCACCAATATGATTATCCACATTGATTTATGAATGGTCCATAGGTATGTGTGTGGGCTAAAGGGAGGAATAGCAAAAGGTAATGGAAATTATGCTCTATTCCACCACTTGTGGAAAAGAAGATGTAGTGGATGTTGCTAGCTATTGTCTTTTTGTCATCCAAGCAAGCTTTCTCATCTCCCTTTATTCTGGTAACTGCCCTCCCTCTTCCTCACTCCCTTTGCAGAGGCAGGAGCCAGTATCAGTTCTGGCTAATCACAGCTCCCCATTTCTTCCCATTCAGTAATGGTTCAGGGGAAGGTATAAACTCAAGCTGGCTTTGTTATAGTCCTTCCCTGAGATTTCTGAGTTTAAAAACAAGAGAAGCAGTGGTGTTTCCTTGGGGTCATGATACCGTAAGGATATGAAACTGGAAGACTGTGGCTATCTTTCTAACCAAACAAAGAAGACCTGCTATAGGAGCAGATAAGAGAGTTAAGCAGAGACTCAGAGAGAAAAGCTGGATATAAGATTGAATCACAATCCCAGTTCTTCAGCCCTGGATCCGACATCTTTTCTCAGGTTCTTCACGTTACCCTACTTTATTATGCCTGGCTACATGGGCCTATCAATTCCCTTCTTTTGTTTAAAGATAGTTGGAATTAGATTTTTGTCACTCACAATGAAAAATTTTGACTAGAAATTCTAGAGACCAAACATACCAAAAAACACCCCCTGTTTTATGTAAACAGTTTGTCTGTAGCCACTGTGGGTGTAAGGTAATATCACCTTTCCTCTGACCCTAAACTAAGGAAGGATAAGCCAGAAGTCAGTCTTTCAGTATAAACCTCATGGGTGAGTAGTGATCAGCTTTTTGTATTTCCTCACTATTGTCTGTCCTGGTCAGCTCAACCAGGAAGGACAAGTTGCTACTGAGGCCAAGAGCAGTGGTCAGGTGGCTTAGTTAGTTCTTTTCTGTCTACAGCACAAGACATATTACCCAAATATCCAGCTGTTTTGCAACCCGTACCTTTGAGTGGTGTGAGCTAGTGTGGCATGTCTACACTGACTCTGGAAGGCAGCATGGGGTGATAGAAGGAGCACCAGACTGAGCCTTGGGAGAGAGGGGTCCAGTCCCAACCCCATTCTTTTCTTATTGGAAGACCCCCAGCTGACACATTTGACTTCTCTGGGCCTTAGTTTATCAGGTTACAAAAAAAGTGATACTCGGACAACAAGATCCTAAGATACTTTCTGGCTCTAAAATTACATTATTATCAAAGAACAGCTCAAATGCATCCCCTGTGAATGGCATTGACCTCTCCGTTCTTATATCAAAAAGATATCACAATTTAACTCCACTGTTATTTCATTAGTCCTTAGGGCAAGCCACTTGCAGTATCATTAAGTATCGTTCAAATAGAAATCTCTGCTTCTGGCACAAAGGAACCCCTGCCCTCCTTATTATTTGTTACCCTTAGGCCTGTTTCAGCTATGCAGGGAAAGCGAATCTCTTCTTCTGAAATATTCATTACTGTGAAGCAGCGATTCTGTACTTCAGGGCCTAGGAGGGGAGAGATTTCTTCACATTCTCACCTCTGCTGCCGAGACTCCCTTTGACACATCCACCTCCCAGACTGCAGAGTGGAGGGTTGCTAGGAGACCAGGGTGGCAGACAGGCAGGATCCAGAGGGGCTCAGCTAGTTGGGAAAGCTGCAAGGGTGAACACAACAGTTGAGTGAAAAAGGAAACAAATACTTCCTGGACTCCTGATATAGTTTTAAAAGACTGAGGTAAATACACTTGGGGGTGGGCTGGGAACGGAAAGGGAGGAAGTTTCGGGGAAGAGCATATAGATCAGAGGTGGGGATGCGACATGAAGCACTACAGGAGGTGAGCACTGCAGGAGGCTGTGTAGATGGCAGACACCAAAGACTTATTGCTCAGAGGAGTTAAAAACAAGTCATTTTGATTGACACTCCCAGTGAACCTGAATGAGACTAAGAGTGGTCTGCTTTCCTCAGGGCTGCCATGATGGCTGGGTGCCTGCAGGACTGCTAAGATCCACTGACTGTCTGATGCCATCTCTCATGGGCCTGAGCTTGTCTCCAGGAAGCACTGATCCAAGTGCAGATGTATTTGAATTGCTCTGAATAGCAAGAGGGTGATCCAGTAGAGCTCAGTGTTACTGCATGGAGAGCAATGGTCAACTGGACCCTGATGGGACACCCCTGGGACACAAGATTAAGGCCACTCTAAAGCAAAGGACACTCTACTTACTCAGTCATGCTGTTAGCAAGGCCATGAGTTTGCTTGACGCAGTGTCTTGGCACACGGTAACAGCTTAAGAAATGGTTGGTTTTAAATTGTTATTGTTATAAGGGTCCTTACCAATGGGTATTGAATATTCCTCTACTCCCTTCACTCCTAAAATTTTGCTTGTATAATTATTTTGAAGTGATATGAATTACAAATTTTTTTTTGACAGGGTCTTGTTCTGTCACTCAAGCTGGAATGCAGTGGTACAATCATGGCTCACTGCAGCCTCAATCTCCCAGCCTCAAGCGATCCTCCCACCTCAGCCTCCTGAATAACTGGGTCTACAGGCACATGCCACTTTTTAAATTAAAAAGTCCAGCCAATTTTTAAATTTTTAGTAGAGATGAGGTCTTGCTATGTTGCCCAGGATCGTCTTGAACTCCTGGCCTCAAATGATCTTCCTGCCTTGGCCTCCCAAAGTGCTGGGCTTATAGGTGTGAGCCACCATGCTCAGCCATAAATGCCTTGTCTTTTTTTTTTTTTTTTTTTTTCTGACAGTCTTGCTCTGTTGCCCAGGTAGAGTGCAGTGGCACAATTTCAGCTTACTGCAACCTCTGCCTCTCAGGTTCAAGGGATTCTCATGCCTCAGCTTCCTGAATAGCTGGGGTTACAGGTGTGTACCACCACACCCAGCTAATTTTTTTGTATTTTTAGTGGAGACAGGGTTTCACCATGTTGCCCAAGCTGGTCTTGAACTCCTGGCCACAAGTAATCTGCCCACCTCAGCCTCCCAAAGTGCTGGGAGTACAGGAGTGAGCCACTGTGCCCAGCCTGCCTTGTCTTCTTTTAATGGCCCTCTATAGGTTTCATGATCCATTCATATACCTATGAGAATTACACACTCAGGGTCAGTTTCCTTCAGCCAATCAACAGGCACCATTCACAGGCACATTTGCCCACATAATGTGAACCTGACATGCCAAAATATCTAACTCAATAAAATATGAACTACATGTTACCGTATCTTGCCGGAAAAAAATCATCTTCATTTTATTTCTGATTTTTAATTATGAGATGTTTTATTCATGTTTAACGTGGCATGTGGCCTGCCCCAGAATTCATTGCATTTTTGGGGGGACAGCATGATCCTCAGGTGAGTTTATTGCTGGTCTGTACAATGCTGCCTCTGCCCGAGGTTATGGCTTTATTGCTCATAGCAGCAGCAGCAACAGCAACAGCACAATAACAGCAAGCTCTGTGTTAAAAGGAATCACATCCTAGAATGATGTAATGTTTCCGGACGTGCGATGGTTGGGTCATGTGAGGTCTGACATCATCTGGAGCAGGGAGCTTCCAGGAATGCTGCCTCTAGCAACTCTACTGGGCAGACACTGGAGCACAGCTCTTTCAGGAGACAGAAAGGAAAACAAAGCAGAGCAAAACAAAAGCTACGTGCCAGCTTCAAAAATCTGAGTAGTCAAATCACAAGGGGAGAGAAAGAGAACTGTAATACTTACTCCAGAGACTCTAAACCTTCACTTTTCAGCACTCAGACAAATTTGTAATGGAAAGGAACTTGGGAGACTTTATCTGGTTCAAACTTCTGCCTCTAAGGAAGATTCTATCTAAAACTTCAAAGCATATAAAAACCTCCAGGAGAATGATGATGCATAACCTCCTTTGGTGAGTGGCTCCAATGTCACTATCTTTACGGCAGTGAACTGGCTCTAAAGACTCAGCCAGCCTAGCCCCAAGGGGTGGCCACAGGGGAGGGTTTGGGCATGTTCCTCCAGCAGAGATTCATATGCATTCTTGTGAGAAGAGAGATGAAATCTTGGGGAGAAAAATGTAAAGGTCAGTAAATAAAGCGTCTGTAGCCTTTTGGATGGACTAAATATGTTTTTTAAATTCAAAGATTTGCCTTTATTAATCATGATGACATTTTTAATTGTAAAATTTCAAATTTGTCAAAAAACTGCAAGAAAATGCAAGGAAATACCAATATATGTCCTTCACCTAGACTCATCAATTAACATTTTTCCATATGTGCTTAATTTTTCTCTCATTAGTGTGCATGCGTGCACACACACACACACACACACATACATACATAAATGTCTTTAGGTAATATTCCCTAAACAGACCCACACACACACCTTTAGGTAATGTTACATATACATTACATAAAAGGAAAAATAAAGCAACCTGCCTATCAGTCAATTTTCTGAAGCATTGTGATAAAGTATACACATTTTTTACAACCAAGGTCACTTCCTCCTCTCCTTTTCAATCGTCTCACCCATGTTGAGAATCTCTTCTTTAGAATCAAGAAGTTTGTTCTCATATTTGGCTTTCTTACACTTAAAGATAAGCTATATAATTTTACCCTCAAAATACTGAGATTTTACCCACTCAGTATGAAAAAGAAGACAGCTGTCACTACCATAAACATACTGTCTGCCTCTTGAATTTCACCAAAGAAGAAAGGCGAGTGCTGAGCATGTAAAATGGATTATCTGGAGTCCTGGCCAAACGGGACAATGGCCAGGATTCAAATACTTTCAGTTTCCACCCATTTTTACCAACCACAGATTGGTAGAGTTGTTCTGTGATGCTTAGTTTTTTTTGTTCTGTCTCATATTCAGCAAAGATTCCTTAAGGAACTTCATGGGCAGAGTACTCAGCTGTTCAATTCTGAATGCTTCAGTCACTACTCTGCCATCTGACTCCTTCAATGTGTGAAGTTTTTCATATAAAAAGATAAATTGTAAAAAGACCTTTCTGCCGAACCCCTTCTTAAGCCCCCATCTTGCCTTCCCATTTCCGCATATTGTGTCTTCAAACACTCAACATACTCCAAATACATATGCACGTGTGCATCACCACTAAAGTTAACAACTCAAACCAACAGTGGCTTACTGAGCATCTACTAGGTCCTGGAGATCTCTAGCATGACTCCTGCTCCCCTGCAGTTTAACATCTAGCAGACAAAACTGATATTAAATATTTACACTTGCGATGCAGGCTATATTAAGAGAAGCAGGCCAGGCATGGTGGCTCTCACCTGTAATCCTAGCACTTTGGGGGGCTGAAGTGGGCAGATCACTTGAGCCCAGGAGTTTGATACCAGCCTGGGCAACCTAGCGAGACCCCATCTCTACAAAAAATTTAAAAAATTAGCTGGGCATGGTGGTGAGTGCCTGTAGTACCAGCTATTCAGGAGGCTGAGGTGGGAGGATCACTTGAGCCTGAGCCTGGGGGGGTTGAAGCTGCAGTGAGTCACGATCGCACCGCTGCAGCACAGGTTCTTACAGGACTCAACTTCAAGCACTGCCTTTAGATAGTGATGGATCTTTAGTGCCAACAGCTTGGCAGAGCAGAAGCAAATATCTGAAAGAGTGGTGCTTTCTGCCATATTGCTAGTGGGGAACCAACACTCAGACAGAGTAACTTGCTAATGGACATACAACTTGTAGGAAGCACCTGGGACCTGAATACTAGTTAGTTTAGGCCCAGCACCTCTGTGCTGAGAGACTACCAAGTGCTAGATTCTCAACACCTGAGAAAGGCAAAACCTGAATCCATAAGAGTGTGAGGAGTATACTAATAACCTTCCAAACCACAGAAGTGCAGACTCAGGCTCTGCAGCTGTTAGAAAAGGAGCCCAGCTGCTGTTTCTGTCCACAGCATGTATTAGAGTATAAATAAAAAAGTTTTTCTTTTGAACATTGGTTTTCATTGTCTATTGGTGCTTTCTGGGTCCAACAAATTGTTTCACTAAGGTAAGTGTCAGAATTACAATAGAAAATACCACTATGTATATCTATTCTGGCAGAATCTTCTCTCCATTCCTAAGTTGGGAACCACTTCATCTGAAGCTAACGTTAAAAGCCTCTGGGTAGCCAGTGAAGGTAGGAATTTAAGGCTGCCTTGGATTATTCCAGTGACAAACATACTTTTTGACCCATGCCTCACTTTATAGTGAGAACTCAATCTTACCAGCATTTATGCTGTAATTGTTTATATCACCTATCCTCAGTTAAAACCTCTCACTTTTTCCTATCCTGATCATTAAATACTGGGGGTCAGGAGTTTTAGAATTGATAACACCACAAAAATTTTCCCTTTAAAAATGTTGAATTAAATTTTATTATATATGCTTTGAAAATATAAAGTCAAAAGTGAAAAATTCAATTAATCAGATTTTTAGTTCCAATTATAATGAAGTAGCTGGTATGGATTTACCTTCCTATAGCAAGTGACTATAAAACTGCACAAAATATGTGAAGTGATTTTTCTGTTACTAAACATCAAACACTGCAACACTAAGCTTCTTGAGAAAAGGAGAAAATGCACAGTAACCTCCACATTCATCCTGGATTTCTGCTTGGGGGCCATTTCCAAAATATGTCATAAGGAAATGGAGCCAGAGAGTGATGAAAACAGAAATTGGAATTCAGGGATGAAATAGCTGAAATATGTATAACAAGGTACTGGGAAGGAGAAAGCTGCACAGAGAGGGAGACCTATAGTTCTGCAAGGGAGTCCTCTTCAATCTTTGGTCAGATACTAAGCTGTACAAGTGGATAGGAAGACTCCATGAAATCAGCTGGAGATCCTGGAGGATACACAGTGCTGGGGAAGCCTTTAAATTCTAACCAGAGTAAAGAGACCATTCTATGTACTCTGAATATTTAGATAAGAACATAGAAAGGTTACAGTTTAAGGGAAGGGCTAAATCAGTCCTAGAGTAAAGGTAACTCTTCACCTGGCCTAACATATAGTAAAACTAAGCTTCAGCAAGATTAAACTAAATCACCAGTTAACTATCTGCAAGAGCAATATTTAACAGTCTTAAAAGAAGACAGTAAAATCCATTGTGTTATCCATAATGTTCAACTTCAATAAAAGAAATTATTCATCTATAAAGAGTTTAGAAAATAGGAACCATAATAGGGAGAAATGACATTCAGTAGAAGCAAACCCAGATATGAGATATGGCACAGGTGTTGGAATTAGGAAAGATTGTAAAATAACTTATAAATATGTTCAAGGGCATAACAGAAAATGGATAAAAAATGAATGAGCAGATGGGAAATTTCAATACAGAAATGGAAACTATTTTAAAGAAGCAAGTGGAAATTCTAAAAAAAAATACATGAAATAAAAAATTTATTGACTGAGGTTAACATTAATTTGACCACTGCAGAAGGGAAAAAAAAATCAATAAACTTTAAAACACATCAATAGGAGCTAGCAAAACAGAAGCATAGAGAAAAAAATGACTGCAGAAAAAAAAGAACCAACTTCAGTGACTTTTGGAAAAGTATTGAGTGGTCTCACATATTTGTAATTAGAATCCAAGGCAAAGGAGAGACAGAAAAATGTATTTGAAGACATTTTGACTAAAAAAAATTCAAATTTGATGGAAAATATCAACCTAGAGATTCAATAGGTTCAACTTACCTCAATCAGGATAAACACAAAGAAAATCATAGGTATGCCCATCATAATAAAATTGCTAAATCAAAGATAATCTTGAAAGCAACTGGAGAGGAAGAAAGGATGTATTAAATACAGGACACCAATAATAGATATGACTGCTGAACTTCTCATCAGAACTAATGCAAGACAGAAGACAACTGAATGACATCAGTTGTACTGATGACAGAAAAGCACTGAGAGAAAAAATAAACTAATAGCCTAGAAGGAAAATTTCCTTTAAAAATGAAGGTAATAAAGATATTTTAAGGCTGTTGGCTCACACCTGTAATCCCAGCACTTTGGGAGACTGAGGCAGGATGATTGCTTCAGTCTAGTAGTTCCAGACCAGCCTGGGCAACAAAGACCTGAGACCTGTCTCAAAAAAAAAAAAAAAAAAAAAAAAAAAAAAGAAATTAAAAAAGAAGATATTAAAAAAAAAAGCTGACAGAATATGATACCACCAAACTTGTACTACAAGAAATGTTACAGTAAGTTCTTCAGGATAAAGGAAAATAACATAAAACAAACTCAAACGTAAATGAAGAATACTGTAAATAGTAAATATGTGAGTAATTATTAAAAAATACTTTTTTCTTGTTCCTTGAGGCTGGGAGCTATGACTTACACCTGTAATCCCACCACTTTGGGAGGCTGAGGTGGGCAGAACATTTGAGGTCAGGAGTTCGAGACCAGCCAACATGGTGAAACCCCATCTCTACTAACAAAAATACAAAATTAGCCAGGCATGGTGACACACACCTGTAGTTCCAGCTACTCTGACAGTGAAGGGGAAAATTGTTTGAACCCAGGAGGCAGAGGTTGCAGTGAGCCGAGAATGCGCCACTGCACTCCAGCCTGGGTGACAGAGAGAGACTCTGTCTCAAAATAATAATAATGATAATAATTTTTCTTGTTCCTTGATATTCTAAAAGACAATAGACTGTTCAAAGTGAATATAATAATAATAATATATTATGAGTTTTATAACATATATAGAACTAAAATTTTTGACAAAATCAACACAAGGAACATGGAAGGGGTAAGTGAGAGGATTGTGTTGTTAGGTTCTTACATTACATGTGAACTGTAAAATGCTAATTCAAGGTAGAACAAAAAATAAACAAAGAAGTATAACTAAAAAGGCAACAGATACAATCAAATATTTTATTAAATATATTGTATTAACATAGTGTATTAAAATGCTGTATGTTTGATATTGTATTAAAGTAATAACTAATTCAATAGATACCAGTAAAGGAGGTGTAAAAAAACAAAGAACACATAGGATGAATAAGAAACAAACAGCAAGACTTAAATCCAACCATATCAATAATTACAATAAATGTAAATGAACTAAACCCATTAAGAGGCAAAGATTGTCAGATTGGATAAAAAGCAAGATCATATTGTATTTGTTTGCAAGACAGGGACATGAAATCAAAAGAAACACATAGGTTAAAAGCGAAATGATAGAAAAGATATATTATGCAAACACTAATCATGAGAAAGTAGAATAAATAGAAAGAGAGATGGTTACAGAGAGAAAACAAAAACAATAAACTAAAAGGAGCATCCGATAGGTGCAATATTTAATTAATAGTCATTCTAGATAACGAGAACAGAGGAAACGAAAATGTATGATCAAAGAAGGAGTAAGAGAACTTTTCCTAGATTTGAAGGACATAAATCTCCAGATTATGAAGGCCCACAACTGCCTAATAAATAAGGAATCAAGCCAACTTTTACAACACCAGTGACAGAGCACACTGAAAATCTTCAGAGGGAAAAATAGAATATATACATAACTTCTGGAATAAGAATGGGACCAGACTTCTCAATCACTGGAATCATAGGAAAGCAATGCTTCAAAAGCCAAAGAAAAATTATTTTCTTTTTTATTTCTGAGATGGAGTCTCACTCTGTTGCCCAGGCTGGAGTGCAGTGGTGTGATCTCCGCTCACTGCAACCTTCGCCTCCTGGGTTCAAGCGATTCTCTTGCCTCAGCCTCCCAAGTAGCTGGGATTACAGGCACCCACCACCACGCCTGGCTAATTTTTGTGTTTTTAGTAGAGATCTTTCGCCATGTTGGCCAGGCTTTTCTCAAACTCCTGACCTCAGGGGATCTGCCCACCTCGGCCTCCCAAAGTGCTGGGACTACAGGTGTGAGCCACTGCACCCTGCCGGAAAAATTATTTTCAATCTAAAATTCTACTCAACCAAGCTACCAGTCGAGTTTGATACTAGATAGAAGACATTTTCAGACATGTAAGGTCTCAAAAATTTACTTCTCCTTTCAAAAAGCTACTGAAGGATGAGAACCACCAAACAAGGGAGTAAACCAAGAACTAAGCAGCCAAGAAACAGATGATGTTACACCGGAGTAAGGAGGAAAATTTCTAAGATGGTGGAAATATAAGTGTCCCAAGTTTTCTGACTAAGCATCCAGCCTACAGTGTATCCAGCTCAGATTGGAGTAGGATGACAGAGTACACCATGAGAGATGTCTCTAGGGATGAAAATGGATTTGATAGAGTATCTGATGAACTTGCAGAGAAAAAAATGTTTCATGATGATGATTTCCCAGCTTCTTTTGCACTTACGAATCTGCAAGTAACATAATTTTGCCCAGTGAGATGCAAGCTGCATTCTACTGGGTAAAAATATTAGGAAAACTATTATTTTTCAATGAAAAATCAAAGACCAGCTGGCACACTCGCTCTGGTGTCCTCACTCCTTCCTCCTGCCTGGAATGAGGATGTGGTATCTGAAGGACATAGAGGAACCATCTTGAGACCAAGAGAACAAAAACCACATACTAAAGATTTTGTAGGACAAGGATCAAGAATTCTGCAATATGGATGATATTATAACTAACAGAAGCAGTATTTTCCAAAGCATGGTGGGGAATGAGACTGTTTTTTATGGAACTGTACCCAGACGAAGCATTAAATAGCCTTGAGTTACATACACTAAAATTCAGCCAATCATTATCACTATTTTTTTCCCCTGCTGAAATGACTGGCTTGCTTAATGCACAAATAGTCCAAGCTTATTATTGCAACTACCTTTGAACTACCTTTCAGAGGAAGGGTATGTTGTAAATTTTTAAAGCTTCATATATTTCTGGTGTCTCAACATGTCCACAAACAGTCTGTGAGCATCTTGCCTAAGCAACCAGGTGCACCAGTTGGATGAAGCTGGTCCCTACTACAAGTTAGCTTTTTACCATAACTTGACCGTGACCTAGAGACACTCAAATGCACCAATGAAACACCCTCATGTTTTTTGCTTGTGTACTTCACCTGGACTCCTAGTAAATCCACTTGCCCAGGGGTCCTTTCTCTTGGCTCCATTCCTACTTGGTTGAGTCCACTTCTTTAGTACTCTTCCCACAAGGCCCCCTGCATGGTATGGTCTGTGTCCCATTCTAGGGCCTGTGAGTATAATAAATCCTTTAATTTTGTATGTTCCTCTGAGTGCAAAGGGTATTCAAATAGGAAGAGAGGAAGTCAAATTATCTCTGTTAGCAGATGACATGATTGTATATTTAGAAAACCCCATTGTCTCAGCCCAAAATCTCCTTAAACTGATAAGCAACTTCAGCAAAGTCTCAGGGTACAAAATCAATGTGCAAAAATCACAAGTATTCCTATACACCAGTAACAGACAAACAGAGAGCCAAATTATGAGTGAACTCCCATTCACAATTGCTACAAAGAGAATAAAATACCTAGGAATACAACTTACAAGGGATGTGAAAGACCTCTTCAAGGAGAACTGCAAACCACTGCTCAAAGAAATAAGAGAGGAACAAACAAATGTAAAAACATTTCATGCTTAGGGATAGGAAAATGGCCATACCGTGCAAGGTAATTTACAGATTCAATGCTATCCCTGTCAAGTTACCATTGACTTTCTTCACAGAATTAGAAAAAACTGCTTTAAATTTCATATGGAACCAAAACAGAGCCCATGTAGCCAAGACAATCCTAAGCAAAAAGAACAAAGCTGGAGGCATCACACTGCCTGACTTCAAACTATACTACAAAGCTACAGTAACCAAAACAGCATGGTACTGGTACCAAAACAGGTATGTAGACCAACGGAACAGAACAGAGGCCTCAGAAATAATGTCACACATCTACAACCATCTGATCTTTGACAAACCTGACAAAAACAAGGAATGAGGAAAGGATTCTTTATTTAATAAATGGTGCTGGGAAAACTGGCTAGCCGTATGCAGGAAACAGAAACTAGACCCCTTCCTTGCACCTTATGCAAAAATTAACTTAAGATGGATTAAAGTCGTAAATGTAAAACCCCAAACCATAAAATCCTTAGAAGAAAACCTAGGCAATACCATTCAGGACACAGGCATGGGCAAAGACTTTACAACTAAAACACCAAAAACAATGGCAACAAAAGCCAAAATTGATAAATGGGATCTAATTAAACTAACGAGTTTCCACTCAGCAAAAGAAACTATCATCAGAGTGAACAGGCAACCTACAGAAGGGGAGAAAATTTTTGCAATCTATCCATCTGACAAAGGGCTAACATCCAGAATCTACAAGGAACTTAATCAAATTTACAAGAAAAAAACAAACAACCCCATCAAAAAGTGGGTGAAGGATATGAACAGACACTTCTTAAAAGAAGACATTTATGCAGTCAACAAACTTATGAAAAAAAGCTCATCATCACTGGTCATTAGAGAAATGCAAAGCAAAACCACAATGAGATACCATCTTGTGCCAGTTAGAATGGCGATCATTAAAAAGTTAGGAAACAACAGATGCTGGAGAGGATGTGGAGAAATAGGAACACTTTTACACCGTTGGTGGGAGTGTAAACTAGTTCAGCCATTGTGGAAGACAGCGATTCCTCAAGGATCTAGAACCAGAAATACCATTTGACCCAGCAATCCCATTAGTGTGTATATACCCAAAGGATTAGAAATCATTCTACTATAAAGACACATGCACACGTATGTTAATTGCAGCACTGTTCGCAATAGCAAAGACTTGGAACCAACCCAAATGTCCATCAATGATAGACTGGATAAAGAAAATATGGCACATATACACTATGGAATACTTTGCAGCCATCAAAAAGGATGAGTTCATATTCTTTGCAGGGACATGGATAAAGCTGAAAACATCATTCTCAGCAAACTAACACACGAACAGAAAACCAAACACTGCATAGTCTGACTCATAAGTGGGAATCGAACAATGAGAACACATGGACACAGGGAGGGGAACATAATACACTGGGGCCTGTCGGAGTTTGGGGGAGTAGGGGAGGGATAGTATTAGGAGAAATACCTAATGTAGATGACGGGTTGATGGTTGCAGCAAACCACCATGGAACATGTATATCTATGTAACAAACCTGCATGTTCTGCACCTATATCCCAGGACTTAAAGTATAATAATAAAAAGGAATAAATTTTCATATAACCTTATTAAATTCATTATAATATCCTCATACTATAAGGGAGGAACACAAAAGAAATATCACTCCATTTCACTCCATTTCTAACTACAGTTCTAAGATAACCATTTTATCAAAGGTAATCTTCCTTCCTAGTATTAAATTATGAAAGGGATATCATTTTGCGTCATAAAACTGGTCATGCTTTACAAGTTCCTTCCATTCTTCTTTTCTCCTACCTAGAGAAGCTTTTGAAAATAAATGAGCTGAAACATATTATTCATCTCTCTTGTCTCTATGAGTCTTTCGTATCTAATGTTAACTCTCGTCCCTGAGGAGTTGGATGTCCCTCCTCAATCAGATTTGATAAAACAGCAAGAGGTTTCCAAGAAAATACCAAAAAACCTAATTTCAGCAAAAAGAAAAAATTTGGCCTCCAGTTTTCCAGATGTCGGTAGATTCTATCCAATACAGATATCATGTAAAATTTAATTTTAGATCCTTTGAGTTCTTCAAAAGAAGATATTTAACAAACTGTGGGAGCTGATGACACTTTTAATTATTTACAATGTAATTTTCTCAGTAAAATGAGCCATGCTTCAAAAGGGAAAAGGGAAAATACCAACGATTTGCCAGGCACTGTATCTTCTTTAATTTTCATAACCACTGTGAGGAGTGGAATTCTTATTAGTGCTCAAACGGGCTCACAGAAGTAGGTAACTTGGTCAAAATCACTTAGCCATTAAGCGGTGAAGTTGGAATTGGAACTCAGATGTATGTGACCCTCATTTTATTGCTGTTCCTCTACACGTGGAATTTTGGCATCTTCATTGCTGTAGAAGAATGAAGTTAGCCACCACTCATTTTGTTGACAGATTGACCATACGGCCTTCCTAGATGCGATCATTGAACTGATGGTATTAGTTATTTCTCCTCAGACTTACTGATTGATTGCCTTTGTGTGCAAAAAGCTCTGTGTTATAAGACAGAAACACTAAAGAATAGCAAACAAGATCTTTGCTTTCCAGGATATTCAAATCTAGTTGGAGGAAGAGAACATGTAAATAAAAACTATATACCACCAGGTACTAATTAATTAGCCAGAGACAACCTAATGTCTCTTCTATTTTTTTATTCTAAAAATAATAACTACATATTGCAGGAAAATCTCCTCTAATCTCATCATCATTTCCTCAATTCTTCTTTTCAATGCACGTATATATTTAGACGTTTAATTGAATGATATTTATAAACACTTGTATATCCTATTTTTTATTGAATATTGTATTATGAGCACTCTTTTATGACATTATATTATTCCAATGTATAATTTTTAATGGCAGAATAATATTCATAGTGTTTTAATTTATAATGTCTTCTGGACATTTAGGTTGTTTCTAATATTTTTAATTTTTTATAAATTATATCACATTGAACATCCTAGACCACAAATCTTTTCTCATGTCTCTACTTATTGACTTAGGATAAATTTATTCAGGAGGAATCAAGAATAAATTTCTGGAGATTCCTGATATATGTTGAGAAGACATAAGATAGAATGGAGATCCCTAAACAGATTTCGGGTGCACCACTTTGGGCACCACCACTTTGGGCACCAGGCCCTAGAGGCTAAAGTACCACATTATATCTCCAATTCATTCATCAGATGGTCTGTATTCTTTGCTTCCTTGATTTCTCTGAATAGAGCTTTCCATTCATTTGAAGGTGCACTTTGTGGTGGTGCCTGATGGCATTTTGCATTATATTTTATTTACTGCAAAATAAATTTTATTTAATGCAAAATGCCACCAGGCGCCACCAGAAAGTGCCCCTTCAAATGAGTAGAAAGTCTCCTTTTGTGATTGGAGTATAGTTTGATAGAGTTAGAATTCTTTACTGTTTTCATATTAGCTACTTAGGATCTATATAATATTGCAACAGAAATATCAGAGTGTCTTGAGGCTGGCTGACTGGGGCCTGATATCTAGCATTCTAAGAAGGTGCAAGAGAAAGAAACTAGCATTGGATGAGACTCATGAGCATAAGCCCCTTCAAATTGAGAGAGATGTCTGCATCTGCAGTCAGACTTCTATCATCGGCCCTGATTCCTGACGTAATGAGTTGTGAGTTGTTATAATCGTGGAAGACAAATGGCTTGAGAGGATAACATGGATGATGTGATTTCAAGAGGAGTTCAGTATAAACTTTTGTGAAAAATCATTCTGATAAACTGATCTTAAGACATCACGCCATGCTCGATGGCTCATGCCTGTAATCCCAGAACTTTACAGCACTTTGGGAGGCTGAGGCGGGCAGGTTGCTTGAGCCCAGGAATTTGACACCAGCCTGGGCAACATGGCAAAACCCTATCTCTTAAAAAAATACAAAAAGTAGCCAGGCATGGTGGCTCACGCCTGGAGTCCCAGCTACCTGGGAGGCTGACAGGGGAGGATCACCTGAACCGGAGGAAGATCTGAGCCATGATTGTGCCACTGCACTCCAGCCTAGGACTCTCTCTCTCTAAAAAACAAACAAAAACAAACAAACAAACAAACAAAAAAATCCCGACATCACATTGTTTACTCCCTTGATGCTGCTCGGAGTGACACTTGGCATCAGGAGGGCAGTATAGTCTCTCTTTTTTTTCTTACAGTACAATGTTAGGGCTCTACATTGAGGCAGTAGAGTAAGGAACAGCAAAGTGGGAGGGCTACACCATTGCCATGGCAAGAGAAAGCCTCATAAAGTCCCTCTGCTTCTGTCAGGCAGGCTCTTCCTAGCTCAGGAGACACCAGTTTTCACTGGCTGAGAACAAGGCCAGGCAGCCTGGCTACAATGTGGAAGCGCAGCTGGACTCGTGGCCTCTGGTCAGTTCTGGAAGTGATTGGTGAGGGCTTCCAGTGGCTCCTGCTTCTTCAGCCCATACCCCAGCAGGCCTCTTTCAGCATGGGGACAGTAAACTTGCCCAGTGTGCCATTGCTTATGTGGTTCTTCAGCTTCTCTTCTGAATACTCCACCTTGGGCCTTTTGCTTCTGAAATCTTCATTATTGTGTTTTATGTTGCTAACTTTCCCTTCATGATTGTAATCTGGTGGATAGAGAAGTTCCTTAAACTTATCCACCAGTGGGGAGCCCAGTTTTTTATTCATTGCTTCAACCTCAGGCAATGTGAGGTCCACTGCTTGCTCAGGCTCCATCAAATCGAAGGCCAAGGCCTCCAGGTTCCTGGAGTGCTACTGCAGCACAGAGTTCTCAAAGCTGTCACTTCTATATTTGAATCGGAGCTTCTGAACAATAGCCTTCACCTTGTCCACCTGCTCTGGGGTTGCCATGACTTTTTTAGTGAAGGGCACCTTCCCTTTATTATCAGCATAGCATAAAAAGACCAGCTGGAAGCCTGCAGGAGTCACCTGAATTTTCTGATCATCCAACTCCTCTTCCTGTGGCACCAAAGCCACAAAACAAGGGGGGATGTTCCTGCAGAGTGTGTATCTGCACAATGCTGTGACCTCCTTCTCCAGACACTTGATGAGTAGAGCACTGAACAGGGTTGAACTCCCATTCATCAGCGACTCCTCGGAGTACACAAAGAAGGAGGGCCTTGGGTAATGGTGCTTCTTCAGCTTTACCAAGGGCTTAAACCCATGAGAATCAAACCTGGTTCATCAAACTATTTTAGCTCTTCTGTTTCCTCTTTCTCCAGTATAATCTGATGCTTTCCATAGATCTGAGACCTCGTGGTATCTCTAGGTGGAAGCAAACTGCCTGTATTTACATTACATGTCCAGGTCTTAGTTTTCACTGATTCATCTATTTCTCGATAGAGTTTTATTGGAGGAGGCTTGAAAGCCTTCTGGATCAGATTACAAATGACCACAGAGAGCACTATATCTTTGTTGAACTTCAGCTTAAACCTACTGAGCGCTTACTTCCTGGTCTTCTTGGCTCAAAACTGCCTCAACAGATCTTCTGACTTGCTGGATTCCTCAAAGTGAGCCCTGAGGTCCTCATCCTCTGCTATGCTGATGATATCTCTGTAAAACAAAGATATGTCAAAGCCTCCAGGTTTCTTCAGGTGCATCAAGTCAAGGAAGATGCCTGTATCTCAGTGATTATTGGCTTTGGTCCTGGCCCAGCTGGCTTTGACACTGTCATTGCCTTGGGGGTTGTCTTCCTTGGTGAACAACATGACTCCTCTTGTACAGTACATTGCTAAAGAGGTTGTTGGCACAGACTCACAACATTTCACTGAGTGAGTAGTCAGATCCATGCCCATCGGGTCTTGGAAATGTTTTTGTCCCTACTGCCCCTTAAACCGGTCAAGCTCTAGAATTCGTTTTGCACTTGGATTATCCAGTTCCTGGATGCTCATGTCAAAACGAGTCAACTCATCTTCACTCTGAGATTCACACATAGCTCTGGAGGCATCCACCAAAAAAAATCAAACTATTCCTTCCTGAATATTTATAGTCTCCACTTGCTTCACATGATTCTCATGGGTTTCAAGCCCTTGGTAATGCTGAAGTGCTGTGGGTCTGTGCAACCTCTTTAGCGATGTCCAGTTCAAAATGTTCTTACTCTGCTTCTTGATCGCCTCCAGTTTTGTAATAAGACTTTCACCCTGACATGTTGCTTACTGCTCACTTTGGTGCAGGCCAGGGCAGAATGGCCTCTTAAGATTCTCTCTGCCAGTCTGGTCTCTGTCTCACTACATTATTTCAGAGACCCAAGAGTGCTCCAAAGGAATGTTCTGATATTGGTAGGAATACATATCATCAAATTGCTCTCTAGAAATGTGTAAATTTACAACTCAATCATAAGAGTACGTAATAGTGCTCCTTACAGTGTATCCTCACCAGCATGGAATAATATCTTTTAAAAATCTTTGATGTATTACTAGTTGTTTTCGTGGAGTGCTGTGGCTCAGGCTTTTTAAAGAATCCTAGGATAACACAAACATAATTCTGGTTAAAATTGATCAGCAAAGATGAGTGGTGTTGGCAATGACTCGTTTTGGCTGACAGTGGGGGAAATAAAAGATTTAGCAATGGGAAGAGAAAATAATAAGTTTGGTTTGAGCTAAGATAAATTTGGATTATCTGTGGGACATCCAAGAGGTGATATGTAATAGGTCATTGAGTAACTCTGTGTGGAGGTGTGAGATGTAAATAGAACATTCAAGTATTAATATATGGTAAGTGGATAAATCATAAATGTAGGTAAAATAGTTCAAGAAGAATTCAGAATGGGAAAGCAGTTGAATATGAAATCTTGGGGAATATCAACATTTAAAGGGTTGCAAAAGAAGCATAAGCTAAAGGTACTTTTTTTTTTTTTTTTGAGAGATGGAGTCTTGCCCTGTTGCACAGGCTGGAGTGCAGTGGTGCAATCATAGTTCGCTGAAGCCTTGAATTCCTGGGCTGAAGCAATTCTCCCACATCAGCCTCTGGAGTACCGAAGACTACAGGCACAAGCCACCATGCCCAGAGGAAGGCACTTTTTTTTTTTTCTTTTTAAAGAAGCCTTTATTTCCTTGTTTTGCGAATAAAGCTGGCTGAGTTGGTTGCTTTTTGGTGATTAGTCAAAGAGACCAAATCCCATATCCTTGTCCGACTCCTCCAACTCTTCATTGGCTTCAACCTTAGTTGGGGCTGCAGCAGCAGCAGGAGCAGTCATGGCAGCAGTGGCCACAGGGGCAGCAGCCACAAAGGCAGATGGATCAGCCAAGAAGGCCTTGACCTTTTCAGCAAGTGGGAAGGTGTAATCAATCTCCACAGACAAAACCAGGACTCGTTTGTACCCACTGATGATAGAATGGGGTACTGATGCAACAGTTGGGTAGCCAATCTGCAGACAGACACTGGCAACATCGCACTCTCCAGGAAATGAGAATGCAGTTTCCTCTGTGACGTCAAGCACTTCAGGGTTGTAGATGCTGCCATTGTGGAACATCTGCTGGATGACCAGCCCAAAGGGGAAGGGAGAGATGTTCAGTAGTGTGGCTTTGGTGGCTCCCACTTTGTCTCCAGTCTTAATCAGCTGCATATCACTCAGGATTTCAGTGGCACCCCTGGAGATTTTTGTGGTGATGCCTAAAACCTGGAGAAAGGAGGTCTTCTCAGGCCCCAGACCAGTGCTCTGGACTGGCACAGTGACTTCACATGGGGCAATGGCACCAGCATGGGCCACAGCTGGCACCTTGTTGGCCAGCAGCAGGTCCCTGATCTCAGTGAGGTCCTCCTTGGTGAACACAAAGCCCACATTCCCCCTAATATGATGCAACAGTTTCTCCAGTGCTGGGTTGTTTTCCAGGTGCCCTCAGATGGCCTTGCACATCATGATGTTCTTGACCATCAGCACCATGGCCTTCCTGCAGAGGGACATGCGGATCTGCTGCATCTGCTTGGAGTCCATACTGTCTGCTCCCACGATGAAACATTTCAGATAATCATCCAAAAGTTGGATGATTTTAAGGAAGTAGTTGACTTCTAGGTCACGCTGTCTTCCCTGGACATCACAGCAGTGCGTCAGGGATTGTCACACAGGGTTTAAAGACGATGTCACTTTCATGAGGACACCTGGTGAGAGGAGGCACTTTTTATGAATAGCCACAGAGGTAGAAAGATAACCCAGAGAGTACTGTCATTGAAGCAAAATAAAGAGACTTTCAGAAAGGAGAGAATAGCATGTCACAAAGAAAGAAAATTGATTAATTGTTAGTGATTGGGAAATGGTGATTTAATCTGTTTTGTGCTGCTATTACAAAATACCTGAGACTGGATAATTTAGAAGAAAAGAAATTTATTTTCTCACAGTTCTGGAGGCTAGAAAGTCCAAGATTAAGATGACGGCAGGTTGTGTTTTCTGGTGAGATCTGCATCCTCCAGAGGGTAGGAACGCTGTGTCCTCACATGGTGGAAGGCTAAAGAGCAAGCCAGCTGAGTGCTGCAGCTCTTTAAATAAGACTGTTTAAAGAAGACTCTTTAATAAAGGCCTTAATCCCATTCATGAGGGGACGAGCTCTCATAACCTTATCATCCCTAGAAAACTCCACTTCTTTGTACTATCACATTGCACTAAGTTTCAACATCTGAATTTTGGAGTGGACACATTCAAACTACAGCGGATAAAGTTTTAATAGCAATAATTAATGTTTAGCAACCAAGAAATACCCTCATTCTTCCCTGCTTGTTAATTTCTACCTTTCAGTTTCCCCAAGGAGTGGTACACATAGGAATATCAAATAATAACCAAATTGCAATTTTATTAAGGCCCGAGTCAATGTCAATAACACTCAGTGCAGCTTTGGTGGGGATAGGTGGACCTCTGGTTTAGGCTCAAGGCATAAATGAGATTTTCTACCCTGTGTTTCTATCCCTGTTCCCCACTGTGGGTCAAATCTGAAGCTTAGGATCTTACCTACCTGTGGTTTGCTGTATGATGAAAGGATGTCAAGGTAAGATCTGACAGAGCTTCTTGGGAGAAGGCCTGAGTCCACTTATTTATCACGCCACATGGAGTGGGAAACAGAGCTCAGAGAAAGACTATATGCCTGTGTGACCCCAAGAATCCTATCTTTTGGCCATTGAAGAACTCTGTCTCCTGGGCATGTGGGGAGGTTCTTGAAAAACTAGGAACAAAGGCTTTCTGCTGCATTTTGTCCCTTTAATAGGAGGAAGCAGATGCCTTCTGTACTCTAGGAACTTCACATAAATACAGCTCGCACAATAGCACTTGAAAAATCACCATCTTCTAAGAATAGACCCCTTCACTCATGAGGACATATTCTAGAGCAGTGCCATTCAATAGAATTTTCTGTGATGATGAAGATGCTATTTAAATCTGTCCTGTCCAGTACTGTAGCCACTAACTATGTGTGATCACCGAACTTATGATTAGCGTGACTGAAGAACTAAATTTTAACTTTTACTTAAATTTAACTAACTTAAATTTAAATAGCCCCATGTGGATAGTGGTGATCCTATTATACAGTGAAGCTCTAGGTATTTCAGGGAATTGTGAAATCTGCTGATACTCTCATGATAGTCTTGTTTTCTCTTTTTAGCCTCTCCATCTTTATTTGATTGATTATTCCTGGTTATTCTAGGTCTGCTCTTAATTAATATTCATGTATAACTGATACAACTTATGGAGCCTCAGGTTCTCAATCTATGAAATGGGAGTGCTAATAACCAGTGTTCTGCTGTGGAGATTAAATGACATAATTAAACCGTAAGTTCAAAATAGGAAAATAGCTTTCTCACTTAATTGCAAATTGTCAGGGTTTACCCAATGCCTGAACAACCATTGTATCTTGGAGGTAAATAACTTGTTTTTCATCTTACAGGCTCATAGTTGAAAGGAACTTACCTTGAGTCTCTAATGAGACTTTGGACTTTAGACTTTTGAGATGATGCTGGAATGAGTTAAGACTTTTGGGTCTGTTGGGAAAGGATGATTGTATTTCGCAATGTGAGAATAACATGAGTTTGCTGGGGCTGGGGGCAGGAGTGGAATGCTATGGTTTGGATATAATTTGTTTGTCCCCACCAAATTTCATGTTGAAATTTAATCCCCAGTATAGCGATGTTGGGAGGTGGGGCCCAGTGGGAACTATTTGGGTCACAGGAGTGGATCCTTCATGAATATATCAAATGCCCTTCCATTCTGGACTGGTGAGTTCTCACTATGTTAGTTCCCATGTGAACTGGTTGCTAAAACGATCTTTGCTCCTTCCTGCCCTGCCCTCCTTTCTTAGCGTGCAGCCTCTGCACACACCCGCTCCTCTTCGCCGTCCACCATGAGTGGAAGCAGCCTGAAGGTTTTACCAGATGCAGATGCCCAATATTGAACTTTCCAGCCATCCAGAATCATAAACCAAATAAACCTTCTTTTTCTTTATAAATTACCCAACCTCCAGTATTCCTTTATAGCAAAACAAAACAGACTAAGACAGTCAGTTTTCTGCATTGATTTTTGTGATTCAGGGTTCCACCCCTATAGTGGCATCAATAAATCACTATTCCCAAGTTAAGGCCAATCCCCATGAGCACTGGGGATTGGGGATGTGCAAATAGTGAGTGGTGTGATGGTGAGGTGCAACCACGATCTTTTTTTGTTTTTGTTTTTGAGATGGAGTCTTACTCCATGACCCAGGCTGGGGTGCAGTGGCATGATCTCAACTCACTGCAACCTCAGCTTCTCGGGTTCAAGCAATTCTTGTGCCTCAGCCTCTTAAATAGCTGGGGATAGGGGTGTGCCACCATGTCTGGCTAATTTTTGTATTTTTATTAGAGATGAGGCTTTGCCATGTTGGCCGGACTGGTCTCTAACTCTTGACCTCAAGTGATCCACCTGACTGGGCCTCCCAAAGTGCTGGGATTACAGGCAAGAACTACTACACCCGGCGCCATGTTCAACTGAGGGGAGAGATGGGGAGGCAACCTCATTACTGTATTCACATGATAAAGCTCCCATAGAAACTCAGAGTCAACTAAGTCAATTCTAGTTTTCATTCTACCAATAGGCCTCCAGTCTCTGGCTTCCTGAAGGGTAGGAGTGATATATACAAAGACGTTTTCTTTCAAGTGGGTGAAAAAACTCCACCTGTCCCTCAAAACGTGGAGAACCTCTGTAAGGTTATGGGGCTGAAGACTGATGCCATCTACTTATCAGAGCTGCCCCAGGTATGAAAGGAGTAGAAGACTTCTTCAGGGTGGGGCATTAATGAATTTTTAGAAATAAAGAAATAATTGATTAGTAATGGTTCTATTCAATAGGCACTGTTTACTAACACCACAATCCTACATATTCCTAAAGCTGAGGATGAACACAAGTTAATTACTTTGAGACTCTGATTTAGACAAAATTTGAAGCAAATCAGTGATGAAAGAAATCCTGCTAGCTCAGCAGTCCTCCTGTGGTACTTGTGTGTGTGTGTGTGTGTATGTGTGTGTATGCGTGTGTATATGTATGTGTGTGTATGTGTGTGTATACGTGTGTGTGTTTTCACTGTCCCCTTGGTGGGACTACCTTGACATCTGAGAGCTAAATCCTTTTAGCATGGCTAAATGATAGGTTCCTGGATGAGTCCAGTGGCCTTGTTCAAAACTGGTTTCTTTGTTTCATTGGCCTATAATGATGTTCCTGGAGAATACAATGAAGTCTCTGAAGGATTCTTTTGCCTTGAGAAATAAACTTATTCACATATTCCAGCTCCATTTAGACCTGGAACAGACTTTAGAAAGGATCCAAATCATTTCCTCTCCCATGGAGCTGATGGTTATAGGGATTATTAGTGAAACATTCAGGGCCAGACCCCAGGGTTCTTGCCACACAGTAGTCAGTCTTCAGTGACTTGGGGATTGAGTTTCCCCTTTCTGTTTTCTTTTCCCCTTTGCTTTTTCCTGTTTATTCAAACATGATGTCTTCATTATAGAAAAATTGGAATGTTTAGAGAAGTGTTAAGAAAAAAAGATAAGTAAGAGGAGGGGAGAAAAATGGGAAAAAATGAGGAGAGGGAGGAGAAGGAAAGGAGGAGGAAGAGAAGGAGAGAGAGATAAGGAAGGAGGAGGAAGAGAAGGGAAAGAGAAAGATGAAGGAGGAGGAGGATGAGGGAGAGGTGGTGGTAGGGGTGATGGAGGAGGAGGAGGAGGAAGACAAAGAGGGTTGGAAATTTCCTGGTGTTTCTTAGCAGTTGTGTTACAAAGAAAAAATATTTCCCTTGTGAATCCAAAGGAGGCGGGGGCAATGGTTTCTCCTGATTCTCCTTGCTGGCACGAGATTTGACACACTTGTAGGGGTGTCCCACATGGAGGGACTATGCATAAATCTGTGTAGTGCTGTGGTAGAACGTACCATCCCAGGATGCATGGGTTAAAGGCCCTAGGACAGGCCAGCAGGAGGACCCTACTCTGTCCTGGTGCTGTCATGAGCACGGGCCTTTGGTGCTAGGATTAGAGGCAGGTTGCATGGCTGCCTGTGGCCAGCTTGGGACACCCTTATGTTCTCATGCCTCCAAGCGGTCAGGGCAAAATAAGCAGGTCTTGACAGGCAGATTTGCTCACTCAAGTAAGTCACCATGTAGAAAGTTCCCTGGAAGCAGAGGAGTTACCTGAGGAGTAGGCTCAGGTTCTGTTCTTAAGTGTGCTGGTGCCTGGAATACCTGGGACAACACGTTTGGTTGGTGTCTAACGTCTAATGCTCTCTTCTCTACTTGTGATGATCACCTACTAGTGGGAACAGATTTGCACAAAACCACCCACAGTTTCAAATAGCCTCCCTCTTGCCCAGGTTTTTGCAAGCTGGCCATGACATAGAGGAAGACTAGCCAGCTCCAACACTCAATCTGTCTTTGATCTTGGACCCAACGTCTCAGGGTTCTAGTTAGCTGAATAAAGCATTCACACACTTAACGACAACTGTCTGCTTACACACCTCACTTTTCTGCTACCCCTCTCTGTTGTTTATTATGAATGGTTATTCCCTTAGTTGTGAAAAGTAGGATTTATCTCCGCCATTCCTCAAGGTAAACAACTGGGAGATTCACTCCTCAGGGCACTCTCAGTTCCCCCACCATCCTCATCTGCTTACCAGACTCAAGATGCACTGATCTGCTTTCATATCCTCAACACCAGACTCCTTTCTGCCTCTGAGCCTTTGCACATGCTGTTCCCTCTTCCCAGAAGGAGTGCTCTCTGTATCCCTCTTCTGTGCATTCTAATCTCTTGCTGCAGTGTAAGAATTAATTACTTTCAGGAAAGTCTTCACCCACATTCTCAGACTTGGCCAGGTCTTCATTTGCATACCTCTGTTGGTTAGCTTTGTATCACTTCTCACTGAGAAGGAAGTAAATGAATATTGTTAATTGTTTGTTTGTGTCAGATATTTTCAACAGTAGTGCCTTTGCAGCACAGATCTGCCTGTTTTCCTCTCTCTGATGCCCAGTGCTTAGCCCTGGGACTAGCAGGTACTCACAGTCACTGGGTGGAGGTACCAAGGTAGGAGAGCAGGAGGTAGCCACAGCTCTCTGATCCTCCTCCAGGACACATCAGTAGGCCTGCTCTACCTTGGCAGAAACCGTATAACTATGCTATGTGCAAAATTAGCACCCATTCAGTTACTTTGGAGAAACTAGGTGTCTCTCTAGAGAGGAATTTTTTAAAACCTTTTTTTTTTTTTTTTTTTTTTGAGATGGAGTCTTGCTCTGTCACCCAGGCTGGAGTACAGTGGCATGATCTCAGTTCACTGCAACCTCTGCCTCCTGGGTTCAAGCAATTCTCCTGACTCAGCCTCCCAAGTAGCTGGGGTTACAGGCATGTGCCATCACACCTGGCTAATTTTTGTATTTTTAGTAGCGATGAGGTTTCACCATGTTGGTCAACCTGGTCTCGAACTCGTGACCTCGTGATTCACCCGCCTCAGCCTCCCGAAGTGCTTGGATTACAGGTATGAGCCACTGTGCCTGGCCTTAAAACCTCTTAATGCCTAGATTATGTAGCTGAAGAAAACTGTACTTAACACAAAAGAAGGATGTCCAGCCTTGTGTTCATTAAGTCTCTTTTTTCTTACAATAATTCTAATGCCTTACTTTGAGTAACAGAGTTGAGCTTGTTTCTAAAACTATTTTATGAAAATTAGTTTATTTTATTTACATAAATATAAGTCTTTCACAACTGTCATCTGAATCACAGAAAGCAATGCTGCTTTTATTGACCAGAAAAATCTTAAAGGGAGAAGGCAGGGGTGGAAAGACTGGAGAGTTGGCAAGGGGCTTATGCTGTGGTAGCTTCCACCAGAACCTCGGGATGTCCCTTTGGTTCTCTCAACCGTATCTGAACTGACACTGGACTCTGGAGAAGTTGTGCCAAGAATATGTTCATTCTTAGTTGAATATGCAGGGAATGTGTTTTGCCAAGATGTTCTCTGTTACAGAGGTCAGACTGTACATTCTCAATGTTATTCATGGGAATAGCAACAGTAGACACTGTTAGTGGGCACTTCACAATGATTATTTCACTTAATCTTCAGTACAGCTCTGAGAGGGAAGTGGTATTATCCCAATTTTCCATGTGAGGAAACTGAAACAAAACAAAGCTAGATAATTTGCCCAAAGATCCATGGTTAGTAAGCAGTAGAGGCAGGATCCGAACCCAGGTCTTAAATCCTCTAAACTTGCAAGCTCCTCTCCTGGCCTCACAGCTTCTCACTGGATCCTCTTTTTTTTTTTTTTTTTTTTTTTTTTTTTTTTGAGACAGAGTTTCACTCTGTTGCCCAAGCTGGAGCGCAGTGGCGCGACTCTGCTCACTGCAAGCTCCGCCCCCCGGGTTCACCCCATTCTCCTGCCTCAGCCTCCCGTGTAGCTGGGACTACAGGCGCCCGCCACCGCGCGCGGCTAGTTTGTGTGTGTGTGTGTGTGTGTATTATTAGTAGAGACGGGGTTTCACCATGTTAGCCAGGATGGTCTGGATCTCCTGACCTCGTGATCCGCCCGTCTCGGCCTCCCAAAGTGCTGGGATTACGGGCATGAGCCACCCGCGCCGGGCCTGGAGCCTCTCTTTTTTGCTATTTTCGTCCCATTCCTCAGGAGCGTCCTCCTGAACTATTCCTGGAAGTCCAATTTCTTTTATTCTTACTTAATGAGGGAGGAGGTACTGAACGTAATGACTTCACTGCTTCGTAATCCTTCATTACTGAAGGCCTTCCTTCTCAATTAGGGCTTCTCTTTGTCTTTTCTTAGTTCGAGTTTTCTGTTCTGTCTTCTTTCGTTTTTTCTTTCTTTTTATTTCTGTTTTCTTTCTTTCTTTATTTTTCTTCGTTTCTTCTTTCTTCTTTCTTCTTTCTTTCTCTCTCTCTTTCTTCTCCTTCCTTCCTTCCTTCCTTCCTTCTTTCCTTCCTTCCTTCCTTCCTTCCTTCCTTCCTTCCTTTCTCTCTTACTCTCTTTCTTTCTTTCTTTCTTCTTTCATGTATACATCTTGTTTGTTTACTAAGCAAAACTGAGCAGGCCCGGCAAGAATCTCAGGAAAACAAGAGGACCCTTCTGCCATAGATCCCTCTGCCTTAGAAAGCAATTGTGGTAGCTAATAGTGTGGTTGCTATTTTTCTCCTTTACACACACATTATCTCAATATTCCGTACAACCCCATGAGAAAAGTATTATTATTGTTCCCTTTAGCAAGTGAGAAAACAGTCACAAAAGAATAATTTAGGCCAGAATGGTGGCTCACACCTGTAATCCCAGCACTTTGGGAGGCTGAGGCGGGCGGACCACTTGAGGTCAGGAGTTAGAGACCAGCCTGGCCAACATGTTCAAACCCTGTCTCAACTAAAAAATCCAAAAATTAGCCGGGCGTAGTGTGGCGCATGCCTATAATCCCAGCTACTCAGGAGGCTGAGGCAGAAGAATCACTTGAACTTGGGAGGTGGAGCTTGCCGTGAGCCAAGATTGCACCACTGCACTCCAGCCTGGTGGACAGAGCGAGACTCCATCTCCAAAAATAATAATAATAATTGTCCAAGACTGCAGTTTTTAGGTAGGGATAACTGCCCTCTGGTTTTGATCCCTGCAGTCTAATAATGGTGTGGAAATATCTGTGAATGTCAATGCTTGAGGACCAATGGCCTGTGAGAAGAATCAGGCACAGTGGTCACATATTCTGGATTCCCAGAACAGTCCCACTGTGGTAAACTGTTTAGTAAAAGTTGTTCGCAAACTGTGGAAGTAAGGTTCAATTTGTCTTCATGAGAACTTTCAAACAGAGAAAACAATACACCAAAAATATAATGTTCTTAGACGCTGGGTTGTATTTTCAGTTTCAGTAGATTCAAGTCTGACAGGTGAGGGAACAGCTGTTGCCTGGGCTCTGGGTGGAGAGGTGTGATGTGGGTTGCCTGGGAGCCATCCCAGAACTCTTTTTGAATGAAGCAGGTTCAGATATGCAGGTTTAAGATTCATTAGAATGACACTGCGGCAAGCAAGGTGGAGGTCAGGCCCAGCCCAGGGAAAGGGTGAGCCACATCCCTGAATTGACTTCCAGCTGGCCTTGCTGATCCTGCTACTTACAGTTGCTGCTGAACTAACTTTCTCTGTGTGCAGTCGATGAGTCATTCCTTAACTCGCCTCTCAAAAATATATGTCATTTCCCATAAAATATATGCATGAGGGAGGGAGGAAGGGAGTGAAGACCAGTCAGGCTAGTCTCACATCAGCTTTAGGATTTGTTTTACTTTTTTATTTTTTTGAGATGGAGTCTTGCTGTGTCACCCAGGCTGGCGTACAAGTGGCGTGATCTCAGCTCCCTGCAACCTCTGCCCCCCGGATTCAAGCAATTCTCCTACCTCAGCCTCCAGAGTAGCTGGGATTACAGGTGTATGGCACCACTCCCAGCTAATTTTTGTATTTTTAGTAGAGACAGGGTTTCACCATGTTGGCCAGGCTGGTCTTAAACTCCTGATCTCAGATGATCTGCCTGCCTTGACCTCCTAAAGTGCCGGGATTATAGGCGTGAGCCACCGCGCCCGGCCTAGGATCTGTTTTATACATAAGTACAACCCAATATTCTCCTGATCATTCAGCCTTTCCAGGAGCATCCAAGGGAGGGAGCCCCTTACATCACAAGTGAACAAACTTCAAAGATTTGATGATAGTATTTGAAGAGGAGTTCAAGTAGACATTCGGAGATGAAGAGGAGTAACAGGAAGGATGGTTAATAAATTTCTGAAAAGAGATTCAAAAATATGTATTTTGTAAAGCAGAGTTGTTGCAGTGTACAAGATAAAATACACATCTGAAAAGAGATTGAGATATATTTGAAAAAAAGAGTCACAATATCTGAGCTGGAGGGCACAGGGGATGGAGAGAGTATTTACTAGGTTTGTTCATTGATTGTAGGGGAATGGGGTGCTGTTGTGTCTCGTCAGTCCCACCTCTTGGGATGTACAAATCCACACGTGTACCTGTTTATTTATTAAGATATAGTGACACCTTTCCAAGGATTGTGATTGTTGCTGTTGTGATAAGTGACTCTAGAGGGCATGAAAATGGTGACAGGCAGGGCAGGAGGGCTTTGGGTGGGCTGCTGAAGACAGGAACTGTGATGAGGCTCACATTGAGGATCTGAACTCCCCCCACCCTTTTCTGAAACGAGTTTTTTTTGTTTTGTTTTGTTTTGTTTTTTAGAGCAGTTTTAGGTTTGCACAAAATTGAGCAGAAAGTACAGGAAGTTCCTGTACACCTTCAGTCCCCGAAACATGCACAGCCTTGCTCATGGTCACAGTGATGCTTTGGTTACAGTCCATAAACCTGCGTTGACACGTCATTATTACCCAGACTCCATAGTTTTCACTACAGCTCACTCTAACCTCCTTATTTTTCATAAGGGGTATAAGGTGCAAGCTCAATACCAGGGTCTGCACCAGGTCCCTTTCCTCTTGCATCTTTCCAGTTTCCCTTGTCTAAAGCCCTTATGCTCCCAACAGTTCCCTCATTGCCTATGCCCCATGGTGTCTGAGATCCCCATTTTATGGCCTGCACTGTCAGGGCATGTCTGACGTTGGTTTGTTGTTATTATTTTCAGCTTCCTCCCCACATCAGAGCTTTTTATTACATCTTATTTTCCTGGGAAGAAGTTCAGTGCTTTTCAAGGTCACATCTAGTTATTTATACTCAAATATGAGCTAAGGTGATAATGAGGAGTATTGGAGGCAAGAGAAAGGCATGGGAGACGAAGCTCATCCAAAGGAAGCCTACTCAAATTCTGTGAATTTCAAAAAGCAGGCTTGGGCAAGCCAGAGGGCTAGATATTTCTGGGCTGGCTGGCTTCAGAGTACCTTTCAAATCATACCAGATAGGCGACCACCTGCTCTACGTGTGCAGAGTGAGTCCTGCATTTTCCATCACTATTATTTTCTTCACTATTTTAGACTTGATATGCAAGAAGTATCAAGTATATGCAGAAGGATTGTCTGGAAGTAATCTCTTTCCCTCCCTCTCCCTTTTCTTCCTTCTTTCTTTCATTTCACAGGTGAGAAGATGAACAAACAACTCAATTCAGGTCTCCTAGGGTTGTAGATCTTCAGGCAGCGGTGTTGTGGTGGTGTTTAACAACTGGTTTGCTGAAAAAAAAATAGTAAGTTTACAAGTTTGTTATGGATTTTACTGATTTAAAGGGTATGTGGCATACAAGTTATAACTAACAAAATACATAACATAATTCATTATAAATTCCATATAGCCGATTGACTCACAAAATGCTTTTGTTGCTTTTTGCTGCTTTCATATATCCACAGCCAACCTATGACTGCAATCCCATTGTGATATGACAAATAAAGGTGTACCCTTCAACCTTCTAAATCTTTTCCCAATAAAGTCATTGTCATTACATCTGTATGTAGTCTACAGTTTATTTACTATTCATCACTCTGTTACAAAGTACAATCATTAAACTAAGAGGTCTCTCAGTTCTACTAATATTTGTAATATAATTTATTTTCCTAAATAATAATTTGGTTAAGAACTGGCTTGCAGAATTCTTGACAATTTAACAACTGGCTGTCATGAGCAAAGCCAGCTGCAGCATATCTCTGCCTTTGGGGCTGGCAGCCACCTGACTTGGTTCTCTTTACGCCTTCTGTAGAGCAGGGCTCGAATGTAGGACTTAGTGGCCAGAAGCAGGAATGGTGTTTGCTCTCTGTGGCACCAGACCATGGGAAATCTGCTGACATCTCCATAGCCTTACATTCTGAGACTCCTAGAAACCACCTAACAGAACACAAGGGGACCTCTCGTCCAGAACTTGAGCCTCTTCCTGAAGTGACACCACCTCTCACCTGCCATGCCCTTTATTTCCCAGCTCTGGCAGAGATGCTAAACCTTCTCCTTGAGGAGAAAGCATGGCTGGGAAGGGGAGAGGGTATGAATTTAAAGCAAGTGCTTTTCAATGTATTTTCTTCAAGTCTCATGTCTTTCTACACACCTGCTTTGTGCAGCATTAGTCATACGGACAGGGTGACTCTTCGTGGATTGGCAGGGCAATCACCACCCAGCCCCAGCCCATTTTCTGCCCTTCAGTCATTATTCTTCACCATCTAAATCTGATTTGCTATGAAAACCAGTTCTGGGAGGTAAGGGTTTTTTAAAAAACCAGCAAGGCTTACAAATAACATCAACACACATTGGGAGGAGGGAAGAAGAAGGGACCCAGATAGCAGTTTTCACTCTTTGTTTATTAATTTCTCATCTAGGAACTTGTAATTCTATGTCTGCTTCAAGCAGAAGAAGCATAATGTCTCCTGAGACTTCACTAAAGAGCACATGATTTCCACTTTCAGATTTTCTATTGATTCGGCAGAGTCAATTGTCCTAACACTGAGTTTTGTGTTTTTGCCAGTCGGGTGGCAGTGAGTTCCATTTGATTTCTAGTATTATTAATACTCTCATTATTATACTACTGCTTGAATAAGAATGAATAGGAGACAGAGCAGGAATGTGTGTGCCAAGGAAGGCCATAAAAAAAAATCCAGTTTTTTTTTTTTCTATCAGGATTTTTTTTTAAGGTAAAATTCACATAACATATAAGTCACCATTTTAACCATTTTAAATTGTGTAAATAAGTGGCATTTAGTACATTTACAATGTTGTGCAAACATCATCACTATCTAGTTCCAGAAACCCTGTACCCATTAAGCAGCAGTCACTCCCCAGCCTCCTCTCTCCCTCCAGGCCCTGGCAACCACTAATCTGCTTTCTGTTTCTACGGATTTGCCTATTGTGAACATTTCATATAAATGGAATTACACAATATGTGGCCTTTTGTGTCTGGGTTCTTTCACTCAACATAATGTCTCCAAAGTTCATCCATGTTATAACATGTATTGTAAGTTACTTTTTAATTTTACAAAAAATTTTAAAAAATTAGAGAAGGGGAAAATGTCACAGGCCAGCTTCACATGGCTAAATATCATCCCCTTCTACCCAGTTTTACCTGGCAGGCTGTGAACTAATTGCCATTGCAAACCTCTGACTGGGCGCCTTACCCAGATCCCAAGGAAATGGGCAAAGGGGACTAAAAGAAATAAAGTTCCTCTGTCCCAGGTGAACTCTTTCTTAAGTTTTAGTTACATTTTGATTTGTAGCTACTTGTGGACTTGTGTTAGCATTGTGTTAACAAGACCTTGGTTTAGTAATAACTGACCTAGTATACTGTCTCTTTAATTACTTTTGTTTTCCCATAGTTTCAGGAAAGTAAAATACAGTCTTCGTAATGCAGAAATAAAAGTTGTAAACAAAAACCTATGACCTGATCAGAGATGAAAAAAAAATGAAGGTTTCTCTTAATTCAAGGGTAGAATTTCAATGACTTTACCACCTTAGTAAAACGAGCTCTCCATTCTTGACTGTTCTGTCAAGGGAATAATATAATGAGAATCTCTGTCTAAACCTTTTCTGGGTGCTCTGTGCCTCATCACTAAAGTCTGCAACAGGAAAACAAAGTCATTTATGAGGTTCCTGCCTATCCTTCTATTGTTACTTTTCCTTTAAGCTTCTTACTGGACTGCAAACTCTTTGGGGGAGGGATGTAGGTCTGATTCATGTAACCCAAATCTCTGACCATTCAAAGGCCCTCATCTGTGTAATGATAGGACTTCAGACATCTTTTTATGTTGCCGTATTAGAGTAATTAATGTTAGTTGCAGTAACAAACAACCTCAAAATTTCAGTGGTTTAACACAATAAATGTTTATTCTTTGCTCCCATCACAACTCAAAACAGTTCTGGCAGCTCCCCTCTAAGTGATGACTCAGGGATTCGGGCTTCTTCTATCAATGGAGCTTGCTGTCTTCTACTTTCGGAGTCCTCTGCACATCATCTGAATTGAGCTGACCAGCAAACAAAGAGAGATTGAGCAGAGGATGCCTGCAGATTTTAGGGTCCAGGCATTAAAGTGCCTACACCCTTACATTGAAGGGTCTACATCCCTTCCAGTGATGTTCCTTTGGCCAATGCAAGGGGGCTGGAAGATGTAGTCATCTGTGTGCTCAGGAGAGGAAAAGGATATTTTTGAGCATCTAGCCAATCTCTTCTATAATTTGTCCTTTCCCTCAGGCATGCTCAGCAAGACGTGTGTGGGGGAAAGTTGTCTCATGATGGTTCCCAAGTCAGTTGCGCCACATCTATGACTCTGCTTTGCTTGATTCCAGACTGGCAAACTCCACTCTACCATGGACCATCATTCATTTCTCTGCCTGTCACTTGATACAGTTTCAGAACATTCTACCTCCCTTCAATCAGTGCTGCCACCATAAAGCTGACCTCAGGATGAAGAAAAACTGCACCTCCTTTACCATTTCATATAGCACCTTCTTTTACTTGCATCTGAGCCAAGACCAGATTGTAATAAAACTTTACTGAAGGCTTCAATTCTGCAGAAGGAAATTACAATGTAGAGAAATGTAAAACTGGTGTTAGATCTGACTGTTCTCAGAGTAGACTACTGAAGCCTGCGCAGTTTCTGGCCTGCCTCACAGTGGTAGAGGTCAGCTTTCTTCTTCCTACCATAGGAGGAAGAGCTTCAGTATGTCCCCATTTTTGCTGAGCCCCAGGCCTCATGTCTCCATATCCCCAAAAAGGTAAAAAGTTCCCTGCCTTCTATGTCTTTTCTTTCTGACCTGGATCTGTTCATTCAATATGATAGGTTCTGGAAATTTCTATTTCCTTTAGGAAAAAATGCAACCTTCAACCCATGGAATGTGGCCTCTATACTCGGAAGCAAAGTCCCTTTAGCGCATAATAACAGGACATCAGTTGTTTTCTCAACTGAGTTAGAATAATACCACATAAGAGGCATAATCCATCCAGTCTAGGGCAAGCATTGCTAAATTCAGTCCAGTTTATTTTCAGTTTTATTATCTATTTGAAGTAACACCCATGACTGCATATCCTTGCCACCATCTTGAGGTCTCAGCAGCCAACCTCCTTGAGCAATTGCATTTCCAAGAAGAAGCAATAATTTGTAGGATGATGTGTGTAAGTTCTCTTTAGTCATTCTCTCCACAATGAAATAGAAGTTGTAGGACCATGCAAACTAACTGAACCTTTTGCAGCTGGAGAGTTACAAACCCCGTACATCCCAGAAGAGGGCCTCTGTTCAATTTTTTTTTTTTTTTTTTTTGAAGTCTAAGTTTCTTTTGATGACAAATAAGAAGACTCTGCTAAATAACTTAAGCAGAAAAGCAGGTGTGTGGAGGATTTATTAGAGGGCAACAGGACCCAAGAGCAGGAGGTAAGGCTGTTTTATAGGGATTTAAGCCTTTAGCAGTCAGGCTCATTCATGTTCTTTCTGTGTGCATCAGCTTCCTCTCTAACAAATTGGCCTCTGTTTGTCCATGCACAAGGTAGAAAGAAGATTGCACAGTATTCAAGTTTATATTGCTTCGATTCAGGCAGCCATCATTAATTCGCAAGTGTCTCTTAGCCCCATTTTTAATTCTATAGAAAAATTGGTTCATCTTACATGGCCACTCTTTATCTTATTAACTATAGCCAGGAAGAAAGTGTCATATGGTATAAACAGCTCTGCCAGTGTGTACCTTGTAAATTGAGGTGGTTATTTCTATGAAAATTGAGGATTCCAGGGCAAATGAATTCTTGTCCAAAGGTAATTTTATATTCTACTGCCAATGATACAGAATATTGCTCAAAAGTTTGATCTAGGCTGAGGTGGAAGGATTGCTTGAGGCCAAAAGTTTGAGACCAGCATGGGCAACATAGATTCCATCTCTACAAAAAATTAAAAAATTAGCCAAGCGTAGTGGCATGCCATGTAGTCCTAGCTACTTGAGAGGGTAAGGTGAGAATATTGCTTGAACTCAGGAGTTCAAGACTGCAGTAAGGTATGATTATGCCACGCTGCACTCCAGCCTGGGTGACCGAGGTAGATCCTGTCTTTTTTAAGAAAAACAACTTTGATTTGAGATTTTTCTGGACTTGATTATCTTCATTAAAGTGTCTGGGATCATCAGGTTCAAGTTTGGTTTGAAGCCCAAATTCCTTGTTTTTCCCCCTCCTTGTAGGAATCCCTGTAGAAAGGAAACATCTTCCAAGTATAGAGCCTGGGAGTTAGAGCTAGTCCTGAGATGACAGCTGGGAAAGGTCTGTGTTCCCCTTTCACATCTAGCTCCAGGTGTCTTGGTCATTTTTTGGTAATACTTGCATCAACCACAGGTCTTAGGCAGTTCTTAGTACAAAGTAGGCCCTGAACTAATACTTACAGAATGAATGGATCATTGGTTGATTTGAACCATTCCATTTGCTGGCTTCCAGAAAAACTGCCAGTTAACTGGTGGTTTGCTCAAAGTCCCAAGCCTCTCCTTCTTTTCCATACTGTGAATCAATAGAGTTTTACTTGAAATGTTTTGGTCTTTAGCTTTCTGGAACTTTCTTAACTCTCTTGACAAGCAAAATTGTTACTTCCTCTATGCTATGATAGTAACTGGCTTACATTGTCAATAAATCTTTCATCATATTGAATTTCAGTTACTCGCACTCAGATCTGCTTACACAACTAGATTATTAATTGCTTAGGTGTAGGCATTCTAGTTCTATATGCCTAGTGCATGTCAAATGCTCAAAAGATGTTTTGTGAAAGCATGAATCAGTCAATCAATAAGCTATGTTTCCTGGAATATACCAGCCTTCAGGTAAAAGTTGAGTCATTGTATTAATCCTTTTCTGGATATACCCTTTTCTTATTACACATCCCTCAAATTCCAACCAGATATTTTTTATACTGTCCTGGTGTGTGTATTGTATATTTTCTCGTATATTCATTATTTCTCTCTCTCTCTCTTTCTCTCTCTCTCTCTCTCTCACACACACACACACACACATACACATTTTTCTTTTGAGACAGAGTTTCGCTCTTGTTACCCAGGCTGGAGTACAATGGCATGGTCTTGATTCACTGCAACCTCTGCCTCCTGTGTTCAAGTGATTCTCCTGCCTCAGCCTCCCGAGTAGTTGGGATTACAGGTGCACACTTGTAATGGCTATGCCTAGCTAATTTTTGTATTTTTAGTAGAGATGGGGCTTTGCCATGTTGGCCAGGCTGGTCTCAAACTCTTTACTTCAAGTATTCCACCTGCCTAGGCCTCCCAAAGTGCTGGAATTACAAGTGTAAGCCACCACACCTGGCCTATTTATTTTTTTGAGACGGAATTTCGCTAAGTGCAGTGGCACAATCTTGGCTTGCTTCACCCTCGCCTCCCAGTTTCAAATGATTCTCCTGCCTCAGCATCCTGAGTAGCTGGGATTACAGGCAACTGCCACCATGCCTGGCTATTTTTGTATTTTTTTTAATAGAGATGGGGTTTCACCATGTTGGCCAGGCTGGTCTCAAACTTCTGACCTCAGATGATCCACTTGCCATGGCCTCACAAAGTGCTGGGATTACAAGCATGAGCCACTACACCTGGCTACGTATATATTTACATGTCTGCTAAAGCTAAATAATATACTGGGGCCTGGGAATGCAGAAATAAGGATTGATGATGATGATGATGATGATAATGATGATTCCTATAGTATTTGAGAGTCTTAATAAAACAGCACTTCTCATTCCTGAGTTATGAATCAATCTAGAAATAAGTCAAAAGAACCAGCATATAGAGTCAAAGTTGTAACATTTAAAAAATTACTGATAAAGCTTATATGGGAAAATGAGCCTTATATCTATGGCCAAGTGGTCTCCTGAATACTAACCCCCCAGAACTATTTAGACGCACCCACTCCATTAAGGCACTGATTCCTTACATGGTCTGTCCCCATGAGATCGGCCATGGACAAACAGAATGTGTACTACCCGGGGAAAGGCTAGCCCCCAAGAGAAAGGGCAGGGAATAATTAATTGGTGGAACAAGATCCTCCTGGTTACCCCATGGCTATTGCAATTTTCCTGCTAGCCTTGGTGTTCATCAGCGATCATTCTTACAACCAATACTGAAAGCAACAGTTCTGTTGCCAATATGCCTGGAAGATGCAGCCTCTGCTGCTGTTGGCCAAAGGCACTTCCACTGCTGTGATGGCCCAGCAACACCTGTGCCAAGGCTACTGACACCTGGTCAAGGCGATAATGTCTGAGCTGACTCCTGTGGTTGCCAAAGTCAACAAAGTTGCTGAAGAAGTTGTTGGCACCAGAAGGTTTGCATGCTCAGCGTCTCTCAGAGCTTAAGAGCTCTTGTGGTTTCTACTTGCTATTTTCCTGCAGCCCCTAGGCGTAGGTTTCAGGCTGGGTCAGTGAAGGCTGAGCAAGAGGACACTCTAAGGGACAGACACAGGCCAATGACAGAGATGACTCCAAACGAGGTTATTCATCCCATCTCGGAGAGATGCCACCTGAACTGAAAGAATACAGCACTCACCACACAGTCCTTTTCTTGTGTCCCTATATTGGACCACATCACTATACTAAATTATGAATTACTAATACTTCTAAATCTATTCATGATCTTGTGAATAATACAATTATTTGCAATGTGTTTTGTGTTAATGTTAAAGACATGAATATGTCAAATATAAGTTTGCAAAATGCCTCTTTATATAACCCAGTTTTGGTATTTCTTAATGTAATATTTCAGTAGTCTCAAAAACAAAGGGAGTTTGAGGCTCCTTCAACCTCCAAGGGGGCCCCCATCTCACCTCTTTTGCCCTTTTACCCCTCCTACTTTGGACCATTGTCCTTGTATCAAACTCGTTTGCCTTAGAGCTCTCTTTTCTAAGAAAGGTTCTTCCCTGGGAGGTTCTTCTACCTTTCTCATAAGTAAGTCTCTGTTGCTGACCCATGAGTTTTTGCAACAAGCCTTGACATGCCTGAGTCCTAGAGTGAACCCAGCTTAGTTAGGCTCATGCTGGGTTCCCTACATGCATAAGGAATGAATCAGGCAGGGCTTACCTACTTTAATCCAGGAGCTTAATTAAACTAACAAGAGCAACCATCACAGGGTGGATATAAAGAGGACCTTGTTTCTTGGATTTGTTTCCATTCTTCCTCCAACTTTAGCAACTGTTCATTATTTAGTCCTTACTAAATCAGCACATTTCAGTAGTCACACCTAGAAATCTTATGAGTACATGCGGAATTTAAGGAATGTTTAGAAAAAAATTTTGTTGAATTAACAAAGCTTGCTGGGGAGTTCTGAATCTTCCTACATTTTGTTTCCCTAACAGAAGACGTTCTTACTTCTGTTTATGTTTAGGACTCAAATGTGTTATTGATTTGTGTTCCTCTGAATTCCCCAAGGAAGATGCTTATTCAAACACCTGCCTGGGCACGGTGGCTCACGCCTGTAATCCCAGCACTTTGGAAGGCTAAGGTGGGCGGATCATGAGGTCAGGAGATCGAGACCATCCTGGCCAAGGTGGTCAAACTCTGTCTCTACTAAATATACAAAAAGTAGCCGGCGTGGTGGTAGGTGCCTGTAGTCCCAGCTACTCTGGAAGCTGAGGCAGGAGAGTCGCTTGAACCAGGGAGTTGGAGGTTGCAGTGAGCTGAGATCGCGCCACTGCACTCCAGCCTGGGCAACAGAGCGAGACTCTGTCTAAAAAAAAAAAAAAAAAAAAAAAAAAAAAAGGCCTGACAGGCTCGTGGCAGTAAAGAAGAAGTAGATAAAAGATAAAATTTGCATCCTTGGTTGAAAAACAAACACAAACATGTAGCTCTTTATGAATGTGTTGACACAGCACACTTTTGCCTGCTATCCTGCTACTAACCAACTAATCTAACCGGCTTCTCTTCCACATGCAACGTCATCCCCCATCTCTGAGTGAAGTCCACAATTAATGAGATTCTTTGGGTGGTTGTTGCCATCACTGACTCACTGGCTGTTTTAGCTACAATGCATCACCAGTGTATACCTGCCTCAGGCACAGACGGAATGCTGGGTGGCCTGATGCTATCTTAGGTAACTAGAGCATTGCTTCTGGAAGTGAGAAGCTGCCTTTAAATTATTCAGTGAGCCTTCTTCCAGTTCACAGGCCTTTCACAACAGTAGGGAAAGCGGCAGCAAAGTGCCATGATGGCCTTGACACAGCAGGATTTAAAGGGAAGGCAAAAATAGGGGAGGAGGATTCCACAGCTGGAGTATGCCAAGCGGAGACTAGAATGTTGCAGAGCCTCCTGCATCTGCTCACCTCTTTTCCAGGTGGGAATGATGGAAGAGAAATGGAAAGGGTGTAGTGGCTCTAAAGCAGGGTTACTGTGCCACCCTGGCAACATTTGTTAATTTGCATGTTAATGTGTGTATTTTTTAATTTTTATTTTTTAGCACTCTCTGATAAGGAGATAATGCGTGTTTTGTTCATTTGTCTGATTCTTGTTAGACTATTTGCTACTTGAGAGTCCAATCTTATTTATGTCATTGCAATGTTATATACTCAACCCTGGCACTTAGTTACTCTTAATAAACTTATATGGAATGAAATATGCTCTGTTTGAACTTCTCCTTTTAGCTCTATTCGTATGCTGAAAAAAAAAATCACAAAGTAACTCTATTTTTTCACTTTATTACTTAGTTCTCAGTCCTGCATATACTTGAAATCAGCCTTCTTTTCTCTGGGTTGAACAACCATGTCAGATGCCTGGTAGTCATAAGGGAGGAGACCACCCCTCATATTGTTTTATGCCCAATTTCTGCCTCCAAAGAAAGAAAAAGTGAAAACTGAAAGGTAGAAATGAAATCCACAAGCAGACAGCCCGGTGCCATACCCTGGGCCTGGTAGTTGAAGATCGACCCCTGACTTAATCGGTTATGTTATCTATAGATTACAGACATTGCATAGAAAAGCACTGTGAAAATCCCTATCCTGTTTTTTTCTGATCTAATTACCGGTGCATGCAGCCCCCAGTCACATACCCCCTGCTTGCTCAATTGATCACAACCCTCTCACGTACACCCCCTTAGAGTTGTGAGCCCTTAAAAGGAACAGAAATTGCTTACTTGGGGAGCTCGGCTCTTGAGACAGGAGTCTTGCTGATGGCCCCAGCCGAATAAATCCCTGCCTTCTTTAACTCAATGTCTGAGGAGTTTTGTCTATGGCTCATCCCGCTACATTTCTTGGTTCCCTGACCGGGAAGTGAGGTGAATGGTGGATGGTTGAGGCAGCTCCTTAGGCAGCTTTAGCCTGCCCTGTGGAACATCTTTGTGGGGGACTCTGACCAGTCCCAGCGATGCAGTTCCTGGGTAGGCATTTGCCCCGGTGGGATGCCTTGCCAGAGCAGTGTGTGGCAGGCCCCCATGGAGGATCAACACAGTGGCTGAACACCAGGAAGGAATGGGCAGTGGGAGTCTGGACATCTAAAACTTGGTAAGACTAGTCTTTGAAACTCGCCCATTCCATTTGAATGGAAGCAAGGCCTGATCACCCACGGTGTGCCTTTATTGGCACTTTGGTTTTGACTTGGTTTGAATTGCTTGACAAGATTGGTCTTGGGAACTTGCCTACTCCATTTGCGTGGAAGTGTGGCCTGATCACCCACAATGTGCCTGTACTGGCACTTTGGTTTTTGTTTTTGACTTTACTTGCTTGATACTTTGGTTTTTGTTTTGACCTGGCTTGGATTTCTGGATACTCTGATTTTGGTTTTGATTTTGGTTTGGTGAAAACTGCAAAAGTGTATGTGTGCCCTTTTTACCCTTTGTTTTATGCTGTGCGTGTGGTGTGAGTGTGGTGTTTTGTCTTGAAGAAGCATAGGTCAGGCACAAATAAGCCCACCCTACTAGGAACTATGTTGAAAAATTTCAAAAAAGAATTAAAAGGAGACTATGGAGTACTATGACACTAAGAAAACTTAGAACTTTGTGTAAGATAGACTGGCCAGCATTAGAGGTAGGTTGGCCATCAGAAGGAAGCCTCGACAGGTTCCTTGTTTCAAAGGTATGGCACAAGGTAACCTGTAAGCCAGGGAACCCAGACCAGTTCCCATACATAGACATTTGGTTACAGCTGGTTTTAGACCCCCCACCCCCAACACACAGTGGTTGAGAGAATAGCAGCATAAGCGGCTGGCAGAGGCAAGGAAAGACCAGCAAAGAGAGAGACAGGAAAGAGACAGAGAGGAAAAGAGGCAAAGAGAGAAAGAAAGAGACAGAGAGGAAGAGACAGACAAAGAGGGAGTCAAGGGGAGAGACAGAGAGAGAGAGAGAGAAAGAAAGAGAGAGTCAGAGAGAGAGTGGAAGAGACAGAGGCAAAAGAAAAGTCAGAGAGAGAGAGACGAAGTCAGAGAGAGAAAGAAAAAGAGAGCTATACAAGTAGTTAAGAAAAAAAGTGTACCCTATTCCTTTAAAAGCCAAGGTAAATTTAAAACCTATAATTGATAATTGAAGGTATTCTCCATAGTCCTATAACACTCCAATACCACTCTGTTGTCAGTGTAAACAAGGGTGTATCCCGAAAGCACTGAGGCCTTCCTATCAAAAATCCTTAACCCAGTAACCCGCAGTTGGCCCAAATGCATTCAATCTGTAGCAGCAACTGCTTTGCTAACAAAAAAAGTAAAAAAAAAAAAAAAATAGCTTTTAGAGGAAACCTCATAGTGAGCACACTTGACCAGTTCAGAAGTATCGTAAGGAAAATTTTAAAAAAAGGAAAAAAAAATAGAGAGTGCGGAATTTATATAAAAAGAGTATTATATGGTAAATTCTTGTCCTGAAATAAATTAACTGTTGTTTAAAGAAAGACATATTTATAATAAGTCAGAAAGTTGAGGCATGTCGAAGAATTGTCTACAAAAGTCATGAAAGAGAAAAATGTTATAAAAAAAGAATTATGCAAAAAATGTTGTATAATTTAAAAGTAACTAGGCCTCCGGAATGTGAAACTATTGAAAAAAAAGTTTATGTGCAAGGTGTAAAAGAAAAGTAAAATATACCTTTGGTAAAAGGATTATAAGGAGGCATAAGAATGTACATTTTTACCTACATTAAAAAGTTAAAAAAATTATTGTTTTAAAGGTTTAAGCAAGTTTTAAAACATTAATTGTAAAGAAAACTCTGTGTGTAAGCATATTAGCTAAAGTTAAAGAAGTATCATCCAGTTTTTCTGTGAACTGTACATTAAAGTAAAAGCATAACAGGTTTTTCTTAAAGCACCAACCTGCTCTTTAGCAAAAATTATAAAAAGTTAAAAAGAGTCTATAAAATCTTACCTTATGGTCAAACATTAAAAATTAGATAAATATGTCTACAAGGTCTTATTAAAATTAGGTTTAACATTAATAACATGCTATATAAAGATAAAATTTAGCTTATCTAGTACAAAAATAATATGAGAAGCATTGCTAAATGTAAAATGGTATTTGGCTTTCTTTGGTTTAAAAACTAACACAAATAGGTGCTAAAGGAAATTTCTCAGTAAAAAGGCACTAAGGACAATAAAGTCCACTGCCAAAGTCCCCATATTTAAAACAAAAGGTCGGCCGGGCGCGGTGGCTCAAGCCTGTAATCCCAGCACTTTGGGAGGCCGAGACGGGCGGATCACGAGGTCAGGAGATCGAGACCATCCTGGCTAACACGGTGAAACCCCGTCTCTACTAAAAAGACAAAAAAAAAACTAGCCGGGCGAGGTGGCGGCGCCTGTAGTCCCAGCTACTCGGGAGGCTGAGGCAGGAGAATGGCGTGAACCCGGGAGGCGGAGCTTGCAGTGAGCTGAGATCTGGCCACTGCACTCCAGTCTGGGTGACAGAGCGAGACTCCGTCTCAAAAAAAAAAAAAAAAAAAAAAAGGTCAATTTCTTAAAAATTATGTACTTGGTTTATCTCCCACTTTCCTTTCTCTCAAAAACTAAAAGTCTTTTAGCACATGAACCACGCCTAGAAATTCCAGTAAAGCAGCACCAGCCTGAAGATAACGTACTCATCAAAGGGTGGAAAGAAGAAAAACTCAAGCCAGCCTTGGAAGGACCCTACCTTGTGCTGCTAACCCCCAAGACTGCTGTTCGTACAGCAAAAAAGGATGGACTTATTACACCCAAGTCATAAATGCACCACCCACTCCAGACTCGTGGGCCATAGTCCCAGGGGAAACCCCTACCAAACTAAAGCTAAGAAAAATTTCACTCTTTTCATCTATTCTATTACTCTTTCTTCTTTCCTAGTTCTATTGTTGACCATCTAGTTATTACCATAACCAAGTCAATTTCACCTCAAACTATTGCATTTAATGCTTGCCTTGTTATACCCTGTTATACCCTGACTTGCCAAGTCAAAGACAGTTTTCTACTTCAGAAAAGTACTTCTGTCCCTCCTGACTCTCCTCAGACTGGGCATTAGTAAACTAGGACCATTTAACCTGGGGAGATTTTGATAAAGACCCAGTGCCAATGAAGAGTCTTGCCTCCCGATGTAGAGCTTTCATGCCATAGTTGGTCCAACATTCTGTGGACCACTGAAGAGCAAGGATGGACTGCTCCAACTGGTTTTGTAATTTCCTAAAACCATACATTCATTTTACTAGAGGATCATAGAAGTTAAAGACTTAAAACAAAACTTTAGCAATTAAGACAGGATACCAAGATGCAAATGCCTGGTTAAAATGGATCAAATATTCCATCTGCATGTTAAACAAAAGCAATTATTATGCTTGTGTACATGGCAGGCCAGAGGCCCAGATTGTCCCCTTTCCACTAAGGTGGTCCTCCAGTCAACCAGGTATGGGCTACATGGTAGCTCTTTTCCAGCATTCCACAGCCTGGAGTAATAAGTTATGCCAAGCTCTCTCTGCTATATCCCAAAGTCTGGCACCCTGCGGGTTAGCCCCCAAGGGCCATCCAGCCTCCATCTCCCAACACTAAGTTCACTTCGTGTCTCTCACGACAAGGAGGAAACTTAGCGTTCCTTGGAGACCTGAAAGAATGTAGTGAGTTTAAGAATTTTCAAGAACTTATTAATCAGTCAGCCCTTGTTCATCCCTGAATGGATGTGTGGTGGTATTGTGGTGGACCTGTACTGGGCACTCTGCCGAATAACTGGAGTGGCACTTGTGCTTTAGTCCATTTGGCTATCCCTTTCACTCTGGCATTTCATCAACCAGAAGGAAAAAAATATCCTAAAGTGAGAGAAGCCCCTTATAGGTCTTTGGACTCTCGTGTCTATTTAGATGCAATTGGAGTCCCACGAGGAGTACCAGATCAATTTAAAGCTTGAAATCGGCCGGGCGTGGTGGCTCAAGCCTGTAATCCCAGCACTTTGGGAGGCCGAGGCGGGCGGATCATGAGGTCAGGAGATCGAGACCATCCTGGCTAACACGGTGAAACCCCGTCTCTACTAAAAAAATACAAAAAACTAGCCGGGCGAGGTGACGGGCGCCTGTAGTCCCAGCTACTCGGGAGGCTGAGCCAGGAGAATGGCGTAAACCCGGGAGGCGGAGCTTGCAGTGAGCTGAGATCTGGCCACAGCACTCCAGCCTGGGTGACAGAGCGAGACTCCTTCTCAAAAAAAAAAAAAAAAAAAAAAAGCTTGAAATCAAATAGCTGCAGGATTTGAATCAATATTTTGATAGGTGACAGTTAATAAAAATGTAGATTAAACTACATCTATTACAACCAACAGCAACGAGCTTTTCATGAGTTAAAAGAAAAACTCATGTCAGCCCCAGCCCTGAGGCTACCTGACCTGATGAAACTCTTTACACTCTATGTGTCAAAAAGAGAAAAAATGGCAGTTGGAGTTTTCACCCAGACTGTGGGGCCGTGACCAAGGCCAGTGGCCTATCTCTCAAAACAACTAGACAAGATTTCCAAAGGCTGGCCCCCACGTCTGAGGGCCCTGGCAGCAATGGCCTTGTTAGCACAAGCAGCAGATAAACTAACCCTTAGGCAAAACCTGAATACAAAGCCCCCCCCATCCTGTGGTAACTTTAATGACTACCAAAGGACATCATTGGTTAGCAAATGCTAGATTAACCAAGTACCAAAGCTTGCTATGTGAAAATCCCCACATAACCACTGAAGTTTGCAACACCCTAAACCATACCACCTTGCTTCTAGTATCAGAGAGCCCAGTTGAATACAACTGTGTAGAGGTGTTGGACTCAGTTTATTCTACTGGGCCCAACCTCCAAGACCATCCTTAAACATCAGTAGACTGTGAGCGGTACATGGACTGGAGCAGCTTCGCCAACCCCTGCAAAGTGACTCTGAAGAAGATGACAAGCCCTGCTCCAGTCACACCCAGGAGCTGATTGGTCCATGCTCGGCCGAAGCATGAGAAAACTCATTGAGGGACTCATTTTCCTTAAAATTTGGACTTTTACAGTAAGGACTTCAACTGACCTTCCTCAGACTGAAGACTGTTCCCATGTATACATCAAGTCACTGAGGTAGGACAAAAGGTAGCTACAGTCCTATTATTTTATGGTTATTATAAGTGTACTGGAACTCTAAAAAGAGCTTGTTTGTATAATGTTATTTTATACAAGGTATGTAGCCCAGGAAATGACCAACCTGATGTGTGTTATGCCCCATCTGAGCCTCCCATGACCACAGTTTTTAAAACAAGATTAAGGACTGAGGACTGATGGGGGCTCATAAATGATATGAGTAAAGTGTTAGCCAAAACAGAAGAAAAAGGGGTGCCCAAACAAGCCACCTTAAAATTTGATGCCTGTGCTGTCATTAATATTAATAAGTTAGGAATAAGGTGTGGTTCTCTTAATTAGAAAAGAGGCTATATGGCAGAAAATAAGTACATCTGTCATAAATTAGGACTGTGTGGAAATAAATGTAAATACTGGTCTTGTGTCATTTAGACCACTTGAATAAAAAAAAAAAATGAAAAGGATCCAGTCCACCTTCAGAAAGGAAAAAAATGGCCCTTCCTGTACTAAGTGACAATGTAACCCCGTAGGCTAGTAATAGCCAATCCCCTTGATCCTCGCTGGAAAAAAGAGGAGCGTGTGACCTTACGAATCGACAGGGCCAGACTGGATCCTCAAGTAAATATCTTGGTTCGAGGAGAAGTTTACAAACGCTCTCTTGCGCCAGTGTTTCAAACTTTCTATGATGAACTAAATGTGACAGTACCAGAAATTCCAGGAAAAACAAGAAATTTGTTTTTGCAAGTAGCCAAGCATGTAGCCCAGTCTCTCAATGTCACTTCATGTTGGGTATGTGGAGGAACTGTCATAGGAGATCAATGGCCTTGGGAAGCCCAAGAATTAGTACCTACAGACCCAGTTCCTAATGAATTTCTGGCTCAAAAGAATCACCCTGATAAGTTCTGGGTCCTAAACGCCTCAGTTATTGTACAATATTGCATAGCTAGAGAAGGAAAATAATTCACTCACCCTGTAGGATGACTTAGTTGTCTGAGACAGAAACTGTATAATGGTACCACAAAAAACAGTCACTTGGTGGAGTTCAAATCACACAGAGAGAAATCCATTTAGTAAATTCCCAAAGTTGCAAACTGTGTGGACCCACCCAGAGTCCCACCAGGTCTGGACAGCCTCCATTGGATTATACCAGATATGTAGGCATACAGCTTATGCCAAATTACCTGACCAGCAGGCAGGTAGTTGTGTTATTGGCACTATTAAACCATTTTTCTTCTTACTGCCCATAAACACAGGCTAACTCCTGGGCTTCCCTGTCTACGCTTCCCGCGAAAAGAGAAACACAGCTATAAGAAACTGAAAAAGTGATAAATGGCCCTCTGAGAGAATCATGCAATATTATGGGCCTGCTACTTAGGCACAAGACAGCTCATGGGGATACCAGACCCCTATTTATGTGATCAACCAAATCATACGGTTACAAGCTGTCTTAAAAATAATCACTAATAAAACCGGCAGAGCCTTGACTATTCTGGCCCAGCAAGAAACTCATATGAGAAATGCCATCTATCAAAATAGATTAGCTCTTGACTACTTGCTAGCAGCTGAAGGAGAGGTCTGTAGGAAATCTTACCTCACTAATTGCTGCCCACACATAGATAATCAAAGGCAAGTAGTTGAAGATACAGTTAGAGATATGACAAAACTGGCACATATGGCCATGCAAGTGTGGCATGGATTTGATCATGGGGCCATGTTTGGAAAATGGTTCCCAGCGCTAGGAAGATTTAAAACTCTTATAATAAGAGTTATAATAGTAATAGGAACCTGCTTACTGCTCCCTTGTTTGCTACCTGTACTTCTTCAAATGATAAAAAGCTTCATCGCTACCTTAGTTCACCAAAATGCTTCAGCACAAGTGTACTATATGAATCACTATCGATCTATCTTGCAAGAAGACATAGGTAGTAAAAATGAAAGTGAGAACTCCCACTATTGAGTGAGAGTCTCAAAGAGGGGGAATAAGGGAGGAGACCTCCCCTCATATTGTCTTATGCCCAATTTCTGTCTCCAAAGAAAGAAAAAGTAAAAACTAAAAGGCAGAAATGAAATCCACAAGCAGACAGCCTGGCACCACACCCTGGACCTGGTAGTTAAAGATTGACCCCTGACCTAATCAGTTATGTTATCTATAGATTACAGACATTGTATAGAAAAGTACTGTGAAAATTCCTATCCTGTTTTGTTCCAATCTAATTACCGGTGCATGCAGCCCCCAGTCATGTACCCTCTGCTTGCTCAATTGATCACGACCCTCTCACGTGCACCCGCTTAGAGTTGTGAGCCCTTAAAAGGGACAGAAATTGCTTACTTGGGGAACTCGGCTCTTGAGACAGGAGTCTTGCTGATGCCCCCGGCTGAATAAACCCCTTCCTTCTTTAGCTTAGTGTCTGAGGAGTTCTGTCTGCGGCTCGTCCTGCTACAGTCTCAAAGGGACTGATTACTTGAGGATAAGTACTTAAATATTCTTGAAACAAGAGAGATTAAAGCACATATATATATTATATATATGCATATGTGTGTGTATATGTGTGCATATATTATATATACACATATATAATATATACACATATATTATATATACACACATATATTATATATACATATATATTATATATATACATATATATACACACACACACATATATATATATTTTGAGACAGAGTCTCACTCTGTTGCCCAGGCTGGAGTGCAGTGGTGTGATCTTGGCTCACTGCAACCTCCACCTCCCAGGTTCAAGTGATTCTCCTATCTCAGCCTCCCGATTAGCTGGGATTACAGGCACATGCCACCATGACTGGCTAATTTTTTTTTATTTTTAGTAGAGACGGGATTTCTCCATGTTGGTCCAGCTGGTCTCGGACTCCTCACCTCAGGTGATCCACCCGCCTCTGCCTCCCAAAGTGCTGGGATTACAGGCATGAGCCACCGCGCCCGGCCAGCACTCCCAAATTGTATTGACCACCATGTTAAGTGCTTCTGGGCACTACAGATCCACAGATCTGCTACAGACATTCTTTTGTAGGCAAGGGAAAACTTTTCCTCTAGCCTCCTTAGTGACAGAGTAATGAGTGAAAAAAACCAGTTTTAGTTACACATATACATGGTTCTGGATAAAGTAAAATGTAGCTCAAGGAGGCAGTCAGAAGTGTTTACATACCTTCTTAGGTTACACAAAGAAAAAGGGGTTTGGGGCCTGCTGAGGGGGTAAGTTATGCAAGGTGACCAAGGACTATGTGGAAACAAGAGTTGTTTTTTAAGGTTTGTCATGCAGATTTCAGTTGTTGCCTTCTCCATTGATATGAGTTGCAACAGCCATCCTCCTCCTTCCTGGTTTGGGAGAGGGAGACACTTTTGCAAATGTAAATTTCTTTTATAAATGTAAGCTTCCTTTAAGAAAGGGAAATTTATGCTCTGCTTCAGAGCTTTTTCTAGGTCTGATGTTCCTCAATTGCCTTCAGCTCAGAACAATCCTTATGCCAAAGAGGCCTATTTTGGGGTGGCATATTCTGGTCTCCTTCACTATTATAGTTCATTTTACATCAGGATAGATTTTGAAAAGTAGTTGTGCTTCCCTATACACAATCAACACGCTTTGGAAGCAATAATACTCATTTCTGTAGGTCTCTGGGGTTGCTAGGGTGCTTCATTGGGCAGAGTCCAATAACCTCAATTATAGAAGCCTTACTCTGTGTCTTAGCATGAAATCATTTTCACCCTTTCATGATAGGCAAGCAATAGGCTCAGGCTCCATTGCACATATCTCAGTATGCGGGATAGCACAAAGAGGAAAGAGAGCATGGCAAGTTAGAGGAATAGAGTTCAATATAACTGGAGTATTGAGTGCAATCTGAGCCCAGGAAGAGCTAATGGTCAAAGCCAGATGTAATGGATATTTTTTGTGTGCCTCCCTGGCATCCAATCCTTCCTTTCCTGTCAATAGCCCCTTTTTTCATTTGGGGATTCATCCCTTATGCATTTCATTCCTTGTGGTCTAGATGGAGCTGTAGGTCTGGGGGTGGAAATTGGATTGAGGTCTGAGTCAACTGGCATACCATATTTTCTTGGCACAAGGATGGGATCTAGACTGGTCTTATCTGTATGAATTTCTGGACTTTTTTTTTCTTCCCTTTTATTTATATATATATGTTTTTGAGATGGAGTCTCACTCTGTTACCCAGGCTGGAGTGCAGTGGCACAATTTCGTCTCACTGCAACCACTGCCTCCCAGATTCAAGCGATTCTATGCCCCAGCCTCCCAAGTAGCTGGGATTACAGGCATGCACCAGCACGCCCAGCTAACTGTTTGTATTTTTAACAGAGATGGGGTTTCACCATGTTGGCCAGGCTTGTCTCGAACTCCTGACCTCAGGTGATCCACCTGCCTCAGCCTCCCAAAGTGCTGGGATTACAGGCGTGAGCCACCACGCCTGGTCTGGACATTTCTTAAAAATTCTGAATCAAAGACACCCACTGTTTTCTACCAGATTTAAACCTAGAAATAAGTTGTTCCCAGAGCAGGTGACAGCCATTCTGAGGCCACAGGGAAAGAACCCATCTGAGAATGGAATCAATACAGCAGTTGAGTCATGGAACAGAGAGAAAATGGGTCTTGGAAATATCATTTGAACCCCTGCATCAAGATGTGCCTGAACTTCTGAAATTTCCAATCACATGAGCCAATACATTCCCTTTTTGGTTTAGGCCGGTTTGGGTTGAATACTCTGTTATGTGTGTAACTGCAAAAGTCCCAAGGTGGGATACTGGGTTAGCTAAATGCCTTCATCAAGTCCAAAGAGTGAGCACAGGGTGAAGATTGAGAGAAAAAGCCAAACCACTTGTAAGAGCACAGTGGAAAGGTTCATGGAGTATGAGTAATAGCTGCCATGAAGTGAGAAGATCTAGGAAGACGGCCCTGAGTAGGGACATGCCAGGAGTTGGTTCACCAGCTGATATCCTACTTATCTTCCAATTCTTTTTTTTTTTGAGACGAAGTCTCACTCTGTCACCCAGTCTGGAATGCAGTGGTGCCGTCTTAGCTCACTGCAACCTCTGCCTCCTGGCTTCAAGCAATTCTTGTGCCGCAGCCTCCTGAGTAGCTGGAATTATGGGCACCCACCATATGTCTGGCTAATTTTTGTATTTTTAGTAGAGACAGGGTTTTGCCATGTTGGCCAGGCTGGTCTCTAACTCCTGACCTCAAGTGATCCGCCCACCTTGGCCTCCCAAAGTGTTGGGATTATAGGAATGAGCCACTGCGCCTGGCCCAATTCATTTTTTAAGTTTAATTTTTTTGATAAGTCCCAAACATTCTTATTTAAAACATAGCTTTAGTCACCTAAATATGGCATATAAACCTTCCCAAGGCCTACTGACCTTCTGAGAAGTATTTGAACTGTACAAACCAAAAATAAACTAAGTCCCTTTTCTAAAAGTTTCAACCATCTGAAAATCAAAAAGAGGCATAGAATCTTACATTTCAATTTACTGTGAGTCTTAGTTACCAATAGCAACAGATAGTTATTTTGAACACAGTCTCTAACATTGCTCTCTTTCTTTTTATTCTTGTTGGCAGATGTGTAGAAAATCTATAGTAACCTCCCATAGAATGAATATGGGATGATTTCAGATAGTCACGGACACATGATATATTACCCTTCAACCTCTAACAAATGCTCAGCATCTATAGCTTCGATTCCATCATTACTTTTCATGCTTGCTGATTAGAACACAGGGTTCTCTCATGGTGAGAGGTTTCATTTAATCTATACAAAAATATGGTGCTGATGCTCGAGTGAATAGTTCACGAAGAAAAGAGAGTATACAATGGATTTCCAAAAACCATGCTGCGAGGGAAGAGATGATTTGGGGCTGGCTGAGAAATTTAACTGTCACATTCAAATGCGGGCAGAGTCTAAACCTTTCTATTGCTGAAGAGTAGTGGTTTATTCTCACAAATCCTTTTCATTCATATCTAGGAAATTTTGTGTATCATTTCCAAGCCATAGAATGCATCTGTGACCCATCTTCAATCTAATTATTTCTACCTAAGGCCAGGTCAACTAGTGATAGGTGAGTTAATAAGCATAGTTTAGTATGGAGGTCTTTTTCATGTTGAAAACACTGAAGCTTTCTGTTCTTTGAACATACAGTCCAAGTAATTGAGTACTTCATTATCCCTCTAAAGGTTTCGTGTGCATTATTTTTGTCTCTTTATCTGGGTCCCATAAGACAGGAAGAAAAGTCCCTCCTCCGGGATGGAGAACAGTTTTCCGCATACTTCTACCCCTGTTGAGCTCCCAGGAATGGGTGGCCACCATGTGGTCTCTGCTCACCTACCTGAAAATGTGTACTGCCCTCTTACACCTGTTGGCTTGTTTCCCTTCACTTGAATTCCTCTAACTTTAGACATCATGTGTTGAACTCTTCAGCTGCCTCTGCAGCTGAGGCAGGTATCTCCAGCCCTCACCCCTCTTAATTTTAGCATCTTGTTTTCAGTATATTCTTCACTGACTCAGGCTGCTGGGGCTTAGGCATACCCTTACCAGAATTCACCAATTTATGACAGACCAGATTAAGAAAATGCAATATTTATTGGAATTACTGGCTACCATGTGACTAGATAGTAATTTATGAATATTCCCACTACAAAGTTGAAACTTTGCTGTCCAAGATCAAATTGTGAGTAAAAAAATAAATAAATAAAATGTAATAGTGTATCTGTTATCTGTTGCTACCTAACAAATCACCCCAACACTCTGTGGTTTAAAATAACATTTATTGCCAGGCATGGTAGTTCACGCCTGTAATCACAGCACTTTGGGAGGCTGAGGTAGGCAGATCACTTGAGGTTGGGAGTTCAAGACCAGCCTGACCAACAGGGAGAAACCCCATCTCTACTAAAATTATAAAATTAGCCAGGCGTGGTAGTGCATGCCTGTAATCCCAGCTACTCAGGAGGCTGAGGCACAAGAATTGCTTAAACCTGGGAGGTAGAGGTTGCAGCGAGCTGAGATCACACCATTGTACTTCAGCCTGGGCAAGAAGAGCGAAACTCTGTCTTAAAAAATAAATAAATAAAATTAAAAATGAATAAATACGTAAAATAACATTTATTCTCATAAATCCATAATTTGGGCAGAGCTTGGCAGGAACAGCTCATCTCTGTTCCACCTGGCGTCAGCCTAGAGTCACCCAAAGACTGGCATCAGCTGAAGGCTCTCACTCACGTGTCTGCTGGTTGGTGTTGGGCTGACTCAAACAGCTAGGGCTCCTTGAGCATCTTGTTCTATTTCCATGCAGCTTCTCCATGTGTTCCCTCTAGGATGGCAGCTTCTGAATAGCCAGATTTCTCATGTGTCAGCTCAGGGCCCCCAAGGCATGTGTCACAAGAGACAGTCTGGTGGACAATGTATTGCTTTTTCTAACCTACCCTCAGAAGTCATGTGGCGTCACTTTTACTGCATTGTATTCACTGAAAGCAAGTGACTAAGGCCAAGATAATTAAACTCTAACACGCTATGTGAGGTGTATCAAAAAGTGTGCAGTTTTTTGTTTGTTTGTTTGTTTTTGAGATGGAGTCTTGCTCTGTCGCCCAGGCTGGAGTGCAGTGGTGTGATCTCGGCTCACTGCAACCTCCGTCTCCTGGATTCAAGTGATTCTCCTGCCTCAGCCTCCTGAGTAGCTGGGATTACAGACGTGTGTCACCACACCCGGAAAATTTTTGTATTTTTAGTAGAGATAGGGTTTCTCCATGTTGGCCAGGCTGGTCTTGAACTCATGACCTCATGATCCGCCAGCCTTGGCCTCCCAAAGTGCTGGGATTACAGGTGTGAGCCACTGTGCCCAGTCAAAAAATAATGTGCAGACTTGTTTGAAAACCAAGAGATGTATGACTCATCTCCACTCTGGAGTGCAAACCGCTCACTCATGTCTGGGGTGTCTCTTTCCATGTGGTTTCTCATCTTTAAGATGAAGCGACCCTGGGCTTGTTCACACGGCATCACATTCCAGAGGGGAAAGAGTGGAAGCTGTGAGGCCTAGGCTCAAGCTTGCAAAATAACATTTCTGCTACATTCTATTGGCCAAAGCAGGTCACAAGGCCAGTCCAGCTTTAAGGAGTAGGAAATACACTCTACCTTTTAAGGTGAGAAGTTGAGAGAATTCATAGCTAGTTTTGATCTTTCACATGTAGTCATCCAAACTTCTTTCCTTGAACAATAGGAGTTAAATAACAGAATCTTATGATTGAAGAAGGGTTAGCTACACCATCTCAAACTTCTCTGATTTGTAGTGAAGTGGCACAGGAAGCTGTGCTGAAAAGGTTTCTTGGAGTGTTTTCTTTCTAGCTTGCAGACACTGCCTCTTCCTTTTTCCACAGGGAAGGATTGCCTATGAATCCTGCCTTTGTGCATGACTATGCAGAGAGAGGCATGAATCAACTAACTCTCTACCTGAGAGACAGTAAGGCCTGGAGAAGTGCAAGGAAGGGGAATGCAGTCTTCAGGAGATGACTGAGGGAGTGCTGAATGCTGCCTTTTGTGTGCTCCCTAAAACTCACACATTGAAATGTGAATGGAGGATGGAAGAAATCAAGTGTGCCATAAAAGCATTATGGAGGGCAGGATGAGGAACTGAGTTTATTTTGTGAACTTGCTTCTTTATGGGGTACAAGGCTGAATGAGGCAGGATGGGCTGAGGGCAGTGCGAGGCCTCACTGAGCTGTCTTTCTATAATTCCATCTCCCCAGTCTTCCACATGCTCTTCCTACATGAGAAATACTCCAAGTCTCTCTTTGGAGGCACACTGCACCTCTTCATGGGTTAGAAGATCCAAGTCCTGTTCCCTCTTGTGTCTTGCGCACTCAGCCATCTCAAGCTTCAGCTGGACATCAGTGGAATCTTCCCCAGGGGCTTCTGCTGGCTCCCAAGAGAGGTGTGCCTGAACTTAGCCTTTATCTTGGCCCATGTGGATGGGGTGTGGGGTGGGAGAAACTCTGAGTGAGTCAATATTACCCCATCAGCAAAAAACCATGGCTAATTTTTCTTCAATTACCTAAAAGCAGTCATACCATGGAGAGCACCAATGTTGCTCTTTCACTGACCCTTCTTTAACATGATCCTGACCCTCCTTCTTATGAAATAATAGCCCTAGATTTATTATGGTATCTCTCTGTTAACCAGAAAAATGATTCAGAACTAATCAAAATACCTTACCCTGACAGGTTACAATACAAGTACTCCATTTTTTTTAAAATAAGGTAGTTATCATACTAAGAAGAAAGGATCATTTTCTCTTCAAAATTATTTCGTAATGCATTAATTACAAGTGACATTGACCTTAAATGATAGCCTGATAATTTCATGAAGAAGCACATTTTGTTCAGTGAAGAAAATGAGAGGGCTAGTTTCTTTGTGTTTGTAGAAATTCACTAATTTATAAATGTTACAATTAAGGGCACTAACGGTGCTTACTGCTGCAGCTCAAGAGAGAGGCCAGAATACATGGCAGAATCTTGCCCAAACACCTATTACGATTTGATCTCATCTTATACATTTTTCTCTGCCTTCTCTGACCATAGTTTTGACCCATTTGATGATCTGAAAGTAAAAATGAATTCCACTTTCTGCTTTGAGAGAGATGTAGGGGTCTAGATTTAGTTCATTGATGAAGTGTGTTCAAAGATGTAGAGAGAGTCTCAGAAGCAATGGTACAAATCCAATGTGGCTTGATAGGACATCAAGGGGCTTTGGGTCAAAGTTCTTTTATCAGAAATCTGCCTGATAGGGTGAAATACAAATTGGAATTGAGATCCATGGCATAACATTGCAGTTATTCTTTCAATGGTAACATGGCAAAACATGGGCCAAAATATTCCTTCTTCATCCTGCCCCTCCTGAGTGGTATCACAATTCAGCACTGGCCGCCTATGGTTTGTAGCAGCCATCTCACTTGTCTAGCAGCACTTGCTGAGCAGGCATTTCGTCTTGCCAGCATTTGCATCTGTGCAAAGCTAAGGAATGAGTAAGGTTCTAGGCTTCTAGGGTTAGGGTATAGGAAGAAAAAGGGTGGCTTAGACTGTGTTTTGCCTCTGAGTTCTCAGGAAGATGCTAATGTGGAGTTGGAGACATAAATTCAATCTCCACATCAACAAACCAGAGTTCTCTAAATGTGGGATTCCATTCAGCATGGGGAAAAGCCAAATAATTTGTTTAAAAAATTGGCCCTTAACAACAAACATTTTGTGATTATTTCATATAGAAGACCAAAAGCAAACAATAGAAAAGTGTGCTTTTCTTTCCTCACATAAAATGATCTCGGGCCAGGCGTGGTGGCTCACGCCTGCAATCCCAGCACTTCGGGAGGCCAAGGCAGGTGGATCACAAGGTCAGGAGTTCAAGACCAGCCTGGCCAATATGGTGGAAACCCGTCTCTACCAAAAATACAAAAATTAGCCAGGTGTGGTGGCAAGCGCCTGTAGTTCCAGCTACGTGGGAGGCTGAGGCAGGAGAATCACTTGAACCTGGGAGGCAGAGGTTGCAGCAAGCCAAGATCATGCCACTGTACTCCAGCCTCGGCGATATGGCGAGACTCCATCAAAAAAAAAAAGTGATCTTCTGAAGGATGCTGAGCAGGGGTACCTGAGGTCTACAGGTAATTAGAAAACACCTGTTAGCAAAGCTACCCCAGAAGCAGAAAATATTGCAGCTAGCAAATTGTCAGAGAAGCAGATGGGTTGGACGGAGGGCATCATCAAGAGGGAGACTCCCCACATGTTTACCCCCATTTGACAGTCCTTTCTGCTGGCCCTTTGAGCCTCAAGCATTGTCTTTTCCTTCCCTTTCCTAACTCTGACCACTGCTCTGAAATTGATTCTGCCATGGGAGCCTAACCTCTCTTTGTGTCACCGACCTTGCTGCCTGTTGATGGCTCTCTGCATTCTCCCAGCTCTTCCTCTACCTGGCAACCTGATCCTTAGCTATCCTTCATGGTCTGGTTTGGATGTTCCTGACTTTGAACAGTATTCAGATTTTAATTAGTCATAGTCCTTCTAGCAGAGCTTTAGCTTTTTCCTTTGGCACAAATTTCAGCTTATTCAAAGTTGGGTAGAGTCTCGATATCTGTCTGTGGTTCTTTTCCCGTTTTTTTTTTTTTTGTTTGTTTGTTTTTTGTTTTTTTTTGATTCAACACAGCTGAGGGACATGTCCAATCCCATGAGAAATAGTATCTCCCCAAAATACTGAATCTGCACAAAAGTGGGTAGAAGATCAAGCAAGCCTTCCTCAGGGTGTATCAAATTTTCCCAGAGCGGGAGGAAAATTTTACAGTAAAAAAGATCCAGCAGGGCATGATGACTCATGCCTGTAATCCCGGAACTTTGAGAGGCTGAGGCAGAAGGATTGCTTTAGATCAGGAGCATTGGATGTTACATTGAGTTATGACCATGTCGCTATACTCCAGCCTGGGTGACACAGCAAGCCCCTGTCTCAAAAATTAAAAAGTTCCCCTCTTTTGCCAGATGCATCTGATGTACCTCCAGAGGGGTAAGTTTTTTCTATACCTGTTTGTTCTTTAGAAATCACTGCTAACTAAAGGCCAGAGGAAAGACGCCTTGCAATGGGACTGACCAGCATTCTGGATTTCTGCAATGGGAGCCAGAAATGAGAGAACCCAAGGTGTTACCGGTGGCAAATATCCGAGTTTCACAACACCAAATGTTAGCGGTGGCAGGTATCAGAGTTACCCCAGTGGTATATATGTGTGGGTCTGCAGCAACTTTACTTGTCTCCTCAGAAGAAAGAATTTGATTGAGGGCCATAAAGCAGAAAAAGAGACCGAGGCAAGTTTCAGAGCAGAAGTGAAAGTTTATTAAAAAGTCTTCAAACAATAAGGAAAGAAAGGAGGGAAAGAAGAGTAAAGAAGGAAAGTACAACTTGGAAGAGGGCCAAGCAGATGACTTGAGAAACCAAGTGCACAGCTTGACGTCTTGACTTGGGGTTTTATTTGTTGGCATACTTTCGGGATTTTATTGGGAAGCTACTGATCAGTTTCAGGTGTTTTCTATCTATGAGCAACTACCTCCTCCTGTCGCTGGCTATGACCACTTATTACGTTTTTTTTTTTTTTTTTATACTTTATGTTCTAGGGTACATGTGCACAATGTGCAGGTTTGTTATATATATACATGTGCCATATTGGTGTGCTGCACCCATTAACTCGTCATTTACATTAGGTATATCTCCTAATGCTATCCCTCCCTCCTCCCGCCTCCCCCCTCCCCACAATAGGCCCCGATGTGTGATGTTCCCCTTCCTGTGTCCAAGTGATCTCATTGTTCAATTCCCACCTATGAGTGAGAACATGCGGTGTTTGGTTTTCTGTTCTTGCGATAGTTTGCTGAGAATGATGGTTTCCAGCTGCATACATATCCCCACAAAGGACACGAACTCATCCTTTTTTATGACTTCGTAGTATTCCATGGGGTATATGTGCCACATTTTCTTAAGAGAAATAGTTGACAGCCGCCTGACCATCACTTCATGGTTGCCCAACACTCCTGGTGTGTGGGGGGAAGCCCTCTCCTGCCCTGCTCATACCCGACTAGCTACCTCCTGTAACAAACAGTCTATGATTTGGAGCCAAAGCAAATCTTCCTCCATTAGCACAGGACATTCAGAGTGTGTGTGTGTCTGGGTCCCACGTTTTTTTTTTTTTTTTTTTTTTTTTTTTCTTTTTCTCTTCCCAGAATAAATAGAAGCCAATGAGAGCAAGAGTGAGCATTCACTCCTCTTAAATGCCACTTCGATTTTCGTGAATGAATTTTCCCTGCATTCTCTGAGCCAAGTGAACAATCTGGAAAGAAAATACCATGCGAGAGAGTGGCTGTGATGGCAGCACAGAGAACTGGGAGAGGGGCAGGGGAGGGAAGGGAGAGCTTTAGAGAGCATTCTTCTTGCTATCCATGTCCCTGAGTTGTCATGTCTCTGGGCAATTCTCTTATTATTTCTGACTTTTCCACTCTAAGATACATTCGTATCACATGGTCAACAGCATAATGAGATCCTTGAGCAGTAAGTGGTAGCACTGTTTCCTAATAGCACAACTTTCTAATACTTCATGTCCATAAAACATCTTTCTGCCTGCTATGGATATTTTATTAAGGTTGCCATCAGCCCTAGGGGTTGGTGGGAAAAGTTATTATTATGCATTGATAGTCCTACTTTTCAGAGAGAGAGAGTAGGTATACCATAGCAATGCCATTTTTCAGAGTCAAACCAGTCTTGTGATATAATACACACTTCCCTACAATAGAAAAAAGACAGTCAAGCTTTAATGCGCTTTCCATCAGGACATAAATGCATCTAGAAGGAAACCCATGATGCTGCCTTTAGCATTTCATTTTAGCAAAGCACAGCCAAGCTCAGTTTTGGTTTCTAAAGCTAATATATAGCCATAGTATTTGGAGAAAGCCATGCCACAAATATATGGCAGGATAACTACGGCCTATCAGCTAAGAGTAAGCCTGGCAAAGATGGTCTGTTGCAAGGCATGCTGTTTATCTGGTCTGTTAATTCTAGCAACCAAAATCTTGTCTGCAGTTGTCACAAAAGTCTATTTGCTACAGGTATATGTATTAATACCCGCATTTGAAGAGATTTTTTAAAAACACTAGACTGTAAGTACAGCACAAAGCACTAATTCAGAATGACTAAATTTACATATAGACATATAGCTTGCTTTATAATGAACTCAATCAAGCGTAATTATCTGCAACAAACTATAGATACTCTCTCTTATGGCTCATATAACTAACCTCAAATTCCTCTACAGTAGGAATTATTGAAATCTTTTTTCATATGTGTCTAGGAAAATTGTCTTTGTTTTGATATCTTTTGATCATTTTGGTCTGGTTCTGCAGATGCTCTCTCTTGTTTTTCACTCACACTGTTTTTCTATCAAGGTCCTTATTCTATTGACAGAGAATTTTCAGTCTCTGTTATCTGCAATGGTGTGAAGTTTGGATTCTAAGCACTGCAAATTTATCAACTACAGTTTAGCAAAGTTTCTAGCTTACAATCTTATTTGAAAAAAATATCTATTACTTTAAGAGCATTAAAGCTTGACATGTTACTCCCAAGGGATTTCTCTATATATTTTAGTCATTTTTCAGTTTTTTTCTCTAACTGCTTTCTAACTGCTACCTACAAGTTTTGCCACGAGGAGGGAAAAGCAGGAGGAGGGAAGACAGGGGAGTGGGAGTTGGGGAGACCTGCTTTCTAGTCCCTGCATTTTCAGTTGGAAGAAACATGTGTAGCTCCAATCTGAACTGAAAAGGCCTCTGTTACTGAGAAAGAGTCAAAGATGCCAGGAGCAACACTAGTTCAAAAAGAGCTCTGGCTGCCATGACCTGGGACTTTTACTTTTTAACCATTTCACACTCAATTTTGGACAGGCTACAGAATTGTCTTTCAAAACAAGCAGAAAGCAGTCCAGAGTTCTGGCTCTTAAAAGAGCCAGCAAACAGAATTTGAAGAGGTAGTTTAAAAATTTAATTTTTTAAAGAAGTTTTTTTTTTTTTGCTTTTGTTTTTCTTATTTTATTTAGCTTAGATATTAATTATCCTTTAGTTTCTTTCTTTTTTTAAAATTATACTTTGAGTTCTAGGGTACATGTGCACAACATGCAGGTTTGTTACATATGTATACACGTGCCATGTTGGTGTGCCACACCTATTAACTTGTCATTTACATTAGGTATATCTCCTAATGCTATCCCTCCCCCATCCCCCCTCCCCACAATAGGCCCCGATGTGTGATGTTCCCCTTTCTGTGTCCACAAGTGATCTCATTGTTCAATTCCCACCTATGAGTGAGAACATGCAGTGTTTGGTTTTCTGTTCTTGCGATAGTTTGCTGAGAATGATGGTTTCCAGCTGCATCCGTGTACCTACAAAGGACACAAACTCATCCTTTTTTATGGTTGCATAGTATTCCATGGGGTATATGTGCCACATTTTCTTAATCCAGTCTGTCACTGATGGACTTTTGGGTTGATTCCAAGTCTTTGCTATTGTGAATAGTGCCACAATAAACATATGTGTGCATGTGTCTTTATAGCAGCATGATTTATAATCCTTTGGGTATATACCCAGTAATGGGATGGCTGGGTCAAATGGTATTTCTAGTTCTAGATCCTTGAGGAATCGCTACACTGTTTTCCACAACAGTTGAACTAGTTTACAGTCCCACCAACAGTGTAAAAGTGTTCCTATTTCTCCACATACTCTCCAGCACCTGTTGTTTCCTGACTTTTTAATGATTGCCATTCTAACTGGTGTGAGATGGTATCTCATTGTGGTTTTGATTTGCATTTCTCTGATGGTGAGTGATGATGAGCATTTTTTCATGTGTCTGTTGGCTGTATAAATATCTTCTTTTGAGAAGTGTCTGTTCATATCCTTTGCCCACTTTTCAATGGGGTTGTTTGTTTGTTTTTTGCAAAAATTTTCTCCCATTCTGTAGGTTGCCTGTTCACTCTGATGGTAGTTTCTTTTGCTATGCAGAAGCTCTTTAGTTTCATTAGATCCCATTTGTCAATTTTGGCTTTTGTTGCCATTGCTTTTGGTGTTTTAGACACGAAGTCCGTGCCCATGCCTATGTCCTGAATGGTATTCCCTAGGTTTTCTTCTCTTTTATTTCACTGAGCAGTGGTTTGTAGTTCTCCTTGAAGAAGTCCTTTACATCCCTTGTAAGTTGTATTCCTTGGTATTTTATTCTCTTTGAAGCTATTGTGAATGGGAGTTCATTTATGATTTGGCTCTCTGTTTGTCTGTTACTGGTGTATAAGAATGCTTACGATTTTTTACATTGATTTTGTATCCTGAGACTTTGCTGAAGTTGCTTATCAGCTTAAGGAGCTTTTGGGCTGAGACAATGGGGTTTTCTAAATATACAATCATGTCATCTGCAAACAGGGACAATTTGACTTCTTCTTTTCCTAACTGAATACCCTTGATTTCTTTCTCTTGCCTGATTGCCCTAGCCAGAACTTCCAACACTATGTTGAATAGGAGTGCTAAGAGAAGGCATCCCTATCTTGTGCCAGTTTTCCAAGGGAATGCTTCCAGTTTTTGCCCATTCAGTATGATATTGGCTGTGGGTTTGTCATAAATAGCTCTTATTATTTTGAGATACATTCCATCAATACCAAATTTATTGAGAGTTTTTAACATGAAGGGCTGTTGAATTTTGTCAAAGGCCTTTTCTGCATCTATTGAGATAATCATGTGGTTTTTGTCTTTGGTTCTGTTTATATGCTGGATTACGTTTATCGATTTGTGTATGTTGAACCAGCCTTGCATCCCAGGGATGAAGCCCACTTGATCATGGTGGATAAGCTTTTTGATGTGCTGCTGGATTCAGTTTGCCAGTATTTTGTTGAGGATTTTTGCATCAATGTTCATCATGGATATTGGTCTAAAATTCTCTTTTTTGGTTGTATCTCTGTCAGGCTTTGGTATTAGGATGATGTTGGCCTCGTAAAATGAGTTAGGGAGGATTCCCTCTTTTTTTATTGATTGGAATAGTTTCAGAAGGAATAGTACCAACTCCTCCTTGTACCTCTGGTAGAATTTGGCTGTGAATCCGTCTGGTCCTGGACTTTTTTTAGTTGGTAGGCTATTAATGATTGCCTCAGTTTCAGAGCCTGCTATTGGTCTACTCAGGGATTCAACTTCTTCCTGGTTTAGTCTTGGGAGAGTGTAAGTGTCCAGGAAATTATCCATTTCTTCTAGGTTTTCTAGTTTGTTTACATAGAGGAGTTTATAGTATTCTCTGATGACAGTTTGTATTTCTATGGGGTCGGTGGTGATATCCCCTTTATCATTTTTTATTGCGTCTATTTGATTCTTCTCTCTTTTCTTCTTTGTTAGTCTTGCTAGCGGTCTATCAATTTTATTGATCTTTTCAAAAAACCAACTCCTGGATTCATTGATTTTTTGGAGGGTTTTTTGTGTCTCTATCTCCTTCAGTTCTGCTCTGATCTTAGTTATTTCTTGTCTTCTGCTAGCTTTTGAATGTGTTTGCTCTTGCTTCTCTAGTTCTTTTAATTGTGATGTTAGGGTGTCAATTTTAGATCTTTCCTACTTTCTCTTGTGGGCATTTAGTGCTATAAATTTCCCTCTACACACTGTTTCAATTGTGTCCCAGAGATTCTGGTATGTTGTGTCTTTGTTCTCACTGGTTTCAAAGAAAATCTTTATTTCTGCCTTCATTTCGTTATGTACCCAGTAGTCATTCAGGAGCAGGTTGTTCAGTTTCCATGTAGTTGAGCGGTTTTGACTGAGTTTCTTAGTCCTGAGTTCTAGTTTAATTGCACTGTGGTCTGAGAGACAGTTTGTTATAATTTCTGTTCTTTTACATTTGCTGAGGAGTGCTTTACTTCCAACTATGTGGTCAGTTTTGGAATAAGTATGATGTGGTGCTGAATGTATATTCTGTTGATTTGGGGTGGAGAGTTCTGTAGATGTCTATTAGGTCTGCTTGGTGCAGAGTTGAGTTCAATTCCTGGATATCCTTGTTAACTTTCTGTCTTGTTGATCTGTCTAATGTTGACATTGGGGTGTTAAAGTCTCCCATTATTATTGTATGGGAGTCTAAGTCTCTTTGTAAGTCTCTAAGGACTTGCTTTATGAATCCAGGTGCTCCTGTATTGGGTGCATATATATTTAGGATAGTTAGCTCTTCTTGTAGGATTGATCCCTTTACCATTATGTAATGGCCTTCTTTGTCTCTTTTTATCTTTGTTGGTTTAAAGTCTGTTTTATCAGAGACTAGGATTGCAACCCCTGCTTTTTTTTGTTTTCCATTTGCTTGGTAGATCTTCTTCCATCCCTTTATTTTGAGCCTATGCATGTCTCTGCACGTGAGATGGGTCTCTGAATACAGTACACTGATGGGTCTTGACTCCTTATCCAATTTGCCAGTCTGTGTCTTTTAATTGGACTATTTAGTCCATTTACATTTAAGGTTAATATTGTTATGTGTGAACTTGATCCTGTCATTATGGTATTAGCTGGTTATTTTGCTAGTTAGTTGATGCAGTTTCTTCCTAGCATTGATGGACTTTACATTTTGGCATGTTTTTGCAATGGCTGGTACCGGTTGTTCCTTTCCATGTTTAGTGCTTCCTTCAGGATCTCTTGTAGGGCAGGCCTGGTGGTGACAAAATCTCTAAGCATTTGCTTATCTGTAAAGGATTTTATTTCTCCTTCACTTATGAAACTTAGTTTGGCTGAATATGAAATTCTGGGTTTAAAATTCTTTTCTTTAAGAATGTTGAATATTGGCCCCCACTCTCTTCTGGCTTGTAGAGTTTCTGCCGAGAGATCTGCTGTTAGTCTGATGGGCTTCCCTTTGTGTGTAACCCGACCTTTCTCTCTGGCTGCCCTTAACATTTTTTCCTTCATTTCAACTTTGGTGAATCTGACAATTATGTGTCTTGGAGTTGCTCTTCTTGAGGAGTATCTTTGTGGTGTTCTCTGTATTTCCTGAATTTGAATGTTGGTCTGCCTTGCTAGGTTGGGGAAATTCTCCTGGATGATATCTTGCAGAGTGTGTTCCAACTTGTTTCCATTCTCCCCGTCACTTTCAGGCACATCAGTCAGATGTAGATTTGGTCTCTTCACACAATCCCATATTTCTTGGAGGCTTTGTTCATTTCTTTTTACTCTTTTTTCTCTAAACTTCTCTTCTCACTTCATTTCATTCATTTGATCTTCAATCACTGATAATCTTTCTTCCAGTCAATCGAGTTGGTTACTGAAGCTTGTGCATTTGTCATGTAGTTCTTGTGTCATGGTTTTCATCTCTATCAGTTCATTTATGGACTTCTTTGCATTGGTTATTCTAGTTATCCATTCTTCCTTTTTTTTTAAGGTTTTTAGTTTCTTTGTGCTGGGTACATAGTTCCTCCTTTAGCCCTGAAAAGTTTGATTGACTGAAGCCTTCTTCTCTCAACTCCTCAAAGTCATTCTCCATCCAGCTTTGTTCTGTTACTGGTGATGAGCTGCGTTCCTTTGGAAGGGGAGATGTCCTCTGTTTTTTTGAATTTCCAGCTTTTCTGCACTGCTTTTTCCCCATCTTTGTGGTTTTATCTGTCTTTGGTCTTTGATGATGGTGACGTACTGATGGGGTTTTGGTGTGGGTATCCTTTCTGTTTGTTAGTTTTCCTTCTAACAGTCAGGACCCTCAGCTGCAGGTCTGTTGGGGTTTGCTTGAGGTCCACTCCAGACGCTGTTTGCCTGGGTATCAGCAGCGGAGGCTGCAGAAGATAGAATACTGCTGAATAGCAAGTGTTGCTGTCTGATTTTTGCTCTGGAAGCTTTGTCTCAGAGGTGTACCCAGCTGTGCGAAGTGTGAGGTGTCAGTCTGCACCTAGTGGGGGATGTCTCCCAGTTAGGTTACTCAGGGGTCAGGGACCCACTTGAGCAGGCAGTCTGTCCATTCTCAGATCTCAACCTCCATGCTGGGAGAACAACTGCTCTCTTCAAAGCTGTCAGACAGGGACATTTACATCTGCAGAGGTTTCTGCTGCTTTTTGTTTAGCTATGCCCTGTCCCCAGAGGTGGAGTCTACAGAGGCAGGCCAGCCTCCTTGAGCTTCGGTGGACTCCACCCAATTCGAGCTTCCCAGGGGCTTTGTTTACCTACTTAAGCCTCAGCAATGGTGGGCACCCCTCCCCCAGCCTCACTGCCGCCTTGCAGTTAGATCTCAGACTGCTGTGCTAGCAATGAGGGAGGCTCTGTGGGTGTGGGACCCGTTGGGCCAGGCATGGGATATAATGTCCTGGTGTGCCCTTTGTTAAGACCCTTGGTAAAGCGCTGTATTAGGGTGGGAGTTACCGGATTTTCCAGGTGTTGTGTGTCTCAGTTTTCCTTGGCTAGGAAAGGAAATTCCCTTCCCCCTTGCACTTCCCAGGTGAGGTGATGCCTCGCCTGCTTCAGCTCTCACTGGTCTGGCTGCACCACCGACCGGCGCCAACTCTCCCACACGACCCAGTGAGATGAACCCCGTATCTCAGCTGAAAATGCAGAAATCACCCGTCTTCTGTGTCGCTCACGCTGGGAGCTGGAGGCTGGAGCTGTTTCTATTCGGCCATCTTGGGCACCCACCTAAGAAGTTTTTAAGAATTAGAGTTTAAAGAAGAAAGTATGATTCAATCTTGCCAAATTTCAAGATGACTAAATTCTTTTATGTGCTCATTAACTTTCTGCAATGAAGCTGATCTACACAGCTCTTTGATCAGACAGCTTGACCTTACACACTAAGCTATTCTCCCTGCAACCCTGTCCACTCTCACCCCCATCTCCTTGCTTCCACCAAACCTCTCAAAATTATAATTCAGCTGCCTAACCAGGTCTTGTATAAGACACATTTCCCAAGCCATTAATAAGTGTGCTGTGAAGACACTATGCTAGGCTGAAAAACATATGGGAAATGCTGAATTAAATTAAGGAAAAAGGTTCATTTGTTTCAGGACTGCTCAGGATCTTTACTATGTTAATGGACACTGTAACTTGGAAACAGTTTGTGTGATCATGGTGGACTATTTTGTGGTATGTGTATGTTAACTGTAAGAGTTTTCTGTGTATCCAAAAGTTGGTTTGGGAAATGCTGGCCTAAGAACATTCTCCAAACAGTATTCTGAAATATAGTCTTATGTTATTCAACCCAGGTATTATAAGAAACAAGTAAGGAATATAAAAGCAGTTCTATTTTCTGCCTTCATATTGTAGCCAAGGGCCTGCACCCAACCTGACATCTCTGAGTCAGTTTTGACATCAGCTTCTTTCACCTTCAGATCTGAATCCAGCATTCAGGGTTCCCCACTCTATGGCTCCAAACTACCTTCCCAGTTTTTCTACCAACATTTGGGGAGGGACTGTATACAAACAAGGCAACAGTTGCATCTCTCACTATCATCCACATATCCATGTGGAAGTATTCATTCCTTGAATCAGTCCCTAGAATCTCCCATCTCTGCACTTTCCTCATTCCATCTCTTATCCTTTAAATGTCCCTTCTTCCCATCTTCACTTGTCAAAATCCAACCTGTCCTGTTAGGGCAATCTCAACCTCTTTCAGACGGCCTTTCTCCATCAACCCTTTCCAGAATAAAAAGTTGTTCTTTCTTTCTTCTTTGAACTATTATAGTCCTTTGACTGTTTTTCATGGTACTTAACATTCTGCCAGAAATGATTATTTACCATGGTTTTTCTTCTTGTCTTCTTTAATAGTACTAACTTCTATCTGTTGAGTACCTACTACATATCAGGTACTTTTGTTAGAGGATTTACGTACCTTTTTCTTACTATCTGAAAAGTTAGCATTCTTACAGCCTTTTACAAATTAGGAAAAAGTTGGGTCACTCAAGCATTCTAGCTGGTAAATGGTGGCTGGACTTGTCCTTAGACCTAGACTCTAGTCTGCCTGCCTCCAAAGCCCTTTAACTGAAAAAAGTGATATCTACCTCATTAAGGAAAGAATTCTGTAAAGGATTCTACTTACCCAATTGCACAAACCACAAGCACCAGAAACTTCATTATAACAATGAAGTAGAATCATAAAGGGGTTTTTAAACAAGAGACTTTCCAAAGACTTCAGCAGGATTACTGAGAAGGACTAAACCATTCTCTGTAGTAAAAATCACACCAAATAGTTGTATAACAGATTCTGATTCCAGTCACTAATGCCTTTCCACCATCAATCAGTGAAATCTTAGGTTATTCCATCTTTTGTCAAAATAGGCTCAGTTTTCCTCTGGATTCTCTTTTGGTGCCTATTTTCTTTTAGTAATATTATGCCTCCTCAGGAGAATAATAATAGCAACTTCTGTACCAAAATAAAAATAATGATAATTATAATGATAATAAATATATAATAAAACCTATTTATTCAGGGCTTACCGCTGTATTAGCTAGGTTATGTATTAGTTGCTTTATATATATTATCTTATTGAATTGTCACTAGAACTTTATGATATATGTCCCATTATTCTCATTTTACCCATGAGAAAACTGAGATTCAGGGAGACTGAACAGCTTGCCTAAGGTCACGCAGCTACTAGTAATGACAGCTCTGGGATTGCAATCTACATACATATTACTTATTGTAAAACCAAACTCTTCTATTCAGTGGTCCTCTAACTGGAGAACACACCCGAAAGGGTGTGTACATCTTCATACATTTTTTGAAGGTATACAGTGTGCACTTCTAAGAAAATCAGTTTCTGGATCTTCAACCCTCCTCCTTGAGATATTCTTTCCTAGAGAACAGACCTGTGTTCACAACAGCTCTTCATATCCCTCACCTATTTTATATCTTACTATGGGCACACTGCCCTAGGATGTAAAAACCTCAAAGAGCCAGGCAAAGGGAGGATTTCCTTTGATGGGTAATGAAGGGACCATGAATCATAGGCTTCCTGCCTTTCCCGGCTTTATTCTTCTGGCTATTAAAGGTGGAGAGTGGCATTCCCTATGCTGGGAAGTTCTGATTTAGATACATGGTAGAGTGGGGTGGCAGGAGAAGCCATATTTTTGTTCATAGCCTGGCCTCTTTCATTTCCTTACTATTGAGGGAGAGTCTTATAAAAGAAAGCAGAAACTATCCATAAGGAATATAGAAAGCTAAAAATAGATTCAGTAAGACATTTAAATGCAAACGTTTCCCAGTTATTTTCAAAGGAGTTTTGCTTGCTCCTTTATGGCTATAAAGCAAGTCATGTCTGAACAACAATATAGGGTAGGGATGATACGGGAGGAGGGCAGAGAAGTGCTGGGAGAAGAAAGACAGGGTCCCTGGTGAGGGCTCCACCTCCGGGCCTGTGCCCACGGACCTAAGCGAGGACAGGCATTTCTGTTTTTGTGCCCAAATGTTCCATTTTCCGAGACCATCCCGGCCCGCCCCGCCCCCATCCTGTGCCCTTGAAACCCCCGAGGCCCTAGTGGGCAGAGACACAAGTGGGTGGACGTGGAGAGGAACACACTGTCGGAAGAGCGCAGCCACAGGCACCAGCAGACGCTGCCAGGCCATCGACTGGCGAAACGATGTGGAGTTTGGCTGGGTGGTGGGAGGAGAGCCCAGCCGCTGGGCGACCCGACTCAAGCGGAAAACCACCTTCCCACTGCATACTCCATACCCCTTCTGGCTCGCCATCCATCTGCTGAAAGCTACTCCCACCACTCAATAAAACCTTGCACTCATTCTCCAGCCCCCGCTATGATCTGATTTTTCTGGTACGCTAAGTCACGAACCGGAGATACAGAAAGTCCACTGACCTTGAGATAAGGCAGAGGGTCTGATTGAGCTGATTAACACAAGCTGCCTACAGACAGCGAAAACTAAAAGAGCACATGGTAACACACGCCCGCGGAGGCTTCAGGAGCTGTAAACATTCACCCTTAGACGCTGCTGTGGGGTCAGAGCCCACGCTCCCCACGACCTGCCGGTCTGCCTGCTCCCTCTAGGGGGTTTTGAGCAGCGGGGCACTGAAGAAACGAGCCACACCCTCATCGCACCCCCTGTGAGGGGGACAAGGGAACTTTTCCTGTTTCAGTGACACTAATTCTTTTCATTGTAACAAGAAGCTTTTTCAAGATACATTATCTAAAACACAGATGAAACTTTTATGTGATTTCTTTTTCAGATCTGATAGTTAAAACCTATATTATAAAGTCATATTATGAAATATTTAGTACGGTTACAACCAATCCTTATTTCATCCTATAAAATTTTAAACTTATTTAAAACTCATTAACAAACAATAAAGATATGTGCTAGTGACCGAATCTGTATACAAGAAAAGATCAAAATTGATCATGATTCATATTGCTAGGAAATGTATTCCAATATGATTTTATATATTATTATAATCAATATTTATAAAAATATTTATTTGGTTGTGATCATCATAGTTTCAATGCAATCCAATATTTTAAAAAACATTGAACACTTTAGATCCCTGGAAATAAATAAATCAAAAATTTTAAATTCTAAATTTTAATTAATATACTTTTTTTTTTTTTTTTTTTTTTTTGAGGCGGAGTCTTGCTCTGTCGCCCAGGCTGGAGTGCAGTGGCCGGATCTCAGCTCACTGCAAGCTCCGCCTCCCGGGTTCCCGCCATTCTCCTGCCTCAGCCTCCCAAGTAGCTGGGACTACAGGCGCCCGCCTCGTCACCCGGCTAGTTTTTTGTATTTTTAGTAGAGACGGGGTTTCACTGTGTTCGCCAGGATGGTCTCGATCTCCTGACCTTGTGATCCGCCCGTCTCGGCCTCCCAAAGTGCTGGGATTACAGGCTTGAGCCACCGCGCCCGGCAATATACTTTTTAAAAATTGTAGCTATGATGAGGTGATCAAAGAAGGTAAACAAAAGACTTTTGACCATAAAACATATTAGGATAGATTTTTCTTTGTGGGAAAGCAGAAGAGAAACATGAATTTAAACAGGACAAAGAAATATGTTAAATTTCCAAATGTTAAAAAATAAGCTTTCTTATGTTTTTCAAGTAAATGATGGTGGGTATCAAATGGTCATGATATTACATTTTATTGGATAATGTAACAGTTTTATGTTGAAATGTCATATTTAAATATGGCAGAAAATGTGTATATGATTTTTATATGTCAGCGTTAAAATCTGTGAGAGGGTACATAGTTTTCAAAGTTCTTGGGCATGCAAGCAAGAAATGCAGAAGCCCCCTATTCTGTATTATACATCTTCATTTTTATAATAAGACTTTGGTTATTAGTTACAGAATGATTTTGCTCAAGATACAGTCTTTGGTTATGAAGTCCTTTTTTCTTTTTGAGACAAGGTCTCACTCTATTGCCCAGGCTGAAGTGCAATGGTGCCATCAAGGCTCCCTGCAGCCTTGACCTTTTGGGCTCAAGTAATCCTCCCACCTCAGCCTCCTGAGTAGCTGGGACTACAGGCATATGCTACCACACCGGCTAATTTTATTTTTATGTTTTAGAGACAAGGTTTCACTAGGTTGTCCAGGCTGCTCTCAAACTCCTGAGTTCGTGATCCTCCCGCCTTGGCCTCCCAAAGTGCCAGGACTATAGGCATGAGTCACCATGCCTAGCCAATTAAGTTTCAGTTTCCTCAAAATGTGCAGCAGGACTTAGTAAGATTTTTTAACTTTATAGACATGGAAGGAGATATCCTTAGATGTGTGCCTATGAGATAGCTATCATTGGTGCTGGCCGTTGAAAATATATTAAAATGTTGACCTGCTATAAAATCAATTTTCAAAGTTTGGAAAAAGAATGTTTTCTAATGTGGAAAAGCATTGAAGATAAGAATGGAGAAAAGGATCACAGTAAAACAGAAATTTATATGCTTTTCCCCTAAACTATTTGATGATCTTTTAAGAAGACATAAGAAGCCTAGAAAAGGATGAGCTGACCACACCTGAGTTGCTCGGTAGTGTGTGCTGGTTGTGATAAAAACCTCATACAGTTAAACAAAAATGACTCGTTTTGTCAGGGGTTGGGGCGGTGGAATAAGACTGCTTAAGAGCTAAAAAAAGAAAAAAGTAACCAGTAAAGGGTAGCCAAGGTAAACCAAACTTTCTTAATGTCTTTGGGAAAAGTATAACTTATTTGTTATTTTATAAGTTCGAATTATAAGTTCGAATTACCTCCATGCCTTACAACCATTTTCCCTGAGAAGGAGATGTTTAACTTATGTTGACATCCAGTGTACTTCATAGTGTTTAAAATTAATGGGCATTTAAGAAATGGTAGACTACCTAAGGAATTTATAGATGCAAAGAACCTGAATAACAAACAACTGCTCTACCAAAATCAGCCTGCAAATACAATCCAGTAGATAGTTTTGAAGAGTGGAAAATAAATTCCCGTGAGTCTAAAGCTCTGTAGTTGCTAATCAATAAAATCCTCAGGATTACAACCAGTCAGGTCTGTAATTCCAGCACTTTGGGAGGCCGAGGTGGGCAGATCACTTGAGATCAGGAGTTCGAGACCAGTCCGGCCAATGTGGTGAAACCCTGTCTCTAACAAAAAAAAAAAAAATACAAAAACTAGCAGGGAGTCGTGGCACATGCCTTTAATCCTAGCTACTCGGGAGCCTGAGGCATGAGAATTGCTTGAACCTGGGAGACAGAGGTTGCAGTGAGCCGGGATCATGCCACTGCACTTCAGTCTGGGCGACAAAACGAGACTGTCTCAAAAAAAAAAAAAAAAAAAAAACCCTAAGGATTCCAAGTTCAAATACATTTGTTGTGATAACATTAGGCTTGTTGTTAGACATTTTATTGACCCCAGGAGTAAATGTAATGTGTGCTTGATAAGAGCACAGCTGTGGGTCAAAATGAACTTGACTGTATTCAGTTTATCACTACATAAAGAAGAAAAGAATTTACTAACGCCATGGGTAGTCCAGAGAAGGATCATTCGAAAAGGAACTAGTAAAATAGCCTACTATATCTTGGCACAGAAAGAATCACTGTTATTTTTTGTTAAATATTGATAATATCAGTTCAATTAGTCCAATTGTAGTTATGTTCTGTTATGTTAAAAAAAAGCCTTACATGTATGTATCTTAAGAACACACACTAATATAGCTTATAGTACTTAAGAAATGGCCAAGTGTGGTGGTTTAAGGCTGTAATCCAAGCATTTTAGGGGGCTGAATTCTTGAGGCCAGGAATTTAAGACCTGTCTGGACAACATAGTCAGACTCTATCTCCATAAAAAATAATTTTGAAAAATTAGCTGGGTGTGGTGGCACATTCCTGTTGTCCTAGCTACTCAGGAGGCTGAGACAGGGGGATTGCTTGAGGCCAGGAGTTCAAGGTTACAGTGAGCTATGACTGTGCCACTGCACTCCAGCCTGGATGAGAGAGCAAGTATCTTTCTCTAAAAACAAAACAAAGCAAAAATTGAAGAGTTACAATACATTGCTGTATGATAGAAGTCCTCAACCTTTTTGGCACCAGGGACTAGTTTTCTGGAAGACAAATTTTCCAGGGACATGGTTGAGGGGAGCAGGGGAGAGGGAGGATGATTTAGGGATGAAACTGATCACCAGGCATTAGTTAGATTCTCATAAGGAGCATGTAGCCTAGATCCCTCACATGTGCAGTTCACGGCAGATATGCTCCTGTGAAAATCTAACACCCCCGCTGATCTGACCAGAGGCGAAGCTCAGGGATTAAAGCTCACTGGAGGCCACTCACCCCCTGCTGTGTAGCCCAGCTCCCAACGGGCCACAAACCAGTAGTGGTCCATGGCCACTACTGTGGGGACTCCTGCTGTATGAGACTAAACACTGTAAAAATATTTTTATATTTTTCTCACACATATTTTTTGTTTACTTAGTCTTACTATTAATTGCTGCTAAATCACCCTAGCTAGTTCTACTATTATTTTGTGTAAGTAATAGCATTTATGTAACAGAAAAGCGAACAATGTAAAATAACACATAATTTCATATAAATGCCCATTTTCATATTTTTATGTTAATTTAGTAATAATATGTGAATAATTTTTTATATATGTTATATTAAGATATTTTGGATGTGGTACGCCTGGATCCTTATTTGTCTCTCTAAAAACCTGATTACCTAGGAGAGACAAGGACTCAAAACATAGCAGGGCCAAAAAAATGAAGGTAACTTACATGGTTGATAAGATTTTGATACTTTTCATACTTTACATCCCTTGTGGAAAAACACCTCTAGCTTTCTGAGATTAGTGGAGGGAACTTTATTTTTCCTTATTTATTTATTTGAGATGGAGTCTTTTTTTTTTTTTTTTTTTTTTGAGATGGGGTCTCGCTCTGTCACCCAGGCTAGAGTACAGTGGTGTGAGCTCAGCTCACAGCAAACTCTGCCTCCCAGGTTCAAGTGATTCTCCTGCCTCAGCCTCTCCAGTAGCTGGGATTACAAGTGCCCGTCACCATGACCAGCTAATTTTTGTATTTTAGTTTCTCCATGTTGGCCAGACTGGTCCCGAACCCCTGACCTCAGGTGATCTGCCTCCCTCCGCCTCCCAAAGTGCTGGGATTACAGGCGTGAACCACTGCGCCCGGCCCGGGAACCTTATTTTTTAAACAGATACTAATATTTGGATTCTGATATTTCCTTGGCTGTGGCTAAAAGTATTTTTTTTTAAATTGTTACCCTAAACAAATCTCACTAGTGAGTCAAATGGAAATGTACATGTGGGTATAGCATGCTCTGTCTATAGTGGTGAGAAGCTAGGAACCCAATCACTGAGACACACACACACACACACACACACACACACACACACACCCTTGTCCTGAATCTTGTTCCTTTTCATACTCTCTAGGACTCTCCGCTCTGACATTTTATTTCAGGTTAACTTTCTAAGGTCTGAATAAAGACAACATCTTGGGTTTAATCACACACACATAGACATTCTAAAAATAGCACTTATGCATGCACTCTGTCAAGAATGGTGACCAGCATATGCGTTTTCTCATTTCTCTTACTCTCTTACAATAAGGTGAGATGTGGGTGCTATTATTATACCTATTTTCCAGATAAAGAAACAGAGGCTTGATGAGATTATAAAATATGCCCAAGATAATCTAGCTACTAAAGAGTAGAGATAAAATTTTATCCCAGATATTTATAATTCCTAAAACTGTGACTTCATCTTCATGAAGGCCTGAAGTGCGTCTATTTTTGTCTCCCGTAGAACCCGTAGGTTCTAAGCAGTTCCTAGCACATGGTAGGCATTCAGCAACTATTTGGTACATGAAAAGCCATGCTGCTGTGTGGTCAATTGAATCACATGCATAGGGAGCCTAGAGCCCTGTGGCAACCCTGCTAGGGCACTATCATAGCACACCCGGCATTGGTCTCAAGTGGCATTCATTGACTCCCTAATTAGATGTGTGAATTCCTTGAGTGCAGGACCTTGCCTTATTGCCTCTAGTAAAGCCCCACAACCAGCATAGAGAAATAATGCCTGAATCATAATAGTTCCTCAGTAAGTATGAATGAATATTCAGAATGAATAAATACATATCAGAATCTTGAAAATGGTGACACGATTTCTAGCTTCTCTTTTGACCATTGCTCTAACAATCATTGAGTCAACACCTACATGTGCCAAACCTTGTGGTCTTTACTTAGGTGGCAAAAAGGCAAGAACAATGTTGCTAAGTCAAGGTGTATTTTTGGTACCATTTTGGTGGATTTGTCAGGATAAGCAAAATCTAAGTCATTGTGAAGAGGGCAAATGACCTTGCCACTCCAATTCCAGAAGCCACACCCTTACTCTGTGAACCCAGTGAGCCTGAGCCCCTTATTCTCTGACACACACCATCCTGTGCATTCTGAGGAAGGTGCCTAAGCAATTGTCATGAATCTTCTATGCTTTGGTGTGAAGAGGGACAGCAGAAAACTTGTGAATCATGAGCTGGATAAACCTGCAGTACTCCTCCCGAGATCACATCCGTCAGTGGATGAAAGGAGGATTTAAATTCTGTCTGGGAAGTTAAGCCTTTCCGGGTTACAGAAACTGGAGGTGGTGTTTTTAGTTAAAGCAGAATGAAAGAGAACCATATCTCTGCCTTGATCTCCTTCACTTTCTGTGTGATCATGATTTCCACTTTAGGTTGCTGCATTTACCGGGAGGTATCTGCCTAGGAAGACACCAGCAATCTCTTTCTAGCAGTGCCATGGCAGTTATCCTGCTGCTTGGCAAACCCCAGACTCAAATGCTTCTCACCAGTGCTTTTTGGTCAGTAATTCTTAGAGGTCAGGGTTGAGGATGTGAAGCCAGAGGTATATTTGCCCAGCAGTCACACATTTATGTTGATTGATATAATCCTACTTTATATAACACTTAAAATTTTATCCAAAGCTCATCACATGTTTCTTCAGAAAAAAAGATAGTATGCACTTCATGTGTTCTTTCCTTTTGTCCTACGACTCTGATGTGGTTTGGCTGTGTTCCCACCCAAATATCATCTTGAATTGTAGTTCCCATAATCCCTGCATGTTGTGGGAGGGACCCAGTGAGAGATAATTGAATCATGGAAGTGGTTTCCCCCATACTATTCTCATGGTAGTAGATAAGTCTCACGAGATCTGATGGCTTTATATGGGGAAACCCCTTTCTCTTCATTCTCATTCTTTCTCTTGCTGCCACCATGTAAGACATGCCTTTCACCTTCCACCATGCTTGTGAGGCCTCCCCAGCCACGTGGAACTATGAGTCCATTGAACCTCTTTTTCTTTATAAATTATCCAGTCTCAGGTGTGTCTTTATCAGCAGCATGAAAACGGACTAATACACACTCCCTTACTTAGGATTTATATTTGTCTATGTCTGTGTTTCCTCTGTAAATGCTGTGGGTCACTTCCATAGTATAGTTCTTCCTGGATAGTTTGAAAGCACAGACCCTTGATATCTATGCTGATGTATGCAGCAGAAAGAGAAGTAGTAGTGATACTGATATTTATAAGCACTTACTGTGTGTCAAGGAGTGGACTATGCACTTTTTATGTGTTATTCAATGTAATTTTAACAAATGGAGTTCATCTAGAAGGTTGAAGAGATAATACAAGTTCTCTTGTATAATCCAGCATTTGATGGCACTGTGACTCGGGTCCAGATCAGCCTGATTTCACTGGTCTTCCAGCATTTTTTATCTCCGTGAATGGCACCAGCATGCCCTGGTGTGGAAAGCCAGGACCTGGGGGGCAAGGTTCACCTCTCTCACTTCTTCTAACTCCAGAGCGTTGCTGAGTCCTGTCACTCTTTCATCCTCATAGCCCTTGATACTCTCTATTTCTGTCCATCTTGTGCTCTGCTTCATTGTTTCCATCATTTCTTCCCCGGCCTACTGTACTGCTTCCTACCTAAACTTCTCAGGTGGACTTTGGTTCCCTCCAATCATTTACCCACATTGCAGCCAGAGCAATCTTTTTTTTTTTCTTTTGAGACGAAGTCTAGCTCTGTCGCCCAGGCTGGAGTTCAGTGACTTGATCTTGGCTCACTGCAACCTCCGCCTCCCAGGTTCAAGTGATTCTTCTGCCTCAGCCTCCTGAGTAGCTGGGACTACAGGTGCGTGCCACCACACCGTCTAATTTCTTGTATTTTTAGTAGAGACGGGGTTTCACCATGTTGACTAGGCTGGTCTCAAACTCCTGACCTCATGATCTGCCCACCTCAGCCTCCCAAGTGCTGGCATTACAGGCGTGAGCCACCATGCCCGGCGAGCAATCTTTAAAAACATGTAAGTCCAACCATTCCACTCCCCTATTCTCATTGTTTTTATAATAATGTAGCTATACTGGTCTTCAGTATCTTTGAATTTTGGAGGCAACTTGTACCACTTATAGGTGTGCTGCTCAGCCCTTTGCCGAGCAGCCTAATGGGCTGACAGTTTAGCATGGGGCCCAGAGTGAGAGACGGCTCTGCAATAGGCCCAGATTGTGGTGTGAGCCACCCTTCCATGTAGGCCTTATGATCAAAAGATTCAATGGAGTTCAGAATGTTAGTGGAAAATAAGAATTCTCTCTTTCTCTCTACAGACTTCTCTTGATAAAGCCTCTGGCCAGTCTAGGATTTGGAAGCAGAGCCATGTGCTCCTTTGCTGATTCTTCTTTTGAAAAATAGCTTCTGCATTGCCACTGGACCCCAGGAGAGACCGAACACTTTACCATGGCATAGTAAGTGACCATGTGACCTAAGCTGTCGGGCATTGTTTGATTCACCAGACCATAATGTATGTATGCAGCACAATTAATTGCCAAGTGGAAGTGGGATATATAAGATTGGGTTTGAGCATGCCTGGAAAGCACTAGCAAGTTCCATGAGCCAGTGGCCCAGATACCCACAACACCTGCTGCTATAGATGGTGCTACTCAGTATGCTGGCCCACCCAGAGTGGACTGTTGCAGCACACAGGCCCAGGAGGGGTGGCCGTGAATTACAGCAGTGAAGATCTTCCCACTAGGTAGGAGTTTTGGCAGTACAGCTGGGTGGGCTCATAAGCATGGACTTCTCAGCTCCAAGGCTGATTCCACTACTTATTACTGCTTAGTGCCCAACTGCCCATATCGGTGGCCAATGCTAAGCATGGATATGGCCTCATTCTTTGGAGAGTGGGATGAGGAAATTAACCAGCCACCTGAAGGCAAATTAATTTTGCTGATGCCTGTTATGAACTAAGTTGTATCCTCCCTAAATTCATATGTTGAAGTCCTAACCCCAAGTACCAAAGAATATGATCGTATTTGGAAATAGGGTCTACAAAGAGGTAATTAAGTTAAATGGAGTCATTAAAGTGTGTCCTAATTCAATATGACTGATGTCTTTATAAGAAGAGGCAATTTGGACACAGGCTCTTAAAGAGGGAAGACTATGGGAAGACACAGGGAAAAGACAGCCATCCACAATCCACAAGACAGGCCTCAGAAGAATCTGCCACTGCTGACACCTCGATCTGGGACTTCTAGCTTCTGAAACTCTGAGAAAATAAAATTCCTATTGTTTAAGCCACACGATTTGTGGGACTTCATTACGGCAGGCCCAGAGCTTTTCCATTGCAGAGGGCATAGCATTTGGTCCTCAGTGGAGTAGACACTCATTCTGGGCATGGGCTTTCCTTCTTTGTCCACAGTGATTCAGCCAGCATCAGGTAAGGAACTCTCTGCCTCGTGCAGGTACTGGCTGATCTTGGGGTCATGGCTGAATGATGATTTCCTTCTTTCACCACTCATTTCATGATATCCTTGCCCTCCACAGGAGCCTCATCAGGACCTGATGAAAAAGACTTCATATCACCTGGAGACTTGAGATGACTACAAAGACTGATGGGACTTTCTTCTCCCCTTGTAGGGAAGAGGAAGAAGCATCCTTGTTTGTGTAATGGTTAGTGTCTCACATTAGGAGGAAGCAGGAATTACCACAGGAGCTGGCCTGCTACATAGACCCACAAAGGTTTGAGCTTCCACCAGGTGAGTCCAGACCCTGGACTGCAGAAACACTGTCCCTTTTTTTGTGCCTCCCAGACTAAGGCTGAGAGTGGCTTCCTGCTGTTGCTGAATTCTGGGTTCCCCCATCATCCTCTTTCTTTTCAGCTCTTTCTTCACCTGTAAAACCAATGCCTTACCTGTTTTTTTCTCTGTTTTAAATGTTCAGAGTGGTTTCTATCATTCTGCTTAAACGGTGACTAACATGGTGGCCTAAAGGCCATGATCATTTGGTCTCTGCCAACCTGTCTGTCATTCCAGACCACTCTTGCTAATTGCTTTTTGGGTGTCTTCCATATTATTTTCCCCCATTTCCCTGAACGTGTTAGCCTCCTTCTGCCAGAGAATCTTTGCACATGCTGTTCCTCTTAGAAAGAGCAGAAGAGTTCTTTCCTTCTCTGCCAGTTAACGCCTCTCAATCAAAAGATCATGTTGCAAATGCCAACTTCTCGGGGAAGACTTTCCTGACTGCAAATCTACATCAGATACTTCATTATACTTGCTCTTAGAACCACAGTCTTTCCTCCAGAACACTTAGTATGTTTTAAATGACATATTCACTATGTGGCTAATTAATCTTCCCTCATTAGATGGAAAATTCCATGAGATCCAAGATCATAATGTTTTTCAGTCACCATTTCATCTCTAGCATCTAGTGTGGTGCCTGGCATATACTGAAAGTTCAATAAATACTTGTTGAATGAATGAATGAACAAATGAATATGCTGTTTCTGGAGCAGCAGTTCTAAACTTCAGCTGCACGTTGGAATCACCTGGGAAACTTAAAGAAGTACTGATACCTGAGTCCCACCCCTAGAGCTTTTAACTTAATTGGTCTAGAGTGCAGACTAAGCATCAGGATTTTTGAAAGCTTCCCAGATTCTTCTAGTGAGTGTCAAGGTTGTCATAGACAGAGAGTTACAAGAGTCTTAGCATGTGTGTGTATGTGTGTGAAGTGTGTGAACATGTGTGTATGTGTGAACATTTTCACATAGACACATTTTTACTTGTGGAGGGTTTGGAATGTATTCAATAGGTCTTTTTTTTAAAATCAGTATCTATACCAAATAGCACTTCATCCTCTTTTACTCAAGTTCAGTTTCTTTGGAGGCTATAGAAGGTGACCTCATGATTGCTTAGACCAAATCACTTCTGAGGTCCCTTTCAACCTTGAGAGCATAGCTTTTTAAAAAACTTTATATTGCTGCCAAGTAAAGACAGTTGGAATATTAAATATTCTTTATTTTTTAGGTGGAAGAACTATTTTCAACTCTGGAATCAATGCACTGATTTGCAGCTAACAAGCTTTGACATCCTACAATCCTTGTAGAAAATCTCAATGAATTAAAATTCCAATCACATAGATTCCAGTGTGGTCTCCTCATCAAGATACCACCTAATGGGAGATCGCAGCCATCCCCCCTCCGTTTCCTAAATGTTTTCAGCTAATGCATCGCCTGACATCCGTGATGACTCACTAAGCTGCTGTTTGAGGCAAATCTGCTGTTTGCTCAGTAATCCTTTCAGGTGGAGATCAGACATCTGTTAGTGAAATAATTTTCATGAGGCAGAGGTAAATCTTTCCAGCACCTAGCTGGTTAATGCAAGCAGATTTTCCTGTGGACTCAATTGCTTGGAGGTCAGATTTCTTTTTTTCCCTCCAAATGCTGAGGCTTATGTGCTGTGGGCAGACGGAGGGCCCTGCAGCATCCTCTGCCTTGCTGTGTCTCTAGTGACCTCACCAAGGATAGGTGCAAACTCAAGCAGCAGTTCTCAATGACTTTTTAAGAGTCATCTCTGAGCAAAGCCTTCTCACTTACTGTGTTGTCTGCTAACGCATATCAACACAGAGATTTCTTTGGAACTTTGCTCTCAGCAATTTGTATTAGTAAACCAGAAGCACATGGAACATGCTTTTGAAAGCCAGATGCTATCTCCCCTCTTGAGATTTTAATACTGTCTCCTCCTGTGAAAGCATCATTTGCTTGCTGGTGTGTGTGTGTGTGTGTGTGTGTGTGTGTGTGTGTGTGTGTGTGATAAGTAACAGGTGAGACTATCCCAGTGATTCTAAACCTCCATGGGGCTGATTAGAACCACGTGACCCATATGTCACTCCAGGCTTAAGCACAACATCGCAGGTCCTAAATAGGACAGACCTCCATCCAGTGCTCTCTGGCTCTGAGAGACTCCTGGGTGGAACAGCAATGCGAAAGCTTCCAGTTCCCATTAAGTGCAGTTGTTGGCTCTGTGACATTTTTTGTCCTCTCAGTCTCTATTGTAACATTCACTGTGGTTTAGAAAACTCCCTTATGATGACCTTTTAATGTAAGGTCAGATTGACCATTCCATTTGTTTCATTATACTTCCTTAAAGGTGTAGTGAAATGCAGTGTGTGTGTGCGTTTCTGTGTGTGTGTGTTTCCCAGAGTAATCCACCTACACAAACCCTTTTTAATGGAGTGTGGTTTCAAATGGGGGGGGAAAAAAAAACAAGCTGGCCAGGTGCAGTGGCTCATGTTTGTAATCCCGCCGAGGTGGGTGGATCACGAGGTCAGGAGTTCAAGACCAGCCTGACTAACATGGTGAAACCCTGTCTCTACTAAAAATATAAAAACTAGCCAGGTGTGGTGGTGGGCACCTGTAATCTCACCTACTCAGGAGGCTGAAGCAGGAGAATCGCTTGAATCCAGGAGGTAGAGGTTGCAGTGAGCCAAGATCACACCATGGCACTCCAGCCTGGGCAACAGAGCAAGACTCTGTCTCAAAAAAAACCACCACCAACAACAAAAACCAAGCTAACTTGTAGCAAATGGAAGTCTTTCCTGCTTTTGATATAAAGTGCTGTAACTTACAGTTTTTGGAGTTAACTTCCTTACCTCCACCTTTGTTTCTCATATTCATTTTTAATCAGATCATTTCCCCATGATCGGCTTGCTCCAGTGTCATCAGCTACTTCCATTGGAGGCACTCCTCTTTTTCCACACAGGATGCTAAGATGAGCATTTGATTTTGTCCCTTTGATGTTCTATCAATTTGTCTTGTTTCCTGGAGTGGTGTGGATGCTCTATGGGGGTGCATTTCCAGGTCCCATTAGTGGAGGACAAAGAAAATAAGAGGAGGCACTGGAAACAAGCCCCAGGAGCAGAGCTAGGCCAGGAAACAGGTGTGAGCCATAACGGAGGAGGGAAGTCAGAGCTTAGAGCCACTGGGGCAAGAGCCACTGGGGCAAGCCTGACAGCAAGTTTTGGTGGCCTGGGTTAGAGGGAGATTGGAAGCAAGTCTGGTAGATGGAGTTTATAATCATCCTGAGCAAGCAGGGTGATGTCTTCTAATTTCATAAACTTTGGAGCTCATCATCAGGGAAGAATCCCAGCTGAGCACTGGAGGCAATTCCCTAATGGGCCCATTGACATCACAAGCCTGTGAGTTGTGTCTGGGTAACAGAGTGTTGGTGAGAGTCATAAGCTATTGTCACAAGGTCAGGAGCACCTCTGGAGTTGTCTCCCTCTGAAGGGGAATGCTGCCCTCCACCCCGCCATTCCTTCCTATTTACCTTATAATTTTCTGCCCTCTCACTTGTAGAGGATCTTCCACTGCTCTTTTATTTGGATATAAAAAACCTACTATGTGTCCGGCACTGTTTATGCACTGAGAATACAACGGTGAACGAGACAGACAGCTCTGATTTGTTCAGTGGTGACAACGCGACAGTGATATGATTTATGGTGATTGATATGATGATACCAAAAGCTATCAGCAAAGAATCTGTTTTCTCTCTTTCACATAAAGGTTGCAACTGACTGCACCCATACGGACAGCTCTGCAGAGACAGAATATGGTGGGACTCCAGTCAAGGTGGCAGTTTTCTTGGGTTTCTGGTCCTGGGGGGCCTCAGCAGCTGATGATTCTCATATGAATGGATTGGACTGGAAGGTGCTAGGAGTTGTCCTTTTGCCACTCTCAGGAGGGTTTTCTATCCTCCAGGACCCTCCCAATGGTTCTGGAGGCTGGAACTGATGTATGCTTGTCCACTGGGATCAATGACAGGGAGCCACCTTGGGTGTTTTGGTGTGCTTGCTGCAGTACCAGATGGATTGAAGTCCAGTTTCTCAGAGTCTATTTCCTGGACATCTGACCCCTCCGGCACACGTATGCTTTAGGCCTGTCTAAAGTAAACAAGGAAACAAATGGATGTATAATTTAACATCAGGTGATGAAAAACGCTACCAAAACATAAAGTAGGATAAGGGGATCGTGAGTGAAGATTTGGTGGCTACTTTGGGGTAATGAGAGGAATTCTTTGAGGAGGTGACATTTAAGCAGAGGCTTACAGAAAGTGAGAATAAGACAAGTGCAAAAGGTTAGGGAAGAGAATTCTAGGCAGCAGGAATGGTAAATGCAAAGGCCTGGAAATAGGAACTGGCTTGATGGGTTCGAAGACAGCAAGAAGTTGGGGGTGGTTGGAGGATTGTGAATGATGGGAGAGGAGTCGGAGATGAGGTCACAGGGGTGGGTAGGGATCAGATCACAGGAGGCCTCAGAGCTTGAGTAAGGAGTTGTTCTTTCTCCCTTTCTCAGTAGCTGGCATGCACAAGAGCGAGGAGAATATGCCAGATCTGAGAGCCAGCTTTGTTGTTTCTAGGGGAGCTGAGGTTAGGTGAGTGAGTACAGGGAGGAGCACATCCTCTGACAGAGAAAGTCAGTGGGGTCACCCTTGCTGGGCCAGCTGCTGACAAGAGGATGAGCCTCAATTCCACGACTGCCTAGGATGTTTATGGAAGTCCCTAGAGTGGTACACAGTAATACAAAAATTATATTGCTGTCCTACTGAGGCATCTGTCTTTTCTTTCTAATCAGTTTAGCTATGTTTCAGAGAAGAAAAATGCTCTTTCTCAGCCCATCCCTTAACCAGAACCTGACCTTGTGTAACTAAACCCTTGTCCTTTGCTCGAAAGGAAAAGGGTGGGGTCTCTTTCGTTCAACCCAGGTGTATCAGATTTTACACTGGGTCCCCTCATCTTTTTTTCTTTTTTTGCTACTTATGCCACTGTACATTATGCCTACAATAGACAGACAGCTCTTAAGATTATTTTAAAATTTATATCCCAATTCCGCCTTCTAAAAAATTTAAGATGGTGGTCTTTGACAGTTTGGGCTGCTATAACTGATTACCACAGACTAGCTGGCTTAAATAACAAGCCTTTATTTCTTTGTTTGTTTTTTTGTTTTTTTTGAGACGGAGTCTTGCTCTGCCTCCCAGGCTGGAGTGCAGTGGCCGGCTCTCAGCTCACTGCAAGCTCCGCCTCCCGGGTTCACGCCATTCTCCTGTCTCAGCCTCCCGAGTAGCTGGGACTACAGGCGCCCGCCTCGTCGCCCGGCTAGTTTTTTGTATTTTTTAGTAGAGACGGGGTTTCACCGTATTAGCCAGGATGGTCTCGATCTCCTGACCTCATGATCCGCCCGTCTCGGCCTCCCAAAGTGCTGGGATTACAGGCTTGAGCCACCGCGCCCGGCCAACAAGCCTTTATTTCTTACAGTGCTGGGGGCTAGAAGTCCAAGATTGGGGTGCCAGTATGGTTGGTCCACCCAGGTTACAGACTGCTGACTTTTGTTGTATCCTCACATGGTGGAGGGAGAGTTCCGTAGCCTTCTGACCTCTTCCTAAAAGGGCACTAATCCCATCCAGGAGGGCTTCACCCTCATGCTCTCATTATCTCCCCAAATCCCCTCCTCCAAATATCATCACAGTGGGGGTTAGATTTCAAAATATGATTTTTTTTGTGGGGGGGGACACAAACTTTCAGTTCATAACAGATGGAGTTAAGTCATTTTAAAGGTTAGTCATGGATATATCTTAGATAAGAGCAACTCTTCAAGATTTAAAGAATTAGAAGCAGAAAAACACTCTCAGAAATCAACTTGAGATGACCATGGAGGACTCCTGGAAGGTTCTGAAAGTTTGGTAAGGCATTTTGCTGGGGGCAGCACTAGCCCTATAAAATATTACAAGCCCACATGTATCAAAAACACACTCCTGCTAGGCCTATACAATCTCAGGAGGTATTACTAGCTGAATATTCTCATGCATGACCTCTATGTCATTTTAGGGATCTGTTAAGGTTGAAATTAACTCAGCCTCCTTTGGAAATGTTTGTTTGTGGGACAAATGTCATTAAAGTAGGCAATGGAATCAAGAGTCATCTAATTCAAACTTGTTGTCTATGTAGCAATTTCCTCTACAAGCTTTTTCTCAGATAGAGTTTGAAGGACACCTGCTCAAATTGGGACAGGTCTCTCACTTTCTTCACAAGGTGACCCATTGCCTTGCAGGATGGGATGATTAGTCTAACATTCTCAAGCATGTTTCACAGAGGACTTGCTTCAGGAGACATCAAGAGATGAGTCATGAAAACTAAATTAATAAATAAAAGAAGAGTTCGATTCTGTGGTCAGTTAAGTTTTGGGACATTTTCTTGGAGAAATTTAAAGCATACTAACACATTAAAGGATTTCAGGAGTCCAGCAGTGAAGAAACCTGCTCACTTTGACCAGCTCTAAGATCCCTAGACTTACCCATGGCTATTAGCATTCAGCTGGAGAGTAGCTTGTGGGGAAATAATCTAGGGGAAAGCTGTCTTAATTGTTAGAAATATCCTCGTTTATTGCATAAAAGTTAGTCTCCCTGTAACTGTCACCCACTGGTTCTAATTCTTCCCTCAGGAGTTACTATGAATAAGTCAAATCCTTGCTCCAGAGGTCAGCCACTTGGCTCAAAGAAGCTAACATGTTCCTCAAACGTTCTCTCTCGACCAGAAAACAAAAACAAAACCCAACTTCAGTCACTACAACTGCACCTTATCTAAGCTCACACTATCCTCTGTAGTTTGCCCCAGCCCCCTTAGTGTGGGCTGTCCAGACCTGGGCACAATTCCCTAGATGTGGTTTTACAAATGCAAAACACTATTCTTTTCCCTCGATCTGGACACCGCACTGGGGCTGGTGCAGATTGTATTTGCTTTTGTAGCAGCCCTGTTAGCTGTTGTTTCTTTTTAAGTTAGTGGTCAACTAAAAGCCTCCCAGCCTTTTTCCCTTGACTGATTGCCAAACCAGTTCTCCCTCATTCTCTATTCATAGGGTGGGTGTGAGGACATACTGCTTCCTGCCTTGTCCTTTCTCAAGCTTCACAAACAACCAAGGCTACTTAATTCCTAGTTGCTGGCTCAGCCCCTCTCTGTATTCTAAAACCATTTCAGACCCTGCATGGAGAGACATCTGCAGACCCAAGATCCATCACTCGGCAGCGTTCCTCAGCCTTGTTGCTGACCTCACTCTGATTTGTCCTCTAGGGACCAAGCCTTTGGCTCTTGCTTTTTTGAGACCACATATCAAGTCCCAGAGTCACTGCCTGATTTCTTTCCAGAATCCTGTTCTGGAAGAGGAATCTTGCCTTTCCTAGTTACTCTTGGATACCTGACTGGTGACTGCTGAGGAGCAAGCTGGGACCGCCAGCAGTGTGCATACTTTCCCAATGCCACATGCAGCCCACCTAGGCAGGCACCTTTCATTATGGTTAGCCCTCTCTGTTGCTGGCCACATATCTGTCTCAACTTTGGCCTGTTTCCTCGGAGGAATCCCGCTCCCTCTCTCTGCCACCTGTGGACTTCTGTTATGAACAGCAAATACATAGCACATCTGTCATCCTTCCCTTCTCCTGCATCTATCGCAGATATTGGTAATTGGCCTCAGTACTCTTTCCAATTCAGCCTGGACACTGTCTCAGACACTTCCGTATCACTGTGCTCCAGGTAGCCTTGCCCTGTCAACTGGAATTGTTATGCATGTTCAAATCTATTTGCTATCCTGGGCTATATCATTTGCCTCCAGAAAGTAGGGCTATCCTTCTCGTGTTAGTACTGTTTTGGATATAAGTTGTTTAGTATTTTCATAACTTCTAGCTTAATCTAGAAGGCTTTATGCATCCTAGTATTGTTCTTTCAGGACTATGCCTCTCTTTCATGTAGGTAATGGTTAAGAGCACGGGTTCTGGAGTCAGATGATCTAGGTTTAAATCCAGATTTGGGAAATCTACCAATTGTATGACCTTGGCCAATTAACTTAACCTTGTGAACCTCAGTATTCTCCTCTGTAAAATGGGTGTAATAAGAGTACTTACTAAATACAGTTGTCTTAAGGATTGAATGGGGAAATGGTTGTAAAGAGTTTAGCATAGTTTCAGGTATACATTAAGAATTTAATGCAGCAAATGTCAACTAAACACACACACAAGAACACACACACACACACACACACACACACACACACACACACAAACACACACAAATTACTTGTCCCAGCCTCACTTAAATCATCATTGAGATTGTTTGGGATTACATTATTAGAATTATATTTAAATTATTCTGAAAACTTTCACCTTCTATTAACCAGGATCCCCTTTAGAACTTCTGGTCATAGTATTTTCCTTGTGTTGTCTCTGAGAGTCTGACTTCCGTTCTCCCTGCTAGGCTATCCCCAGCGTTTCCTTCCTTGATTCATGAACTCTAAGATGACTTGATCACCAGATCAGCCCCAGGTATTATCTGCCATGTCAGCAAGTTGGCCATGTTTGAGTCCAAATAGTGATTCCTCCCTTCACTCTTTCTGCCTTCTCATTGAAGCCACCCTAAAAGAAAGAGTGCAGTTCCCTCAGGCAGATAGATTTGTGCAATGTATGTGTAATGCAAACCAAATGTTAGGATCAGGTCCAGCTACTCTGGAGCCCGCTTGTCAAAAATAAGCAAGACTTGAGGTACTTTCTCTAAAGCACAGTAGCCAAGTCTTTCGCATGGAGTCAGTTTAGTCTGAGCGAGTGGCAAGTGCTAGGAAACTGCATTATCCCAGGCTGGTTAGATCTGTCTCTCCCTAGGTTATTTTCAGAGGTCTTGCCACTTTCAATTAATGGGTCATTGTGAGTGCACTCACTGAGTGGATGTGAAAGGGATCATATTCCCGAGATGAGGCTGGGAGAAGGCATTAGTCAGCAGCTGTGAAAGCGGCTAGCCAGCTCTCAGGGCTGGGAGCACACATTACTGTAGGATTCATCATGCCACCAACCCTCTTACCTCACCCCCTCTCAACACACCCACACCAGGCTCTCTTTCTTTGTCTCTGATTCTAAGAAAGGCTCAGGATTAAAAGAACACAAGCTGATTAACCAGAATCCTGGTCATTCCAGGTCCTGGGAGAGGGAGTGACAAGGTTAACTCAGAACGGCATGACATGGGCAGAGATACAGGGAAGACCAGGTCCCAGGCATCAGAAACAGGACCCAAAAATAGGCCTTTGGAAGTGAGGCAGAATTTTAGGTCTCGAGGTTGGACAAGTGGTGAGTGTGAGTGTGACTGGTTCTGACCCTTGATTAGGCTGATGCTTTAAATCTCTCCTACTCCAGGATAGGCTCTGGAGATGGAGATAAGCCTGAGCCAGGTAAGAATCAGAAGTCCCCTGCTATGGGGATAAGAGGGAACCCCAGACTAGGAACTAGGCTGGACCTCAACTATGGCACCCTGGCCTATACCAGTTCATTTTGCTATGTCTTATTTGTGTCAGCCCAACTGACTCTTGGAGGGCAAGGGACATTCTTAATGTTGGCTGATAGGCACCTGTCACTCTATCCCTCTCCACCCCTCCAGGTTACACGGCTGTGATTAAAAGTAGTGTGAGGCCAGGGAGTCTGAGGATTCAGGTAAATTTAACAAAGTCAGGCAGGTAGTTACCTGAGGTGACAGACAAATAGGCTGAGAATCCAGGACTTGAAAAACTGAAAAGATAAGACAGATGGGGTAGGTAGAATGTTGCAAGTCCAAGGAGAATAGCAAGGCTCAATGGTCTTAGCTATGTCTGTAAGGTTACAGTGGCTGGGAGGCTCAGGGTTCCACAGATAGAGGGGTCTGAGGCAGTGGTCCCAGAGAGGAGGAATGCAAGTAAGCCCTGATCGCAGGCAGGATGCAGTGCTCTTCTTTCATGCTCCCTTACGATTAACCACAAGGTGGTGTAGGTGGCCCTGGGTCCTTGGATGAGAAATTGCCAGAAACCTGTGGGTGCACCCTGCTCCTGAAGGAATAAAGACAGAGGTTCCAGTATAGCTGGAAGGTCTCCTACAGTCAGTGTGTGACTGTTGTTAGACTAGATACCGAAGTCCTCTGGGTCATGGAACATTTTGTTTGCCCAGGTGCTAAACTAGTGTATGACAGTGGGTCAGTCACCTGGGGGCTCAGGGGCTTTATTCATATTTATGAGAGGTTGGTGGAGAGGCCCTGAGGTGGGAACACAGGCTGGAGACTCTATGGACTTTGGGATTTCATCAGAAGGATCATGGGATATGAAGAGCACTAAGGAGTATCTGTGCAAAGCTTTGAACTCTCCTTTCATTGTCTTTATGTCAAGCATCACTGTTATTTAGGAGCTTTGAGATCACCATGTGAGAGTCTCTTGTTGAGTTAAGAGTTAGCGGAATAGTAGTAAACACTGCTTTTGGGGAAAGTTGTGGCAGTGTGAAGAGCTGCTGATAAAATAGCTGTCATCTTTCCGCTCTCTGAGCCCTATATTTTAACTGGCTACTTCAGGAAAATTTGCACCAAGTATGGAAGACAGCAATCTGAACATCAACTTCTACAATTTAAAACTTTCTGGAACGTTCTTTTCCCATCCATTTGTGGTTTAGCTAACAGGGCTGGTTAGCTCCTTATACATATTTACCAGAAATAAAAGGGATCCAGAAACTTCTGAGAGAGATTATAAAGCAGGTCTGCTATGTCTCCTCTCTCCTGTAAGTTGAGGATCAGCTGAGGTTTCCCAGAGGAAAATTAATTCCATTTTTGATGCTTCCGAGAAGCCATAATGCTGGAAGTGTGGATGTGTTCATCTGAGATGAGGTAAAGCCTTGCCCCTTCTTATTTGCCCTCCTTCAGTTCTTCAGCAGAGCCCAGGATTTCAGGTTCTGGCTGACAAGTACCCCTACTCTCCCATGCCTTGCCTCTGCTTTGAGAAAATCAACCTAAGCCGAGCTCTGCACCTGACCAAACTTCCCCATCAGTGGCCACTTTTTCTCACCAATTTCATTTGTATAATCCCTGGATCTCCGGAGCATGGGGTTGTGCATGGGGCTAGTGATGCTGGTAGATCAAGGCTGAGCTGCTTTTGTTATTTACATTCAACTGAACTTTCACTTAACAATAATTCATCTCTGGGTTTTGGGAAATGATTAAAATGGGGTCATTGTCCTCATGGAGCTCATGACCTGACCGCTGTTGATAGCATCTGTGGCTTTGGCCACAGGCATGTGCATAATGGTGCTATCCCTGGGCTGCCACTAGGTGTGTTCTGTGACCTCCTGTGCTGGCACTCCTGGAGTCAGAGGTAGCATGTGTAACTTTCTGTCAACACGGCCTCACCGGCGAGAACACTAACGCCACCTGACCTTGCAGTTACTTTGTTCCAGGCTTTCTCCTCCTTCTACTAGGGTTCGAGCTTTCTCAATCTTTATCCAGGGCCTCAGCTCTTGAATAGCCCCTGTGGGAAGCTCCTTTCTGTGTGAGCAAACTGCTCACCTTCTCTTAGAATGTGTTGGTAAAGGAAGGGTTTAGCAAGTAGGAGGGAACCCTCGTCATGTTACTACATTTCTGTGTCCATGATGTGACTTGAAATATTAATCCAATTTGTTGTGCAGGAACCATGAATAGCAACTCCTAATCCTGCCTGAATTTCAGTAAAATGTGGAGGAACCCGGGGATCCCATATAGATTGATGGCAAAGGTCTTATCAGGTAATCTCCTAATATCCAGGCACTGGCCCATTGTCCTTTAGCAACTAATCTTTTCCTTGCTCCCAGGATTCAAGGAAATATTCCTGACGATATCTCCATTTTCTCTTCATCCATGTGGGCAGTCCTCTTCAAAAAGCTCGTAAGCAGTTCTGGTTCATAGGTGTCTTAAAATTGCAGCATTGCTGAGTTAGCAAAGAATTAGAAGCACCTATATGCCTGGCTATAGGAATATCCTTGTCTTAGTCCATTTTGTGCTGCTATTACAGAATGCCACAGACTGGGTAATTTATTATGAACAGAAATGTATTGGCTTATGGTTCTGGAGGCTGGAAAGTTCAAGATCAAGGAGCCAGTATCTGGAGAGGGCTTCTCTTGCTACATCATCCCATGGTGAAAGGGCAAGAGAGGGCAAGAGAAAGATTGAGAAGAGGGCAAATTCATTTTTTATAAGGAAACTATTCCAGCAATAGCAACATTAAATTCATTCATAAGAGTAAAACCCTCATGAACTAACCATGTTTTAAAGGTTCCACCCCTTAAAACTGTTACAATGGTGATTAAGTTTTCAACACAAGCTTTTTGGGGTACAGATTCAAACCATCACAATGGTTACATTCAAAACAACCTATAAAATAATATGCAGCCATTTCAAAGAGTGAAGTAGATCTATAGACACAAATGTGGAAAGATATCATGGTTATGTTGTTAAAAGTAAACAAAGTTTTATAACAGTTTGTAGTATGATCCCATTTTGAGATAGTTCTGTACATCAAACAAATTCAAATGCACATCAAACTGTGATTATTTCTGTAAGAGAGATGAGTTTACTGGAGACAAGCATCCTGCTTGGTGTATATGCCTGTATTGATTGAATTTTATAAGCATGTGTTAGCTTTATGATAAAAAACTCAACACATCTGAAATTATGTCAAAATATTGTGTGTTCTCATTTCATTAAATGAACAAATGAATAAGCTATGGTCTACACATAGAAATATTCCTTCCATATACAGAGACGAGGTCTCTGAAAAACCAATGAAAACTGGGCATGTTGAGTTGTTGTATCAGTTAGGGTTTTTGGGTGAAAGTAACAAAGACCCACCTTAAATGAGAAACAGGAATTCATTGGGAGAAAACTGAACTGGCCTCAGGGAGAACTAGACTGAGGTCAGTTGCTAGGATCTCAGTATATGAGCCCACAGACCATCACTATGCGTCTAGGGTAGTAGGAACCATGGGACACAACCCCTGCATGACTCAGCAGCAATAGCATAGAAGTTCTGTGTCCCTGATCAGGATCCAAATTCCAGGGAAAGAGGATCTGCTTGGCCAAGATTGGATGTTTCCACCCTGTTAACCCAGGTGGGTGAAGAGGACTGTGATGTGTGACCCGCCATGGGACTTCATGCATCAGAAAGGGAGTTCCACTGAGGAACAGGCGGCTGTTTCCATAAGGTGAGATGAGATGTTGAGCAGATAAAAATCAACAGATTTATACTGTAATTATTATTTTGATCAATGGCATAAACTTGTACTGAATCAGTCATATTCTCTTGCCTGTTGTGACCCATAGCACATATTTTTGACAGAAAAATGGATAGAGAATAATATCATCCACAACAAAATAATACAACTGACGTCAATTAGCTCATGAGACTTAGAGCCATGACACTGGCATCGTTAATATTGTGCTTGAACTGATCTAGTTAATCATCCGTGGATAATACACCCCACACACATGCTCCCTGGGAGTCCCTGTTTCCCACAGGTCCAGTGGAACAGGGCAGTGCTCTAATACTTGTGTTGAGAGGGTGAGAGGCTACCTTCCAGGGTTTCCTTCTGACCATGTAATGTCAGGCAGTGCTCAGGGGTGTAGATGAAATCAGGCAATTTTCACAGCTATAAAATAATGGGGTCAGACCACACGATTTGCAAATTCTTACCGAGCTCTGACGATCGTGTTTAATTCCTCACAAAGTTGTCAGGCTCATGAATCAGAGCTGTATTAACAGTTAAAATGCCATTCAGCATATCAGCCTCAGATTTGTTTTGGAGTTTGATGCAATTTTATATTCACATTTTGTTGACTTTTTAGATCAATTTTCTGAACATTGGTTAGATAGCATATGTTGAGATAACATATTGCCTAGAGTGGATTTCAATGATGGCTTCCTGAGAAATCTGCATCATTATTTAGTGGGTTTTTTTCTTAAAAATGTGTTCATTAAGGTTCTCTGGAGAAGCAGAACCAATAGGAGATATATATGGCAAAAGAAAGAGAGAGAGAGAAAAGAAGGAACTGACATATGTGATTGTGGAGGCAGGCAAGTCCAAATCTGCAGTGTGGGCTGAAAGCCTGGAGACCCAAGAGAGCCAGTGCTGCAAATGAAGTCCAAAGGCAGTCTTCTGAAGAATTCCCTCTTGATTGGGAGTGGGGGCACTTACTTCGTTCTAGTCAGGCCTTCAACTGATTGGATGAGGCCCACCCACTTCATGGAGGGCAAGCTGCTTTATCCAAAGTTCACAGATTTAAATGTTAATCTTACACAAAACCCTCTCCAAATTGACACATAAAATTAATATCTAAAAATGGCTGGGCACGGTGGTTCACACCTGTAATCCCAGCAATTTGGGAGGCTGACACAGGCAAATCACCTAAGGTCAGAATTTCAAGAGCAATCTGGCCAGTGAAACCTCGTCTCTACTAAAAATGTGAAAATTAGCTGATCATGGCAGTGCATGCCTATGGTTCCAGCTACTCGGGAGGCTGAGGTAGGAAAATCACTTGAACCTGGGAGGCAGAGGTTGCAGTGAGCTGAGATTGCACCACTGCACTCTAGCCTGGGTGATAGAGCGAGACTCCATATAAAACAAAACAAAACAAAACAAAACAAAAGAACTAAGTATTGTATTCATCTCAACAGACTGATTCTTCTATGTGTGTGGTTTTGTTTTGTTTTTTTGTTTGTTTGTTTGTTTTTAGACAGGATCTCACTGTGTTGCCCAGGCTGGAGTGCAGTGGTGTAATCATGGCTCACTGCAGCCTCCACCTCCTGGGCTCAATCTATCCTTCCATCTCAGCCATCTGAGTAGCTGGGACTTCAGCCATGCACCACCATGCCTGGCTAACTTTTGTATTATTATTAATTTTTTTTTTTTTTTTGGTAAAGACAGGGTTTTGCCATGTTGCCCGGGCTGATCTTGAACTCTTGGCCTCAAGCAATGCACCCACCTCACCCTCTCAAAGTGCTAGAATTACAGGTGTGACCCACTGCCCCTGGTCTTGATTTTTAAAATTTTGTGTATAGGACTAGCTATGGGCTACCTCATAAATATTTCTTAAGTATTTACCAAGTGCATTCATCTTTTTATATATTTCCAGATACCACCATAATCCAGGCTGCTGGCATGTCTTCCTTGGATAGCTGTGACAGCCTCCTAGCTGGCCTTCCTGACTCCAGGCTTTTGTCCTTTCCATTGATTCTCTAATATTGCAGCAAGAATAATCTCTCTAAAAGCAAAAATAGGTGGCATTTATCCCATGAGTAAAATCCTTCAATGGCTTCCTATCGTACTAAGAAAAAAGTTCAAACACTTCAAGGCGGCTTCCCCGTCCTGCTCTTAAACTTTATCTATAGAAATTTCTTGAACCCACAAAACTGTCTCCCAATTTTCTGTTTCTTTTTTTTTCTTTCTTTCTTTTTTATTTTTGAGACGGAGTCTTGCTCTGTCGCCCAGGCTGGAGTGCAGTGGCGCGATCTCAGCTCACTGCAAGCTCCGCCTCCCAGGTTCACGCCATTCTCCTGCCTCAGCCTCCCGAGTAGCTGGGACTACAGGCGCCCGCCACCTCGCCCGGATAGTTTTTTGTGTTTTCAGTAGAGACAGGGTTTCACCAAGTTAGCCAGGATGGTCTTGATCTCCTGACCTCATGATCCGCCCACCTCGGCCTCCCAAACCAATTTTCTGTTTCTTATGCCTGCAACTCAGCTACTTCTCTTCCTTGCCTATGTTCTTCTCCTCCTTTAGATCCTATCTTTTTTTTTTTTTTTTTTTTTGAGATGGAGTCTCGCTCTGTTGTGTGGGCTGGAGTGCAGTGGCGCGATCTCCTGGCTCACTGCAACCTCCAACTCCCAGGTTCAAGCGATTCTCCTGCCTCAGCCTCCCGAGTAGCTGGGATTACAGGTGAGCACCACCAGACCTGGCTAATTTTTGTATTTTTAGTAGAGACAGGGTTTCACCTTTTTGGCCAGGCTGGTCTCGAACTCCTGACCTCAGGTGATCTGCCCGCCTCGGCCTCCCAAAGTGTTGGGATTACAGGCATGAGCCACCGCGCCTGGCTCATATCCTATCTTAAATGTCCCTTCCTGCTGGAAGATATCCCAGATATGTAGTGCCCAGCTCCCCAGTTAGATGGGCGCTCCTTTTATTTATTTATTTATTCATTCACTCATTCAAAAGATGTTCATTGAGTCCTATTGTGTACCAGATACTGATCTAGGTGGTGGAGATACATCAGTGAGATAAGAAAAGACATAAATCCCTGTCATGCTATGTCTTCCTATACTATACTTCTCTATGTTTTCATATGTTATTATTATGGCTTGTTAATTGTCTTCTCATGAGATAGGGTGACTTTTTCACACTTGTAAAACTCAATTACTGGGCATAACAGATATTTAATAAGTATTTGATGAGTAAACGCATAAATAAGCAAAGTTGTATAGTATTTTCTTGCTGAATTTCTCCCAGCATCCTGGGCCAGCATCCTGGTCCTGACCTTCCCTCCCTTTTTGATGATCCACATTTCCGATATCTAGAGCTCTCAGGTTCTCTTCTCTTCCTTGCTTCCAAACTACCACTTGCTCCATACTTACACTCCTCATTAACTCTTGGATTTCTCAGTGTCAAGAACCAGTGTTCATCTTTCTTTGTATTCCCAAAGCTTTGCTTGTTACCTGGCATATAGTAGGTGCTCAATAAATATTGAGATGGGTTGTGAAGCAGCAACTCACACCAAGAGATTGAAGTCTTTGAAGGTAACTGACTAGGGAAGGATTTCACCATACCTAGGCTACTATCTACTTTGCTTATGGACAAACTTGGACCCGCTAACAAATACATCTCTTGTGAAAACCATTCTTGGGAGATCTAGGTCTCTGGTGGGATGTAGTTATCTGCTACTTAAATAACATAAATATTCCAGGTCAAAAGCATATGAAATGAACAGTGGTCCTCAGTAAACATGCTATATTCATTAGCTCAAGAATAAAAAGTTCTGGGAATTAATTTCCTTAGAATCATACTGTTACCAAAAGCAGAGTAGCTGCTGCCTACACATATTGTGTTTAGAGGTAATTTAGTCACCGTAGTTTGATAAGGCTAGATTATTTTATTGGATGAAAAGCCAGCCTTGATCTGAGGCCTCTGTGGAGACACACTGCTGAGTATTGCAATAGTTTACCTGTTTTCCTGGCTCTGGGACTGCACACTCTTTTTGCAGTAGATGGTGCTACCAAAGCAACTCTCTATATAGATTTTGCACTGGTCCAAGATCCCTGGGCCAGGCAGTCTGCACTAAGCCCGTCACCTTGTTAATCCCTCTCTGATTTTGACTTGTGTTCCTCATGACTCATGCTGCATTTCTGGTTTTTTTCCTCTCTATTCCTCCATCTAAATGCTGCCCTGATTCCTTGTAACATAATTCTTCTGAGATGGGGTCCTTTCTTGCCTTTCACTCCCCATATAGCTCATTACCTTTAGGAACTGAGATCCTCCCATTTTCCCTAGTTCCCACTGAAACGGGAAAACTTCCCTTGTCCCCTTCACAGGGTGTGCGATGGGGGTGTGGCTCGCTTCCTCAGGGCCCTGCTGCTCAAACCTCTAGGGGGAGCATGCAGATGGGCAGGTTGTGGAACTCCGACCCCACAGCAGTGTCTAGGGGTGATGTTTAGGGCTTCCCCTGGTGGGCGTGTGTTACAGGGTATTCTTTTAGTTTAGCCATCCGTAGGCAGCTTGTGTTAGCTCAATTGGACCCCTGCCTTATGGCAAGGACAGAGGGCTTTCTGTATCCCGGGGTTCTTACCTTGGTGTACAGGAAGAATCCCATCATACGTGGATTTGGAGAATGAGTACAAGGTTTTATTGAGTAGAAGCAGCTCTCAGCAGGTGGGAGAGCCAGAGAGAGATGGTTTTCCCCTAGAGTTGGGCCGCAAACTCCTCAGGGAGTGGAAGGAAACTCTGACTGCCCTGGCCAAACTCCGCTTTGTTCCACCGGTCAATGGCCTGCCAGCATCTGTCGTATGCTCTTCCACTAGTGTGCTCCCCTCCACGTCCTCTCAACGTCCAGCCGCTTGTGCCTTCTTCCGCCAATGTGTTCCTCTGGACGCCCAGCCGCTTATGTGTCTGCCTGCTAGGGTCTCAGGATTTTTATAGGCACAGGAAGGGGCGTGGCAGCCCAGGGTACTCTTGGAAAATGTAACATTTGGGTGCCAAGGCGGGAGTGCCTGTCCTTACCTAGGTCTGTGGGCACAGCCTGGGGGTGGAGCCCTCGCCAGGGATCCGCCCTTCTTCTCCCAGCACTTCCCTGCCACCCTCCTGTATCACTGTGGCTCAGTCTTTGCTACTTATTGCTGAACTTCTTGTTGACAACCTTCCTACCTATACATCTGCCTTTTAGGTGATGCCTGAATTCTTGCTACCCCTGGTGACATGGCTTGGCTGTGTTGCTGCTCAACTCTCATCTTGAATTGTAGCTTCCATAATTCCCATGCATCCTGGCAAGGACCTGGTGGGTGGTAATTGAATCATGGGGGCAGATTTTTCCCATTCTCTTCTCTTGATAGTGAATAAGTCTGAAGAGATTTGACGGTTTTATAAAGGGCAGTTCCCCTGCACATACTCTCTTGCCTGCCACCATGTAAGATGTGCCTTTGCTTCTCCTTTGCTTTCTGCCATGATTGTGAGGCCTCCCCAGCCATGTGGAACTGTGAGTCCATTAAGCCTCTTTTTCTTTATAAATTACCCAGTCTTGAGTATTTCTTCATAGCAGTATGAAAATGGACTAATATACCTGGGGTCTCTAGGATTTGGCTCTCCTCTATGTGGGATATTTTACTGCCTACCTAATCCAGGTAGGAACATCTCCTTCTCCCTGCTAGTCACCTCTTTGCTAGGCTTGGAGAGAGACTAAGAAAAAGAGAAAGACAAAGAAATGGGGGAGGGAAAAGAGATAAAGAAATTGGTTTGTAAATGGAATCATTTTTTCTTCACCTTCTCAGGTGGCTAACAGGAAATAAGCAGAGGAAAGACAAGTGTAAAAACAGATGCAGTATCATCATGAACTGGGAAACACTGTCCAGCTTTTCTTACAGGAGGTCATTTGGGTCCCTACTCCAGGATAAGATCTATTTCCTGAGATATGCTGTTCTAGGAAGTCTCATCATCTTCTATCCAAGCAGAAGAGCTATGTAGCTTAACCCTCAGGTTACTAAAGAAACTTATGTTTAACATTATCTGAAGGTTGAAACTGCAACTCTGTCTTCTTCAGAGATACATGTGTCAATTTCTGCCATCTGAGTCTTCGCTTATCTTCCAGGCCCCCATTCATGTGAAAGCAAGTTTGTATTTCAGTTGCTGTTTTCTTTTAAAAGGTCTGTGCTGACCAAACTGCTCACTATCTTTCAATCTTTGTGATCACTGGAAATATTAGTGAAGTTACCATTCTGCAACCCCAGCCACCCAGTCAGAGAAAGCTAATTGAATTCACTTACGGATATTTCTTTCTCCATATTCAGCTTCAAATGGACTAGCTCAGAACTTTGGGTGTTTTAGAAAGATAACGGACCATCATCAAGTACAACATGAGTTGCTACTATTGAGCATTTACTGTGAGATAGGTACAGTGGTGTGCTAATAAACTGCCTCAGTGAAACCAAAAACAAAGCCCTGATTTGTATTGTTTCCCAATTTCCATGATGTAAATATTCCCACTGTGGCCAATTTCAACCTACCAAAGCTGGGAAGAGTTGAGAATCAGAATTTGAAAGAGACATTCAGAAGAGATATGCTCTCTCAAGTGAGTAACAGCTGTTTGAGCACACTGTAGGCATTTTATGAGTGCCATCTTTTCCAGCTCCCATTACATTCTCATGAAGTGGCTGCTATTGTAGCAGGACAAGGTGCAGACAAAACCCCTCAGACACCGAGTAAAGGAAGGAAGGGCTTTATTCGGCTGGGAGCTTCGGCAAGACTCAAGACTCACATCTCCAACAACTGAGGTCCCCTAGTGAGCGATTCCTGTCCCTTTTAAGGGTTCACAACTCTAAGGGGCTCCACGTGAGAGGGTTGCGATCGATTGAGCAAGCAGGGGGTACATGACTGGGGGCTGCATACACCAGTAATTAGAACAGAACAGAACAGGACAGGGATCTTCACAGTGCTTTTTTATGCAAATAACCGATTAGGTCAGCGGTTGATCTTTAACTACCAGGCCCAGGGTGTGGCGCCAGGCTGTCTGCTTGTGGATTTCATTTCTGCCTTTTAGTTTTTACTTCTTCTTTCTTTGGAGGCAGAAATTGGGCATAAAACAATATGAGGGGAGGTCTCCTCCCTTGCTATTATTATCTCCATTTCACAGATTAGGAAACAGATTCAGAGAGATTAAGCAACTTTTCTGAAGCTTGCACTGAGAAAGGGGAGTAGCAGACATTTGTATCTAAATCTGTGTACCCCAAATCTATGTCCATCAATGGGTATAAAATATCCAAGAATCTGTTCACATCATTCCTTTATTTGCATGGAAAAAAGGAGAATCCTGAATCTACAACATCTATTTTTCTTAACTTTAAGCTGTTCATAAAAAGATATTCTACCTTCCTACAGCCAGAGGAAAGCGAAGAGTACTTTCCTTTGTTATGCTTCTCCATCTCTCAGAGAAATGTACTTTATAGACCTTTTCCTATGGAAGGACATAGAGATGATGGAAGGGGTTGAGTGAACACTTCTTTTTGGCTTAGCTGATATTTTGTGATCCAGTCCCTTCCTGAGCTTAAAAAGTATTGTCAAGTTCATTGTATGGTCTATCAATTCAAAGTTAAATTTGCTGGTACCATAAATTCAATGTCTCCATTTACTGTACAGGCTTCTTCTCTCTGGATGAAGTGTGTGTTTCATCTTGCACAGAAATACTTATTTGCAGGAGGTGGAGGCAGACTTGTACTCACAAATCAGGTATGTTTGTATTGTTTGTTACATACAGAAGAAAGGGCTTATGAGTTTCATTTAGGGACACACAAACACACACACATATACACACACACATATATACACACACACACACACATTTATCCACTAATTAGAACTTTTTAAAGAGTATGTTAAAAATAAGCTAAACCATTTTCTTGACCATTATAGTGATCAAACCAATCGTGTGTGCAGACAATGTCTCTGTCACTAGATCAAAGTTTAATGTTTTTTCTTTGGGTTAAGTGTGGAGAGGGACCAAAATTCGACTTTTATAAAAATCTGATGGCCTTAGATTTTGTAAAAGTCAAATTTGTTGTGCATGAACAGCCCAGGACAGGATACATAAGTATGGAAAATGAATTCACAAAAGGACAAAAAAGACAAGTGGATTCACTCATGCTAATGCCTCCAGATGGTGCTGAGCACAGAGCACAGCCCTGTCCTTGACATAACTTGCATATGTATGTCTCATGTTTCAGAGGGCTTATGAATAGCCCTCCTGTGTTCTTGAAAACTGCCATGTAGTAAAGTAATCCCTAAGACCTTTACATCAAAAAGGGAGTTGGAACCATTTCCTCTAAGCTGGGCCTCTCTTTGCTATTTGCAGTTACTTTTACTTGTTCTCTTCACCAATGCTGAAGAGAACACTTACGTGGTGAAGATCAGTGAGAGGTTGAGAGAGTATCTCTACAATCCCTGGGGATATGTTGTACCTCAAACAGACTCCGTTTCCAGCTGCTCTTCCAAATTGGTAACCAGATCTGGGCACCACCACTGCTCATCCATTTCCACCCTGTTGCCCGGGTCTTCAACACTAGCTTCTGACGAATGGTTTCCACGGCAACTCGAGTAACACCTCCAGTCTGCCACCTCCTAACTGCAGAAATGAAAAGGGTAAAGGAAACAAAAGCTAAGCGAAATCGGTCTTCAACATAAGAGTTGAAAAGGAATGGCAGCTTAATCATCAATAATTATTTAATACCAACATCCAAATTGAATGGTCAACTTTTACTTCACCTTTGATGCTTAGAATTATTTTATCTTTTGGCATCTCTGGCAGATGATTTATCTTCTTTCTTTTGTTAATTGATTCCAATTTCTAGATAATAATGGCCTAAAATAGTGTTTTTCAAGCTGGAGGTTAGGGTTTTTCAAGTGGTCATAGGTCCTTCTGATACAGAGAAAGAACAGAAAATGGAAAAGTGCAAATTCTCAAAAAGAAACAACTAGCAGTCACCAGAATTTCCTTCCTCCAATTTCTTCAGCTTTGCTTTTTTCTTTCTTGACTTCTTCACAAGTCAAAATGACATTGAATGGTGGTTGACAGAAGAAAGATGAGCAAGGTAAGAGATGCTGTATAAGGAAGGATCATGGGGAAAAAGGTGGTTTTACACTACCATTTACTACTGCCTCTCAAACTTTACCTAATCACTGAAAGCTTGTGACTTATCTCTTTGAGAAATCCTGAGCTTTAGACCACACAATCTCTTTAGTGTCTGAGTTTTATTCATTCATTTAGCCAATATTTATTCTAACTTTTTGCCAGACAGGTTCTCCTAGAGATTGGAAAGATATCTTAGTTTTTTCTCCTCCAACCATTTGCTTAATTAGGGAGTTAAAATAATCTTGGTCAAACCAAAATAAGGGCGATAGCAAAGTGACCAACTTTGCTAAAAATAACTAAGATCAGGAGTGGCCACAATATGATCTAAAATGTCTAGTTTGTTTAATTACCAGAAATACAAAAGAGCAGGAAAATGTAGTCCATACACAGGAAAATAAGCAGTCAACAGAAACCATCTACAAGAGAGACTAGATGTAGGACTTAGTAGACAAAGACTTCAAATCACTGTTATAAATATGTTCAAAGAACTAAAAGACACCATGTTTGAATAGTTACATAAAAGTATGACAACAATGCCTCACCAATTGGAGAATATAATAGGAAAATAGAAATTATGAAAAGAGCCAAATGAAACTCTGGAGTTACAAAGTAAAATAGCTGAAATGAAAATTTCACTAGAAATTTTTCAATTTCTAGTGTTCAAAAGCAGATTTAAACTGGCAAGAAAGAAAAAATCAACAAGCCTGGAGATAGAGTTTGTCCAACCTGAAGAACAGGAAAAAAAGTGAAGAAAAATGAACAGAATCTCAGAGACCTGTGAGATAGCATTGATCAAACCAATATCCACATGGTGGGAATACAAGGAGGAACAGAGAGAGAGGGAGAGAGAGAGAGAGAGAGAGAGAGAGAGAGAGAGAGAGAGAGAGAGAGAGGGAGAGAGAAGAAAAATATTCAAGGAAATAATGGTTGAAAATGTCCCAAACTGATTAACAAAACATTAATCTACAAATTCAAAAATCTCAACAAATCTCAAGTAGGATAAAATAAAAGAGATCCACACCTAGAAACATCATGGTCAAAAATTGTCAAAAGACAAAGAGAAAATGTTGAAAGTAGAGAGAGAAAAATAACTCATCACATACAAGGAATTCCCAATAAGATTAATAACTGACTTCTCATCAAAAACAATGGAGACCAGAAGGCAGTGGGATAACATATTTAAAGGTCTAAAAGAACAAAAACCTGTCAAGCAAATATTCTTTATCCAGCAGAACTATACTTCCAAAATGAAGGCAAGATAAACACATTTCCTGCCAGGCATGGTGATTCATGTCTGTAATTCCGGCACTTTGGGAGGCCAAGGTCTATTTGTTGTTTCAGTTTATCTATGCATTTGGTTATTTTCAGAGTTCTGAAATGACTGCTTTTGACAATTTTGCTATTTTTATCAGTGCTTTTTAAGGTAGGATTTGCCAATGTCATCATTCCACCATTCTGAAAGTGGCTAGCCCTTTCAGACCTGACATATAAAGCGCAGCACACTTGTTAATTAGAAAGTGATTAATTACAAAGGATTTAATATCACATCCTTTTTAGTAGCAAATTGCCAATGTGTACTCTGGCTGACTCCTTCAGCTGCCCAAATCCCCCATGGGATCACCCCTATGCTGAGTTACCATCATTGTGATAATCCTTCTGAATGTAGGGACCAGGGTATTGGTCTCCCTCTCTTCTCTTCATCTGAAGTATAAGATTGACTTTCCACCTAATTTTATATGATACAGCAGGCTGCTACAGGTAATGAGAGTTTATTAAAATTTGGGTATAATAAAAAAGAAATAACTACATCGCACAGGGCCAGAGTGTGTGGGGTTCCCACCTCACAACTGCTCTCTGCCTCACATGCAACTAGCATTGATGTGGCCAGGGGAGCTCTCCTTCCACCTCTGGAATTGCTATAGGCATCTCCATGTCTCCAAGCCTGAGTCCTACTCATTCCTGGCTCTAAAAGAGAAAGGGATTTTTCCCTTCATACCTAACTAAGGCCTACCTTCTGAGTCTTCATTCCCTGACCCTGGATTGTTCTCTTTTCCTACCATTAAGCAACCTGGATATTTCTCTCTTTTGAAGGATTGTTCATCTCCACCCACCAGAGTGTGGTCTAATCCTGTGATCTGTAACAGGACAATCCCATAAATATGTAGCATCAGTACTATTTTTCAAAGCCAGGCTCAGTTCTTAAACAAAAGCAGTTATTTTATACAATTGTTTTAGTTCCTTCTTATTAAATATTCATAAAACCTGGAGGTCCAGTCCCATATACCATCAGTTTATCACATGGTAAGTGATCCAGGCAAGGTGATTTTCTAGATACCATGATAGTCACAAAGATGGTTTAGTTAAAATCCCTCAAAATATATGGTTGCATGTGAAAAATATTTGCTGATAGCTAACAGTTGAAAATTGCTAGGCCAAATTTCCTGATCACATATACAGATATGGCCATAGAGGAAAGACAGGTCCATTACAATAGAGGATAGAGGTGGAAGATGTAGACTGGGGAAGACTTCATGGACAAGCTGGTGTTTGAATTAAATTTTGAGGTACAGGTAGAATTTCAACAGATGGAATTTGAGAAGAAGCACTTCTGATGGAGGGAGGAAGTTGCAAACACAAAGACTTTGGAGTGAGAAAGAAGTGAGCATGCTTGGGGAGAGCTAAGCTACCCTTGTCATAACTATAGCCCTTGTCATTAGGCAGAGTGGCTGGAAGTGTAAGGAGCCTGGAATGACCATCACAGAGGGGCTTGAATATCTGCTAAAGAATTTAGATAACTTTTCCGTAAAGAGGAGAGATAAGAAAATGATGAGCACGTCTCTTAGACTACCAAAAGAGGATTGTGTAACCATGTGGAGTTTTCATTTGTTTCATCTGTTAGATTCATGTTCTCCACATCAATGACAAATTCAATAGTAAAATGTTGTGTTGGTTAAGGCTACAGCACCTGGCAAATGGATTTCCTGGGGTGAGTGAGCAGAAACATCTGCCAAGCTCCTAGAAAGTGTCATTTAATGAAGTGGATGGTGCCAAGTATTGTACTTAAGGGAAGGGGATGGGAGGAGTGAGTTTAAGTAAGAATTTTCTCTGGGAGTTTTTGCAAGGGTCACCTTCAAGTACTTTGGAGTGTGGGGAGTGGTGAAAAGGTCATTCCAGATTACGCACATAAGTTATTTTTTTTTATTGGATGTGCCAATATAGGCAATGCTGAAACTCTGAAGATGTTATTCTTGTTTTAACATTTGCTTTTCTTTATCCCACCCTTCCACTCCCATCAATGACCCAACATAGTGCATATTACAATGGTCTCTGCCCAGCAAACTGATAGCTTCCTATGAACCAAGGGAAAGGGAAGAGTTTCCAGGAGAGAAAATCCACTCTTCCCTTCTCTCTGTCCATAGCCTGGCCTCCAAGTAGAGGTATGTGGTGTCTTAGTCAGGTTATGCTGCTGTCAGAAAATGTCACACAATAGAAATTTATTTTTACAATTCTGGAGGTCAGGAAATCCAAGATCAAGGTGCTAGCATTTGGTGTCTGGTGAGGGCCTTCTTGCTTCATTCTTACATGGCAGAAAGGGCAAATATTGTGTCCTCACACAGCAACAGAGAAGAAGAGAAGAGAATAAGCCCATTCCCTCAAGCCCTGTAGTAAGAACCCAAATCCATCCATGAGGGTTCCACCCTCATGATTTAATCACTCCTTAAATGCCCCACCTCTTAATAATATCACATTGATGATTAAGTTTCAACGTATGAATTTTGGGTGACACATTCAGGCCATAGCAACTACAGTTGTGGTCTGCTATGTACTGAGTGTTTGTATCCCCTTCCCCCCAATTTTATACATTGAAGTGCTGATCCCCAATGTGATGGTCCACTTCTTTGGAAGTGGGGTCTTTGAAAAGCGATTAGGTTTAGATGAGGCCTTGAGGGTGGACTCTTCACGATGGGATTAGTGCTCTTATAAAAAGAGGAACAGACACAAAATCTCTCTCTCTCTCTCTCTCTCTCTCTCTCTCTCTCTCTCTCTCTCTCTCTCACTCTCCATATGTACACCAAAAGAAGGCTATGTGAGGATTTAACCAGAAGAAGGCTCTCACCAATAACTCAACCATGTGCAACTATGCTGGAACTCTGATCTTGGACTTCCAGGCTCCATAACTGTGAGAAATAAGTGTTTGTTGTTTAAGCCACCTTGCCTATGGTAATTTGTTATCACAGCCCAAATGGAATAAGACATGATCCATTTCTAGATGCAGGCAATAGTCTCAAAGATGTAGTTTGGTAAGTTAGAATTTCCTGCAATTTTGGTTGTTTATGGGACCACAGTAAAGAGTACTGGAAATGAGGACTGACCTAGAAAGTCTGAGTGGTACCAAGGATGGAGAAAAGTGGATTGGGCAGAGTGAGGAGCAAACTCACCAACTCAGCAGACACTGGCCAGGAATGCAGACACTAGTTGGCAGTACTGGTCCAGAATACTGGCAAAGGCTGGCCCGGAATTCTTTATTTTCTAACTCTTCCTCACAATTCTGTCATCTATACTTCTTCACTGTGTCAAAGACCACAATAGGGAGTCCAGCAGGGAGTGGAGCACCAGCCTCTAACAGCTGCTTGTTTTTTCATGGAATAAAGCTCTCTGTTTGGCCTGGAAGATTTCCTTCTCCTCTTTCTCCTGTGTCCTAACATATATCAGCCCCTCATATTGACACTGGACCCAGCTTCTCGTCTCTCCTCCCGTTGCAGTGGTGTATGATTTCATTAGAGAGAAAATATTTTCTTTAGCACACCTCTGTCACCCAGCTGCTAGGCTCAGTCCGTTAAGGTGTTTCCCTTCCCCTGCACAGAAAGCTTTTGTTGTTTTTAGGTGAGTCCTACCTTAAAGACAGAGCAAGATGCCAGGTTGAGAGAAATGCTGGAGGCAATTCCTTGAGTCCTCTTTGAAAACATGTTTCTGGGAGGGTGCCAACCCCATTTTGCAGGGATGGCAGGGCTGCAGATGGAACTTGGAAATAAATGATTGCCCTGGGCCAACTCCACAGACAAATGATGAGCTAATTTCTGCTCAGTAAGAGTGTTCTGTATTTGCTGGTCAGAATCTGCCAACAAGTTCGAGTTCATATGCTTAGCACTGTATCCCCCCCTTTTGTCTCTTTGGCTCCACTGAATGTTTAAATAGCCCATCTCATTGAGCCTTAGGCAGAACAGTGTGGTGCCATTTATTCATAGCTGAGGTGGTAATCAAGCTAATGAAGGAAGACACAGGAAGGAGAGAGAGTCAGCTGAATTTCAGCGTAAAACATGGTGTGGTTTGGTACGTGTGCATATGTGTGTTCAATTCTCCATTATTCACATATTGCTCTTCCTCTTCATGGATTACTTGAAACACATTTTATCCCTAGTTGACTTTCCATTTAGAAAATGTCTTGCTCATCTCTTCTTGTATGTCTTTTTTTCTTTTTTTTAACTCAAGGATGATACATTTATATCATCATCTAGGCAAAATATAATTAGAAAGGGGTATCAGAGACCTCTAAATCACTGTAACGTTTCCTTCTTTCCCTCCCTCCCTCCCTTCCTTCCTTCCTTCCTTCCTTCCTTCCTTCCTTCCTTCCTTCTTCTTCCTTTCTTTCTTCTTTCTTTCTTTCTTTCTTTCTTTCTTTCTTTCTTTCTTTCTTCTTTCTTTCTTTCTTTCTTTCTTTCTCTTTCTTTCTTTCTTTCTTTCTTTCTTTCTTTCTTTCTTTCTTTCTTTCTTTCTTTCTTTCTTTCTTTCTCTCTCTCTCTCTCTCTCTCTCTCTCTCTCTCTCTCTCTTTCTTTCTTTCTTTTGACAAAGTTTTCCTCTGTTGCCCAGGGTGGAGTGCAGTGGTGTGATCTCAGCTCACTACAACCTCTGCCTCCCAGTTTCAAGTGATTCTGCTGCCTCAGCTGCCAGAGAAGCTGGGATTACAGGTGCGTGCCACCATACCCAGCTAATTTTTGTAATTTTTAGTAGAAATGGGGTTTCACCATGTTAGACAGGCTGGTCTCGAATTCCTGACCTCAAGTGATTCACCTGCCTCGGCCTCCCAAAGTTCTGGGATTACAGGCATGAGCCACTATACCTGGCCACTGTAATGTTTTGTAGAACCACATATGAATGCTTCTGAATTGTTGCCTAACATTTTGAAATGATCTGTTTTCTGTTCATTTCCACACCAAAGATAACCAGGGATCTAAATTAAAGTACAAACCATCCTACTGTTGGAATAAGAGAGACCAAATTATATTTCCCAACTTGCGTGCTATTACAATTTCTGTTTTAAAACAGCTTTACTGAGATATAATTTACATAACATGCAATTCACCCATTTAAGGTATACAATTTAATGGTTTTTAGTAAGTTCACAGACATGGGCAACTATCACCATAGTCAATTTTAGAACATTTTCTTCACCTCAAAAGGAACCTCTGTACCTTGTAACTATCATTCCCCCGAGCTCCCTAATCCCCAGTCACCCAGTCCTAAACAACTACTATGCTACTCTCTGTCTTTATAGATTTAATGTCCTTGTTCTGGATTTTTCCTATGAATGGAATCATAATATTTTGTCTTTTGTAATTAGTTTCTTTCACTTACCATGTTTTCAAGGTTTGTCTATGTTGTTTTATTATGTACCAGCACTTTATTCCTTTGTGTAGCTGAATAATATTCCACTAGATAGATATACCACAATTTGTTTATGTATTTGTCAGTTGATATGCTTTTGGGTTGTTTCCACCTTTTGGCTATTATGAATAATACTGCTGGGAACATTTGTGTATAAGGTTTTGGGTGAACATATGCTTGCTGTTATAATTTCTATTGTCAACTGTAACTATTGTCATTCATTCAACCACTCATTCATTCATTGTCTGCATCAGAAATAATGGACACTGTTGGTGTCTTGCCCAGTCCATACTGGTATAAATAAATTATTGAATAAATAAATATTTGTGGGGAGTAGACAAATCAATACAGAAGATTTCTAAATAATATTTATAGATATTCCACACATATCTACATAGAACCATAACTTCCCACTCCTTGAATGTGGGCTGCACGTCGTGACTTCCTTCCAAAGCGTACAGTATGAAAAGGAGGAATAAAAGAGTAACTTTACAGTGTAGAAATCTGATAAACATTACCTCAGCCAGGGGATCAAGGTTAACATCCACAGTGATAAATTGTATTGATTGTATGCACCCCGATAGGATGTGATGAAATGACATTTGACTTACGTGCTCTTCCTCCTAAAGACACATAACCCCATTCTAATCATGAGAAAAACATCAGACAAGTTCCAGTTGAGGAACATTCTATAAAATACCTAATGAGTACTTCTCAAAACTGTCAAAGTCATCAAAAACAAGGGTGGTGTGAGAAAATGTCACAGCCAAGACGAGTCTAAAGAGACGTGATGACTGACTATAATGTGGTGTTCTAGGTGGGGTCCTGAAACAGAAAAAGGACATTAGGGAAAAACAAAGAAAAACTCAACAAAATATGAACTTGAGTCAATAATAACGTATCAGTATTGGTATATCAATTATGACAAATGTACCACTAGTCTAAGACACTAATACTGGCAAAACTGAGTGTGGGGATATGAATCTCTGTGTTTTTCTGTAAATTGAAAACTATTCTCAAATAAAAATATTTAAACAGTAGATATTTTTAAAAAACATAGATTCACTGGTTTCCTAATTTTTATTGTCTTATGTAGATATTCATTTCTCTTCAGCCAGAGCATCAGTGAATACTGCCTGTGACAGCTTCTCCAAGGTAAATAAATCAGCTTGATGATCCCAAAGGAGAGAGAAAAAGTGGCAGTGCTCGAGATTTAGAAAACCTTACTCTGGTCTCTCATTTCTGATGTAATCAGCAGCAGCTACTTCATCTCTCTAGGTCTCAGTGTTCTCACACAACTGTGAATGTCTGGGTTGAAATGGATGAATGGCAAGATCCCATCTTGCCTAAAGTTCTAAGCTTCCACTTGCTCTGGCTAAAACTCTTGGAGCTGGAATGCTTAACAGCTCTTTCTACAGCATACCCCACATTTTGCCCATCAGTATATCCTGTGGTCTCAACATCACTGCTACTGCTGGGTCCAAGCAACATCCTCCCTCCTGGGATTACTCTAATAGTCTCCAGACTCTTTTCCTTGCTTCTCTCCTTACCTGCTCCCAGTCACTGATACAGAATGTCCTTTCAAAACAAAAGTCAAGGCCGGCATGGTGGCTCACACTTGTAATCCCAGCACTGTGGGAGGCCAAGGCGAGTGAATCACTTGAGGTCAGGAGTTTGAGACCAGCCTGGGCAACATGGTGAAACCCTGTCTCTGCTCAACATAAACAAAAATTAGCTGGGCATGGTGGCACGTGCCTGTAATCCCAGCTACTTGGGAGGCTAAGGCAGGAGAATCACTTGAACCTGGGAGGTGGAGCTTGAGTTAAGCTGAGATCGCGCCACTGCCCTCCAGAGCCTGGGTGACAGAGGGAGGAGATTCTGTCTCAAAGTAAACAAAATAATAAAATAAGGTCAAATCATGACCCTTCTCTGCACAAAACACTAGTAGTTTCCCATCTCATTCATTGGAAGGTCCAGCCATTTTTCAGTGGCATCTAAAGTCCTACATAATCTGGACGTCTATCTCCTACTCTGTCCTCTTCAGTTACTCTTTCCACACTGGCCGCCATGAATAACATGAAGTACACTCCTGCCTCAGGGCCTCTGAATTGCTATTCCCCTTGAATGATATGCTTGTCCCTGGTGAGCCGCATAGTTTGCTCTCTTACGTCTTCCAGTCACTCAGCTAGAGAGGCTGTTCCTGGACCACTCTCTATAAGACAGCAACCTCCTCCCCGTTGCACCTCCAGCAATACCTCTCCCTTCCCCCTACCCTGCTTTATTTTTATCTACAGCATTTATCATCATCTGGTGACTCATATTTATTTGTTTGCTTATTTTCAGTCTTTTTTACTTGAGAATACAAGGACCTTGAGGTACAGGGACTTTATTATGTTCACTGCTGTATCTCCAGTGCCTAAAACTGTACCTGACTCATAGTAGTGACTTAATAAACATGAGTTGAGTAAAAGAGTAAGTGACTGAACGCTGAATGGATAAGTGAAAAAAATGCCTCCAGCGATCAGCTTCTTGTCTCCAATTATACCACCAATGCCTTGGTACAGGTGGAGCTGGGAAGTCTCCTTCCTTTCTGTTTTCTGCTGTGTCACATTCTTCCTCTGCGGCCATGGGTATGGATTGGCTTCCTTGCTTTAGTAAGGATAAGGCAAAGGAGAGAAATAACAGTGTTTAAAAATGAATCAGTTCCAATTTGGAAATGTTAATATTGCCACTCACCTCACATACTACATTTAGCTTATGTGTTTTCAGGTTTTCTCCCTCGATAGACTACAAGCAACTTACAGAAAAGGGCTGTGTTATTCGGCTCTGTATCCCAGTCCCTCAAATAGTGCCTTGCACATAGTAGCTTCTTCAGTCACTATATGTTGAGTCTATTTTAATTAATAAAAGAGAAGTACCAAGGACTTCCACTGGCAGGTTGCTGAAAGTTCTTTTCTCTTTCTCTTTGGTTTTAAGTAGAGAGCAAAGAAGTTTGTCTGTGAGGATGTGCCAACTGGGTGCAAACATGACCGCAGAGAGCTGGCGAACACCAATAGCCCCTTTGCAGAATGGAGACATGAAGACAACTCCACCAGGGTTTAAGTTCCAGCTCTGTCACTAGTTGTGGAATCTTGGGAAATACGCATAAATTTCCTCATCTCCTAATAACCTTATTGGTAAATATTATATAATCCTCAAGTCTTACAGTAGGAAATGGTTCAGCTGAGATTCAAATAGGCAGGCAATGCTGGCTCCAGAGTCCACACTGTTAAAGATACTACCCTACCGAAAAATAAGTTCTAAAGGATGGGTGTTAATTTTTAAAAATCAGCTATCAAAAAATGAGGTATCACTTGAGTCTCAACTCATATACTCAGGGCAAGAAAATTTCAGAAGACAGAATATCAGAAGCATAGGGTGTTACTTAGAAACTGCCGTGGAATTGTGATGAGGTTTATATATATCAGTACACACAGAGCTCATACAACAGGGACCAGTGCACAGACAGGAAGCACTTTCCAAGCGATGGCCGTCATCATCGCTGTTTTTTATTTAGTTTAATTAATTTATTTTTTTGTTTTCACAGATTTAGGGGCCATAAATGCAGTCTTGTTATATTAGTATATTGCATAGTGATGAAATCTGGGCTTTTAGTATAACCATCACACAAATAGTGTATCTTGTACCTGCTAAGTGATTTCTCATCCCTCACCCCTCTCCCACCTTCCCACTTTTCTGAGTCTCTAATGTCTATTATTCCACTTTCTCTGTCCATGTGTACTCATTATTTAGTTCCCACATATGAATGAGAGCATGCTACATTCGATTTTTTGTTTCTGAGTTATCGCACTTAAGATAATGGCCTCCAGTTCCATCCATGTTGCTGCAAAATGTATTTATTAAATAGAACATGAAAGAAATACAGACAAAAACTTAATGGAATATGAAACAAAACAAAACAAAAAAGTATGTGAAAAATAAAATAGTTGGTCTGATAATGACAGTAAAATGAAAAACCGTATTTTTTCTGATCAGACCCAAAACAGAAGTTCATTATGTCTGAGAAATAAATTTCAAGCAGAAGCCATGAAAAGGCTTTAGAATTATTTGATAATACTAATAACAAAGAGGAGTGTGCCATCTGAACACACTGCAAAACCCTTGAAAATCTTGCTGATTTTAGATAAAATACTGGCACTAAGTTAACATGAAACACACACTTCACCACTAGAAATGGGACATTTTTGACAGACTGGTTAATGAAACTCGTGGGTAAATGAAAACTTTTTCTAAATCTTGAAATTCCTTATAATCTTATAATTTATGCATTTTATAACAAATAACTGATTTTTTCATAAAATAGTTTATATTTCTCTTTTTTTTCTTTCTTTATTTTTTTTTTTTTTGAGATGGAGTCTCACTCTATTGCCCAGGCTGGAGTGCAGTGGCGCAATCTTGGCTCACTGCAACATCCACCTCTTGGGTTCAAGCTATTCTCCTGCCTCAGCCTCCTGAGTTGCTGGGACTACAGGCACGTGCCACCAGGTCTGGCTATTTTTTTTTTTTTTTGTATTTTTAGTAGAGACGGGGTTTCATCATGTTAGCCAGGATTGTATATTTCTTTTTCATAATTTCAACTTTTATTTTAGATTCAGGGGTTACATATGCAGGTTCGTTAAATGGGTGTATTGCATATTGCTAAGGTTTGGGGTGTGAATGATCCTGACACCCAGGTACTAAGCATGGTATCCAACAGGTAGTTTTTCAGCCCTTTTCTCCCCTCCCTTTCCCCCTCTAATAATCCCTAATATCTATTGTTGACATCTTTAGGTCCATGAGAACCCAATGTTTCACTCCCACTTATAAGTGAGAACATGTGATATTTGGTTTTCTGTTCTTCTCTTAATTCACTTAAGGTAATGGCCTCCAGCTGCATCCATGTTGTTGCAAAGGGAGTAATTTCATTCTTTTTTATGGCCATATAGTATTCCATAGAGTATATGTACCACATTTTTTTATCCAGTCCATCACTGATGGGCACTTAGGGTGATTCCACTGTAAATAGTGTCGTGATGAACACACAAGTGCAGATATCTATTTGTTAGAAAATTGTATTTTTTTTTTAATAGATACCCAGTATTGGGATTGGTGGGTCAAGTCGTAGTTCTGAATATCCAAACTGCTTTCTACAGTGGTTGAGATAATTTACATTTCCAGTGTATGAGGACTTCCTTTTCTCTGCAGCCTCACCAGCATTTGTTTTTTGTTTTTTGTTTTTTTTTTTTTTGACTTTTTATTAATAGACATTCTGCCTGGTATCACATGGTATCTCATTGTGGTTTTGATTTGCATTTCTCTGATAATTAGTGATGTTGAGCATTTTAAAATATATTTATTTATCACTTGTATGTCTTCTTGTGAGAAATCTTTTGCCCACTTTTTAATGGATTTGTTTGCTTTTTGCTTGTTGAATTAAGTTCCTTATAGATTCTGGATATTAGACCTTTGTTGGATGTATAGTTTGCAAATATTTTCTCCCATTCTACAGGTTGTTTGTTTACTCTGTGGATAATTTCTTTTGGTGTGCAGAACCTCTTTAATTAAGCACCACTTGATAATTTTTATTTTTGTCGCAATTGCTTTTGAGGACTTAGTCATAAATTATTTCCCAAGGCTGATGCCCATAGTCGTATTTCCTAGATTTTAATTCCAGGATTCTTACAGTTTGAGGGCTTACCTTTAAATCTTTAATCCATCTTGAATAAATGTTTATATATGGGGAAAGGTGGGGGCCCAGTTTCATTCCTTTGCATATGGCTAACCAGCTATACCCACACTATTTATTGAATATGTATTCCTTTCCCCATTGCTTATTTTTGTCAAAGATCAAATGGCTGTAAGTGTGCAGCTTTACTCCTGGGTTCTCTGTTCTGTTCCATTGGTCTATGTATCTTTTTTTGTACCAGTACCACGCTGTTTGGTTACTGTAGCCTCATACTATAGTTTGAAGTTAGGTAATGCAATCCCTCTGGCTTTGTTCCTTTTGCAAGGATTGTATTGGCTATTTGGGCTCTTTGTTTGGTTCCAAATGAATTTTAGAATGGTTTTTCTAATTATTTGAAAAATGACATTGGTAACTTGATAGAAATAGCATTAAATCTGTAGAATGCTTTGGGCGTATGGTCATCTTAATGATGTTGATCCTTCCAATCCACGATCATAGAATGTTTTTCCATTTGTTTGTGTTGTCTATGATTTCTTTCTTTCTTTCTTTCCTTCTTTGTCTCCTTCCTTCTTTCTTTCTTTCTTTCTTTCTTTCTTTCTTTCTTTCTTTCTTTCTTTCTTTCTTTCTTTCTTTCTTTCTTTCTTTCTTTCTTTCTTTCTCTCTCTCTCTCTTTCTCTCTCTCTCTCTTTCTTTCTTTCTTTCTTTCTTTCTTTCTTTTTCTTTTTTTTGAGATGGAGTTTCACTCTTGTCACCCAGGCTGGAGTGCAGTGGTGCAATCATGGCTCACTGCAACCTCTGCCTCCCAGGTTCAAATGATTCTTCTGCCTCAGCCTCCTGAGTAGCTGATATTACAGGTGCCCGCACCACACCTGGCTGATTTTTGTATTTTTAGTAGAGACGGGGTTTCACCACATTGGCCAGGCTGTTCTCAAACTCCTGACCTCAGGTGATGTGCCCACCTCAGCCTCCCAAAGTGCTGGGATTATAAGTGTGAACCACCGTGCCGGGCCCTGTGTTGCCTATGCATTCTTTCAGCAGTGTTTTGTAGTTCTTCTTATAAAGATCTTTCACCACTTTGGTTAGATGTATCCCTCAGTATTTTATATTGTGTGTGGTTTTTATAAATGGGATTGTATTCTTGATTTGGCTCTCAGTTTGAATGTTATAGATGTATAGAAATTGTACTAAATTTTCTACATTGATTTTGTATCCTGAAATTTTCCTGATGTCATGTATCTGTTCTAGGAGCCTTTCGGCAGTCTTTAGGGTTTTCTAGGTGTAGAGTCATATCATCTAAGAGAGATAGTTTGGCTTCTTCTTTTCCTATTGGGATGCCTTTTATTTCTTTCTCTGAACTGATTGCTCTGGCAAGGACTTTCAGTACTACGCTGAATAGGAGTAGTGAGAGTGGGCATCCTTGTCTTGTTCTAGTTCTCAAGGGGAATGCTTCCAGTTTTTGCCCATTCGGTATGATGTTGGCTGTGGTTTTGTCATAGATGGCTCTTATTATTTTGAGGTATGTTTTTGTGATGTCTAGTTTCTTGAGGGTTTTTTAATCATAAAGGGATGTTGGATTTATTGCAAGCCTTTTCTGCATCTATTGAGATGATCATATGTTTTTTTTGTTTTGTTTTTAATTCTGTTTATGTGGTGAGTGGCATTTATTGATTTGTGTATATTGAACCAACCTTGTATGTGAGGAATGAAGCTTTCTTAACCATGGTGCATTGACTTCTTGATGTGCTGCTGTATTCAGTTTTCTAGTATTTCATTAAGGATTTTTGCATATATGTTCATCAAGGGTATTGGCCTGAAGTTTTCTTTTTTCATTGTGTCTTTGCCAGTTTTTGGTATCAGGGTGATACTGGCTTCATAGAATGAGTTATGGAGGAGTCCCAGGGATTTATATATTTTCTCTAGATTCTAGCATGTGTGTATAGAGGTATTTATAGCAATCTCTGAGGATCTTTGTATTTCTGTGGGATCAGTTGTAATGTCACCTTTGTAATTTCTGATTGTGCTTATTTGGATCTTCTCTCTGTTTTTCTTTTTTAATCTAGCTAGTAGTTTATCAATCTTGTCTGTCCTTTCAAAAAACTAACTTTTGATTTCACTGATTCTTTGTATGGATTTTGGGGTTTCAATTTTGTTCATTTCTGCTCTGATTTTAGTTATTTCTTTTACTCTGCCAGCTTTGGGGTTAGTTTGTTCTTATTTAATTTCTCTAAGTGTGATGTTAAATCATTAATTTGAAATCTTTCTAACTTTCTGAGGTCAGCATTTAGCACTATAAACTTTCCTCTTAACATTGCTTTTGCTGCATCCCAGAGATTTTGGTGTGTTCTGTTTCTTTTTTCATTAATTTCAAATAATTTTTTATATTCCTGCCTTAACATTATTGTTTACCCAAAAGTCATTTGAGAGGAAGTTGTTTGATATCCATGCCATTGTGTGGTTTTGAGAGATATTCTTGGTATTGGTTTCTATTTTTATTCCACTGTGGTACAAGAATAAGGTTGGTTGGATTATGATTTTTTTCAATTTATTGAGACTTGTTTTATGACTGAGCGTGTGGTTGATATTGGAGTATATTCTATGTGCAGATGAGAGAAACAAGTATTTTGTAGTTGATGAGTTGAATATTCTGTAAATGTCTATCAGCTTCAGCTGATAAAGTGTTGAATTTAAGTCCAGAATTTCTTTGTTAGTTTTCTGCCTTGATGATACATCTAACACTTTCAGCAGGGTGTTGAAGTCCCCTAGTATTATTGTATGGCTGTCTAAGTCTTTCGGTATGTCTAGAAGTATTTTTTTATGAATCTGTGTGCTCAAATGTTAGGTGCACATACATTTAGGATAGTTAAGTCTTCCTGTTGAATTGAACCCTTTATCATTATGCAATGCCCTTCTTTGTCCCCTACCCCCTTTTTTGGTACTGTTTTTGTTTTAAAATCTGTTTTATCAGATGAAAGAATAGTAATACCTGATCTTTTTTGTCTTCTGTTTGCACAATAGATCTTTCTCCAGTTCTTTACTTTGAGCCAATGGCTGTCCATTACATATGAGATGAGTCTCTTGAAGACAGCAGATGAATGAGTTTTTTTTTTTTTTTTTCAATCTAGCTTGCCACTCTGTCCCTTTTAAGTGGGGCATTTAGACAATTTATATTCAAGGTTAATATTGGTATGTGAGGTTTTGATCCTATTATGAAGTTGTTGGCTGGTTGTATTGTGGTTTCTATTGTGTGATTATCTTATAGGATCTATAGGCTATGAACGTCCTAAGTGTGTTTTTGTAGTAGCAGGTATCATTCTTTCATTTCTATGTTTAGAGCTCTCTTAAGGATCTCTTGTAAGGCTGCCCTAGTGGTAACAAATTCCCTTAGCCCTTCCTTATCTGGCAAAAATTTTATTTCCCCTCCGTTTATGAAGTTTAGTTTGGTGGGATATGAAATTCTTGTTTGGAACTTCTTTTCTTTGAGAATGCTAAAAATAGGTCCCCAATCTCTTCTGCTTGTAAGGTTTCTGCTGAGATGGCCACAGTTTACCTGATGGAGTTTCTTTTGTATGTGATCTGACCTTTTTGTCTAGCTGCATTTAAGACTTTTTCTTTAGCATTGATCTTAGACAGTCTGGTGAATATATACCTTGGAGAAATTTGCTTTGCACAGTATCTTGTACGTGTTCTCTGGATTTCTTATATCTGGATATCTACCTCTCTAACAAGATTAGGGAAATTTTCTTGAATTATTCCCTCGAATATGTTTTCCAGTTTGTTTCCTTTTTCTTCTCCTCTCTCAGGAATGCCAATAATTAATAGGTTTGGTCACTTTACATAATCCCATATTTCTGGAAGACTTTGTTCATTGTCTAAAATTCTTTTTTCTTTATTTTTTGTCTGACTGGATTAGTTCAAAAATCAGGTCTTCAGATCTGAAATTCTTTCTTCTGCTTGGTTCAGTCTATTGGTAAAACTTTCAATTGAATTTTGAAATTGCTTAAGTGAGTATTTCAATCCCAGAAGCTCTGACTGATTTCTTTTAAAAATGTTTATCTCTTTCTTTATTTCCTGAATTGCTTTAGAAGTTTCTTTGTGTTGTCTTGGATCTCATTGAGCTTCCTTGAAATCCATGCTTTGAATTCTTTATCTTTCATTTTCATCATCACTACTTAGAAGCCATCTCAGGTACTATTTCTTCAGCCTGTTTGTCTGGTCAGCATGTCTACTTGCAGGGGCTTCCCAGCAGCTCTAAACAATAGAGACTATTTCCTTTGAAAATCAGCACTTTATTAATGTACTGAGCTTGCGTCAGAAGACAAAGGAAACTTTTTTATGGCAGGGAGAGAAAAGTAAAGTTTGTGGGAAAAGAAAATACCAAAAGTCAAGATGCTGAAACTAGAACCTCATCTGCATCAGGGCCACACATCACAGCTTCCTCTAGTTTGGTTCCATGTCCTGGTGTTCATTAGATCACAGAACCTCAGAGTAGGATGAGCTATTGAAGATTTCTCAATGTTGCACCTTTCCCTCTCATACCCTGATGACCTGGTAAATATTTCTAATCCCCTCACTTTCCTCTTACATCATGTGGCAGGAAGCAGAGTCGTGTAGTAGAAAGACTATGGGCTTTGGAATCGAATTGATCTGGGATTGAATTCCATTTCTGCTATTCTGAACTCTATGATATTGGGCAAATTCCCCATTTCTGTCTCAGTTTCTTTATTAGGAAAATAAAAATAGTAATAGCTGCATTTTAGGGTTTTTTGTTAAGAATAAATGACAAATTTACCAAGTTTGCTAGTATAATATTTGGCACACAGGTGTTCAACAATGGTTCTTAGGCCAGGCGCGGTGGCTCAAGCCTGTAATCCCAGCACTTTGGGAGGCCGAGACGGGCGGATCACGAGGTCAGGAGATCGAGACCATCCTGGCTAACATGGTGAAACCCTGTCTCTACTAAAAAAAAAAAAATACAAATAAAACTAGCTGGACGAGGTGGCGGGCGCCTGTAGTCCCAGCTACTCGGGAGACTGAGGCAGGAGAATGGCGTAAACCCGGGAGGCGGAGCTTGCAGTGAGCTGAGATCCGGCCACTGCACTCCAGCCCTGGCGACAGAGCGAGACTCCGTCTCAAAAAAAAAAAAAAAAAATGGTTCTTAGTATTTTCTCCATCTTGAGGCTGATTTTCTTTTGGATACTCTACTTTATCAATATCCTTCTGAAAGTGAGTAAAGCCTAGAATGAAACAATTCTGATACCATCTCAAATATGGATACACACACACACACACACACGCACACACACACACACAGGCTTGTTATGCACAAGAAACTGTGCTAAATACTTTGTATACAATATCTCATCCAAACATGAAAGAAGTCTTTGAAGTGGCATAATGTACCATTTATAAATGAAGAAGTTGAGATTCAGAAAGGGTATATCTATTGCTCAGGGCCACATGCAGTCAGCTGTGGGGCAGGTAGATCAGGCTAAGGACTCGCTTCTATGGGCGAGGAGCTGGGGTGAGGTCCTACCTGAAGCACAATTGTGTGGTGGAAGTGGGGCAAGGAGGTAGAGCACCAGGAACGCAAACCTGGTCAGAGTGTTTCCGAAAGAGCTGCAGTTTAAAGCTTAGCAACCATGTGCAAAATGCGAGTCCGCAGGGCCAAGCAATATTGGCTGTCTTGGGACCTAAAGAATAGTATTTGGGAGATAAACAGGGTAGTAGTTTTGGAATTGGGGTGGAGATAGGGTTTCTTGGGCTAATTGTGTGACTTTCCTGGGCTAGTTGTATGGGCTGGTGAATGCATGAGTAAGTGAGGATGAACTGAAGGACCTGCATTAAGGCAGACATTAAACGGGGCCTCTCACAAAAGTCTCTTTATTTATTCTACATATCCTGTGTGAAGTTAGATTTAGATTTTTCAGGGCCCGAAACAGGATGCATCTGCCATATGGGGAAAGTCCAGTCTCCTTAATGCTCACAAACCTCTCTACAAGGATGATGACGCTGTCTTTGCCACAATCAGAAATATACTTCTACAGAAGACTTCTCTACTTCCTCATTTTCTTCTAGTGCTAGGCCTCCCAAGTGAGTGGACAGATGATAGGAAATGCTCCTATTGCAACTTGAAGGCCGATGACCATTGTAATGCAGGTCTGGTGACTCTGTATTGATGACAGCCAGGTTTAGTTTTGGAGGCTCTTTCTTTTTTCCTCTCATCTTTTTCTTCGCAGTTCTGTCACTGCTTAAAGGCCCTCCACCTCCACCACCACCAAAGTCCTGGGAGACATAAAAGTTAGGTCTAGGATATGACACTAAGCTGAGGAGCTAACTCAGTTCAGTCCAACAACTGGTTAATTCAAATACATTTGGCTGAGATTCTAATAGCAAATAGAGACCCCTGACCTCAGTGGGGTACTTATTTCACTACTCAGTCTGCTTTTTCAGGTAAGCTCTACCCTGATCAAATATGCTTTGGTGGAGACATCTTTACATTTTATTTCTCAATTTTGTTTCTATAATGACACAAACTATGCTTCTTTCTAAAATGATACACAAAAAAATTTGGCATGACTTTAAACATTTTGTATCAGTAAGTATATACATATATGTAAGATACGTATGCATGTGTGTACACACACACACACACACACGCACACCCTTTGATATTTCATACAAGTTCCATATGAGTACTTAGTTGCTTTCATATAGCTCAGAATTTCTGGCATCAGGGAGAAGCACTCTGTCTTTCATTACAAAGATATAATTATAAGAACTACTGATGATTTCTAACCAAGAAAGGACTGACAGTGACAAGTCTAATTAGGCATTGAAACAGAGTGATGATCCATATTTAGCTGATTTTGACTCTTCCTGAATGACAATTTTTCTTAACACAAACTATTCATATTTACTTAAATATCAAGGAAAATTAAACTGGATGAAAAAAGCATGGGCTTTGTTATTCCCATGATAAGAATTATACATATATATGTGTGCATGTGTGTGTGTGTCTGTGTATGCATCTATCTGTTTTATTTTTGTTTTTAAGACAAAAGGGAATTGGAAAAATGGAATGAACATACTTTTTGGTATGTCTTACACTAAGTTCAACTAAAAATCCTGAACATTATATATAACACAAACATGAGACGGCCCTGAAAGGTATGCGGAAGGCGGACTGGCTAAGGACCTCAAGACCCAGAGAATGACCGTGTTTTCTTTGTGAATCTGAAGAAGCTGGCAACCCAAAAATGCCAATAGGCACAGATAAAAACCAAAAGCTCTAACAAAAGCCTACTTTCCCTAACCAAAGGACAAGGAAAAGGACAGCCTAGCAAGACAGACTTTTAGACAAGAATCACTGTACTTCACCTTCGAAAACATGGTGGCGCCACTCTGCTTATGCCAGCAAAGGCCAGGTAGGGAGCCCATATTTCCACCCCCAGCAGGCTATAATGAGGTGCCCTAGCTTCTCTCCCATAATGGGGATGCTGCCCGAGAAGGTGTAATAGGGAACTGAAATCGTGATTTCTCCTTGGTGATACAAAAGGCATCCTTCCCCCTCCCTTGGGAAGGTGTCAGAAGAGGACTAGGGGACAGTCCAGGCTTTTACGTTTGCCTCATTTTAAAGAGGTTCCTCCCACCCTCCACCAGTGGACGCCATATGGGGAGTAGTAAGGAAGCACTCCAGTGCCTCCATCCCTGCCCCATCAGTTACTAGGAGCAGCCCCTCGAGTGTCAGCGGAGGCCAGAGGGAGAACCTGGACTTCTCTCCCAACTTGGCAGTAACAAGGTGGTATCCCCACTTCCCTGTTGGAGCAGGATCAAAGAAAGCCCACTAGACCAGAAGGTTTAAGTAAGATCTGGAGTCTCATAACATAATAACCGAGATGTCCAGTTTTCAATCAAAAATCACCTGTCATACCAGGAACTTAGAAGATCTCAAACTGACTGAAAAAGGGCAATCAATAGGTGCCAATAGTGAGATGACAAAGATGTTAGAATTACTTGACAAAGATTTTAAAGCAACCATTGTAAAAATGCTTCAGTGAGCAATCATGAACACACTTGAAACCAAAAAAAAAAAAAAAAAAAAAAAGAACAAACAAAAAAAAAGGAGTTAGCCCCAAAAAGACTTGGGTAAAAAACTTTATAAAGAAAGCATTTTGAAAAATTGTTGTGAATTTCTACAGAGGTGACAATAAGCTCAAGGTTTTATTCTAACTTCCTTGGAAATCTCCCGATCACTAACAGATAAGTTGAGAGTAAAGAAGAGTGATCAGTCAGCATCCAGTCTTGGCTCCTGGAAGGCTCATGTGGCCAAGAGTGGGAGAGACTGAGGTGTGCATCAGGCCCAGCAGGTGATCTGGGTGAGAGCTTGACAGGTCAAGATAGTGCTGTGTTAGCATCAAAGTCCAGAAGGGAAGACAAAAACAGAGGTGGAGAGTTATGTTCATCTGCGGGATACTGGACTGGACATTGCCTTTAATTAAACAGCCTGGGGCTGGTGTTCAAGGTAGCCAACCAAATAGGAGGGGATTCTAGATGGAGCAGTGCTGAGAGTGTTTCCTAAAACAGAGATATGGGCAGGGCCAGGAGAGTGAAGCAGTTAATCTGAACTAAATCATGAAACTATGTAACTATCGTGCAACTGGGAGTACGCACGGGGAAGTTATTTAATGTGAAAGTCACTCATAATCTTCCTTATACAGAGAACTATAGTTTTTTACTCTGTCATCCAGTGATGGCAGAAGACAAAGTCTGATACCTCCCCTGGTGTCTCAACTATCCAGTATCATGCCCATTAAGTCCTGGGCACTAAATTTCCCTGTTTGCTTCACTTATTTCATTATGCCTTAATGCCGTTTTCCCTTAATGGTTTGTGTTTTCACGTCCAAGAAGTGGGTAGTAGGTGGTGGTGGTAGAGGAAAAGTCACAGGGCCAGTGAGGGACTGAACAGGTAGCTCACCTCCTGGTGCCTGTGGCTGTTCCATCATTGCACCATACATTGTTGGACCCTCTTTGACCTGGTTATTATATATGACCACTCATGCTGATCTGTCTTCATTGTTGTTGGTACAGTTTCTTGCTTTTGCAGAATTATTTGGTGTACTCACAGTTCCTTCTGTTGGTTCTTCCACACTTATACAGCAAGAAAGAGCTACAAAGGTAAGCTTTTTGTTTGTTTGTTTGTTTGTTTGTTTGTTTGTTTGTTTTTGAGACAGAGTCTGGAGTGCAGTGGTGTGATCACAGCTCACTGAAGCCTCGACCTCCCAGGCTCTAATGATCCTCCCACCTTAGCCTCCTGAGTAGCTGGGACTATAGGCATATGACACCACATCTGGTTAATTTTCAATTGTTTTGTGGAGACGGGGTTTCACTCTGTTGCCAGGGCTCATTTATAAACTTTTTAGACAGAAATATGTTGGACAGAATAAAGAGAATTAAAAAGGTACCAAGTTATACTCTTGCCTTATACCATACACCAAAACTATTCCAGATAAATTAAACATTTACATATTAATAAAAAATGAATTAAAAATGCAGGTGATTGTGAGTAAGAAATATATTTCTAAGAATAACAAAAAAGATAAAAACCATAAAAGAAAATATTGAAATGATTTGAATTACATTAACTACAAAAATGTCTGCAAGTCTTAGTTATCTCTTGGTGGTGATATTTAAGTGATTGTAGTTCACGTATCTATTGCTTCTCTGTATTTTACATTTTTTTAGTAAACATATAAAAATTATTTTATATGCTCCATACAATAAAACAATATTGAAAGTCAAACATCAAACTAAGGAAAAATAATTGCAACATATAGATTACCTTTCAGCATATAATATGTAAAGAGTTCTGACACATCAATATGAAAACACTCAGTTCTCAATAGTCAGTTCCTCACCTGTTGTTCATCTGAGGACTCTGGGTAAAAATATTCACAAAATAGAGTATTCACAAAAAAGGCACTACAAATGGGCATCCAAAAGGAATAATGCTCAGTGTATTATCTATTTAAATACATGCAAATTAAAGCACTAGGATGCATTCTAGTGGGTGCCTGTCAAAATGCCAGAGATTAAAAATAATTTCATACATAGTTGGTGGCCTTGCAAATTGATATAATCTTTTTGAAAAGCATTTGGGGATAAGTAAAAAATATTTTGTTTACTTTTGAATAGCAAATTCTACTGCTAGTAATTGATTTTCAGAAAATTATCATAAATGTGTTAAAAATTTAGATTCTACCTAAAGAAGTTTTTGCAACAACAAAAAATTTAATGTCCTCAAAATAGGGGATTGGTTAAGTAAATTAGGGTCTATTCATAAGGCCAAACAAAGAAAAACAATGCTTTATAAGTGAATTTTCAGAAAAATATCTGACATGAGAAACATGCAGAATATGTTTCTTTTAAAAGTACTATATAAAATAGTATTTTTTTAAAAAGAAAAATCACATGTAAATAAGAGACGAGATAGACATATCAGGTGTGAATAGTGGTTACATTAAGTAGGGGAATTAGGTTTGATTCTTTCTGTTCCTTTATTTGGCTTATTTATGTTATATGCATTTTTCAATGAGCATATATTCTGTGGGAAAATATTTAAATTGTTTTTTTAGAAAGTTGGCAGCCAGCATGAGGAGATAAAATAGGCCGCACTCTTTGTATAGCCTGTCACCCCTTCACAAAGGAGTGATATTATTTTGCTGACAGCCCTGAAGACCACTCAATCTCACATTGCAAATCTGTCCATGATCAGAACTAAATCCAGCTCAAGGACTCAAGGAGAGAATTTAAAAACGTAACTAGGGCGAACATTTTCTTCTCCTCCAAGCTCAGGAGGACAAATGCAATTATCTTCTGTGAAAGAGGAAGGGAAAAGCTAAGGTTCAGAAACATAAATGCTGCCGTAATATTTTTGTCCACCGATTGAGACAGAAAAACAGCCTAGGAAAGACATTCCCTTGGTTTGTGCATTGTGAATTTCTTAGAAAACTTCAGGGAGGGGAGGGGTTGGGGGTTCCATGTGGCTGGTTTTCACTGAATAGCATCAAGCCAAAAGAAAGTCCATAACTAATTGGCCCTGTGGGAGGGGGAAATGCTATCAAGACTTTTTTCTTTTCTTTATTTTATTTAAGTGCAGTAGGCACAGAGACGTGAGGCTGCATGTTGTGGGGTAGTATTGGTGTTCCAGCCAAATCTCTCCTGGACAGAGGAGCAACTAGAATAGCAACTGAGATTAGCAATGAGTGACCAACATTACATTTGCATCTGAAAGTGCCCACCACAAACAGCTGAGGCAGCATTTGTGCAGAAGGAGAGGAGGTTTGAACAAATCCTTGAGTGCTGCCTGCCCGAGGACTCTAGCCTCAATGAGCAAGCCTTCTGGATTTAGAACTAACATCTCATGTCAAAGGAAATAGCCCCTATCACAGGTTAAATTATCTATTCACAGGATAGCAGTATCGACATTTTCAGTTCCTCCATCCTCTCTGCTTACGTTGTCTTTTTCTCTTCTTTCCTGCTGGGTTTGTTCCACCTCATTCACCAGACAGGGGATATGGTCTGACAATCCTTTGTTTCATCATTTGAAAATATGCGAGGAGAGAATAGTCCTTGAAATTAGACAGATTAAATGTCTCTGGCCCTGGGAATCTGATTAACTTTTTTTTTTTTTTTTGCTCCCGAGGATATAAATGTATTATCTGAATTCTCTGAATTATTCTTGTACAACACTCTTTCCTCTGTAGGGGGAAAACAGCACAGACAAAAGAATAGAATTCCATTTTCTTCTAGGGGAACAAGAAAGGATTGAAATTCAAGTTTTCCCAGGCTTCTTGTGGGACGCCAAGAAAGACTGAATTGCATAATTTCACAAAAATGTGAGATGCGACCTCTGCCTCCATAAACTCTAATAATAAATAGTCAAGGGATTAGAGAAACTAAGAAACATATGCACTATTTCCTGACCTGAGCGCAATTAAAGATCTCAATTGTAAAATGTTAAGTGCCTCAAGACCAAAGAACTACAGACACAGGAAATGTAATTCACCACGAAGGAATCCTCCTGCCACACAGGTTTCTTTTAAAATAGCTATTGGGGAGAACCTGGAGGTACACTTTAGTATTTGTTGTATTGCACAATAAATTCAGAAACTCTATATTGGGAACCTTGCCCATTCCTCCAATAGAGATTGCATCCAAAGGCAAAGATAGATTTTAAGATATTGCTGTTTAATAATTTCCTTCTTCCAGGCCTAAGGCTAACTTCTTGATATTCAACTACATGCATTTGTTTGTGCTTAAAATGGGTTGATCACTTGCTCTACAGCAAGTTGCTCAGTGAGCCTGGGCTAAGAGCAGAACTGCTGGGCTTGGGACACTAGGCAACTGAGGCTCTGAAGGTCTGGGCCCGGTGGTGGCCCAGGCCCTACCAATGGAAAGAAGACTGAGTGTCTGGGCTGGCAACTCTGGAAAGACGGATGCAGAGGAAACAGGGTTCTATTAAATTAAGCTAGTGTTTATTGGGCACCTACTTGTGCTGTGTGTACTGTGTGAGAGCTATACACTGAGAATGCAAAAATAAATAGGACACAGCCCTTGCCCATAAGAATGTGACAGTCTAATAGGAAAATATACCTATGCTACGTGCTAAATTAATAATATAAACACCGTTTTTAAAATTAGTAATATGAACACCACTTTTACCTGCAAACTCAGAGATAGAAAAAGTCCTTTAAAAGTCCTTCAGCAAAAATTATTGTCCAAAAGAAATTTGTCAGGCGTTATTTCTTTTTTTTAATATGTCTTTTTTTTTTTTTTTTTTTTTTTTGAAACAGGATCTTACTCTGTCACCCAGGCTGGAATGCAGCAGTGTCATCTCGGCTCACTGCAACCTCAACCCACTGAACCTCTAGGCCCAAGAGATCCTCCCGCCTCTGCCTCCCGAGTTGCTGGGACTACAGGTGTGCATCACCAAGCTCAGCTAATTTTTGTGTTTTTAGTAGAGACAGGGTTTCACCATGTTGGACAGGCTGGTCTTGAACTCCTGGGCTCAAGTGAACCATCTGCCTCAGCCTCCCAAAGTGCTGGGATTACAGGCATGAGCCACTGCGCCCGGCCCATGGAGTTATTATAGGGATGTTCTCTCTTGATCCCTAAGTCAGTGGTGTCCAAAGTAAGTATGGGTACCTGATATCGCTTGGATGTGCCCTCCAGATCTCATGTTAAGTTGTAATCCTCAGTGTTGGAGGTGGAGGCTGGTGGGAGGTGTTCGGATCGTGGGGGCAGATCTCTCATGGGCTTGGTGCTGTCCTGGCGATAGTGCCTTGAGTTCTCGTGAGATCTGTTTTTCTAAGTGTGTGGCACCTCCCCTGCACTCTTTCTCTTGCTCCTGCTTTCACCATGTGAGGTGCCTGCTCCCTCTTCACCTTCCACCATGAGTAAAAGTTCCCTGAGGCATTCCCAGAAGCCAAGCAGATGCCAGCACCGTGCTTGTACAGCCTGCAGAAGCACGAGCCAGTCACACCTCTTTTCTTTATAAATTACCCAGTCTCAGTTTTTTCTTTATAGCAATGCAAAACAGCCTAGCATAACACTCTAGCAGGTGCACAAAGTAATCTTGCTGATGCAGAAAGAAAATATTATAACAAGTTTGTATTTTTAATGTATCCTTTTACATTTTATTTTTGCATATATTTTAGAATATATGACAATGATTCCATAGTAAATGTTTATATTTACAAAAATAATGTATTTTATTGGGGGTGCATGCTCAAAAAGTTTTAACACATGGATGTGAAAAACATGTGGAGTTGATTTATCCCCCATCCCTAGGCCCAGGCTCCTGGATGGTCTTTGTTCGATCTTTGGGCAATTTAGATATGTCTGAGCAACTCTAAGCTCACCCAACTGTCTCACTCCTCATCCCTGTTCAGCAAAAAGAGGACCCTCAAATAACCTGCATCCTTCCTTCTTAAAAGGTAGCCTGCAATTATATGACAATTTCCCCCTTTTATGTCACAGATGGATGAGGAGGCAGACACATAGGTGAAGTAATTTGTCCAACATTGTAGGACTAGTATTACTAATGTGCTTTAAGAAATAAAACAAACAAAACAACCCTAATATTGGCTGATGTGTTTTACTAGTAAGAAACTGGCCAAAGCTTTTAGTGGAAAAGCAAAAATTGACAAAAGCTATTGTTACAAGAATAAAAAAAGCCATGAGATACACATAACAGGGTAAATGAATCAGCATAACCAATGACTACTCATGGAATTTTGTAGTCATGGAGGCCCTGGTTAAAATCCTGACCTGGGAACAGGCACGGTGGCTCCTACCTGTGGTCCCAGCTCTTTGGTAAACCAAGGTGAGAGGATTGCTTGAGGCCAGGAGCTCAAGGCCAGCCTGGGAAATATAGCAAGACCCCATCTCTACAAAAAATTTTAAAACAAGTAGCTGGGCATGGTGGTGTGTGCCTATAGTCCCAGGTACTTGGGAGACTGAAGTGGGGGTTGGCTTGAGCCCAGGAGTTCAAAGTTTCAGTGAGCAGTGATCATGCACTGCAGCCTGGGCAAGAGAATAAGACCCTGTCTCAAAAAGAAAAAAAAATCCTGACCTTGCCACTCCGTAGCTCTCAGACCTAAGCAGTTACAAAAACCATTTCAGCATGTCTGGTGCTGTTCTTGAGTTGCAAGGAATAGAAACTAGCTCTGGCTAACATAAACACCCCCAAAAGGAATTTGTTGGGAGGGAACAGGGCCATTCACAGAATAAAAGGAAGAGCTGAAACTCAAGCTGTGTAAAGAGACAGAGTCTAGGAAAGTTGCAAGGATCTTGGTAGTGACATTAAGCCTCTTGTATCTTTAGGATACTCAGTTCCAACAACTCCACTGTAGCTGCTTTTGAGTCCTGGGATGCATCTTCATTCAAAGTTAAGTTCTCAGGATAGGGATTCTGCTTGGCCTGTTCTGATCATGTGCCTATTGCCATGGTCCTGTGTTTTGATAGAGCTGAGATTGAAACCCTAGTGGTTTACAGATTAGGGGAAAGACTGGTTCTCCAGGGAAGGCAAGCTAAGCAGACCAAAATAAGTCCTGTCTCTAGGTGTAGTTGTTTAATTGCACTTTGCTTCGCAGTGCTTTGCAGATATTGCATCCTTTACAAACTGAAGATTTGTGGCAATCCTGCGTTGAGCAAGTTCTGTTGGTGGCATTTTCGAACAGCACATGCTCACTTTGTGTCTTCATGTCATATAAAAAAAATTGTTTGTTTATTTTATTTACTTACATTATTTTAGAGACAGGGTATCACTCTGTCCGTCACGTTGAGGTGCAGTGACACAATCATAGCTCACTGAAGCCTCGAACTGCTAGGCTCAAGTGATCCTCCCATCTCAGCATCCTAAGTAGCTAGGACTATAAGTGTGCACCACCATGCCCAGCTAATTTATTTTTATTTTTATTTTTGTAGAGATAGGGTCTTGCTATGTTGCCCAAGCTGGTCTTGAACTCCTGGCCTCAAGCGATCCTCCCACCTTGGCCTCCCAAAGCACTGGGATTATAGGAAGGAGCCACCACACCCAGCCGCTGTGCCACATTTTGGTAATTCTAGCAATATTTCAAACTATTATTATCTCTGTTATGGTAATCTGTGATCAGTGATTTTTCATGTTACATTGTAATCTTTTTGGTGTGCCACAAACCACGCTTATGTAAGATGGCAAATTTAATCCATAAATATGTGTGTTCTGACTTCTCCACCAACTGGCTGTTTCTTTACCTCTTTCTCTTTCCTAGGGACTCCTTGTTCCCTAAGACCCAACAATATTGAAATTAGGTCAATTAATAATCCTACAATGGCCTCAATGTGTTCAAGGGAAAGGAAGAGTCACATGTCTTTCACTTTAAATCAAAAGCTAGAAATGATTAAGGATTGTAAAGATGGCATGTCGAAAGCTGAATTAGGCTGAAACCTAGGCCTTGTGCACCCAAACAGCCAAGTTGTGAATGCAAAGGAAAAGTTCTTGAAGAAAATTAAGGCCAGGTGCAGTGATTCATGTCTGTAATCCCAGTACTTTGGAGGCTGAGGGAGACGGATCACTGGAGGCCAGAAGTGTGAGACCAGCCTGGTGAAAGTCATGGTGAGTCATCTCTACTAAAAACACAAAAATTACCTAGGCATGGTGGCATGTGCCTGTAATCCCAGCTACTCAGGAGACTGAGATGGGAGAATCACTAGAACCTGGGAGGTGGAGGTTGCAGTGAGCTGAGATCACACCACTGTACTCCAACCTGGGTGACGGAGCAAGACTTTGTCTTAAAAATAATAGTAATTATTAAAAGTGCTACTCCAGAACACATGAATGATAAGTGAACCAGCACTATTACTGATATGGAGAAAGTTTTAGTGGTCAAGATAGAAAATCAAACTAGTCACAACATTCTCTTAAGCCAAAGCCTAATGCAGAGCAAGGCCCTCACTCTCTTTAATTCTGTAGAGGCTAAGGGAGGCAAGGAAGCTGCAGATGAAAGGTTGAAAGGGAGCAGCGCTTGGCTTATGAGGTTTAGGGAATGAAGCTGCCTTCACACCATAAAAGCGAAAGGTGAAGCAGCAAGTGGGAAGCTACAATATGTTATCCAGGAGATCCAGCTAAGATCACTGATGAAGGTGGCTACACTAAACAACAGATTTTCAACATAGATCACGCCTTCTACTGGAAGAAGATGCCATCTAGGACTTTCCTAGCTGCAAAGAAGAAATCAATATCTGGTTTCAAAGCTTCAAAAAACAGGCAGACATAGTTGTTAGGGGCTCATTCAGCTGTTGACTGTAAGTTGAAGCCAGTGCTCACTTACTGTTCTGAAAATTCTAGGGCTCTTAAGAGTTATGCTAAATCTACTCTACCTGTATTCTATAAATGGAATAACAAAGCCTAGAGGACAGAATAACTGTTTATAGCATGGCTTACTGTGTATTTTAAGCTCACTGTTGAGACCTACTGCTCAGGACAAAAAGATTCCTTTCAAAGTATTACTGCTTATTGATAATGTACCTAGTCACTCAAGAGCTCTGATGGAAAAGTGCAATGAGATGAATGTTATTTTCATGCCTGCTAACACAACATCCATTCTGTAGTTCATAATCAAGGAATAATTTTGACTTTCAAGTCTTATTATTTAAGAAATACATTTTGTAAGGTTTAGCTGCCATAGATTGTAACTCCTCTGATGGATCTGCACAAAGTAAATAGAAAAGCTTCTGGAAAGAATTCACCATTCTAGATTCCATTAAGAATATTCATGATTCACAGGAGCAGGTCAAAATATCAACATTAACAGCAGTTTGGAAGAAATTGATTCCAACCCTATGGATGATGACTTTGAGGGTTTCAATTCTTCGGTGGAGGAAGTAACTGCAGATGTAGTAGAAATAGCAAGAAAACTAGAATTAGAAGTGGAGTCTGAAGATGTGACTGAATTGCTGCAATTTCATGGCAAAACTTGAACACATTATTAGTTGCTTCTTATGCATGAGCAAAGAAAGTGGTTTCTTAGATGAAATCTACGCCTGGTGAAGATGCTATGAACGTTGCTGAACTAAAAACAATGTATTTAGAATATTACATACACATAGCTGATAAAGCAGCAGTAGAGTTTGAGAGAATTGACTCCAATTTTTAAAGCTCTACTGTGGGTAAAATGCTATCAAATAGCATCTTCTGCTACAGAAAAGTCTTTCATGAAAGGAAGAGTCAATCAATGTGGCAAAGTTCACTGTTATCTTATTGTGAGAAATTGCCACAGCCACTCCAGCCTTCTGCAACCACTACCCTGATCCATCAACAGCCATCAACACGGAGGCAAAACCCTCCACCAGCAAAGAGATTACAACTCACTGAAGACTCAGAGGATTGTTAGCATTTTTAGCAATAAATTCTTTTTCAATGAAGGTATGTACATGATTGTTTTAGACATAATTTTATCACACACTTAATAGACAAGTATAGTGTAAACATAACTTTAATATGCACCAGGAACCCAAAAAACATTTGTGTGACTTGCTTTATTGTGATATTTGATTTTTGCAGTGGTCTGGAACTGAACCTGCAATATCTCTGAAGTATGCCTGTACTATATTACACTTTAGTTACCATCATCAGGAAAATGGAATTAGAAATTCAGATTTCATAGGGTTGTTGTGAAGATTAATTGAACAAGATAATGTTTGCAAAAGTGCTTGATACAAGACCTGCCACTGATTAAGTATTCTATAATGGTAGCCAGTGTTATGAATTATATAAGATAATATGTTATTATTAAAAGGTCAGGCTCGCATTCTTATGTAGAAGTAGCTTTAAGTATGGAAATTTTCTATAGGGATCTGTTTGATTGAAAGCCAATGATGGAACGAATATTTGGAAAGTAATGTGATAATATAATTAATTCAATTAGAAATGTAGATTATTTGTATCCCTGCTTGGTGCATGGAGACTCACTCCTCTTCATATTCTTATTATTTTATTTATTTATTTATTTATTTTTGAGATGGAGTCTCACTCTGTCACCCAGTCCGGAGTGTGGTGGCACAATCTCAGCTCACTGCAACCTCCGCCTTCTGGGTTCAAGCAATTCTCCTGCCTCAGCCTCCCAAGTAGCTGCCACTATGCCTGGCTAATATTTGTATTTTTAGTAGAGACAGGGTTTCACCATATTGGCCAGGCTGGTCTTGAACTTCTGGTGTTATCATCCGCCCACCTTGGCCTCCCAAAGTGCTGGGATTACAGGCATGAGCCACCGCACCTGGCCTCATATTCTTAAACTCTCTGATTCCAAACACAAATTTGCAAAAAATAAAAATATCAAAAATTAAGCATTCTTTTAAATTGCTTCCCTCCCCAATTACTCTTTCCACAGATCTTGATGTTCTTTCCTTAGTTTTCCTGAACTCTTCAAGGTCTCATGTTTGGTTTGGGAAGGAGGAGTAAATCCTCACTGTGAAGATAAACTACTCACAGGAAGTGTCAATAAGTCACTAAAGAGCCAGTCAATTTTGTGAAAAAAAAACAGTCAACCCTGGAGACAGAATTTTAGTTAATCAATGGAATTTTTTAGTCATCGGACTGAATTAAATGCATTTTTTAAACATCACATCAACATAACCTTGGATTTGGCATTAATTTGTTTCAGGGTTGGTAAACAGTCTCCAGTTGCACAATTATTACCAGTGAAACATCTTTCTCCCTGCAGTTCATAGTTTGTGATGGACAATGAATATGCATGGAGAGGGAAGTGGTGGAGATGAGCCTGGAGCTTGTGAACATGCAGAATCAGCACAGGTGGGATGGGCCGTGGCCTCACTTCTGCTCTGGCAGCATTTTTATCTCCCTAGCAAAGTGCTAATCTGTGCTCTGGGAAAAGTTATTCCAGAATAGAAAGTCTTGTGGGAAAGAGCCTTGAGCTCGAACAGTTAAAGGACTTGTTCAGGTTCAAGATGACCAGGAAAATATGCATAGAAGGGCCAGCTGTGCCAGATGCAGAAGAAACAGATGGCTCTTGCATGCGAATGTGGGCGGTGCTTGTATGTATATGGGAAAGGTCATTGCTGACAAAGCAAAATGGGAAACTGGAGCAATGAGCTGGGTAATTAAAACAAGAGATCCATTTTTGTCTGGTTTAGCTGAGCAATTCAGAAAGGTCTAGAAGTAAAACAGTTCTGTGATCTGTGGAGGTCCTCTGAGCTGGATTTAGCAATCTTTTCCTCCCACCAGCAGGTCATTGCCTTGAACAGGCAGGTCATTGCTCACTGAGTCCTTCAAAGCAGACAAACAATATTCCACATAGACCTCCAGAGAACATCCAGGCAGTTCTTTCTCTCCTCCCTCTTATACCCTTAAAAATAAAACACACTTTCACTAGACATTTTACACATCAGGTAACTTGCTGACAGTAGCTTATGTGGGCATGAAGTAGATGACAATAAACTGGTGTCTTCCTGTCTGAAAATCTAGCAGATATTTAGGGCAGTAGTTTTTACTATCTTCGGCATTAAACCCTTGGAGAGGACAGCAAAGCAAGAGTTTAGTAAATGGTAAATTTAGTGAGTGAGTACACCACAGCTGTATCCAATTTTAAGCCAAGACAAATTTACTATTTACACACATACCCACACTCTCACGGACACACATATTAATACACTATATACGTGTGTATGTATTCAGTAGATAACATGTTTAATAAGGGGTTCTTTAAATAGAAAAGTCCCTGAGTGCATTTAAAATATGATTTGTTTATAACATGTGATTTAACACAATCTTTGGGGAATGCATTCTTTGCATAAATTGTGGCAAATGTACAAAGATAATGTTTAAATGATATCAAAATCTTTGGCTGACGGGCAGTTAGCCACATATATCTTTGGTTTACAAGAAACTAAACATCCCTAATGGTTTCCAAAATGTATTTCTAAATACATTTCTAAAATGTATTTCAAACAGCCCCTTGGACTGTCATCCTGGGTGTCCATAATTTGGCCCAAATCTTACCTTTCAAACCTTATTTCTCATTCCTCTCCACCAGTTTTCTATTTCTGTTTCTTACAAGCGAAATGGCTGAGCATTTCAAGGTGCACAAGACATTTACAAAGACCAAGGAGTCAAGGACTGAACCTAAGGATTCTCTGTGGTTCTGAGGCTGTGGGATTGGAGGAACTGCAAAAATTGAGGGCCCCCATGAGACGCCATTTCTTCTTTTCTCTCTGTCTTTTTCTCTGTATCACACACACACACACACACACACAGACACACACACCAGCAGAGATCCCTATACATTTTTAGAACATGTCAGTACCACTGGATACTGGTAGCAAGGGAAGAACCCGGCCTGATCTGATGCTGGGGAACTAGAAAGGATGTCATATGCAGCTCCTACTTTAAAAGATGTTTTAACCAAGCAGATCTCGGGGTCATTGGCTTGGGTCTTGTGTTAGGGTGGCAGCACACGGTTTCTGTCTACTGCAGTGGCTGAAGCCCGCCCAGTCTTCTGTGTAGGATCCCCTTTGTTTGCTGATCTGCATGGTGCCCACACTACCTTTCAAGCTATCTTAAAGATCAAAGCTTGAATGCCATGTTTGACCATGACACAAGCTCATTCTACCTGTCCAACCACACCTTTGTCCTGGGGCAGCGCATCTCCACTGAGATAAACTCTTCCTTACTGACCGAATTCCCACGTTCCTTTCCAAAATCCCAATCTCCAGCCATCCTTCTGTGAAACAACCACCTCTACCCTGGATTGCAACATCTAGCATGATACTCTTCATGGGAGTCAGGGAATACTGAGTTAAATAAAGTGGCCTATAATTATTTCAGTGAAGAAACAAAACAAAAAAGTTTTGTAAAAAATTATCTATGGCCAGGCACGGCAGCTCATGCCTGTAATTCCAGCACTTTGGGAAGCTGAGGTGGGAGGATTGCTTGAGCCTAGGAGTTAGAGACCAGGCTGGACAACATAGTGAGACCCCATATCTACAAAAGAAAAATGCTTTAAAAATTAGCTGGGCATGGTGATACACACCTGTAGTCCCAGCTACTTGGGAGGCTGAGGTGGGAGGATCGCTTAAGCCCAGGAGTGTGGGGCTAGAGTGAGCTATGACAGCACCGCTGCACACCAGCCTGGGCAACAGAGCGAGACCCTGTCTCAAAGAAAACAGAAAACCTATTTGACAAGTGAATTTTTTAATTTTAATTCAAATATGTTAAAACCACACAGACTGGTGGTCTGGGCTGCATCTGTGTTCTGCGTTCCTATCTTCCAAAAGCATGTTGAAGAGATGAAGTGACTTTGGGCCTCTGCTGACTCCACCTTTGCCTCCCTGGCAAAGTGAATGGGTGTGATATTAGGGGCAGGAGCTTTGGGTGTGGGTCTAACACTCAATGGAAGCTTTGTGACCTGGGTCAAGTTAAATTCTGTGAATCTCAATTGCTTCATTTGCTCATAACACAATTTTGAGGATAAAAGGAGATAATGAATTGGCTTTGGACATTGTCACTTTCTGCATGATTTTTTTTTTCTGCTGGTAATACATAAGCACAAAGAGCTGAAGCTATGGACATCTGAGGGGTCAAAGGGTGTAAATTCTATGTCAGGCAAGACTATAAACTATGCAAGATGATGGCCCTCTGTATCCATGTGTTCTACATCCCTGGATTCAACCTACTGTGGTTGGAAAAAAAAAAAAATGGATGGTTACATTTGTACTGACTGCATACAGAGTTTTTTCCTTGTCATTATCCCCTAAACAATAGAGTAAAACAACTACTCACATAGCATGTACATTGTATTAGGTCTTATAAGTAATCTAGGGATGATTTAAAACACACAGGAGGATGTGTGTAGGTTATGTGCAAATAATATACCATTTTTCTTCAGGGACTTGAGTATTATGGATTTTGGAATATGCAGGATTCCTGGAACAAATTCCCCATGGATACCAAGGGACAACTGTATTTGAAAGTTTCCATAAGTGGAAAATTCACAAATATCTTTGGTAACATGTTCAGAGGTTTAGTTACTTGAATTTTGGAAAGGCTTTGCCTGTAACATAGGTTGTGCTGCCTTTAGGTCCTATATCATCTATCAAAAAACTACCAACTAACTCCTAATGTAAGGAAGCCTCTCCCTTTTTGGTCCAAAAGGGTGTGTCTCTAGCTATCCCTTTGGAGGGGTCAGGGCAGTCCTGCAGTAGGGGGAAAGGTGCAGTGCCAGATGACAGGCTATGCATGATCATTTTGTGCTGCCCCATGGTCCACCATAGGGGTCGTCCCATGGAACAGTGACAGCTAACACCTGACTTTCCCTGGGGTAACCCCACACTGGACCTCAATAAGATGCAAGGCCTTTTTAATGAAGATCTTTAAGTGGTCTAAAGTTGCATAGAGAAGGTGGTCCAAAGTTGCATAGAGAAGGTCTCTAAGGTCCAAAGTTGCATAGAGTGGGAAAGAGGATGGAGGAAGAATTGGCATTTCCCCCAGGTTATTTCTATGGCCCCTCTGGATCACAGAAGGTGCCAGGTCTCATCTGCCTAGGCCTACTTTACCTTCATGTTTCCCAGGCAATTTGAGGGTATCTTGCAGATTTCTCTTGTTACTAAAATCTTTATTTACCTCCTACTTCTAAAGGTCCTTGCCCTTTCACTCCTCCCCACCTGCCCTCAGGATGCCCTCCTTATGGAAAATAAATTCCAGGTCTTCTCTCAGGTCTTGTACATTTCTTGATCTTTATCACCAAATGTTAATGGTGGCATGGTGGGGCACTATCCCTATGTCTGCCTGTCCCTTATGATCTGACCCATGAATGGAGAGGTGGAAACTAGTGGACTTCTTCTCCAGACTGGCTAGTTTCCTTGAATGTATTACAGATCAAACACCACCATGAAGATCAATTTCTTTCCCAACTTCCCTCCTTTTAGTCTGCAGGGGAAGTTATTATTCCTCCTATTGTTGTAGCTTTGACTGTCTTTCTTGTGAAATACTTCCATCAGCTTTATTATGCTGAGGGAGAGCTGATGGCTCCCTCTCTGCCCTAAGTTATTTCACAAACTGTCTTAAATAAATTTAACACTGAAGAGCACCATGTCTAATTACTTCTTAAGTCCTCAGAGGGGTCAAAAAACTAAACATAGAGCTATCATATGATCCAGCAATCCCACTACTGGGTATATACCCAAAAGAAAGGAAATCAGTGTGTTGGAAAGATATCTGCACTCCTATGTTTGTTGCAGTACTGATTACAATAGCCAAAATTTGAAAACAACCTAAGTGTCCGTCAACAGATGAATGGATAAAGAACATGTGATATATATACACGATGGAGCTCTACTCAGCCTCAAAAAAGAATGAGATCCTGTCATTTACAACAGCATGGGTGGAAATGGAGATCATTATGTTAAATGAAATAAGCCAGGCACAGAAAGACAAACCTCACATGTTCTCATTTATTTGTGGCATCTAAAAATCAAAACAATTGAACTCATGGATCTAGAGAGTAGAAGGATGGTTATCAGAAGCTGCGAGGCAGAGTGGGGGTGTTGAGGGGTGGAAAAGGTTAATGGGTACCAAAAAAGTAGAAAGAATGAATAAGACCTGGTATTTGATAACACAACAGGGCAACTATCGTCAATAATAATTTAATTGTACATTTAAAAATAACTAAAAGAGTATAACTGATTGTTTGTAACATGAAGGATAAACGCTTGAGGAGATGGATGCCCCATTCTCCATGATGTGATGATTACACATTACATGCCTGTATCAAAAGATCTCATGTACCCCATAAATGTAAACATCTAGTATGTACCCCCCAAAAATTAAAAATAAATAAGGGTGAAATAAATTTTTTTTCAGACAAACAAACAAAAACATCCGCAGAGGTGGATTTGGTGGGTTGTAAGAACAATCTCCATTGGCCCCACCATAGCTATCATTACCATGTGGCTTTGTGTCAAATATAATAATGATCATTATTATTTTATTCTAATAGCTGTCACTTTTTGATTGCTTACTATGTGTCGGGCAGTGACCTAGGAGCTCTACTTGTATTATCTGTTAAATAAAAAGTATAGAAGGCCATTGTTTTGGACTAAGCTCCTGCACTATCCCTCAACATGAACCAGACTAAAAGTGAAAATGGAGTCACTCATGCTAAAGTCTCATGTCACCAAACCTAAACTAAGTTGTCATCTGACCTTGGGAGAAATCAGGAAAGAGATAACAGCCAGTTTCCCAAACAGGCCAGTTTCCATCTTCAATCAGCATAAGGAAGTTCCTTCTGTTTTAACCTGAAGAAACCTGATGTTAATCAGCCAGTCATCATCTCTTTGTTGTCCTGTCGCCCTGTGCCCACCTTACACGGAAAGTCACTTTGAAATGACCAATCCACTTTTAGTTCTTTGTTTCTGCTTTCTTCAGTTCTTCTATGTCTACAAGCCAACCTCTTTTGTTCAGCTCATTGGAACACTTTTTCTAGTTTATAGAATGAAGTGTCATCTGATTCTAGAATTGCAAATAAAGCCAGTTGAGATCTTTCAACTAAATTTGTTGTAATTTTATCTTTTGTCATATGCTACTATAATTCATGATAACCCTGTATGGTAAGTACTATTGTTACCTCCACTTCACAGGGCAGAGCACCGAAGCACAGGGACTAAGGAGTTGTGTCCATGGTCATGGTCAACAAGAGGTTGAACCTGTGTTCAAACCCATGTCTGATTAACTCCAGTGGTTTATCTGTGACTCTGACTATAGCTGGCTTTTCCTAAGGATGGTCGATTGATTGATTTTCAAAAGAACTTTTAGATCCTTGATACTGAAAATACCAGGTGTAGTCATGTGCTGTGGTTAGTGTTTGAGCAACCACAGCTGTTTACAATAAAGAGATATGGGCACCGTCAATTGAAATGTACCCTAACTAAAAATGGTGTTATTTTAAAAGCCTCCCTTTCTGACTTGCTAAGTGAATTTAATGCTCCAAATCGGTGCCAAATTGGCAGCCAGCAGGATAAATTCCACTATTTATGCAAGAAATGGACACAGTGGCCATGTGCTTCCACGCTAACCTTGAAGGACCTCCTTTGCAGAACACAAGGTTAATGCACCCTTCACGTCTTATTCTATCTTGGCTCCCATGAGCTCTACTGATGTAAGTGCTGGGCCAACAGTTGTAATTTTAGTAGGAGTTTTTGGGCTGTAATTCACCAAAACTGTTTGTATATCAAAAGTACCTGGGGACTTTAAAGGTATACAGGTTTCTGGGCAATCTACCAAACTTTCTGAGTCAGACCCTGGCCAGGAGTCTGTACTTTCCAAATGCCATCCCAGGTTTGAGAACCACTGCCTTGGGGAAAGTCCTATCCTCTGTGGACTATTCCCTGCTTTTATCCTGCACAGTCATTAGCCATCTGCTAGCTTATTTTACCCTTCCACCTTCACGCATGTACTATGAAGCCAGTGTCTTACTAGTGTCAGAAAAGCTGGAGGAAATGTCAGGCTTTGTCGACTGAAGTCAATATTTACTTGAGAAACCTTTTGGCACATCTGTGTTACTAGCAAATGTCTTTCCAAACTGCTGAAAACTTTACCAGCAGGCTATATTTAATTATAGACTCGACTTCTAAGATGCATTCACATTTGTATTAACATATTTTCCTCATCACTTCTCAGTGTGTTCTATTGTTTGTTTCTTAGGAATTGTTTCCAGAGACTAGAAGGCAAACAAAATGAAGCATGGCTAGAAACAGGTTGGAAAAAAAAAATCCCAGTCCCTTTGATAGAGACTCAAATAATAACTTACTGGCAGTCGTTTAAAAGAAATATTATTATAGTAGGATAACCTTGCAGTGATTGCTGTAGAATTGTCAATTGTCAGTGTTGCAGATCTGTGGAGATTACAGGCAAGAAGGAAAATGGAAAACAAGTGGCTCAAATTCTTCTTCAGGTATGTTGGGGAGAAGAAAATGGAGGATGTATGTAGAAAATGCGCCCGTGATCTTGATTTTGGATGCTCTTAATATCTTCTTCCTTACTGCCACACATTTTTATCAATTGTGTATAATGTATTTGCGAAAGCGTTCCCTAGTTATATTCTGTAGGTTTTCACACTAGCTAGAGCCAAAAATCTGAAAAAATACACTCTACAGAATAATCAAGTATTTTCCTTTAAGGACTTTTAATGTTAGAGAAAGAGTTGATGAATAGGAAATTGCATCAATAGACCTGAGTTCTACAATATGCCTCTGTGTTTCCCAGTCTCTCAGAAGTATTACCCTGACATCATTGCTTTATTTGGAGTTTTAAAGAAATGAAATTGTTTTCTTCCCATACGTAAATTTTATTCAGAATGCCAATATACAGGACAGACATGAGCTATGCTTTTCAGGTGGAAATTGGGGGGCAGAGCACCAGCCATGCGGCCTCCTCCACCTGGGTACCTACTGGAAATTTTGAAACTCCATGAAACAAGATGACTTTGAGTTAAAAGATGACCACTGGGCCCACAGGGCTCTCTCCTGACTGCCAGAGCTCCTGCCCTCCTGCTCTTTTTTTCCTGCCTCAGGTCAGCTTGGAACTGTCCTCCATAAAAGGCCTTAATAAGGTGCTCCTTTATGAGTGTGTCCTCTGTCATGGATATCACCTATGTGGGGGACATCCCATGCCAGGCTGTTGATTTCCCAGGATGGCATCCCCTGCCCTCCCTCCCACCTCATTCATCCAGGGCTCTGATCACATATTCTGAGTCCAATTCTGATTATGCAACGGAACTACCTCCCCTTCCAAGGGGTTTCTTTTCCTTTTTAGTGTGGAGTGCAATACCTAAGAATGCATACAGATTTAGCGGGCTGACTCTTACAACATTTAAGAGGGGGTTAATCTTTAAGAAAAATGTTACAAGTGGACAGATAAAAAATGCTAGGGTCCCTCTCAGAAACTTGGAAGCAACCAAAGCAAGCGAGAGGCCCTGAAACTCAAGTTTGATTCGCTTCACAATAAATCTGCTTTTTACAATGCTGTTGTGTCTTTCTAGATCACCTCCACCAACTCCTGTTTTGGCACCTTGTCCCACCTTTGCTCCTGGGATCATGAATGAAAGAGATTCATCTCATTCCTGAAGAGACGGCTCCTCTTCCTATAAAAGCTCACTTGTGGACCCAGTCTGCAGAAAAAGAAAACAAAAGTTTCAAGATGTACCATGGATTACATAGATATAAATCTAACTTGATAAGTCCCAATGTTGATGAGGAAACTACAGTGAAAGGATTCTATCCACAGACTGAAAACAGTGGAGTCTTGGTCTTCTAAGTTTAAGACCCAAGTAAGGCCTTCTTTAAACTGTCGATCCCATTAACTTAAAGTTCCTCAGATCCTGTCTATTAACAATGTATTGCCAGGCCGGGCACGGTGGCTCAAGCCTGTAATCCCAGCACTTTGGGAGGCCGAGATGGGTGGATCACGAGGTCAGGAGATCGAGACCATCCTGGCTAACACGGTGAAACCCTGTCTCTACTAAAAAATACAAAAACAAAAACTAGCCGGGCGAGGTGGTGGGCACCTGTAGTCCCAGCTACTCAGGAGGCTGAGGCAGGAGAATGGCGTAAACCCAGGAGGTGGAGCTTGCAGTGAGCTGAGATCAAGCCACTGCACTTCAGCCTGGGCGACAGAGCGAGACTCCATCTCAAAACAAAAAAACAAAAAACAAAAAAACAACAAAGTATTGTCATACAATGAAAAGGGAAATTTTGGAGAGGCCCAATAACAACGGCAGTCAGCAATCTTGTGGGGAAGAGTAGGAAGGAGAGTTCATCGCTGATGAAGAGAGTGGGGAAGGTTGCCCTCTTAGGATGGGGTGATTTTTGTCAACCAGGAAGTTGAAGGTGTCACTGGGTTTTAGTTGATCCCAGATGGAGAGAGAATTATCAATTTATTTAAGATTTTCCAGACATTAATGACTATACATGGCAGAAATCTGGATACATACATCAATTTATTCTTCATATAATAACTTCTTTTATTTAATGTTTGCTTAATAAAGTTTCCTGTTGAAAAGGAAATGCTTTGAAGATGTATTGCAAATGATAATTTTAATAAATTAATCAAGAATGTTTTTAAGAAGAAGAAAGTAGTATGAGGTTCAAAGTCTAAAATAAACATTTTTGAGGAGGGGTTATAAAATAAAACAACAGCAACTTCTCAGAGATTGCTGGAGGATACCAAGTTGTATTAAGAATTGAAGATGAGTAATTACGATGACAAAAAGATCAGAAAAAACACTGCAGGGGTGTGTGTGTGTGTGTGTGTGTGTGTGTGAGAGAGAGAGAGAGAGAGAGAGAGAGAGAGAGAGAGAGAGCCTCACCTAGTAATGACCTGAAGGTCAAAGGATTTCCTGAAAAACAATGGCATGTTTATATAGGTGAATGGGTGAGGTTCTGGATCACAGCCTTTTAGACACTGAGGTAGTTAAGGCATGGTCCTAAGTGATTACAGCCAAAAAGGTAGAGAAGTGAACCAGAGCGGACTAGTTGAGTGTGGTTATTGGGAAGGACTGGTCCCTGGGATTGCACTGTGCATTGGTCAATATAAGGCAGGTTCTTCTCCTGGCCTGGGTGGGGGTTGTTTCGCATTCCTCAGGCATTCCACTATGAGGCAGTAATGTACATGGTTAGAACAAAGCTCTGAGGGAGCCAACAGCCAGGCTTGACACAGGCCCTAGCAGTTTAGCTAAGTGACTTTGGCTAAGTCTCAGGTTTCTTAGCTGTAAAATAAAGTCAAGAACAGTAACTATTTAATCGGATTGTTATAAAGTGTAGTTAAGATAATATACGTAAAGTATTTAGCATAGGGAGTAGGACTTAGTAAGTACTCAGAAAATATTAAATTTTATTATTACAGTGTTATTTTTGGGTGAATGAGGTAGACTCATTCATATTCTCTATTATTTAATAGATTTTTTAAAACGAAGGAGTGGTTACAAATTTTTAAGTGTAATAATAGTGCTGCAATGAACATGGGAGTGCTAATGTCCCTTCAAGATCCTGCTTTCAGTTCTCTCTGATAAATACCCAGAAGTGCCTGGATAACATGGTAGTCCTACATTTAATTTTTTGAGGAAGTGCTATACTGTTTTCTCTATGATGAGCACTATCATCAGAGACGGTCTGCCCCCTGGCTAGCCTGAGACTCATGAACAGGGAAACCAGAGTGGAACGAGATGATCACAGATCTCTCCAGGCTCTGATCTTATAGGGTTCTCATGTCCGATTTTTCAATTGGTGAAAATAAAAGAAAATGAAGCAGGTGCCCAGGAATCAGCCTGGCCAAGGAAGTATTTCTGTGGATTCTACTGAAAGAAGCCATGGACCCCATAACTCATATCACATGAAATTCTGGCCCTAAGTTTCCTCCGCTCTCAGCCAAAGATTTTGGGAAATAGATCCTTTAACAGGAAGAGAAGGACATGTGTTCCTAGCATCCCAAGTTGGAAACTTTGATGTATTTTTCCACAGATATGGTTATATATGGTGGCTAGAGTCTAATAAGAGTAACAATTTATATTTCTGGAATATAAGAATATACACTATTAACACATTTTCTTCCTTTCTTTCTTTCTTTCTTTCTTTCTTTTTTTTTTTTTTTGAGACAGTCTCGCTCTGTTGCCCAGGCTGGGATGCAGTGGCATGATCTCAGCTCACTGCAACCTCCACCTCCTGGGTTCAAGCAATTCTCCTGCCTCAGCCTCCTGAGTAGCTGGGATTACAGGTGCGTACCACCATACCCAGCTAATTTTTTTCTTTCTTTCTTTTTTTTCTTTTTTGTAAAGATGGGGTTTCACCATGTTGGCCAGGTTGTTCTCGAACTCCTGACCTCAAGTGATCTATCTGCCTGCCTTGGCCTCTCAAAGTGCTAGGATTACAGGTGTGAGCCACTGTGCCCAGCCTATTAATTCATTTTCACAAGAATCTTGTGAAGTAGATACTTGTATCAGTTAGGGATACTTGTATTAAGTCAGAGATACTTGATACTTGTATTAAGTCAGAGAGGCAGGACCACTAGAAGCCATACAGAATAAGGAATTTTTATGGGGATTTAGCCTTATGCAATTGTAGGATCTGGTTAAACAATGTATGTGTGACTGTTTTTTGTTTGTTTCTGTTTTGTTTTGGTTTTTTTTTGCATCTGGTGCTGGGTCCTGAAGTGAGTAGGGCAAGCGTTAGGAAACTGTGACTGTCGGCCTCTATGATGGCCCCAGTGATTCCTGCTTCCTGGTATTTACACCCTGTGTGGTCCCCTCTCACATGGTACCAGTAATAATCTGTGTGACCAACAGATACAGCAGAAGTGATGGCATGTCACTTCTGAGATTGGGTTATAAGATAAATTGTGGCTTCTGTTTTGGTTACTCTCTTTTGCTCTCTCTCTCAGATCACTCATTCTGGGAGAAGCCACCTGACTCATTGTAGTATGCTGTGGAGAAACCCACGTGACAAGGAACCAAAATCTCTGACCAACAGCCAGCGAGGAACACAAGCCAGCTAGCAATCACTGGGGGAGCTTGGAAGTGGGTTCTCAAGGCCCAAGTAAATTCGCAGCCCTGTCCAAGAATTTGACCAAGACCTCATGAGAAACCTTGAGCCATAATCACCCACTAAGCCTCTCTCAGATTTCTGGCCCTAAGAAACCATGTGAAATTATAAATTTTGTTGTCTCAAGTTTCTTATCTGGGGTTGTTGTTGTCCAGCAACACATAGCTAATACAAGAATAAAAGCGAGACATGACGTGGAGAAGAACAAAGACAACCTGAAACCCTTAAGGATAAGCTGGAACCCCAAGGACAGACTGGCACCTGCATGGGTCTTACCCTCCTTCTAAGCCTTCATCTTTGATGATGCATGATCTGCAGGAGAAACTGGGGACTTTCATCGCAAAGCTAAACAAGCACATGACTCAGTTGCTGGAGAGGCTGAAGGAAGATTCGGCAGGAGCTACAGTGGCTACAGGAGCTACAGTGGCTGCCGCACTATACCATCAAGGTGAGCCATCAAATTAGCTGTCACAAAGTGCATGAGCTACAACAGCACCTGGTGCCTTGCACCAAATCTGAGCCTGAGATGAATATGGCTTCTGCTTCACTTCTGCCTTGCAAATTGTGCACAGAATGTCTTATGGCCAAGCTAACCTAGAACTGTGAGGAGAAAGAAATTCTGGGAAACATAACTCTGATTTAGCTAAATTGACACAATACAAATCCACCATGGTATTATTTCATTTAGTAGGTATAAGCTTAGAACCTGAAGGTTAAAATGATTTTTTTTAAATGCCCCGCAGTTCGCTGGTAGAAGAACTAAATGGAAAGCCAGGGCTATCAACTCTTATCATTACATCTATTTGAATCCTTCTAAATTAACTAACTAATGGACAAAATAGTCTTTCATGGATGGACCTAGGGAGACAAACCATTGTCTTCCAAATATGTAACAAATGAATGGTCCGGGTCCCAGGCTCTTTGTACATAGCAATGGTGGTGTACCTGTTCTCTCATGCCCTCTACACATATTCTGGGCATACAGCTGAGGGCTCAAGATTAATCTCTTCTCTGAGTGGAATTTCTAGCTCAGAATTTCAGCAGTGTGTACCTTGTCTCTTGACATCTGTCCTCTTACTCTGGACCACAGTGAAGCCTGCTGTCCTGGCTCTTCCTGTAGAATGACTTTCTGTGGGTTCTTCTCACTGGTGTGACTCTCTCTATTGAAAGAATTTAATGTCTGTGACTTGTGAACTCCCTAGAGTAGCCCTATCTCTGAGGCAGGAATTCACCTTTGGTAGGTTTTCTTTCATATTGGAGCAGTTGAGTAGTTGAGAGCGCAACAATTTCAAGTTAGAGACATCTTATGCAGAATGGTTAATTTCAGCCAGCATTGAAAATGTGCATGATAATAATTAAAAATAAGAATATATATTGTGTATTTACTGCGAGCCTGATGCTGGACTAAGTTTTTTACATACATTAGTTACTTCATGTATTTCACACAACATCCAATGAGGTAGATATTATTATTATTCCCATTTCACAGATAAAGTATGCAAAGATTGCTTCATTATCAGTTATTTCTCAAACCACTTCTCTTTTCTCCCTGGGATACAGACAACTTTCACAACCCAGGCTGTCTTGCAGTTAGATAAGGCTAGGGGAATGTGGGCATAAGTGGTGTATTCCATTGGCCCATAAGAAACCCTCACCCAATCCTCCAACCTATGTCTCTTTCCTTACCTACTGAATGAATGCAAAGACTCCAGTAGAAAATTCCAAGGCCTGGGAACTCCACAGAAAACTTAGAGTGAAGAAGCTTAAGTCCCAGGATGAATGTGTGAAATAGAACACACCCTGGCAATATAAGCAAGAAATAAATATTTATTCTGGTTGTTATATTAGATAGCACACTTATATCGATGCCTTAAAGTATGGGGGTCTTTCAAAACAAAACTCCAAAACATGTGACATTGGCTTAGCAGTTGAGTAATGGGCACCAAGAAAACTGACATCAAAGGCTGGAAAGATGGCAACTTACATTATGCAGTGGTGAAACATTTGGCAAAACTGTCACCTCACTTAATCTGCACAGAGTTTACATGTGCACTGAAACTGTAGCTCCGGGGAAATAGTTGGAAAATAACAGAGTGTTAGTAAGAGTATGACTATTATTAGCTCTCCTTGATGAGGTACTATCCAAAATAGAAAAAAGAAAAAAAGATAAGCTAAACAAACTGGCCAGTTTATGAGCCACAGTGGAAGAGTGTAGAAGGAGTCCAGAAATTTTGGACATCAGATGTGAAAGAATTAACTGCTTCTTGATCCTAAAATGTAAAATGTATACAGACCTTGAGTGACAAAGATCTAGTAACATTCCTCAACTGAACAGAGTGACTTAGCCCTTTGACAAAAATGTCAGTTTAGGTATGTGTCCTTCCTTCATCTCGTTTTGGACAACTTCAAGGTGGCCACCATTAAGGAGAGAGAGAGAAAATAAAACATGGAGGTGAAGAAGGAAAGGAAGAAACCAGGTTTGAGGAGTACATCTAGGAAAGAACTTTGGGTGTGGCTACTGGCCCGTGGAACTGACTGGTACAAAGTACACTGGAAGTCTAGGAAGTGTTTGAAAGCATTGTATTGCCAAGGAAATCATGTGCCTGGACTTTCCAAAGTGTAAATCAACACCTGGACTTCCAGATTTGCCTCACTCCTATAAAAGCTCCAAGCACATAAACTCCATAAGTACATATACTCCAGCTCTCCAGACTTCAGACACAGACAAAGAAATTATCGAGTAGAAAAAACACCACAAAAGGCTAAACCAGGGGCCCTGGAGAATGAAGGACAAAGGTGTTCTTCCCAGGGTGCAGAATTGGGGTGTAACTAAAGTACTTCTTCTACCTCAGGGTAGGGAGCCTTCTTACTGACTGTCTAGCTGAGGGCCAATGTTACTACATCTCTCTTCTATCCCTTTCTAAATGACAGCTTCTATTGAGAACACCCTGCCCCTAACCCATCATAGTATATTGGGTTTATATGGGGGAGGGGGAATGGGAAGCAGGTAAATTGGTTTTCTAATCCAAAGTGACAGATCTCTAAACTAGAAGAGGTCACATCTAGACTTGATGGAGGGGACTATGCAGCCCTTGGAGATCCTAGACTTAACCTGGGTGCAGAGACTGGGTGGGGCTTTGGGGGACTTTGGGGTTGTCTCCTTTGGATTGCCTATGAGAGGAAGGTTACACAAATATTTGATGACCAGATTGGGGGTCTATGGCAGAGATCGCATAATTGTTTATTTGATCACTCATTTTCTTCCTAAGCATATAACCGGATGACAGTTTTCTGTCCTCCCTTGTGGTTATGGGCAACCATGTAACTGAATTTTGTCCAGTGGACTATGGCTGGGTGTAATGCATACCATTCTAGGCCTGACTCATAAAAACTTCTGCACAATCCTCCATGCTCATGCTCTCTCTTTTCCAGCTTGACTTAGAGAATCCAGCAGAGAACTCTAAGGAGAGCATGGAGCCCGATGGAAGGAGTCTGGACCTGCATATCCATCTGAGATGGAACACCCTTCCAGCCTGCACTGTTTTGTGATATGACTGAGAAATAAATCTATTTTGTGTTAAGCCACCAAGATTCTCAGGGTGCTTTTTACAGCAGTTTGCCTACGCTCACCAATGGGAATAGACGTAGAGCAATTCAGTAATCTGCCAAGGTCACACAGCTATGGAGGAGTACAGCAGAAATGCAAGTGAGGAGTAGGTTCCAAATTTGGATCTGTAGAAGAACACAATGAGAATCACTTGGGAACTTTCTCGAAATGCAGATTCTTTAGTTCTACTCCAAAAATGCTGCTGTTGTAATTTTTTAGGGGGAGGGGAGTGACAGGGACTTTAAATCTATTTTTAACAGGCTCCCTGGATAATTCTGCTGCCTAAACCAGTGTTGAGAGGCATCAAATGCCATCAGTTATTCTAAAACATAGAAGCTGAGTTCCTAGGCAGAGATGTCAAATGAGTACGCTGGTCATCTAATTTATCATCCAATCTAAGACACTTCCAAGAGTGAAAGAGGGAGCTATTAATAATCACGCTTGAGCACTAGGCATAAAATAGGACTTTCCCAGGCAAAGTGGCATGTAAGAGCCTCTATGTATGACAGCAGAAGATGGGACAGCTGTGTTCTCTGCTAATAAAAGGTGTTATTTCCCATTAAGAGAATTTTCAGTTTTTCTAGAGAGTGCTCTCTGCCATCTGGGTGGGACAAAAGTGGCCTTCAAGCTAGAGGCAAAGCTGAATTCTGGAGAGAAGTTTTGAGGGGCAGCCTCAGAGGCTTGGAGTAACAAAACGAAAGTGTCATATGGAGTTGGAGAAATGATACCCAAGTATTGGCAAAGGCTCACACAGACCCAGGGACCACCAAAGGCTTAAAGACCAAGCACAAGCATAGAAAAGGATGGGAACAATCCTGATTGAAACCAACAGAGGCTTAGAAACAGGCAAAGTACAGAGCCAGGGTTCAGACTAGGATGGGAGGGGAATTGTCTTGATTGATTTTCCAAGAAAATATTTTGTGCTCTCCTTTTGAAGGCGCTGGAAACAGGTAGCACCTGCATGGCACAAATGAAGCTAAATTTGGGCCTGAAAAGGTGTACGGTAAAGGCACCTGACAGCAATAACTTAAGCATATCCTAAGCAGATGGACCTGAATATGTGTTGCGCTAGGGAATCTGGGAGTGACCAACCTGGAGATTCTTTCCTTGTCTATGAGGAACAACTAAACCCCCATCCCATCGCATGTACCATGAGTTGTACAGGGGATGAAGGCCCTGAGTTTTGGGTTATGTGAAGGTTGACACATGGAGGTCATTAAGGGGAGGGTGTTAAGTGAAAATGCTGTATAAACTGCAGGTTGTTTGCAGGTTGTTGCGGTTTCCTGCCCAGCCCACCACCCCTGGGCCATGCAGTTATCTTGTCCAGCCCGCTGCCACTGGACAATCTCCCCTGTATTAAGCCCCAAGTAAAGTCCCATGTCTGGTTTGCTGGCTCTGGGTCTCTTCTTTGGCCTCTTGAACCTGGTGCCATCCTGATTGGAGTTAATAGGAGATTGGCATGACAAAAGGAAGTTCCAGAGTTTGGCTAATATCTACTCTTGGGACCACACAAAAATAATATTGCTGTTCTCAAATAATTTGTCATCATTCAGCCACTTATTAGCTGAGCAGTACAGCACTACCTTAATCCCTCCGTTTCTCACCACCCCAGTGGGGAGATTATACCTCTCTCAGCCTACCTCATAATGGCTAACTGAGAGGATCAGGAAATATGATATGCAAGTATTAGGTTGGTGCAAAAGTAATTGTGGTTTTACTATGGAAAGTAATGGCAAAAACTGCAATTACTTTTGCACCAACCTAATAGTAGTGCTTCTGAAATAGTAAAGTCTTTTGAAAGGAAAGATATTACTGTTAGTGACATTAACAATAAAGTAGAACAAATAGTATCAGGTAATAGCAAGTTTCTCAGCGTGTGTTAACATTTTCTTCATGAATTGGGTAGGTTCTTAAGTGAGCTAGTGTTCTCCCTTATGTAAGTCAGGTGTGTGTGTGCCTGTGCATGTGCGCACTGGTGTGTGTCCCCTACATGTCATATGCCAGCATCTCCTGGGGCTGCATGCTAAAAATGCAGATTCATTTCAGGTTTGCTGGGTGTCTGCTGGTGGGGCCCAAAAGTCTGTAGCTTTAACAGGCTTCCCAGGTGATTCTTATGCACCATTTTCTGAAATTAACTGCTTTGAGCAATGGGGCTCTAAGAATCAGCTTCCTGTGACTTGGAGGCTAACTGGTTATCAAATACTGTGGCAGTTTGACCCAAGAGGAGAAACTAGTCTATCTATCAATTTATCAATACCTCTCTGAAGGTAAATTGTCCAACAGGTGGACCAGGCAACTGCTGTGTGTGGTGTGATGTGTTTACGTATCTTCTTTGAATTAACAAGTGAAGCCAACTGTGGATCATGGCACTTAATTGGTCACAGAGAAATAGAAGGATGGAAAAATATCTTGCCTCAATTTGCCAAGAGAAACCCAAAACCAACCATTTGGAATTTACCATCTATTTCTCTAGGTTTTCCTGGAGCTTAAAGAGATAGAGTGAATTTCAGACCCAGAAACTGACTGTTCCTTAGACAGGATCTGATTCAATAAAAGCAGCAGCAATGAAAGCACTTCTGAGATCTTAGATGTCAAAAAGGTTTTGATCATTTTGGACCAATATTTATTTCATTCCTTCAACCAGTATTCATTTCTCACTTGTTTTATACTATGGCCCCTACTAGACAATGAGAAAAAGTTGATGAACAAGACAAACACAGCCTTTCAGGATAAGGCAGCTATTGATCTTACTTTTCAGACTGACTTTCTTATTCCATATTGATCCTGGATGTTCCTGTGATGGTTAATTTCATGTGTCAGCTTGGCAGGGACATGGAGTGCCCAGATATCTGTTCAAACATTATTCTGAGTGTTTCAATGAGGGTGTTTTGAATGATGCTAACATTTAAATCAGCGGACTTTGAGTAAAGCAGTTTGCCCCCAGGGTGTGAATGGACCTTAGCCAATCAGTTGAAGGCATGAATAACAACAAAAAAGACCGGCTTCCCCCAAGTGAGAGAGAATTCTTCAGCAGACTGCCTTCAGAGTTCATCTGCAGCATCAGTTCTTTCTGGTTCAAAAGATGTCTGCCTTTGGACTGGAACTAGAATCGCAGCTCTCCTGGGTCTCCAGCCTGCTGGCCAACCCTGCAGATTTTGGACTTGGCAGTCACCATAATCATGTTAGCCAACTCCTCATAACGCATCTCTTTCTATCTCAGTTCTTTTTCTCTGGAAAACCCTGACTAATACAGATCTCCAACCCAGTCACTAGATCCAGTAACATCCAAAAATGCTCTTTTACATTCTCCATAGCAGTTACTTGCTTAACTAGGATGGCTGTGAAGGAAATATGGACATAGGACAGGATCAAGGAATTAGGGTACCAGGGTGAGTTGTGATAGGTGAATAAATGCATCTTCTGTTCTTCCCTTGGGAACACCCAATCCGAATACACAGAACATTAGAGGAGTAAGCAGTAGGGAAACAGTGAACCTGACTCTGTAATAGGGCTGGATAACTACAGAAGGCCTAGGGCTCCACCGGAGTCTTGCTACTCATTGATTACCTCAGGAAGCACAGTTGACCCTCAATAATACCTCTCCAATCCCATGGCATAGTGAGAGGGTTGTGGAGGGAATACTGTCCCACCTCCTCCATATACTCATTCTTCAAATATTTACTGGAAAGCACAAGTACTGTGGGGATGGGGAGAACCAAAACTGGAGAGTGATGTTTGCTTTGCTCTTTTTCTTTTTTCTTTTTTCTTTTTTTTTTTTTTTTTTTTTTTTTTTTTTTTTTTTTGAGACTGGAGTCTCGCTCTGTCGCCCAGGCTGGAGTGCAGTGGCCGGATCTCAGCTCACTGCAAGCTCCACCTCCCTGGGTTTACGCCATTCTCCTGCCTCAGCCTCCCTTTCTTTCTTTCTTTCTTTTTTTTTTTTTTGAGATGGAGTCTTGCTCTGTCACTCAGGCTGAAGTGCAGTAGCACGATCTTGGCTCACTGCAAACTCTGCCTCCTGGGTTCAAGTGATTCTCCTGCCTTAGCCTCCTGGGTAGCTGGAATTGCCCACGCCTGCCACCACACCTGGCTAATTTTTGTATTTTTAGTAGAGACAGTGTTTCACCATGTTGGCCAGGCTGGTCTCGAATTCCTGACCTCAGGTGATCCACCCACCTCGGCCTCCCAAAGTGCTGGGATTACAGGCGTGAGCCACTGTGCCCGGCCTGCTCTTGATTTGCCTAAAAGCTATTTGAAGAGACACCAAGCTCTATATGTATTAGAAGGAGTCAACAGTTCCATGTAGCAACCTGTAGCTAAATAGCAACATGTAACTAAATGGATGATAACAAACTCTCAGTTTATAAGTTGAGTCCATTAGCTTTGGAATCAAGTTGATCTTCAATATGCCACTTCCAAGCTATGTGACCTTGACGGAAAACTGCTCAACTATTGAGTCTGTCTTTTCCTGTGAATGATGAAGGATACCACTACCTACCTGATAGGGTTGTAACGGAGATTAAGTACAAATCCATGAAAAGCCCTCAGCACCAGTACCTGCTGGGCTAAGCTGCCTCTAATTGCTTCTGACTGTTGATATTCTCCACGAAGAGTTAAATAATAGGAAGTTTCTGTGAGGAGGTGAAATCCTAGCTCGATCTCTGATCTTGATTGTCTTTAAAGATATGACACGGTCGTTTGATTTTTGTCTTCGAACATTCAGAGCTAGACAAAAGAAATTCCCTTCTGAAAGTATGAGGAAAGAAAGGGAGATGGATATCTTGAGGCCTCTGGAAAGTGGTAGGTTTTGTGGCAGATATGAGATGCAGATCCCTAAGCTGTGAAGTATTAAATAATTTCTTACCTCTTTTAGCTCGCGGAAATCATTGCGACTTTTTTTTTTTAACTCAGACTACTATTTGCAATAAGAGTTTGGACTGGATTTTGCACATTTAGACAACAGCTTTCAAACTTAAGGATTTATTAGAATGACCTGGAGAGCTTGTTAAAACAGACTACTGGACCTTGCTCTAGAGCTTACTTCCCAGCAGATCTGGGGTGGGACCCAAGCATTTGCGTTTCTAACAAGGAGAAGCCGATGCTGCTGGTCCAGGGACCACACTTTGAGAACCAATGTAATGATTAAAGAGACAACAGATAAGTATGAGAGTTGCTGGTGAGAAGAAGAAATGGTTCATTAGCATGCTTGCAATGTGTCTTCCCTGACCTCCTATGGCAATTATTGTCTGCACAATACATCTGGCAATTAATCATGTCTTGCCTTTTGACAGTTCTTCTCTTTGCCTGAATGCTATTTACATCTTTTAGTTGAGTCTATGCTTAAGATCCAGGCAGGAAGAGAAGCCAGCAATGGGACAACCAGTGGGAGAAAGAGGAGGGGAATTCAGGCCCAGGAGGGAGCAGGAGCAGGAAAAGGATAATTGAGCAGACAGACGATCTGCTTGTGGGAAAGTGGAGTTGGAGCTACTCTTAATACAGGAGGAAGAAAGCAAGGAAGAAAATTCATGCAGCTTTTGGAAGGTAGAGTGTGGAAATGACAGGCAGGCACCAGAGAAGCCATAGGCTAACCTCACAGATCAACGACCCAGCTGCCAACAGAGATTAAGGGAGAAGGGGTTAATGGGCACTGTGATATCCCCTGAAGAAGGAACCCAAATCTTGTGTGGCATTTTCCTTTATCTTCTGCAGAAGAAAGGAAACTGTGGTGGTGAGGAAGGCGCTGATGTGTGTTGTTTGAGGATGAGAAGGGTGGAGCAGGATTACTTCCTACTAGGAGACCCAAACAATTTGGGTGGGTAAGTTTCAGGAAAATGGATCAGGGCTAAATTATTGGGAAAGTAGGCTATTTTAAAGACACCAAACGAAGAGGAATGGAGCTAGTGCCTCAATCAAAAGAAAAGGCAGAGTGTGGATTGGTTTAAGAGAAACAGAACTGGGTTCTTGAGATGGGGTGGTCAGTTTTTTGTTTACAATTGCTATACTCCTCCTTTTCGGCCATTCAACACCTGTTTGCAAAGGGCAGCCTTTCTCTCTCTCTCTTTTTTTTTTTTTTTTTGAGATGGAGTCTCACTTTGTCACCCAGGCTGGAGTACAGTGGCATGATCTCGGCTCACTGCAACCTCCGCCTCCCAGATTCAAGCAATTCTCCCTGCCTCAGCCTCCCGAGTAGCTGGGATTACAGGCACCTGCCATGACGCCCAGCTAATTTTTGTATTTTTAGTAGAGACAGAGTTTCTCCATGTTGGCCAGGCTGGTCTCGAGCTCCTGACCTCAGGTGATCTGCCCGTCTGGGCCTCCCAAAATGCCAAGATTACAGGTGTGAGCCACTGCACCCAGCCATCTTCTTCATATTTTATGTTATTTTTTTCTCTCTGCTTATTTCATCCCACATTCTAGGCAAATCTTTCTACTTTTACATTGTGTTGAAATAGTTAATATTTACATTTGCTTCTGCCACAACAATCAAGTCTTCTGTATTGAGTCCATAGTTGGCTCTAAAAGGTAAAAATCAATACATGTTTTACATGATTTTGATTGTTCCATGCTATGCTGAGGGCTGGGATTACACTCTTTTCTGAGAGTCCAGTGGAAACATCCACAGGCTAAATAAAATAGAATGTTCCTAGCTTCAAGGTCAAATGGCTATTCTCTTTTAGGTTGCATCAGTTGCTTAAAAATCTAAAGATGTTTTTGTTTGCTTAGTACTTGATCTATGTTTTTCTTGGATAACTTTCTGTTTTTCCTGGAGTTGATAATTTTCTGTTTCATTTTCTTACAATTTATCCTATCTTCAAGTGTTTTCAATCTTTAACGCATTTTATCTCCTCTATAGTATCTTTTCCAGAGACTGGGACTCCTCTTGGAGTCCTTGATCCAACTTATGCTAGCTTCACAGTCGATATATGAGAATTCTCCTCTTTGCTTCCTAAGTTGCGTCCTCTGGATTCCATGTCATGTCTTTCTCAGTTTACCCTTTATTTATTGTGTTTATCACCAAGTAATTTCCTAGGGAAAGATTTTTGTTCCTTGGAAAATACTTTTTTCTCCCCTCACACTTGCCTGATAATGTGTATATAGAACTCTAGGTTAAAAACTATTTTGAAGACAAATATTTGAACATCCAATGTTGCTGGAGAAACTTGATGGCAAACAAATTCTTACTCTTTTCCAGGTGATTTGTTTTATTTTCTCTGAAAGCTTTAATATCTCTCTTTTGTCTTTGGTGTCTTGAAACTTCATATAAAAGGGTTGAAGCGTGAGGATTTTTATTGTTTTCGTTAATTATGTTGATGCTCTGTGGGTACTTTCCCTCTAAAAAATTATATCTTTTGGCTGGGCATGGTGGCTCACACCTGTAATCCTAGCACTTTAGGAGGCCAAGGCAGCTGGATCACCTGAGGTCAGGAGTTCAAGACCAGCCTGGCCAACATTGTGAAACCTTGTCTCTACTAAAAATACAAAAATTAGCCAGGTGTGGTGATGGGCACCTGTAATCCCAGCTACTTGGGAGGCTGAGGCAGGAGAATCATTTGAACCCAGGAGGTGGAGATTGCAGTGAGCCAAGATCATGCCATTGCACTCCAGCAAGGGGGTAAGAGTGAAACTCCATCTCAAAAAAAAAAAAAAAAAAAAAATTATATCTTTCTTTACCTTTGAAATTTTAAATGTATTGCTTCTTTAAAGATTTTCTAGGCTGAATGAGGTGGCTCACACCTGTAATCCCAGCACTTTGGGAAGCCAAGGTGGGCAGATCACAAGGTCAGGAGATCGAGACCATCCTGGCTAACATGGTGAAACCCCATCTCTACTAAAAAATACAAAAAATTAGCTGGGTGTGGTGGCGGGCACCTGTAGTCCCAGCTACTTGGGAGGCTGAGGTAGGAGAATGGTGTGAACCCAGGAACTGGAGCTTGCAGTGAGCCAAGACTGCACCACTGCACTCCAGCTTGGGCAACAGAGCAAGACTCCATCTCAAAAAATATAAAGAAAGAAAGAAAGAAAGAAAGAAAGAAAGAAAGAAAGAAAGAAAGAAAGAAAGAAAGAAAGAAAGAAAGAAAGAAAGAAAGAAAGAAAAGAATAAAAATTTTCTTCCTTTATTTTCTCTGTTGTTTTTTTTCCTAAGATTCATATTCATCTGACCAGATCTTTTAGATTGTCCTTCTATTGTTCTAAGGAAATCTTCTTGATTTTATTTGTAGTTCTTATATTGAAAAAATTATATAGTCTTCTTTTTATTTTGTTTCATTATTTTATAAATATTATATAATATCATTTCAAATCTCTCTGAATATATTAAGCAGAAAGGTTTTTTTGTTACTAGTTCTTTTGTGTTTCATGAATTATCTATGCTATCTCTAGTGTCTACTTTGTGATTCTTTTGGCTGTCTGCATTCAGGCTGCTTTTCATATGACATACCTGATTAAGCTACTTGTCTTTGTTTCCTTCTATTTAGGAAAGAAGGAGCAGAGCTGATCTGTGCCAAAACATCTTTCAGAAACTTCCCAGGAAAGAGTTCATGGGACATACATTTTTCAAATGTTGGCGTGACTAGAGATGTCTTTATTCTACATTCATCTTTGAATGTTAGTTTCATTTGAATGGTAAAATGTTATTTTGACAGTCATTTGTTTTTAGAAATTTGAAAGTATTTTCTCATTGAAAATTTTGTTCATTGTGTTAAAATAAACATAACATGAAATCCACCATTTTAACAAAAGTGTACAATGCACCATCACGAAGTACATTCACATTGCTGTGCAACCATTACCACTGTCCATTTCCAGAACATTTTCATCATCCCAAACAGAAAGTCTGTGCCTGTTATATAATAACTCTCCACTTCCTCTCTTCCTTTGTCCTGTGGTAACCACCATTCCCCTGGGTCCCTATGCATTTACCTATTCTAGATACCTCATGTTGCGGGAAGTCAGGGACCCCGAACGGAGGGACTGGCTGGAGCCGTGGCAGAGGAACATAAATTGTGAAGATTTCATTTTAATATGGACATTTATCAGTTCCCAAATAACACTTTTATAATTTCTTATTCCTGTCTTTAATCTCTTAATCCTGTTATCTTCATAAGCTGAGGATGTATGTCACCTCAGGACCACTGTGATAATTGTGTTAACTATACAAATTGATTGTAAAACAAGTGTGTTTGAACAGTAGGAAATCAGTGCACCTTGAAAAAGAACAGAATAACAGCAATTTTTAGGGAACAGGGGAAGACAACCATAAGGTCTGACTGCCTGCAGGGTCAGGCAAAAAGAGCCATATTTTTCTTCTTGCAGAGAGCTTGTAAACGAACGTGCAAGTAGGAGAGATATTGCTAAATTCTTTTCCTAGCAAGGAATATTAATATTAATACCCTAGGAAAGGAATGTATTCCTCAGGGGAGGTCTATAAATGGCCGGCCACTCAGGGACTGTATGTCTTATGAGGCTGAGATAAGGACTGAGATATACCCTGGTATCTTGCAGTACCCTCAGGCTTACTAGGGTGGGGAAAAACGCCACCCTGTTAAATTTGTGGTCATATCGGTTCTCTGGTCTCAAACCCTGTTTTCTGTTAAGATGTTTATCAAGACAATAAATGCACTGCTGAACACAGACCCTTATCAGTAGTTCTGTTTTTGCCCTTTGCCTTGTGATCTTTGTCGACCCTTATCAGTAGTCCTGCTTTTGCCTTTTGTCCTGTTCCCTCAGAAGCATGTGATCTTTGTTAGACCCTTATTAGTAGTTCTGCTTTTTGCTCTTTGAAGCATGTGATCTTTGTTAGACCCTTAGTAGTAGTTCTGCTTTTTGCCCTTTGCAGCACGTGATCTTTGTAACTGTTCCCTGTTTTACATCCCCTCCCCTTTGAAACCCTTAATAAAAAACTTGCTGGTTTGAGGCTCAGGTGGACATCACAATCCTACCGATATGCGATATCACCCCTGGTGGCCCAGCTGTAAAATTCCTCTCTTTGTACTCTTTCTCTTTATTTCTCGGCTGGCTGACACTTACGGAAAATAGAAAGAACCTATGTTGAAATATTGGGGGCGGGTTCCCCCAATAACCTCACATACATGGAATCGTACAATACTTATCTCTTGGTGCCTGACTTATTTCACTTGACATAATGTTTTCAAGGATCATACATGTTGTAGCATGTATTAGAATTTCATTCCTAAGACAACAGTATTTTATTGTATGTATATACCACATTTTGTTTATTCATTCATTCATCAATGGGCACTTGAATTGCTTCCCCATTTTGGCTATTGTAAATAATGCTGCTATGAATACTAGAACACAAACATGTGTTTGAGTCCTTGCATTTAATTATTTTGGGGATATACCTAGAAGTGGAATTGCCGAATCAGATGGTAATTTTATGTTTAACTTTTTGAAGAACTTCCATAGTGGCTGTGCCATTTTATATTTCTACCTTCAATGTACTAAGGTTCCAATTTCTCCACATCCTCATTGACATTTGTTATTTTCTGTTTTTATATAGCCATTCTAATAAATCCAAAGAGGTGCCTCATTGTGGTTTTGATTTGCATTTCCCTAGAGAAAAGTGATTCTGATAATTCTTTCACATACTTATTGGCCATGTTTGTATCTTCTGTGGGAAAATGTCTATTCAAGTCCATTGCCCATTTTTAAATTGAGTTGTTTTTGTTACTGTTTTGTTGTAGTTCTTTATTCTATACATCAATCCCATATGAGATATATGATCTACAAACATTTTCTCCCATTCTGTGGGTTCTCAATCTGTTGATAGTGATATTTGATGCACAAAAGTCTTTAATTTGATTAATTTATCAATTTTTTTCTTTTTTGCCTTTGCTTTTGGTGTCATATTCACAAAATCTTGCCAAATCCAATGTCAGAAATTATTCCCTGTTTTCTTCTAAGAGCTTTATAGTTTTAACTCTTATATTTAGGTCTTTCATCCATTTTGTGTTAGTTTTTGCATATGTTATAAAGTAACGGTCCAAATTCATTGCTTTGTATGTGAACATCTAGTTTTCTCAGCACAATTTATTGAAAATACATCATTTTATCATTGAATGTTCTTGATATCCTTGTTAAAAATCAATTGATTAAGTCTAGCATGGTGGCACATGCCTATAATCCCAGCTACACAGGAGGCTGAAGCAGGAGGATCATTTGAGCCCAGGAGTTCAAGGCCAGCTTGGGTAACATACAAAGAGCCCATCTCAAAACAAAGAAAAAAAAATATCATATATACTCTACAGTCTTTTAACTACCAGTGTTGCCATTGTAAAACTTGCTGACATTCCGATTCCTGCTAATTTAGAAGTGACCTATCTATTTAACTTTTTTGGAAGATTTTAACCTAGTGGTGGGAAATGTTGTGATAACGTGTCTTTGTATGTCTCTTTTTTATTTTCTTTCATTTTGTTGGGCATTTGCTAGGGCTTGTTTGGGGGAATTTTTCTTGAACTATTTGTTAGATAATTTGCTTTCTTCCATTTTTCTCTTTTCTCTCTGTCTGACTTAAGGTGTTAGGTTTCTTTTTTCTCCTGTTTTTTAAGTTTTTCTCTTTTCTGATCTACTTTATGGAAAACTTATTTGATTTATATCATACAACCCTTCTATTCGGTTTCAGAAAAATTAGGCTCATGATTTACTTTTCAAGAACCTTCAATAGTGTTCTGATTGTTTCTTTTCATAACATTATATTCTTGTTTTAGGAAAGCAATATACTCTGACCTTTTCAATGGTTTTTGACATTTCCTTCTGTGTTCTTCACAATTTCTATATGTTTGTTCTTCCTATTTGTTTATCTTGGGTTCTTTCTTTGATGTTAGAAATCGTCTTTGAATGGCTTGTGATTGTTGGTATTTACAAGTAAGGTACTAAAATATTGATTGAAAGCACAATGGCGGGGGCAGGGCTTGTCTTTTGGTGGGCTTTGTTAGAGGATGATCAGGTAAGCTGGCTTCTTTGTTGTGGGATCTCAAGAATCAGTATGACAGCTTTTCATTCTTTTTCTCCTTATCTAGACCACAACTTCCTGAATTCTAGAGACTTTGTTTTATAATTTTTTTATTCCTTTCAAATCCCATTACTATGTTTCAATAAATGATGACTGTTTATTGATTTGATGCTGCAGTAACAGAAACGGTGAGAACTTCAATTAATCAAACAATTGTTTTGTTTTCTCAAAACACGAAGTTTGTCAGCTCCCCTCCTGCTCCAATTGCTTGCTCACTTTTTCAGGTACAGAACTGGCCTAATATGTATGTGTGTGTGTGTGTGTATATATATATATAAAATACATATATACTTTATATATATACTGTATATTTATATAAAGACTTTCTATATATGCTTTATATATGAAGCATATATATAAATATTTATCAAAAATATATATTAAGTGTATATATATATATATTTTGCATCAGAAGCCCACATCTGTATTTCTGAGTTCTACCTTAAGGAGGGTGGGCAAAAGTGAACAGGAGCAATGGCCTGAGAGGGCCAATAGCCACTGACCAAATTCACACAAGGGCATACAAAAAAATTCTTGGTCCAGGAAATTTTAAGAATTCCAAGGAGGTGATGGAGGAGGGAGTGGGATGGAGATGAGAAGGGTGAGGATGAGTTTGTCAGAAAATAAAGCAGAGCTTCTGAGTATGTGAAGCAGAACAGGTACACAGGGATCAGGTAAGCAGTTTTGAATGCAAATATTGGAAAAAGCAGAAATAAGGCCTGAACCCCAGCAAAAACAAAGGACTGCAGTTAAATAATTAGAGTAGTACCTATCCGTTTATGTTCCGTGGAGATGGACCACTCTCCTAAGATGGTCTTCAGCAAAATATGGACTAAAGAAAAGATGATTCTAAGGTTAGATACTACTGGATGTTTGTAAAATTTAAAAGTAGTTTTTGAGCTAAGAATCTGTGTGGTGAACCAATCTTTCTTATTTTGTCTAATCCAGCCTTTTGCCACATTCATTAACCTCTCTTTATTACTGGTCTATGGTATATACTTCAGGAAATGCTCAGCGCTCCCTAGGCCAGACCTCTGCAGCATTCTGGTTTCTTTCCTCACTCTCTAAAGCGCCTTTAGCTCTGGGTAGAAAAGGGCAATATTATACACAGCAGAGAGCCTGAATGCTTCTGTGACAGAGAAAAGTCCCTCTGTTATCTGTTCTCACTTTCTGTGGCCACTCTGCTTAAGACCTCATTTCCCAGTCTTTCTGAAAGTGAGCAGAGCATGTGACTGGATTCTGACCAATGGGTGAGTAGAAGTCATGTGTGCAATCTCTAAGTTTTGCCCTTAAAATGAAAGGAGCATAATCACCTGGTGGTGACTGCAGACGATGTGGATCCCATCAAGCTGGTTGTCTTTCTGCCTGCCCTGTATCACAAAATGGGGATTCCTTACTGCATTATCCAGGGGAAGGCAAGACTGATACATGTAGTCCACAGAAGACCTGCACCACGATTGCCTTCACACAGGTTAACTCAGAAGACAAAGGAGCTTTGGTTAAACTGGTGGAAGCTATCCAGACCAATTACAATGACTGATATGATGAGGTCCATTGTCACCGGGGAGGCAGAGTTCTGGGTCCCAAGTCTGTGGCTTGCATTGCCAAGCTTGAAAAGGCAAAGGCTGAAGAACTTGCTACCAAACTGAGTAAAATGTACACTATCGAGTTTTCTGCACATAAAGAAGAAAGAGAGAGAAAGAGGAAAGAAGGAAGGAGGGAAAGAGGGAAGGAGAGAAAGAGGGAAGGAAGGAAAGAAGGAAGGAAGGAAGGAAGGAAGGAAGGAAGGAAGGAAGGAAGGAAGGAAGGAAGGAAGGAAGGAAGGGAAGAAGGGAAGAAGGAAAGAAAGAAAGAGGTATACACTCTCTTTTCCTTCTCATGTTCCTGAAGGTCGAATGTGAATTCAGGGCGGGGAACTAGAGCAGCCACCTTTGACCATGAGATAGAAGCTATATGTTGAGGAGGAAGAGCAACAAAGATCGAAATAGCCTCGGTCCTTGCCACCATGGGACTTCCATGTCCAGAGTGGGCTGCTCACTCTCAGACTGTTCCTGAGAGAGAAAGAAACCTCTTTCTCATTTTAACTACTTTTTTTTCTGTTCTTTGTTTCAGCTGCGAACTAGTATTCAAACCAATACAATGGTATCCCAGAACTTGATTCCTGATATCATTAAAGAAACGCCAAAAGGATAGTAGCCCAAAATGGCCTCTAACAATGGAGACAGCAGAGCAATAATTACCGATGTACAGCTTGGTGTATTCTTTAGGCTCTATGAAGGAGAGGAACACCCTAAAGACGATGCCACGTTCACTGGGTCCCACCCTGCAGAGGTGCTTTATGTCACACACTCCCTTTCCCTCACCACACACTAAGCGCCTCAAAAGCAGGGGCATTCTGCACACCATTGGGAGCATGGCATTAATTTCTGAATCATCTCCCTCAGCCAGGTTCTCTCATCCAACCAGACCCTGCTTCTCACCCTCATCCTGCTGACAACCCCTACTGCTTGTTTTCCTCTCTTGCTTCTTGGAGTTGCAGCTCACGCTGAGATCCATTTCTAGAGCTCTGACCTTGGTTCACCTCTAACATAATTTGGCCAATTTATCTTAGTTTCTTCTCCCATCCCAGCTCTGCCTCCTGAAAGGTAACTTTGCTGATTAGCAGAGATTAACACTTTTTTTTTAAGGCAGAGGTAGATACAAGGGTGTGATTGTTTGCATGCTTTGATTATTATTAAGGAAAAAATAAAATAATTCACGCTTGATGATTGGAGTTTGAAAACAAAATGGCTTAAAACACCTGTGATAAAATAGATATTAAAAGTTATTATTTTTAGTTAGAAAGAAGTTTTATTTTATAGACTAGATATAGTATTAAACACAAACTAAGACATGGAATACTGTGATATTTTTGTGTATATTTTAAAAACAGATTATTTGTTCCATAAATATTTATTGACCGACAAGCCAAGGAGCTGTCATCTGTCAAGCATGTTGCTAAGTGAGAACAGCTACAATGGTAAATGAATATAGTTCCTTTTCTTCAGAAACATGAAATTAAGTCAGGCAGAAGCACGTGAAACCAAGGCACTATAGGCTATGACAGAATGCAATAAATGTGGTAAACTCATGAACCTGATTTTCCTAAACAGTATCCATTTAAAACACTGTCCCCCATACTTTCCAAAATATATGCACCAATTTCTGGCTTGGAAAAGACGGTCTCTTTGGCTATAAGATTATGTACAAAGCACTTTGTGAATTCAGAGGAGGAAACATCTTTCTGCCAGGGAGAATCAGGCAAAGTTTCAAAGAGAACATTATATTTAAGTCTGGTTTGGAAGGGTAAAAGAGGAGCTTGACAAGGGGCCGAGGGGAGAAGATGTGCATGATAGAGAGAGGGAAATACAAAGATAAAGATTCTGGAAGGTAATCACTTTCCATTAGTAGTTTTCTCCTCATTCATAAGTGATGTCAGACATTTATTCATTGGAACCTCACATCTCTATGAGCTGTTTTGATATATTATTATCCCCAAACCTTAGATAACCATGTAAAGTAGTCTCTGGGAAAATGCTCCAGAACCTTGGAATTTCTCCGGGGTCTACCTCCTACACACAATATTAAGTAAGCTTGTCTGCCTGGGTAACTCCAGTTTCCATGTTTGGCTTCTGTTTCGCTGTGCAGCCTTGTGGCTAGACACATTGGTTGCATTTAGATTCTGACTTTACTTCCAGTGCTGTATTTGGCATTCCCTTGGCTCTGTGCTCTGTAACTCTGAAGTCAACCCCATCTCAGCGGGACTGTCTCAGCCCCAAGCCCAGAGCCAGATCAATTCTAAGATTTAGCCTCCTTCATCTCTGCTGCAGTTAATTGTGGGTAGGGATTAAAGAGGTAAGAATGGACAAGGAGGCTGCCTTTGGATCTGTGTGTGTGACCTCATATACCTTGCTATAGAGTTTGGGTTTTATTTTACAATGAATAAACACTGTAAAAGTGACATGGTAAGATTGTTTGGTGACCACAGAGTTAGAACAAAGGGCAATGGTTTTATGATCAGAGGCAATTAGGAGCCTGGGGCTTTGTCTCCACAATAGAGGCATGAACCTCAGGGCAACAGATGCTTGCAGCAGTGTGAAGAACCACTTTCTTCTCTGCTCAGTGCTTGGATAGGAGCTGCTAATTTCTGACCCTAAGTTGTCAATCACCTAACATGGTATGAAGCAAGTGATTGTCACATTTACATTTCAGTATTCCCTTCCCAAAATCACTTCAACTGAGAATTCACTGATGGTCTCTTCAGAACCCATTTATAGTTAATCTGCAACCTTAACCTCTCTTTCCTTCCTTTTCCTGACATTTTCCCCACAAATATGCTGCATTCTGGCCAGACTGGACTGTTACTTGTACCTGAATGCTCCCTAGTTTCTACCTGTTCTCTTTGGCTTATGCTTTTCTGCAGTCAGAATTCCCTTCTCTCTGCTCTCCATCCTTGAGGGTGTAGCTCCAGTTCACTTCTTGCCTTAAGCCTTTCCTGATTCCTGCAGTGGTTGTGATCCCCTCCTCCACTTAGCCCAGTGACCTTTATCACCCTCTGCCTTGGGCTGTTGTTGCTGTTTGCATGTCTGGATACACGTTGAGCAAGGACAAGAAACTTTGCCTTTGACCTCTCCAGCAGTGCCTGGCTCTAGCAGACTCTCTTCTCTCGAAGTATGTGAATCTATTTAAATGTTATCTAATCACTCTCTGTACGCTGATGGGAAATTGTATCTGAAAAAAATAGATGTTGATAGGAACAGTTAACAAAAGACAGAGTTGACAATCAGTTGTAATAAAACATTCCAAACCAAATATAATGAATAAGATGAATTGGCCAAATCCCTTCAGATGTGAATTAAGGTCATAGAGCTAATAAATATCTATACATAAAGTATTTTTTTATGAGAGAAATACTCCTCAGCCAGATATGGCAGAGAATCCGTTTGATTTGGAAAAGGCAAGCAATGACTTTAATGTTTGTTAAAAAGAGAAGTAGCAACTGAACTAACTGCTGGATTCTTGCACAAGCCGTGAGTTAGTGCTAGAATCTGAAGCAGAGACCGAGTTGAAGTTTTATAGAAAGGGTACAAAAAAAATGTAGTAGAATTAAGAGACTAAAACAGAAGTTTAATAAATTTATATCATTAATTTGTTAGCTTTCTCCACTTGGTATTCTCAGTGAGTAACTTAGATAGCGAGTTAGGTTCAGTTTAATTCTGAATATTCCAGTTTGTTTGGTGGTGGCTCTTAAATATCTGGACCTGTCTAGAATCTGTTGTTAGCAAAGCATGAGATCTGTAATGAAAAACATTAGCTGAGTTTCACCAACCAGTCAGTATTCTCTCAAATCTTCAAAATACTAAGATATTATGTCAGAGGCTTTCTAGTTGACCCAGCCCCAAATTCCTCTTTCGTTTTCTCTTACCCCTACCTAGAGTTCAGAGAAAGGAACTTTCGGCCATTCACACACCAAACTTTGACTTTCAATACTACCTGGGCAGATGACATTCCTTCCCATAAAAACTGCTGTATTTACTTCTAAAACCTCTTCATTAGCAATTAGAGTCTCCTCTGCGCTAAAGACATGTGATATATCCCAGCCCCGTGTGCCTATCACACTGCAATACTAAAGAAAGGCAAAATTATATCATGGCTCTCTCTGCTGGTCCAGCTCACAAGAAGCACCAACCGTTCAGGGAAATTAGAATCACTCAGGGTCAGCAGGTTCGAACTGTATTTGAGGGTCAGGTCAGAACAGATTTTTGCTTTGGAAGCAGCAGAAGGGAAGAAGACCTAGAAAAATCATTTGGATGATTCTCGCAGGGGCATGGGTAAAAGAAGGTGCCATTTTCATGAGTTGGGCTCTGCTTGGCAAGCAGACCTCCTCACTAGAAGACCAGGTTTAGTTTATGCCACCTCCGTTGCTGCCAGGGCATCCCACCAGCATCTCAGCATTGGAAGCCAAGTGAATTTTTCTAATAGTTAAGTCCAGTGTTTGGTTCATCTCCTTTTACCACAAAGAACCCTGTTTATGCTCCATATTTTGACCAGTCTCCTTAAACATAACACTTGCTCCATTCATCATAAACCCCAAGGACGTCACCATCACAAAATCTTTACAGAGTAGCTGTAAATCTGTTGGGTTTGGTCATCATCCTGTGTTAATTCGAACGGAGGAATGATTATTATAACAGGATTTATCAGGGAGTATTTCTCTGAACTATCATCATCTTCTGTCTTTTGTGGATGAAAGGTATTTATACTTCTTTACTGGTACAAGAGAAACATTGGAGGCAGGTATCCTGTGTGCTTGAATTAACATACCCTTTTATTTTTCTGCATTAATTTTTGCCTTTTCCCCTTCTTCCCTGTGGTTCTTCCGCCCTTCACATGCTTAACAAAGCTACCATTGTTCCTACCTCCTCTGGGAGCTGAAAAGAATACCATAAATGTTTCCTCTGTGAGGCACACATCAGGCTACCATCCTCTCTCCTCCACTCCCCTGAAAGAATGGTGTTCCAAGAGTGTTTGGATATTCCAGAGAGATCGCATGAGAAAAGTCAAATCTTCTTCTTTTTCTGTTAAAATTCTTTCATTATTTTTTAATTGTGATAACATTCACATAACGTAAAATTTACCATTTTAAACATTTTTAAGTGTACAGTTCAGTGGCATTAAATACATTCGCATTGTGCAACCATCACCTCCATCTACCTCTAAAACTCTATCTTGCAAAACAGAAACTCTATACCAGTTAAATAATAACCCCACCACCCAGCCACAGGGAACCATGTTACTTCTTGTCTCTTTACTTTCTGACAACTCTATGTACCTCAAATAAGTAACCATACAGTATTTGTCTACTTGTGACTGGCTTATTTCACTTAGCATGTTATCCTCAAGGTTTATTCATGTTGTAGCATATGTCAGAATTTCCTTCCTTTTTAAGGCTGAATAATATTCTATTGTGTGCATGTTTCATATTTTTATTTAGTTATTGATCAACACTTGGGTTCCTTCCACCTTTTGGCTATTGTGAATAATACTTCTATCAACAGGAGCTTGGATCCTCTTCTTCAGAGAATATGTAAAAAGATGGATGGGAGAATGGAAAAATGGCAGGAGGGTAGAATATGTAAAAAAGGGATAGGAGAATGGGAAAATGGCAGATTGTTGGGAGAAAAAGTTCAAAATAAAGTAATTTTGTTCTTGAATATATATCATAAAAATTCAAGCAACTCTGAAAATGTCATTCTAAATTCTACCATTAGGAGAAAATCACCGGAAATATGGTGACGATCTTCTTTCTAGCTATCTCCTTATATGTCCATGTCAAATATATCTTATATAAATGAATCATATCTTTCATATTGTTTAATAAACTGATTTTTAAATTCAGCTTTATGATACGAACCTCTTTCCATATAAATAAATGTACTTTTATACCATCATTTTCATGGTTGCATACTTTTACCAATGTATCATAATTTCTTCTATTGATGGAGTCTCTACAAATTATTATACTTTTATCAGTGTATCATAATATATTTATCCAATCCTCTATTAATGGAGTCTCTACAAATTATTCTCTTTGTTTTTTAAAAAAGTTATTAACATAAAACAGTGTGGTGACAATTATTATTTTACATGTTATCTTTGTGCTCTTGTTTCCTAAGCCTCTAAAACTGGAAGTAAGTCACAGGATTTAACTTGACATTTTGTTTACCAAGCATAATTCATATATGTGAAAATCCTAATATCTTATATCTCTTATTCTTATATATTTATCTATGCCAAAATACATATTTCACATCATAAAGGACAGAGTGAGAGCTCTCTAGAGCTTTTCTGGGAAATATTCTATGTGAAGAAGATTAGAGACACTGAGTTATATCAAAATATTATATTGTATATGAATGCATATCAATGCAAAGTAGTAGAGAAGGCTGGATTTACTACCCTTGTTGGTTCAGCCAAGCAATGTATATATAGTCATTAGGAAAGGAAAAACAATCTTGAAATGAGCCAAGTAATGGCTATAAATTCACTTATAGCGTGGCAACTTCAAAGCCGAAGTGGTGGTTGGATGTAAAGTGGAATTTTAATTGGCAGAGGAGGCAGAGAGTGAGAAATGCTGATCCAATAATAATGTGAAGTCCAATAATTTGTGTTAATCCAGAATGCTGGTCAAATCCAAAACTGGTAGCCAGAAGCTCAAATCAGTGTCTAAATGGTTTTTTGGCCAGTTCTGTTACTAAATGGGGTGCAGTGGTGGAGTTTCTAGGCAAGTAGAATCTTCTAAACTTGTATTACTTAAAAAATGGTTTATCGTGCCATTTACTAAGAGTATGGGATATAGGATCTGTTAGCGATAGTGAATCCATACAGGTCTGCAGCAACCTCAATCCTTGCCTCTTCAGAAGAAAGAATTCGACTGAGGGGAATATGGCAGAATGAGACACTGAGGCAAGTTTTAGAGCAGGAATGAGTTTATTAAAAAGTTGAGAGCAGGAATAAAAGGAAGTAAAGTACACTTGGAAGAGGACCAAGAAGTACACTGTTTGACCTTCGGCTTGGGGGTTTTATACGTTGGCACGCTTCCAGGGGATTGAATCCCTTCTCCCTTGATGCTTCCCTTGGGGTGGGCTGTCCGCATGCGCAGTGGCTTGGCAGCAACTGGGAGGGGCTGCATTCGGAGCATGTTTACTGAAGTTGTACACATGCTCTCTTGATGCGTTTTTCCCTTTCCAATCTAGTGTTCCTATAAGGTCATACACCAGTTAAACTCCACCATTTTGCCTCTTAGTACACATACTTAATCCCACCCACCCAACTCCTGAGACCTTATTGGAAAGCTGCTGATCAACAGTTTCAGGGTATGTTTCTATCTAATGGGAGACTGCCTTTCCCTGCTGCTGGCTGCATTCAATTACTATTTTAGAGAGACAGTTTAACAACTGTCTGACCATCACATAATTGTTGCCTGACATTCCTAGTGGTGGTTGGGGGTAGGTGGGGAAGGCTTTCCTGCCCTGCTCATGTCTGACTAGCTACCTCCTGTAACAGAGCCAACTATTTGTGGGAGAGGACAGGGATGGTATTCACAGAGATTATTATCACCAGCCATGTTGGCTAAGATTTGAAGCAACCTCTAGATTCAGGTGGAGCATTGGAGTGTAGGTAACACTCTTTTGTTATACAGGACAAGTTAAAATAAACTGAGATGAAATTTTGCATGGAGGAAGTTTATTGGAGCGTGCTCTTGGGAACAGTGCTTACAAGGATATGAGGGAAGGATGATTCAGCAGAAGGAAATGTGAAGTTCTAATGCCTTTGTAACAGAGGTCTCACTCAATCCCATAATTGAAATCTCATTCATTTCATAGAGCCCTGAAACTTGAATGGTTGTTCAAAGATGTCCAAATGAGGCAAGGGGACTTGGGCTTTTGCTACCACACTGATCTAGTGTGGGCTACCCCCAAAGAAAGGCTGTAATCTTGGGCAAGGCAGCTCCCTTTGGTTGATGGCCTTCCTGAATGGAGAATTTGGGTGGCACACCATAGCACCTTCTATAGACTGTAAGGCAGAAGTTCAGCTATATGAATCAAGCAGACAATATCTCGAATAGATAACCATAGTTCACTCTAATAGTATCAGATGAGAGCATCTAGGTTAATTTTGCATCTTCCCTCAACACCCTCACTTCCCTCCATTCCATTCCACTTCAACATACTGTTGGTGAAAAAAATCTCAAACTCTGAAGTATTTAAAGAGGCTTACTCTGAGCTAATTTGAGTGACCATGGCCTGGGGAACAGTCTCAAGTGTGCCCGAGGTGGTTGACTTACAGTTTGGTTTTACCTATTTTAGGGAGACAAAAGTTACAGACAAAGACATTAATCAACACACCTCAGGTATACATTGGTTTGGCCCAGAAAGGTGGAACATCTTGAAGTAGAGTGGGAGGTGTGCTTATAGGTCATAAGTGGATTCAAAGACTTTTCTGAGTAGCAATCGATTGAGAGAGTTATGCTTTGTCTAAAGACTTGTAGTCCGTAGAAAGAAATGCTTGAGCTAAGATGAGAGGGGCTGTGGAAACCAAGGTTCTTGTTATGTAGCTGAAGCCTCCAGGTAGCAGCCTTCAGAGAGAATAAATGGTAAATGTTTCTTTTTGGACCTTAAAAGGTGTCAAACACGGAGGGGTGTGGTGGCTCACACCTGTAATCCCAGCACTTTGGGAGGCTGAGACAGGCGGATCACAAAGTCAGGAGTTCAAGACCAGCCTGGTCAACATGGTGAAACCCCATTTCTAATAAAATGCAAAAATTAGCCAGGCATGGTGGTGGGCAACTGTAATCCCAGCTACTCAGGAGGCTGAGGCACGGAATCGTTTGAATCCAGGAGGCAGAGATTGCGGTGAGCTGAGTGCATTCCAGGCTGGGTGACAGAGCAAGACTCCATCTCAAAAAAAAAAAAAAAAAAAAGGTGTCAGACTCTTAATCTCTACTAGATCCAGGAAATGCCTGGCGGCGTTAATGGAGGCTCACTATAAATGCAAATTTCCCCCACAAAATATGACTTTGCAGTGCCATAACAAAATATGTCAAATATATTATGGGGTAAAATATTTTCATTTCCTTCAAGATCTGCTATCTTTCATGTGATGCTATACTAAAGACAGGATGGAATTTGGTACAGTCTGCTTTGTCAGTCTTTTGATTTCTATTTTAATGTTAGTGCTGGTCAGTTGTGTATAATGAGGTTTGTCTAGCCTCCCTTCCAGTCATGGCCTGGGATTCAGGTTTTCAGGTTTCTATGGGATCTCATTGGCCAAGAGGGGGTTTGTTCAGTTGGTTGGAGAAATTAAGATTTTATTTTTTGTTTACAAAACAAGCACACATGCTGATGAAGATGGGATTCCAGTATGAGTTCAGTTTGAGTCAGTAACTAGGTAGGGTTAAATGTTGAGGATGCAGGTCTTTCCTGTTGATAGATGCAGGAGGCAGATAAGGGAGAGGGTCCCTGGAGAATCTCTGACCTGCCTGCACACTGGGAGAGCGGGGTGGAGCCAGGGCAAGTTCATGCCTCGTACAGGGGTGACGAGCCTAGCCTCTTCAGTTCCTGTGTGTGGCCTGGAATCAATCGGTGAGGTGGGAGGCCTTGTTAGCAGGATCCCGTCTTGCTTTGCTTGAAACTTTTTTCTTCTTTTTCCTTTTCACCCAATAAATTTCATTCCCCTCACCCTTCAATGTGTCCATGTTCTTAATTCTTCCTGTTCATGTGACCAGAACCTAGTTTTAGCTGCACTAAGGAGCAAAGTTCCTCATCACTCTCTGCAGCTGAGCAGAAGAGACAAGGCAGTCATGGACTCCAGAGAGCAAAAAAATTACCATTAAAACCCAGAGATTTTCAGATCTGAAATGTGGAGGCCATATAAATTATGTTTCTATTTAAATAAGAAATTCCAACTCCTTATCAACCCTGTCAATTCTATCACTCATAGAATTATAGAACATTCATTTATTCATTCTTTAAATATTTCTAAATTAATTATTATATGCTAGGCACTGAGCTAGAGTTCAAGAATTCAAAAAATAAAACATAGTTCCTGCTTTCAAGGGCTTTGCAGCTAATGGGGAAAACAGATAAGATAGGACTGTGGCATGAATGCTGGTTACCGGGTTTGCTAGGGTCATGGAGTGCACTTTATTAAATAGACTATAGGGTGTGAGCAAAAGGGCTTTCCTGTCTGCATTTCTGTCAATGTTGCATTTAACAACAGTTGAAATGGGCCTTTCGTGCTTGGAGTGGTCTACAATTTAAACTTAAGATCTGATTAAAATTGTCTGACTTCAATTTGAAGAGAAAAAAATTACATTACGGTATAAAAGACAGTAACTGTAGTCAATGATTAAGCAATGTCCCTCTAAAATTATACAAGGGCTTACTTAAGTGTACTGTTAAAATATTTTGGAACTCTAAGAATTGCTGAAACAGAGCATGTCTTTCCAAGTTTCTATCTTTGTCCTCATATGTTCTCTTTTATGTGTGTTTGCCCTGGGGCTTAAGAATGAAGTAACTTTTTTAATGTGAGTTAAGAATGAAGTAGCTTTTTAAATGTGGTTCCAGTTGAAAGGTATGATTCCTGATTCTCCAACATTCTGATTTTTAAAATCTGCATTTGTTTGCATCTTATTTGGGAAGGAATTTATCAGATTTTCCATAGCACACATCATTTTCTAACATGCTATATAATTCACTTATTCATTATGTTATTGATTGTCTGTATGACCCTGAAGGAATGTAAACTCTGTAAGAGCAAAGATCTTTGTTCTATTCAATGTTGTATCCCTCCTTCCTAAAACAATACTTGGCATGTGGCATATATTAATATCTCATAAATATGTGTTGAATGAATGAAATAAAAGATAAAGGAAGACGAGTTCCAGAGACCATTGATGATGATGTGCTGTGAATGGCAGAGTATAAATAATGCAATTACCTGCACCCACTGAATACATTACAGTATGTTAGGAAGCTCACCGTTTGTCTTCCCATAGAATGACCCATCCATAGCTTGTGAACTTGGAGTTTTTCCTAATAGTATGTCATCTTAGCTTTCTAGTCCAGACTTCTCTGGTCAGGCCCATTTCACCCTGTATATCTTAGGCCTGTTAGATATGGTTCATTTCATATCACATGGACCCACTATAACTCCTTTGAGATTATCTGGTACATATAAACCACACCAAGGTAGAGGCAGAGGGAGGCTTGCTTCATTTGCATGTCTAATGCCACAGAAAAACAAGACTTCTAAAAATGCATAACTGGTAAATGGAAATACTTCAATTTTTCCACATTACTTGCCAGAATTGAGTTAGTTTATCTTACCTCTAGTTGGAGTGTAAAGGCAGATTACTTCAAAAGTATATTTCTTTGATAAGGACTACCTTGAAATTTTGACCTCAAAGAAACAGGATTATTAAGTCTTTTTCTGTAATTAAATGTTTTTTTTTGAACATCCAATATAGTTGAATGAAAGTGATGACAGAATGGCTTTTTCTCTCTGAAGTTCAAGCAATGCATGACCATCTTACAAAGATAAGGTGCATTTTCAGAAATAGAACCCACTTAAAAATGGAATAATCCACTTGTGTTTAGGGAACAGGACTGTCCCAGTGCAAAGATGTGGCTTGCTTCAGAGCTAAAATTCATCAGATCAATTCCATTAAAATACAACTTATGTGAGAGTAATGAATTTTAAAGCCCCAAAAGTAATTTTTTGAAATTACAAATACAAGCAAGCAGTGAGTTGAATTATTAACTTTAACAAATTTGTCATCATAAAAGTATGTTTTAATTTGACTTCAATGGTTTTTAGCCCTGGATTCAAGCCAGGATGCTGTCTTCTGTAAAGATGATTCGTGATCAAGAAAGAAACATGTTGGGTTTTAGAAAACTGGGAGTTCAATACTGTGGAAATAGTTTTGAGACTCTGAAAACTGAGAAATGTTTAGGCACGAGGAGTTGATAGTGCCACTGTATATGCATTATATCAAGGGATACCATTCTGAGTGCCCCAGTCCATGCTGGGCAGAGGCTCTGAGGACAGGGCAGCAGCTGTTGGAAAGTCACAAGGTATGAGGATGCTACTGAGCTTACTAACACAGGAAAGTTGATTCTAGTGCCTCTGTTCCATTTTGCTTATATGCCTGCTGGTCTTGGAGCCCCCTGAAGACCTGCAGAAGAAAGCAATTAAAGGCAGGCAATGGAGATATAAAGCACAGATTTTGGAACCAGATGACGTCCCTCATTAGAGATGACTTATTTAACCTCTTTCATAGTTATGGAGAGGCGATCTCAGCACCTTTCATGGCAGATTTGAGATTCCCTTTGGTTATGGCCACTTCATATTTCCACAAGTGAACAGAATAGTTCTCACGAACTGTTCTCTCGGCTTCTTCATGTTTGTTCTCCAAAATTACCCAATACCTATCCCACCCCTACCTTAAGTGGCCCAGTATAGTTTTACCATCCTTTAAGATAAGTTCCCTTCTTTAGGCCTCAAGCCAGCTAGGTGGACTCCCAGTGTTCTTGTTCCTGAGGACAAGAGTCTTCTCAGGCTGGTACCCAGCCTCAGCCTCACAGTTGAAGCTAATCTTACAGATGACCCAGAAGGTAGCCTGAGAAAATGCTTGATATACTAGAAAAAGTAAGGCAATATATTTTTCAAAATATTTGTTAAAGCTTTGCTGATTTCTATATTTTACTAGGTTTTGCATTATTATTACTTTTTATTAGGAATTGCATATGGGAAGAATGTTGGAGCACCTCCTAATCTTTTTCAGTGCTTAAGGCCTGCAAAAGTCTTTGTTTGGCTCCCACCTCAACCCTGAGGTGCTTTATTATCTTTTCTTTGGATCATGCACCCACATTTTCTTAAACTAGTTTCTTTTCTTTTAACTTGAGGTAACTGACCCAACCTCTGCTGCCATTTTCTCAGATCCTGCTTTTCAAGCTGCTCTTAATTTTTGCCTTTTTTTGATGTCACTTCCCCTGCCCTTTCTATAGAAGCTACAAATACCCCTGTAAAATCTGTTGACCCTATGTTCTATTTCCTTTTAGTGGCAACCCATTACCTCCCAAAAAATGAATTCATAAACATTGATCTAGACTAGTTCTTTTCTACAGCTAAAGTGGGATGGCTATACTACACGTACCTTTGTATAGATCCTTCCTAAACTCTCTCTCACCCTAACACCTGCTTCCGTCAGCTCTGCATAAGCAGTTGAAGCCTGAGGTGGGTGTGGGGTGAGGAAGAACAGCTCAACTGAAATTTTCTAAAATCATCCAACATCACCAATAGCAGCAGACCCATGCTGTATTAACGTGGCATGGTGACCCAGCAAGTTTGATCAAATGCATATTTTTACCTATGCAGGGTGATGAGAAAGTGTTACCACTTCACACTTATGACAGCATTATAATTAGGTCCATAGTCAACAAACACCTGAGGAATAAATGAATATGTGTCTTTGTGTGCATATGTATGTGAGATATAGACAGAGTGGATTTAAATATATTTGTTTCTTACTGAAGGACCTGTTTTGTACTACAAAGTGTTTCACTGAAACATGGAAGTGTCTCCTGGTTGAATGACAATGGGTCATATGTAATTGGTCCTCACCAAACCTGCCCTGTATATATATTTATATCCTCTCTAGTTGTCTTTTGTCAAGTAGTATGGCAGAGGAACTGGAGTCAGAGGCCCAACAACCCTGTTGGCAGCTTCATGCCATCACTTGTATTTTTTGTTTATATTTACTGCCTTTAAAAAAATGATACTAGTCATATTTAATGTATTCTTACTGTAAATTATTCAAATAATATAAAGTGCAAGAAATATATATACAGAAATGTGAATATCTTCATTCCTCCCACACTGCCTTACCTACCTAGAGGGGAGAATGTCAACATTTTGCCAAACATCTGCTATGGTCTAAATGTTTGTATACCCCAAAATTAATATGTTGAAACCTAATCACCAAGGTAATGGTATTAGAAGATAAGGCCTTTGGGAGATGGGACTAGTGCCCTTATAAAAAAGACTTGAGGGAACCTGTTTGCCCCTTCTGTGAAGACACAGCAAGATGGTGCTACTCATGAGGAACAGGCCCTCACAGACACTGAATCCTTTTTAAGGCAGTGGCTGCTGCTATCATGCCGGCTGCAGCAGGGAAGTGCAGCTGGGGCCCCACATTTCATGAAGCTAGTGGGAGCCCCGCCCCTTCTGAGTTGGGATGGGAGCACCTCCTGCTGCTGCAGCTGCCCAAACCACAGCTGCAGACCCAGGCCTCCTGCTGTATAGAGCAGGCAGGAGCCCTGACCGGGGCTACAGCAGCCCAAACTGCAACTGTGGATCCGAGCCTCCCTGTGCTCTTGGGGGGAGCTGGGGACAGGTAGGATCTGCCCTCTCAGGTGCGGCTGCAGACCTGGGCCTCTGGCTTCAGGAAGTCGACAGGAGCAGGGGACAGCAGGAGCCCTGTCCCTTCCAAGTTGGCGGGGCGGAAGCTCCCAGGTGCAGCTGCTGCTGCCCTCCCAAGTGCAGGACCTGGGGATCTCTGCAGCCTGCACCCTTGGGAGCCCTTGGGCACCCCAGGAAGGCCCCCTTTGCCCCCGTCTCTGCAGGCTCAGGGGTGTCTGCTCCCACTGTCTGGCTTCTCTTGGCCCCCAGCACCCTCTCCAATCTCGGAGTCGGGTTGGAGCCAAGCCCTGGGGCCATGAATGGCAGCAGGAGGCAGACAAGAGCCCTAGACAGAAGGGGTGACGGTTCCAGTAAGGCCCCGCCCTCAGGCCGTGGAGGGCCTGAAGGCTGGGGACTGGGCTGCCGGTTTCTCCCACCAGAGTGGGGCTTGGGTGCCTCCTCCAGCCCGTTCATGGCCGCCCACGGACCAGTCAGCACACACTTCCTCCCCTCTGAGGTCATAAAAGCCCTGGGCTCAGCCAGAGTAGGGCAGAGGATGGCCCGAGGACGAAGAGTGCAGAGAGACAGGCTGATCAGCTGCAGACAGGAGTACCCTCTCCACTGAGAGCTGCAGAGATGACCTGCTAGCAAAGAGGAGCTACTCTGTCTGCTGAGAGCTTCAGAGACCTGCAGAAACATCTGCATGACTTGCTTGCAGGGAGGAACCACTCTCTCCAGGACCTCCTCTCTACTGAGAGCTGAACACTCAACAGGATGACCTGCCTACAGAGAGGAGCTACCCACTCTTCTGAGCTGTTCTATCCTTAAATAAAACTTTTCTTCCCCCTTCACTTGTCTGGACGCAGGACAAGAACTTGGGCAAAGGTGTCATGGCCACAGAGGTTTCTGATCAGAGAAATCCCGTAACACTTTGGTTCCTTGATCTTGGACTTCCCAGCCTGGAACTGTGAGCAACAAATTTCTATTGCTTTTAAATTACCTAGCCTGAGGTATTTTGTTATAGCAGTCTAAACGGACTAAGATAACATCCTTTGGTCTTTTTAAAAAATGCATTTATACATATACACTATACACCACACATACAGTTTTGCTATTTGTTTTACATATGTGATAATAATATATAGATCATTACTCAACCTGTCTTTTCATTTAAGAATAGGTCTTCAGAGCTTTGCACATCACTGTAGTCAGCTCTAGCTCCTTCTTATGATGACAACCAGTATTTCATATTATGCATATAATATGTATTGTTTGACCAGTTCTCTATATAACCAATAATGAATGTTCTTGTATACATCTTTGTGAAGCTGTGTAAGTATTTCTTTAGAATGGAGTAATTGCTGAATGAAGGGGTATATACATTTTTCTAAAGTGATCTTTCAGATTCACTCCCATATTTTGTATTTCCTGTCTGTTTCTGCTGAAAAATTTAATATTTTCAATTATTTTAGTTGATACCATTCTGATAGGCAAAATTGGTACACTTGTTCTAATTTGCACTTTTCAGATGACGGTAAATTGGATATCCTTTTATTTATTCTCTGTTTATATATTATTTATTCTTTGTAATAGCAAAACTGTATGTGTGCTATAAATTTTCCTTTCCATCCTTTGTCCATTTTTTAAATAGGCTATTTGGCATTTCCTTATTAATTTGTAAGAATTCAATGTATGCTAGATTATTAACTATTCGCTTTCTAAATATCTTGCAAAGTTTTCTCCCTGTAATGTATCTTTACATATGATGTCTTTTACTGCTTTGAAACTTTAATTGATCTGATCTGCAATTATTTTTATGGCTTTTTTTTTCTGCCTTGTTTAGAAATGATTTCCTTGTTCCAAAGTTAGAAAAATACCCTACTATGTTTTCTTCTCACATACATTTCAGGAATAACTTTTAAATTTATTTGGAGTTTATTTCAGTGAGTGCTATTAGGTATGGAGTCTATTTTTTCCCCAAATATATATTAATAGTTATTTCTCTTAACACAATTTGGTAAATTTCTTCAGCTGACTTAAAATGTCACTTTTATCATAAGCTAACTTTTAAAATATACCTGGGTCTGTATCTAGACATTGGTTTAGAATTCCAACTTCCAGAAAATTTGGCACATAACATTCACCATTGAGAAATAGCACAGGAAACTTTGACAAAAAAACACAGCCAGTGGAGATACACGAAATACCAAATGATAAACGGGAAATAACCACATTAGAAGAACCCTTTAAGATGGCTGAAATCTATGTAAATGAATTTTAAAACCTGGATAGAAATGAATAACTTTCTAGAAATTCACCACATTTATCAAAAGTGACTCCAGAAGAGTTGGAAAATCTAAACAGTCTGATTTTCATAGAAGAAATAGAGAAAACTTTCAAAGAGTTACACCCCTATCAAGGCAACAAGACCAGACAGTGTTACAGATGAATTTGATAAAGGCATTAAAGGGCAAATAATTCCAATGGTTTTTTTTTTTTTTTTTTTTTTTTGAGATGGAGTTTTGCTCTGTCGCCCAGGCTGGAGCGCAGTGGAGGTGGAGCCCTAGCCAGGGACCCGCCTTTCTCTACCCAGCACTTCCCTTTCCGCCTTCCCTATCATTTAAAGGGACCACACTGTTCCCTTCTCAGCACTCGTATATCAAAACCTCCATATTCTCTTCTTTTATTGGATATAGTCTATTTTATTTTATTTTATTTTTATTATACTTTAAGTTCTAGGGTACATGTGCACAACGTGCAGGTTTGTTACATATGTGTACATGTGCCATGTTGGTGTGCTGCACCCGTTAACTCAACATTTACATTACAAAACCTCCATATTCTCTTTATGAGACAGACATAACTGGGCTGCGTGTCAGGAGGTCCCTCGCGTTGGGCCCGAGGGCACCTGTGTTCTGCGGGCTGGCTGGAGTGCTGGAGGTGAGCCAGGGCAGGTGTAAACTCTGCGCCTCATTGTTCCCTGGTGCCACCAGACATTGCTCAGGCCACCAGCACCATGAAGATCTGGACTTCGGAGCACGTCTTTGACCACTCATGGGAAACTGTTACAACAGTTGTGATGTAGAAATACCCAGACCCTATGAACCCAGGTGTGGCTGGAGTTAATGTGTTGGACAGACATATAGATCCCTCTGGAAAGTTGCACAGCCACAGACTTCTCAGCACAGAGTGGGGACTGCTGTCTATTGCGAAGTCTTTATTGGTGCAGCAGGAACCAAAACATATGTGCAAGAACATTCTGTTGATCCTGTAGAGAAAGCAATGGAACTTAAATCTACTAATATTTCATTTACAAATGTGGTTTCAGTAGATGAGAGACATTTAAAAGCCATATCTTCAGGACCCAGAAGGAACTATTTTGACTCAAGAAGCCATAATCACTGTGAAAGCGGTTAGTCTCAGCAGTTACCTTGAAGGACTGACAGCAAGTACAATATCCTCAAGTGCCAGTAAAGGTGAAGAAGCAGTGGAATGGGTAATGCACACATTAAATGCTGAGATTGGGCTGGGCGCGGTGACTCACGCGTGTAATTCCAGCACTTTGGAAAGCCAAGGCAGGCAGATAACCTTAGGTCAGGAGTTTGAGACCAGCCTAGCCAACATGGTGAAACCGTCTCCACCAGAAAATGCAAAAATTAGCTGGACATGGTGGTGGGCACCTGCAATCCCAGCTACTCAGGAGGCTGAGGCAGGAGAATGGCTTGAATCTGAGAGGCAGAGCCTGTAGTAAGCTGAGATTGTGCCATTGCACTCCAGCCTGGGTGACAAGAGTGAAACTCTGTCTCAAAAAAAAAAAAAAAAAAAAAAAAAAGCAGAGATTGAAGAATTGACAGCCTCAGCAGGAGGAAACAATGGCAGCAGCAGCATTTGCAGAGGCAGGATTATGAAAGTTGGTAGACAACATCGGGTACCCCAGGTCTCTCCAAGCCGACTATATATTTATTTGTCATTTTAAAATTACAACTATATTTTAGGTAGTTTTTTTTTTTTTTTGATAAACTGGTATAAGACTATGTGACTTTTGATGAAAACAAAGTCTTCTAAATAGAAGGGATCATCTGAAATTAATGTTGTTTGAAATTACTATCTGATTTTGAGGGTGCCATTATTTATGTGAAAAATTAACAAGAAGTCCTTGGAAATTGGTATTGATATTAAATCTCCTTAAGGTAGTATTTTAAAGCTTTTCATACGCTGGAACTCCAGCTGCCTTTGGACCAACCCCAGAACAGAGCAGAGTTACTTCCTATAGATGCCCATTACCCTGCTGCTGTACACTTCAACAGCTTGCACAAGGGAACTCACTCAAAAGGAGAAATTGTGTAGTTTTAAACTATATTTTGTGTAAAATAACTTGCTCTGCTATAAACCACCATTAAAAACCAGTGTTTTGATTTGGTACTTAAATATTTTCGGAGTGAAAATTATCACTAAAGTAACACATGACTCCAACAAAAGTATGGTTTTGTGTTTTGTTTCGTTTCGTTTTGAAACAATGTCTTGCTCTGTCACCCAAGTTGGAATGCAGTGGAGCATTCAGCTCACTGCAACCTCCCCATCCCGGGTTCAAGCGATTCTTGTGCCTCAGCCTCCCAAATAGCTGGGAGTACAGGCACGCACCACCACTCCTGGCTAATTCTTATATTTTCAGTAGATACGAAGTTTCGCCATGTCAGCCAGGCTTGTCTCGAACTCCTGGCCTCAGGTAATCTGTCCACCCCGGCCTCCCAAAGTGCTAGGATTACAGGCATGAGCCATTGCGCCAAGTCAAAAGTATGGTTTCATATATTAAAGAGTACTGTAGGCCGGGTGCGGTGGCTCACGCCTGTAATTCCAGCACTTTGGGAGGCCGAGACGGGCGGATCACGAGGTCAGGAGATCCAGACCATCCTGGCTAATACGGTGAAACCCCGTCTCCACCAAACATACAAAAAAATTAGCCGGGCGTGGTAGCAGACGCCTGTAGTCCCAGCTATTCGGGAGGCTGAGGCAGGAGAATGGTGTGAATGTGGGAGGCGGAGCTTGCAGTGAGCCGAGATCCCGCCACTGCACTCCAGCCTGGGCAACAGAGAGACACTACTACGTCTAAAAAAAAAAAGAAAAAAGAAAAAAAAAAAAAAAGTACTGTGTTGATTTGCCAAAGTTCATAACTTCGTATTGCCAAAGTTCATAACTTCGTAAAGATACTATCTTCCTTGGATTTGTACTTTGTGATTTAGTATGCTGTACCATGGACTAGTTATGTTAACTGAAAAAATAGTCATTACCTGAGTTTTGCAGCACTCTAACTTAAGCAGAACAGCTGTTCACATCTTTTAGCACTTAACATTTGCCTAACTTAAAAATTGCCATGTGTCAAAATCATGGTTTATAATTGCTAAGGCCTGATATGTCAGGTCATTTGAATATAATTACTTTTTGAAGCAATTGCGACCACAAAACATCTTTTTTACATGAAGGAACTGTATATCATTTGAAATTACTCAAATAATGTCTTGTTCTGAAGCATAAACCCCAGGTACTTATTGTTTTTAATAATATGGTGCCACTGCAGAGTTTGGGGGCAGTGGAGAAGAATGAGTATAATGACCAGGGGAGGGTTGGCCTGAAACTAACCACTAAGTGAATTGCACTGCAGCTTTTATTTATGGGAACCCCTTGTTTGGGATCTCAGAGGGCAGCTGCAAACTGAAAAACAATCCAGTAAATATACATTGTTTAATATTTCATAGCAGGCAATAATCGACCACTAAATAACAGCTTTAACATTTGCAATTGTTGCATACAAAGTATTTTTGCTAGAAGATGATTAGCTCTCACTTTTATTTTACAGTGCTTAATGTGATGAACTTCTAGTCATATTTACTATCAAAGAGATCAGTTAATATGTGTACATAAACCACAGAAACAGTATGACGAACTATTTTTAAATTATCATTTTTCTACTTAAAATATGTTTAGCTTAAGACTTCTTAGGACATTTATAAAAGCAGGTTAAATTTAATAAGGTTTCTGATTTTTTTTTTTTTGTAACTGGAGATAGTTTTTACCAGTGAAATAACATTTCAGGTAAATAAAACTTTGCTACATATTGATATTTGATAAAAAGTTACCTTGTATAATTTCTGCAAATTACCCTTGTTCTGAAAAAGGTGTAATGCCCTAATGATAAAAGATTTTTAAACAAATCCTTATCTTTTGGTTTTTTAAACTCTGCTCTAATGATACAATTTTATAAATTTTCATTTTCCAGTGCAGTTAGTTACCATTTTAAAAAAATAGCTGGTAATTCATAGTTTTTACATGTTAAATATAAATGAACAGCAAGCAAATGAATTTAAGAGGACTAAACTGGAATAAAGTGTTCATAAATAAAAATCTTGGACTATTTAATATTAAAATTGAAATGTGAATTAAGAAAAACTTGTGTTAACAAAAACTTTCTTCTTTAAAAAAAGAAACAAGTAAAACTAAAGATCAAATCCACTTTTAAATGTCAATGCAATAATCCTGAATAAAATATTGGAGAATATAATCCATAAAAATATTAAAGTAATATTATGGCCAAGTAAGATTTTGTTCAGGATGGCAAAAATGGTTTAGGAAATCTTTTTTTTTTTTTTTTTTTTTTTTTTGATGGGGGGATGGTCTTTTTTGCCCAGGCTGGAGAGCAACGGCATAGTCTCGGCTCACTGCGACCTCCACCTCTGGGTTCAAGTGATTCTCCTGCCTCAGCCTCCCGAGTAGGTGGGATTACAGGCGTGTGCCTCTGCACTCAGCTAATTTTGTTATTCTTAGTAGAGACGGGGTTTCACCATGTCGGCCAGGTCAGACTCCTGACCTCAGGTGATCTGCCCGCCTCAGCCTCCCAAAGTGCTGGGATTACAGGCGTGAGCCACCACACCCGGCCCTAGGAAATCTTTTAATATAATTCATCGGATTAATAGTTTTTAGAAGATAAACTATTGATCCTGTCTATAAATGCTGAAAAGCATTTGGCAAAAGTCAGCAACCATTATTGACTTAAAAGAAAACAAAACTCAGTATGATAGGAAAAGACAGATCCTTAAAATGTTGAGATAAAACTTTTTCAGTATTTTGCCCCAAAACTGAGATCATTGCCTTCAATGTCAGAAACATGACAGGGATACCCACTATCATCATTTCATACTGTGCAGGAGGTACCAGTCAATGCAATTAGCAAAAAGGAAAAAATCGGAAGTATGAAATTGGAAAGAAAGAGGTAATGCTATTACTATTTTTTAATCGATACAAAATATTTTACATATTTACGGGATACACATGAGTACTTGTTACATGCATAGAATGCGTAATGATTAAGTCAGGGTGTTTGGGGTGTCTATAACCCTGAGGATCATTTCTATATGTTGGTAACATGCACAGAATGTGTAATGATTAAGTCAGGGTGTTTGGGGTATCTATCACCCTGAGGATCGTTTCTATATGTTGGTAAAATTTCAAGTCCTCTTTTCTACCTACTTTGAAAAATACTATGCAGTGTTGCTAACTATAGTTACCCTACTCTGCTATTGAATATCAGGGCTTATTTGTTCTATCTAACTGTATGTTTATACCCACTAATCAACCTCTCTTTATTCTTCCTCCCACCCAAACACTCTTACCAGCCTCCAGTATCTATCATTCTGTTCTCTATCTCCATGAGGCCAATTATTTTTTAGTTCTCATGTATGAGTGAGGACATACGGCATCTGTCTTTCTGTGCCTGACTTATTTCACTTAACATAATCTCCAGTTCCATCCATGTTGCTGCAAATGACATGATTTCATAATTTTTTATGACTGAATAGTATCCATTGTGTATGTATACCATATTTTCTGAATCCATTTATATACCAGTGGAGCTAGTTAATATTTTCAGATAACATGAAGACCTAGGTGAATCAACTGCAAAACTATTACAAACAATAAAATAATTCAGCAAGGTAGAAGGGCACAAAATTAATATAAAGAAACCAATGCATATCAGATACAGAAACCACAATCACCTAGAAGCTATAATGGAAGAAAATCCCCCAATATTACAATATTTTTAAAAAGTAGTTAACAATAAATGATAATATTTATATGACAGAAAGCTTAAAACATTTTAATTTGAGTCCCAGAAGGGCAGGAGAGTGAGAATGAGGAATAAACATATGAGGAGATAATGACTGAGAATGCAGTCATGTACCACATAAAAATGTTTCAGTAAACAACAGACCACAAATACAATGGTGGTCCGAAAAGATTATAATACCATATTCTTACTGTACCTTTTCTATGTTTAGATACACAAATACTTACCATTGTGTTACAGTTGCTTACAGTATTCAGTGCAGTAACATGCCGCACAGGTTTGTAGCCAGCAGCAATAGGCTATACCATATAGCCTAGGTGTGCAGTAGGTTATACCATCTAGTTTTGTATAAGTATGCTCTATGCTGTTCACACAATGACAATGTTTTCTAAGGTCGTGTTTCTCAGAATGTATCCCCATCATTCATTGTTTCATGAATGTATTCCAAAACTGATGAAAGGCATCAATCCACAGATTTGAGAAGCCCTATGAATCCAAAGCAGAATAGTTACACTGGAGATACAATGTAAACCAATCAATGTGAAATCTGGGTTTATTGGGAACGGTGAGTCCCTATGGGACCTTGAGGCATTGGAGGAAGAGAAGTTGGTACCTTTTGATTATCCTTGTAACTCACCTCTCAGACTTCTCTGGTCCCAGGTGACAGATTTCTGGTCTGGTTGGGTCTGTGAGTTTCTTTACACTAGTGTTCACTGAGGTGTGGCTAGCGAACTTCTGGTTTGTTCTTTCAGCTGGGTTAAAACCCTGTGGTTCTCATTGTGATCTCAGCCTACTTTGGGTCTCACTGATCCTGTAAGTTCTAATTCTCCATCATGGTCCTCACTAAAAAAAACCTATCCTGTGGCTTCTGTGGTACAGTCATTATCCTCTGGCTACAGAAGTCTTTAGAAATCTTCTTGCTCTCACTTCAGTTGTCTTTAATCTAGTGGTTAAAGGCATAGACTTCATAACTGGATTGACTTTGTGTTCAAATCCTCATTTCATATTACAGCAGTGTGGTCATGGACAAGATAGTTTACCTCTCTGTGCCTCAGTCTCCACAATTTAAAAAGCGTAAAAAGGACCTATGTCATAGGGCTGTTGAAAAGATGCAATAAGACTATTTTTGAAAAGTACTTAGACTTGTTCCTGGCACATAGCACTCAATAAATGTTAATTATTGTTGTTTATTGAGGTTCAGGAAGGACCAATAAATAACACTCCATTTCCTCACCTGAGTACTCACGTAATTAAGAAATATATAGAGAGTAAAGTAGATGGAGATCAAAATTCACCTTTTCTTATACACTGATAATGCATTATTGTAGAATGTGATTTATGTCTCTGGGCAAGTGTCTTCTTTACACCGAACCCCAGAAGTAGGTGGATTTACTCAATCACAGGTGGCAATGAACTGGGGCAAATCTATCCCTGTGAAATGTATAGTAAGGGAACCTGAGCACATGCTTCTGTGATCAGATTTCTTCTTTCTCTAATCTGTTACAGCAATAATTGCCTATATAGTTAATTTGGCAATCGATCATGTCCAGCCTAATGCCACCATAGTAGAGGTGATCAGATGCTGTCAGAACTCTACTCATATCCCATTAGCACACTTGGCCATTTCTAAACACACAGATCGCACTGACGTGAGCTTCCACTCTCTAGAGCAAGCACCCACATCTCTCTGTTGTAAGGCTGCTATAACCCACTTTTCCTGCTAGTGCAGACAGCAGGAAGTGCCTGGAAATTTATTTCATATAAGTAGCCACCACACCCCCAACCCAGGGTGCCTCATCTTAGGGGCTGATGGACAGGAGGAATAATTACCCCAGCTCCCTGGCCCCTGACCAGAACATGGTCTCCAAAGACTGAAAGACTGAACTGAAATTACCCTTTATGGGATTTCCATTCCTAGCACCACTTTCCTACTCCCCAGATCACTTTCACACAAATCCTCATCTGGGGATCCCAACTTAAGTCAGGAAACAAATCTATTATTGTCTAGTGGTATTTATATATATTTTTTACTTTCAATTGTTTTCCTATGTTGAATTGTTGTAAAGATTTCTTTGGGGGATATGAGCAGACCTCCGACAGAGTGCAGTGCTTGTGTTTCTTCATACTCTCCATCGTATAGTTGTGCAAACAGTAGGGACTAGGCTTTTTAAAAAAAAAAAATTGCTTTCTCGATGGATTCTTTTTTTAAACTGACATCAGAGAAACTCAAAACTATGCGAAAAAGCAAGGCATTTGGAGAATATACATACACGTCATGCAAAGGGTGCTATACACAGCCATGTAATTTTAAGGTTATCTTCTGAATACGAAAATATGTTACATAAATTTGTAAAGATCACAGAGAATATTTAGGTTGATATGAATATTGTATAAAATTATTATTTGGGATTGAATAGCTCTGCACATGCTCTTAGAGACATTTTAATGTTGAAGTTGCTTTTAAGAATTATTAACTAGTGAATAATTAAAACGTTGTGAGAATGGATTCAAGGCCAATTAGTTTGGTTGCAGATAAAAAGTCCTAAGAAATCCATGACTGCCAACAATGGCAATTAATATGGTTTTATTTGCATGCTAAAACAATCCAGGGTAGGTCCCAAAATGTACATTTTCTACAATACAGTAATTTAGCTTTCATGCCCAGACTGGAATTGTGATACTTACAATAAATGAATCCAGTAATGGAGATGCAGGAAAATAATAGCATAGTGATAATATTTGACATTTGTATATGCTTTATTACTTTTCAGATAAATTTTGCAGCTCTTCTACCCTGATAGCTGGATCTAAAACCTATTTTTACCTTTATACAGGCTATAGTTTTCTTCGCTTTGAATATTGACTTATGAATTTCAAACCACCAATTTGAAGCTGTTATATCAAATTAACTGTTTATTTGGTCAAACCAATTCACTTGACCTGCCATCCTGGTGACAAGCAGATATTTCCTGAATCAGTGTCTATCAATCCGTGCCTTGCTTCAGCCGTGCCCAGCCCCTGCATCTCTGACAGTCAGGTCCAGAAGATGTATCTGTGCTGGTACAAGTCTCATCCTACACATTCTGTGAAGCACCGAGGGCAGGGCCTGACACTGTGTTGAGTAGGTTTGTGTCTTTCTCGATGCCTACTATTTGTGTCCTTTTGCTGCTAGATCTGCTATACTCCTACTTTTCTGGATGATTTTCCCAACTTGAGTCCTGCTGTGCTCCTCTCAGTTCCGTTCACCAATGATAGTGATGAATTCCATTCATGCCTTATAGCGGGAGCACACCATCTGCATAATATTCAGCTATTTTCTAGGGTTAAATTTACCCCCTGAAAATATATTTGATTAAATACATATAGAGACTTTTCCAACTGATAATATTGTTAGTAGTAGTAATAATCATAATTTTCATTATTACACTCAGGCTCAGTCCTTGTACTTAAAACAAACAAACAAACAAACAAAAAACTGTAGCCGAATAGTGTACAGTGAGACATTAATAAAACCTGGAGTTATATTTTGATTATTAAATTAATCCAAAGCTCACAAGGAATTTTTTAATTTCTTTGGCCACCAAACAAGTTGTGAGTAAATATATAGAAAAAAATGGAAATAAATCTAGAAAGCTTTACATTATTTTGGCCAGGTGCAGTGGCTCACGCCTGTAATCCCAGCAATTTGGGAGGCTGAGGCAGGCAGATCAGCCTGGCCAAAATGGTGAAACCCCATCTACAAAAGATTAGCCAGGTGTGGTGGCGGGCGCCTGTAATCCCAGCTACTTGGGAGGCTGAGGCAGGAGAATTGCTTGAATCCGGGAAGTGGAGGTTGCAGTGAGCCAAGATCATGCCGTTGCACTCCAGCCTGGGTGACAGAGCGAGAGACTCCGTCAAAAAAAGAAAGAAAGAAAGAAAGAGAGAGAGAGAGAGAGAGAGAGAGGAAAGAAAGAAAGAAAGAAAGAAAGAAAGAAAGAAAGAAAGAAAGAAAGAAAGAAAGAAAGAAAGAAAGAAAGAAAGAAAGAAAGAGAGAGAGAGAGAGGAAAGAAAGAAGAAAGAAAGAAAGAAAGAGAAGAAGAAGAAGAAAGAAAGAAAGAAAGAAGAAAGAAAGAAGAGAGAGAGAGAGAGAGAGAGAGAGGGAGGGAGGGAGGGAGGGAGGGAGGGAGAGAGAGAGAGAGAGAGAGAAAGGAAGGAAGGAAGGAGGAAGGGAAGGAAGGAAGGAAGGAAGGAAGGAAGGAAGGAAGGAAGAAAGGAGGGAAAAAGTAAAGTTTTTTATATACTTTAAAACCAGGCTTTCTCTTAGCAAATTGAAGATGCTAGTTAAGGATACTTTATAGACATTGCAAGCCCCCAAATATTTTGAACTTAGATACCCTAATGCCCAAGAAAACATATTCATTTTGCTGAAATTAATAGGTTGTTTTAATTTTTAATTTATACAATAGCATGTACATAACCTTTTATTGTCTACTCAATTTTACTGCTGGACATTTACTCAGTTAATGAGTCTTTAAATAAGATACTGACTATCATAAACTCTTGGAAAGACTCATTCTGTGGTGAGCTGAGGGAGTAAAAATTTGTTTTCCTTTTTTCTGTGGAGGTAGTGGGGCTGCCAACTCTTCTTCCTAGCATGTTTTAATCATTTTATTTTTTAATTGTAATGGGTACATAGTAGGTATCTATATTTATGGGATACCTGAGATATTTTGATACAGACCTACAGTGTATAATAATCACATCAAGAAATTTTCTCCTTTTTTTTTTTTTTTGGCAGGAGCATATCAAGGTCCTTATTTGGAACTCAGGCTGTGACATTAAAAAAAGGTAAATGGGGTTTCCATTACCTCAAGAATTAATCATTTCTTTGTGTTGCAAACATTCCAATTGTACTCCCTTGGTTACTCTAAAATGTCCAACAAATTATTGCTGACTGTGGTCACTCTGTTGTGCTATCAAATACTAGATCTTACTCATTGTATTGAACTCTATTTTTGTACCCATTAACTACCCCATTTCCCATTTCCCATCTTCACTACCCTTCCCAGCCTCTAGTAGCCATCATTCTACTATCTCCATGAGTTCCATTGTTCTAATTGCAGCTCCCACAAATGAATGACAACATGCGAAATTTGTCTTTCTGTGCCTGATCATTTTTGGGAGCTACAAGAAAGCATCTTGGCCAACTAGGTGTCTGCACAGATTTCCATCTGGAAAGGGAAGCTCTTTCTCAGAGGCAAGTGAAGGTTTTATTTCAGAGCCGAAAGCTCAAGGTGAAGGTGCTCGGGAAATTTTTCTTCTTCTTCTATTTTTTCTTTTTTTGGCAGGGGCACGTCAAGGTCATTATTTGGGACACAGGCTGTGACACTAAATATATATATATATATATATATTCCTTCAGCAGCAATCTATTACCTTCTTTGCCCATAGGACACCTGTGCTGTTGCCCAAGTACATGTGAAAAGAACCAGTCAGCCTCACGATTTATACCTTGCCCCATTTGTAACAACTACGAAGTCTCGTTGGATTCATCTTTTGGTTTGTGTCCCATTTTAACAAATCACTCAGAAGGCTGCCAAAGATAATAACCTCTCATGAGGAAACAAATATTTCATCCCAGTACTTTCTTCTCAAGCTGAAACTGGATCTTTGCAACTTGGTGTAATGTCCTTTTTTAACTCAGCCTCTGAAATTTACCCCATATATGAATAGAAAAAGATTCTTAACTGTTATTTTCATGTTGGTATAGAGTTCTGCTCAGCAGCACTTAGCTCTTTTGCTCCTTTTGAAGCATCATGACTGCCTTGTCTGTGCCTTGATGGATGTCAGCACTCTCAGGTCAGGTCTAGACAGGGCAATCAAACTACCCAAAGGAAATTCAGTATTTAGTCTTCTGTGTGGATGACTCTGTACCTGGTCACCTGATGGACTATGTGATAGTTTATTCCAATATTTTTGTTGAGATAGACAAAAAAAAAAAAAAAAAAAACTGTTAGTTATCTCACAATCTTTCAGATATGTCAGGAAGTTGTTTCTACATGTCTTCAGCCACCATTGAAGAAAAGGAAATTTCAAATGCTATTAGAGCAAACGGGCTATGTCGGAACATTACCCCATTACTCCACTTAGATGCACAATCCTAAATAATAATAACTTCTTTCATAATGGAGTACTTACTCTGGTGCCAGACATGAATTAACTCAGTGCTTTCACATGAACTCGATGAACCCTTATGATGCCCTATGAGGTAGGTACTATTTTTTTTTTGAAACAGGGTCTCGCTCTGTTGCCCAGGCTGGAGTGCAGTGGTGTGATCTCGGCTCACTGCAACCTCTGCCTCCCGAGTTCAAGTGATTATCCTGCCTTAGCCTCCTGAGTAGATGGGACTATAGGTGCACGCCACCATGCCCAGCTGATTTTTGTATTTTTGTTAGAGACGGGGTTTCACCATATTGGCCAGTCTGGTCTCGAACTCCTGACCTTGTGATCTGCCCACCTGGGCCTCCCAAAGTGCTCGGATTACAGGTGTCAGCCACTGCGCCCGGCTGGTAGGTACTATTTTTATCCCTACTTTTTAGATGAGGAAACCGAGACATACAGAAGTCAGGTAATTTATCCAAAATGACACAACTGCTAAGTGGCAGAGTCAGAATTTGAACCACTAGTGGTACCACTTGCTGGTAGACACTCATTACAACAGCCAAAAGTAAAGTGATCATCAATACAATCACCTAATATTTTTTGGATCTTTACATGCTCTGGTAAAGTAAAGTTACATGGTCTAGCAGAGGTGTGAGAAAAATTTAATGAATGTTACAAGACATGCTCTTAACTTTGTCTGCTTCAAGCAATAGGAGTGAGCATAAGTGATGCCTAGGTGAAGATCCTACAGAAGTCAGACTTTCCCTCTTAAAGCTATGACTTCTCCTCTAGAATGAAAAGTTGTGATAATAGGAGTCCTAGAAGGTAGGCCACAGCTTCACATCCTGGATGCTGAGTCATTTGTCTTTTCTATGCTGAGCAGTAGAGAAATACTAGGTGGCCTGCCTTCTAGGACTCCTGCTATCAGTAACTATCCATTCTAGAGAAGAAGCCAGAGCTTTTAAGAGGGAAAGTCTGACTTCTGTAGGATCATCACATAGGTATCACTTAATGCTCACTCCTATTGCTTGAAGCAGAGAAAGTTAAAAGCATGTGTTGTATAGGCATGGGCAAAGATTTCATGATGAAAACATCAAAAGTAATTGCAACAAAGCAAAGACTGACGCATGGAATCTAATTAAACTGAAGAGCTTCTACATAGCAAAAGAAACTATCATCAGACCGAACAGACAACATATAGAGTGAGAGAAAATGTTTCCAATCTATCCATCTGACAAAGGTCTAATATCCAGAAGCTACAAGAAACTTAAACAAATTTACAAGAAAAAAAAAACCTATTAAAAATTGTGCAAAGGACATGAGCAGACACTTCTCAAAAGAAGACATATATGTGGCCAACAAATATATGAAAAAAAGCTCAACATCACTGGTCATTAGAGAAATGCAAATCAAAACCACAATGACATACCATCTCATGCCAGTCAGAATGGCATTATTAAAAAGTCAAGAAACAACAGATGCTGGCGAGACTGCGGAGAAATAAGAACGCGTTTACACTGTTGGTGGAAATGTAAATTAGTTCAGCCATTGTGAAAGACAGTTTGGCCATTCCTCAAAGACCTAGAGCCAGAAATACCATTTGACACAGCAATCCCATTACTGGGTATAGACCCAAAGGAATAGAAATCATTCTATTATAAGGACGCATGCATGTGTATGTTCATTGCAGCACTATTCACAATAGCAAAGACAGGGAATCAACCCAAATGGCCATCAATGTTAGAATAGATAAAAAAAATATGTGGTACATATACACCATGGAGTACTATGTAGCCATAAAAAGGAATGAGATCATGTCCTTTGCAGGGACATGGTAGGAGCTGGAAACCATTATCCTCAGCAAACTAATGCAGGAACAGAAAACCAAACCCACATGTTCTCACTTATAAGAGGGAGCTGAACAACGTGAACACATAGACACATGGAGGAGAACAAGGCCCTGGAGTCTGTTGGGGGTCAGGGAGAGGGAGAGCATCGGGATCAATAGCTAATGCATGCTGGGCTTAATACTTGGGTGATGGGTTGATAGGTACAGCAAACCACCATGGCACATGTTTACCTGTGTAACAAACCTGCCCATCCTGCACATGTACCCAGAAACTTAAAATGAGATTTTTTTTTAAAAGAGCATGTCTTGTAGCATTCATCAAATTTTTCTCACATCTCTGCTGGTAAATCTGTCATTTAATTTTCCACTCAGGACTGCATTTTGCCATTATACAAAATGATCTCTGAGTGACTTTGAGCAATTCATCCCCTGGAGAACTTTTGTCTTTATTTATGAAATATATGTAGAAATACAAACCTTTGAATGTTATGGCAAGAAATCATCAATTGACAGACACTTCATCCTTTTAAGTGTTTTGGTATACAAAGCTGACTGATGATACAGAATTTCAACAATTGTCAGCCATCATGCTATAGGAATGGAAATCCATTTCTTCACTATATGGTTTCTTATTTTAATGGCCAAATTTCCTGGATTTGATCATTGTAACCAATTCGGCTTCATTTAGGAATATTGCATTCTTCATGCAGCACTTTTTATAGTGTCTATTTGTGTTTTCAACAGCAAAACATATTTTGGAGTTTTAAGCAAAAAATCCCTGAAATATCTTCCTTTATTTCTGCTCACTAGAGGATAACCTCTATGAGGCCAAGAATTTTGTTTAGTTTCTTCATTGGTTTATCACAAATATCTGGCACATAGTAGGTGCTCAAGAATTATTTTATTGAATAAATAAATTTATAGAAGCACATATGCCACTTTTAGGGGAAATTAAATTATTTTAGCTATTAACCTTTGGAGTTACAAGATTCTGGATTAGATTCCCAGCTCAATTTACCAATTGTGTGACTGACCTGGGTCAAATTCTTGGGGTCTTGGGAATGGGATTTCCTCATTTGAAAACTGGAGATGACCTCTAATTTACAAGGCAGGTATGAGGAATGCCAGTGAAGACCCAGCCCATGGGAGGGCTCCAACGTGTTAACTTTTGCCCATCTGTGGATCTCAAAGCACTTCTCAAATCTTAGTTATATGGACTAGGCAGGTAAAGTATTATCCTCATTTTGCCCATGGGGGAAGATGAGAGAGGAAAGAGACATAATTGGCTAAAGACTTTTTGGAAGTCTAACTATTTAGCTACAGTTAACAGCTGGCTTCCCTTCTCTAGGCTGGCTAGTGATGACCTGGAATTTAGCGTATACTTTGGGAGTTTGAGGGAGGTGATTATGTAGAGGTTCTTTAACAGTTCCTTGTGTCTTTGTTGTAACTTTCAGTGGTGAGGAGGGAACCATGGGTTACCAGCCCAAGACTTGAGATTCTACCCATCTGGCAGTGGGTGGGACTGTGGGGATTGAAAGAAATGATATGAGAGCAAATGACGACATGCTCGTTGACTTTAAAATGTTATTAATAGTCCGCTGTGTTGGTCACAGCAATTTCCATTGCAACTTTCCTCTGGAATTCCTTGGATTGGGAAATAGCAGCTTCAAAGTCTCCTTGCTTAAAGAAAACTGAGACTGACCTTTCACTGACAGTCTGTTTAGGGGTTTGGAGCGGAGACTAAGCCAGTGACTCTGGATAAACATCTCCATATTGTGGCGTGAGCTTGTGTTGCCTTCCCTCTCCATGCCAGAGGGGATTCTGGGTATAGAGGAGGCTGGAAAGGGAGGATTTGCCCATATGTTTGCAAGGCAGCCTTACAGGCTCCAGAGCAAAGCCCTAACCCCAGCAAAAGAGAAACACACATGTGCTGCATATTAAACTCCCACTATGATGGGGGTGGTGTGGGGGAGAGAAATGCAGAGGGACAGATAACAGAAATTTGAATTGATATTTCCAAGGGAAGCTGGGTTTGTCTGTCTCCAGCATCATCCTTGCACTGGCAGCATGACTGCAGAGAAAGAGCAAACTGATGAGTCTTGGCAGAACATTTCCCATTACTCAGTTTTTGCAAAATACGGCTCTAGACACTTGTGTGTGGTGGGAAGCTCTCTTAGCAATCACTGAGATGCCATTAATGCTCCATTACGACATCTGTTTTAAAGGCTCCTGTTTTTAATTGTGACACATTTCCAACCAGATACTTTAAGAACATATTGAATAAAAATGTTCCTAATTATGAAGGACTGGGGCAGTGAGGGTGACTTAATTCTTCCGTCCTGTCATTACTCAGGTAGAAATGGCTACAGCTAACATTTCAGGAACAGAGTGGTGTACTAGTGGAAGAAACCAGCACCAGACAGGGTCCAGGATGGGGAGACATCAGTTGACCACATGGATTTGGGGAGGCCCATGCAGAGAATCCAGAAGAAAAGAGAAAGGTACACTAATGTGAGATATAGATAGGCATCCATATCAGCAGGGGTCTAACTGACGAATTGGAAGAGTCAGGCAAACCCTTGACCATGAGGTTCTGGGCACTCATTCCTCCACAGCAGAATCCCAGCCAACAAAGTGGGTTTAGGGCAGTCCAGGGGTAGGCAGAGCTGGACTGTGGGCTCTGTGAGGCAGGGCCTGCTCTTATGTCTATGTCTGTATCTGAGTGCCAAGGGTAGTGCCTGATATGAACATGCATGCACCTAATGGTTAGTGGATGAACAAACAGAAGAAAACAAAGCAAAAGCCAAGCTAAGCCTTCCAGACCGAGTTAAATCCTGAGCAGGGCAGGCAGGTCAGGGGTGGGTAGGTGTGCAGGCACTTAGGATAATGATAGCCCATAGATCTGAGGCAGCAGAATCGAATAAGTCCATATCCCACCAGTGAGCGGACTGAGGTTGAAGGACTATATGCTGTCCGTGTCACAACTGAGTCACGAACTGCAGAAGGCAAAGCTTTCCATTAGAGAAAGGCATTCATGACCTCATCCCAAAGGACTGGCAGAGGTTGATATCTATAGGTGAGCTTTGGAGGTATCTCTCTGGAGGGGGTTTCATTCCCTTATTTGACATCCTTCTTGGGGCTACAACTCTATCAATAAATACACAAACACTCAGGGCAAACACACTTACAGCATTATAGATTTAGAGAACTTGAAAGCTGGAAAGGGTTTTTAAAGACCATTTAATCCAACCTCATTGTCATACGGACGAGGAAATTGGCACCAAAAGATAAATGACTTGTTGAACAGGGTCTAAGTATTTTCTCTTTTATTCTGTTTGTTTTTTCAGCTTTACATGGTTTTTGTTTCATTTCTTGCCCCTAACAGACTGTGAGTTCCTCCAAGGAAACTATTTTTATAATATCATGATCTCAAATACACATGGTATAATTTTATGGACAAGGAGTCCAAAATACAGCTGTTGGCTGACTGATGGAATGAGTGAGCACATAAATAAAAGAGGACATTTTTTAAAGGGCAAGTGAGTCGTTTTGAAATTCTGAAATCCTGCATAATGAACAAGCTACTGAGAGCCCAGAGAGGTGCTCCTCCTCTCAGTCGTGTTCAATCTTCAGGATTCAGAAATTGTTCCAAGTAGAAGTTGTATTTCAGGTAACATGGTCTCTGCTGCAGGGCTTGGTAATGGAAACTTAATGGAGATGGCCCTGGGGGTTATTATTTCTCAAGACAAGAGGATTCAAGCCCGGACAGGAAGGGCCTTTCCATCTGAATTTACAGGGCCGTGCAGCAGAATAATCATGGTTCGTTCTTTTAAAATGGGGCTCCCATGTTTGGAAAGGAAAATGTAGCATGGTGGCCTAACTAGCTAATTGTGTTCAGCACAGTGGCTGGAAACCAAGAGTGTACATCATCATCACCTGCAGAGTGCCTTAAAAGCACACGCCCAGGCCCTAAACGTATTTTGGGGATGGGGACTAAGCATATTAATTTTGAAAAAGCTTCTAAGGGATTTTGGTGTGTACGCTGCTAAACTAACCAACTACATTAGAAGAAGAAACCAAATAATCAGAGAGTAATCCTTTGGCATCTATCTCAAGGAAGGTGACATTTCATCTGTAAGTTTCAATTTTGAATGGTTTCCACCCACTCTCACTCCTCACTCCTCACCAGCACCCAAATAGTCTTCCTCCACTTATTAAAACTGTTCTCCCAAAGGAACTGTTAAATGTATTCATACCACACTGTAGGTAACTGACAAGGCTTAATACTTTCATTTTAGGGTTAATTGCATTTTTTTCTTTGAAATAGTATTAATATGACGGAAAATGCAGGGCAACATTCATTGACTAGAGCAGAGTTTCTCAACCTCAGCCGGGCTGGTTAATTCTTTGTTGCAGGGGCTGTCCTGCTTTCTACCTACTAGATGCTGGTAGCACCTTCCCAAGCTATCTCCAGACACTGCCAAATATCTCCTGGAGGTCAAAATTGTCTCAACTAGAGAATCAGTTCAAAATTAATACGCTTGTAGCGTTAATTGAATCGTAACTATAGTCAAAAGACAGTGGTGACTCTAAGTCTGAATGAGTTACTGGTCAAACTGTTTGGAACATTAGAGAAACTTTCCTGGTGTCCCCAAATTTAGGCATGTAGAACACTCAGCTAGAAGTAAAAATGGCTGTGAGGAAGCAAACACACCCTGATCAGAAGTGGTCAGGGAAGCCAGAGGGCAGGTGGGGCGATTCTAGAAGTACGGTCACTGAAGGGCTGCTCACTTTCTGGGGCTATCACAATACCCTAGAGTCCCAGGACACTGGGCAAAAGACAGCCTTGACCCTCCTACTCAGCCTTTCTGTACAAACAGCCGCAGTTCAGAAATAGTGTTGCTGTTTACTGTGAAAAAATAAAACAATAGAACAATAACTCTATGAAGGGTACGGTACCATCAGGCCAAAGAGGCCTCTGCCAGGAGACATTTCTGAAGTCTGAAGGTGTGCGTAGGGGTAGCATAAATGCCATGGTTAATTTTTAACTTCCCCGTTGGTGAGTCCTGAATCAGAGGACAGTGTTTCTATGGTGTCAGGCGATATTCCTGTTCAGGCTGAGGTGTCACCTGACAGGCACCAGGTGAGTAATGCACAGGGTGGTGGTACCATTGTAAGCCTCTGCCACATCTCCTGAGGGCCCAGCTTTAATTACACCAGGATCCAGTGTTTGACATTTGTACTGGGTGACACTGTTCCTTCCTGCTACCTTTCCATTGTTCCACCCTCTCTTAGTTGCAGCATTCTGGCAACTACGGTTTCACATTACTAACTCATTGCCATGGTTTCCATTTGATGTGCAATGACGTCACAGCTGATGAGGAATGGAGCTTCCTTTTCACTCTGATTACAGCCTGCTACTCTTCTCTTTTCACACTCACTATAATACAGTGAATGCTCACAGTAATCAGCTCTCTTTCATATGGGTTCTGTCTTTCACTGAACATGTGATTTCCAGTTGATCATAGAACAGGCACTGAACAGAAATAAAAACTGGAGTGTGCAGGATCAGTGGTTGGCATCCAGGAGCAGGTTCGGTTCAGTATCACAGAGACAACCTCAGACACAGGCATTGAGGACAAATGGGAGGAAATTACAAATTCTGTATTTTTTGGTTTTTTTTTTTGTTGTTAAACAAATAGCAGACTTTAAAAACAAAGGGAAGTAAAAACACATCAAAAACTGATCATCACTCCACATAGAGATAACCACTGTCAGCATCTTCACTAATATCCTAAAGTTTATTCCATACATATGTGTAGCAGAGATGGGGAAGTCCTTAATGGACATTGGGTATGTGGACATCTCCTTACACTCAGCCAGACATATATTTGTGTTTTGTTATCCAGTTGCACAAAGACTTTGACATTCTGGGTGAAGGAAGAAAGAGGAGAATATACATGGAAATCCAGGGGAAAGAGAAAAGGGCAATAGAGAATGTGGCATAGAGAATGCTCTGCTGGGTCCCATTGAAAACGGTTCTGAACCACTGTGGAAAAAAGGAGTTAGAAAGAATCAGATGCTAAAGGAGTCAATTTTCATGATACTCTGAGACTCAGGGCAAAAGCATCCTTGCTCTAGTGGCCTACAGGCAAAGGAAGACACAGAACAGAGGGGAGGACTTTTCCCTGAGTCCACCACAAACCACCATGGAACTGAGGCAGCCTGAGGTCTCAGGGGCATGGGAGGGATTTGCCTTTTGAATTTCTCCAATGGGATGTCTGACAGGCACTTCATATTCAACAGATCCAAAACTTAACTCAGGTACTCCACTTGCCAAATAAGTTCCTCTCGCTGTGTTCCCGACCATGATTGTCCGCATCGCATACCAGCTGTATAAGACACACGCCGGGGCCGGGCGCGGTGGCTCAAGCCTGTAATCCCAGCACTTTGGGAGGCCGAGACGGGCGGATCACGAGGTCAGGAGATCGAGACCATCCTGGCTAACACGGTGAAACCCCGTCTCTACTAAAAAATATGAAAAATTAGCCGGGCGAGGTGGCGGGCGCCTGTAGTCCCAGCTACTCGGGAGGCTGAGGCAGGAGAATGGCGTAAACCCGGGAGGCGGAGCTTGCAGTGAGCTGAGATCTGGCCACAGCACTCCAGCCTGGGCGACAAAGCGAGACTCCGTCTCAAAAAAAAAAAAAAAAAAAAAAGACACACGCCGGGGAGTCATCCTAGCCCTTTCCCTCCTCCCCATCCTCCATATCCCATTGACCACCAGGGCCTACTGAGTCTACACTCCAATTTTCTTTTAAATCTATCCCCACTGCCACTGTCCTAGTCTAAGGCAACACCATCTGTTCACCCAGATCGTTCCATAGCTTCCTAGTAAGTAAACCAGCCTTCAGTCTGAGCCCTTCTCGGTCCTTCCTCCCCAGTGCTGCTGGAATAATCCTTCTAACACAAAAATGAAAGCAGGTCACTGCTGCTCAAATGATGTCAGTGACTTTATCATCCGTGTTGTCTGGCTTTTCAAAGGCATGTCTTGCAGTGCAGCCTTATAAGTCTACCTCGACACACCTCTGTGTCCTCCTCATTCTTCATGCTTTTATAATGTCAAGCCATGTGACACTCCCTAAATATGCCATGTTTTCTCTTTTTTCTCCTCCCCCCTCTCCCATCTGCAGCTTCCCCTACTTATCTCCCTAAACACTACTCTTTTTGAAATGTTCATTTAAAGGGCTTCTTATCTTTTAAACCATCTCAGACTCCCCTGGGGATTACCCCTTTTCCTGTGTTTTTATTATAGCATCCTCACAAAATCACTTTAGTTCCTTCGCATTCTGGTGTTGCTGTGTGTTAGTGGGACTATGTCCCCATTAACCTGTCAGACCCCTTAAGAAAAGGGACATGTGTTTTCATCTTGAGTTCCCCAGTACTTAGTACTGTGCTTAGCATATGCTAGGTGCTCAGTAGATATTTGATATGTGTGTAAACAAATGAATCAATCAATCAATCAATAACAAATGACAGACAAACTCCAACTCCCAAACCTAAAAAAAAAAAAATCAAAACTTTTCCCTTGCCCTTAGTGTAGATACTGCTCATCAACATAAGGCAAATTCTTCCTGCACCTCTCAATACAGCAGGAAGCCAGAACTCACAGAATCACAGAATTAGAGCACTGGCTTTGGCATGAGAAAACCCTGAGGTAAAATCTGGCTTCTGCCATTTATTAGCCACATGACAGTGAATCTTCTTGAGCTTCTGTTTTGTACAAACTTAAGTTCGGCTTTGTGATATTATTCCTCTTTGGTCCATCTGTGCAGCCCAGCTCCTTATTCAAATGACACTGCTAAAACATGCCTTGCCTTCTCCCCCACTTTTTTTTTTTTTTTTTTTTTTTTGGAGACAGAATCTCCCTCTGTCACCCAGGCTGGAATTCAGTGGCATGATCTTGGCTCACTGCAACCTCCACCTCTCCAGTTCAAGTGATTCACGTGCCTCAGCCCTCCGAGTAGCTGGGATGACAGGTGTGCGCCACCACGCCTGGCTAATTTTTTGTACTTTTATTAGAGACAGGGTTTTGCCATGCTGCCCAGGCTGGTGTTGAACTCCTGAGCTTAGACAATCCACCCGCCTTGGCCTCCCAAAGTGCTGGGATTACAGGTGTGAGCCGCCACATGAGGCCTATTACCACATACTTAATAGGGTTTTATGAGGATGGAATGACGTATTTTAGGTGAAGTATTTAGAATAATACCTGACACATAGAAATTACTCAATAAATGACAATTGTCGTCATTTCTTTTGTTTTTAGGTTTTATTTCACTATTGTATCATCCAATCACTGGAAACTTCTTAATGTCAAACACCCTTTTAAGAGTGTACAGGCCGGGCGCGGTGGCTCAAGCCTGTAATCCCAGCACTTTGGGAGGCCGAGACGGGTGGATCACGAGGTCAGGAGATCGAGACCATCCTGGCTAACATGGTGAAACCCCGTCTCTACTAAAAAATACAAAAAACTAGCCGGGCGCGGTGGCGGACGCCTGTAGTCCCAGCTACTCGGGAGGCTGAGGCAGGAGAATGGCGTAAACCCGGGAGGCGGAGCTTGCAGTGAGCCGAGATCCGGCCACAGCACTCCAGACCGGGCGACAGAGCAAGACTCCGTCTCAAAAAAAAAAAAAAAAAAAAAAAAGAGTCTGTACACATATATACAAATTTTACAAACAATTGCAAGAGTTTTGCAGAACTCCCAAAGCAATTTCATGGAATCCTTGTTGAGAATCTTCACACTAGGAAGTAGAAGAAGAAAGGAAGACATATCATTCAAACTATATTTTGCCTTTTGGAAAAAAAAGAAAACTGAAATATGATTATAAATTGTCAATCGCTAGGTGAAAGATCACAGATGCATCTGAATTTCTTAATACCTCTGGCAAAATGCCATGAAACCAAAATACCTATTTAAACAAGAAAGCTGAGAGGTTTGAAAAATTTAGCCAATGACTTACTTATCCTAACTTTCTGGTGGATCCAGTTTGCCCAACAGTTGTACCCTGGTCAGTGATTCTAGTGACAAATTTTGGGATGGATAATGTCCATGGGAATTCTTTAACCATAGAGTGAGGTGCACTATTGACAGACATAGCATAGGAAGGTTTTTAATATACATATACCCTGAAACCTCCTAGAAAATCCTAGAGTCTTTCTTTCTTACACAGAGAAGAAATTACACACTGTAAAGTAAGTGTGTTTCTGAGACTTAACACATTTGTTAGAAGAACTCAAAAAAACTGGGCATTATCCCCAGTCTTCTCCTGTCAGCTGGAATTAGTCTATTACTAGTGGCCAGAAATGCCTCTTAGACACTGACAACGTGGCATTCACAGCCTTATCGGTGCTTATACTTCTAATAGAATTTACCAGGCACCAGTTTGTTTTATATTAATACAGGGATGCAGAGTTTTCTTTTTCAATAAATTAATCTTTTAAAAATAAATGCACAAGGGGATCTCGTGATTTGATAACTATGGTATTGAAATGTATACAAAGTGAAGAGTTCTCTCAGGAATTGTCCACTAATTTGAAGATTTTATTTATAAATTTGAATTTTAGCATTTAAGATGTTTTAATAACAACGTGTAGCTGTACAAGGTACGGCTTGTAGCAGAGCTTGAGGTCATCTGTAATGCACTTTTTCTTTCTAGTTTGGGAAAATACCTCATTTGTTTGATCCTCATTAGGACTGGAATTAATATTTTAACCAAGCAGAAAATTGCTCATCTCAGATTGGCAGCCGTGCCTGCCAGCATATAGTATTTTCTAGGTGACCATGATAGATAAGAAGAGAGTGTCAGAGTTGGGACAAAGAAACATCTGTTGCACGACCTGAAAGTAACAAATTAAATGTTTAACTCTCCCTTCATCCTTGGCCACTGTGGTGGAGTCTGCTGGATTGTTTCCCATTATCTTCCTTTAATAGGACCCCTCCTGTCAAGTTTTGACAGGGCCCATGGATGACCAGCAAGAGCCTCCTTTTAGTTATAGGTGGTCATGTGCACAAGTTCTCACCAACGAGATGCGAGTAGAAGTGACCTGCAAAATTTCCCTGTTGCATTACATCCTTAAAATAAATTTGATTAAGTTCTTATTTTCCTCTTTTTCATTCCCAGAGATTAGAATGAAAATGAGGTGGTAAACCAGTTTGCTTCATGGGGACTTAAACAGCACTCTGGGGAAGGGATAAGCCACAGGATAAAAGGAACTACAGCTACCGCTCCACCCTGCACTGTTTGCATATCTCTGGCCTGTTATTAAAGAGAGACAATGAAACTTCTATCCCATTTAAGCCACTGCATTTGGACTTCTATATCCAAGCAGCTTAGCTTGTATCCTCAATGAGCCACAGTCTCCATTATGATGATACACAATGGTGTGGATAGCCTCTCAGATGGTCCCCAATGATCCTGCCTCATGGTATGTGTACCTTTGTATAATCCGATTCTCTTGAATGTGGATTTGTCTGGTGACTCTCTTCTACCAACAGATTGTGGCAAAGATGATGCGATGTCACTTTACTGATTAAGTTCCAAAAGGTTATAATCTCCTCTTGCTAGCAGACTCTCTCCCTTGCTGGCTGTGATGATGCAAGTTGCCATGTTGGAGCTGCCTATGTGGCATGAAACTGAAGAGGGCCTCCAGCCAACAGCCAGCAAGAAACTGAGACCCTCAGTCCAACAGTCCACAGGGATCTCAGTCTTGCCAACCACCATGTGAGCCTGGAGATAGATCCTTGCCCAGTTGAACGTTAAGATCACTACCTCCCAGCTGACACCTTGACTGCAAGTCTGTAAGAGACCCTGAAGTGCAGGAACTTGCTAAGCCTGCCCAGACTCTTGACCCACAGAAACTGTGAGACAATACATGTGGGTTGTTTTAAATTTGGGGATAAGTTGTTATGCAGCAAAAGGTAACTAATGCCCACAGAGACATCATTTTATTTTCATACAATGACATGTAACAGAAATAATGTGTTGAAGTCAGAAAGTGAATTTTAAAATATTACAGAAGGGGATGAGCCTGACGCTAACTTAGGACTGCATACTGCATAGAGCCTCAGTTCTTTGCTGTGGTCACTGAATCCCAGGGTGTGATCCTCTGCTTTGGAGATCCTTAGACTTGATTTATTTGCAAGCCCAGAGTTGTTCAGGCTCAGGGGAGCTTAACCGGCTAAAGAAACTCCCAAGAGAGCTATATCTAAATCAGAATGCCAATTTGTTAATTTACTTTGATAAATAAAACTGCCAAGTGGATCAGATAAGTTATATCTTTGTAGGTTAGTTCTTCAAGGCTGAGTAAAGTGCCACCTTATTTCTTTTTCTACTCTCTCTTTCTGTCTCTTTCTCGCGCGCGCACACACACTCTCTCTCTCTCTCTCTCTCTCTCTCTCTCTCTTTCTCTCTCTTCCATATTCAGAATAGACTTCTATGAGTTCAAATAGTATATCTCCTGATATATTGATGCCATTAAGTATCAATATATCAGGAGATATAATACTTGCTTTTCCAAGCAACCATGCTCCATATCTGGTTAAACACACTTGGGGTAGACACCTGGAAGCCCAAGTGAGCATGGATCTTCCCATCTAGCTCCCTTCCTTGGAATTGGGTCCTTCTCAGCTGCAAAATGACTTTTCATCCACATTCTTTTGGAGTTCTAGGTCAAGGCTCCAACTGGACTCTGGTCATTAATGCCATCCATCTGCAGTACCTTTCATGCCCGTGCCTACACTGGCTTTCTATTTGCTCCTTGCTGCCGCTTACAATGACTCCTTTACCCATTGTAACAGACCCTTCTGATGCACCGTCTCACGTTTTGTCTGCCCAGCTTTTACTCCAGCCACCACGGTGACAACCAGCTCCAGGCAGGTGTAAACCTGACAGCATGTTGCTTCAGCTGCACCTCGTTATCGTTTGATTTTTACCTGGGGCTTCTCAGAGGCCTTAGGGTAGGACACCTGTGGAAACCTGCCTGGTACTCACACTGCTGCAGCCTCACAAGGAGTCCAAGCCCCACTAAGACAGTCCTTGACTTCCCCCTTAAGGGGAAGAAGAAGGTGGACAAATTCTGAGGTTCATTCTACATGGCATCTCAGAAGTTTCTGAAGGCAGGATAGAGCCCTATTCACTCACAGTAGAGATCACTCAAGAACATACCTTTGCATTAACTTTTTTTGCCTTCCTTGTTTCAATCTCCCCATTCCCCCACTCCTACTCACTAGGATCTTGTCCTCAAATCAACTAACTGCATGCAAGCCATCGCCTCAGGCTCTGCTTTCTGGAAGAACCCTGGTGAAGCTTACCCCTCTCTAATGCTGTCATTCACTGATGTCCCTGCCACTCACTGTTCCATTGAGGTCTTTGGCCTCTGGCTCTTCTCCTTCACTGCTACTCCTGTTGCCATTGTCCTACACAGCAAGGATGACCCCATCTACCACCCAAGCATTACAGACTGCTTTGATCTTCTCTAATTAAATGGCCTCCACCCCACTTCAGCATCCCCACTGGAAATAAACTTTACCCTGAACAGGTCTATTTCTGAAATCTTAAACATTAGTATCTCAGCTTTGTACATCAATATTCACCTATGGATCCTATTTCCTCATTCTTATTTCCACTCTCTAGTCTTTGAAATTCACTGAGACCTCTGGTACTTTGACCACTCTATTTTCATTCCCTTGGAGCTTCTTTATTCTCTTCCCTACCCACCTAGATTTTATTTCTTTTTTGAGACAGTCTCACTCTGTTACCCAGACTGGAGTACAGTGGCACAATCACAGCTCACTGCAACCTCAACCTCATGGGCTCAAGTAATCTTTCCATCTCAGCCTCCTGAGTAGCTGGGACTACAGGTACACACCACCATGCCCAGTTACATTTTGTATTTGTTGTAGAGATGGGGTCTCCCTATGTTGCCCAGGCTGGTCTTGAACTACTGGGCTGAAGCAGTCTGCCTGCCTCAGCCTCCCAAAGTGCTGGGATTGATTATAGATGTGAGCCACAGCTCCCAGCTCTCCTTCCTAGATTTTATGGTTATATATTTCAGTCACTCTTCAGAAAGGCTCTTGCCTCCCTACTCCTGTATATTTTGCTTTCTGAAACTTATTTTTTATCATCCAAATCCTCCAATCATTCCACTTATAATCAAGCAGATGAGCACTGCTGCAGAAAATCACATTATCAGGCAGATGCCGTTACTCTATATATGAACACCAAACTCAGCTGAACCTTCCTCACCCACCAACCCTGTCTGATTATGTGTCCTGCTTCCATGCTACATAGCACACTGTGCATTGGATACATAGACACATCATTTAACACTTATTTAATGAGCACCTGTTATATGTTAGGTGTTGCATTAAGTGTTCAGGGTGGAATTCTGAATGACAAATATGGAAATACATCCCTGCTATTTGGGAGGCTTACATTGTTCTCTGATATACTGCACTCTAGTCATCATACTGTGCTTGTCTGTTTTCATTATTAGACTGAGTTTGTCTTACTTATATTTTGGATCCAAAGTATATGGCATGTAGTAGGGGTTCTATCCATTTTTGTTGTATAAGTGAACAAATGAGTGAAAAGGATTACTGCTGATAAATAAGCATACCTCTAGTATTCAGACATTCCTATTCAATAGTCAGACGGTAATCTGTTCTCAATGTGGGCCCTCAGGTACTGACTGCAGGGTGCATGAGAAGAAAAAAAATGCATCATATGATTCTACTTCACTACCCCACGTGTTTATTGTCATTTTCCATTAAGATGCCAAGTTTTGAAAAAAATTAGTGAAGAAGTTTAAAACAAATGGTTCTTGACATCGTACATTTCCCCTCGTGTAATTTGTGTGGGCTTCCCTTCCCATGTATGCTAAGTTCTGTATCTTTTGGTCTCTGCCTCCATGTGTTTCTGCAAGTCTTTCCTAGTTAGGTGCTCTGTCTGCTCTGTACATTAATTCCTGGGTTGGGGCAGTGAGTACTGGGATGTCTAGGAACACAAGTTAGCATCCAGCTGCCTATTTATCAGAGAAGACCTCCTTGGCCAAATGGGCCAACAAATCATAGGGAAGGCATGAATATGAGAAGGGGCTTGAGACAGAGAAGGAGCAAGATCCCTTCCTTCAAACCTCAGCCTAATATGTCCAGAACGCTTTCATAATGGAGTCTTTTTATCTAATTACTACATTGGTGTGGTAATTGGGGATATGGTCCCAGAAAGCCTGGGTGATAGGAATCCAACTTACAAGGGATGTCAAGGACCTCTTCAAGGAGAACTACAAACCACTGCTCAGTGAAATAAAAGAGGACACAAACAAATGGAAGAGCATACCATGCTCATGGATAGGAATAATCAATATCATGAAAATGGCCATACTGCCCAAGGTAATTTATAGATTCAATGCCATCCCCATCAAGCTACCAATGAGTTTCTTCACAGAATTGGAAAAAAACTGCTTTAAAGTTCATATGGAACCAAAAAAGAGCCCGCATTGCCAAGACAATCCTAAGTCAAAAGAACAAAGCTGGAAGCATCACGCTACCTGACTTCAAACTATACTACAAGTCTACAGTAACCAAAACAGCATGGTACTGGTACCAAAACAGAGATATAGACCAATGGAACAGAGTCCTCAGAAATAATACCACACATCTACAGACATCTGATCTTTGACAAACCTGAGAAAAATAAGAAATGGGGAAAGGATTCCCTGTTTAATAAATGGTGCTGGGAAAATTGGCTAGCCATAAGTAGAAAGCTGAAACTGGATCCTTTCCTTACTCCTTATGTGAAAATTAATTCAAGATGGATTAGAGACTTAAATGTTAGACCTAATACCATAAAAACCCTAGAAGAAAACCTAGGTAGTACCATTCAGGACATAGGCATGGGCAAGGAGTTCATGTCTAAAACACCAAAAGCAATGGCAACAAAAGCCAAAATGGACAAATGGGATCTAATTAAACTAAAGAGCTTCTGCACAGCAAAAGAAACTACCAGCAGAGTGAACAGGCAACCTACAGAATGGGAGAAAATTTTTGCAATCTACTCATCAGACAAAGGGCTAATACCCAGAACCTACAAAGAACTCAAACAAATTTACAAGAAAAAAACAAACAACCCCATCAAAAAGTGGGCAAAGGATATGAACAGACATTTCTCAAAAGATGACATTCATACAGCCAACAGACACATGAAAAAATGCTCATCATCACTGGCCGTCAGAGAAATGCAAATCAAAACCACAATGAGATACCATCTCACACCAGTTAGAATGGCAATCATTAAAAAGTCAGGAAACAACAGGTGCTGGAGAATGTGTGGAGAAATAGGAGCACTTTTACACGGTTGGTGGGATTGTAAACTAGTTCAACCATTATGGAAAACAGTATGGTGATTCCTCAAGGATCTAGAACTAGAAGTACCATATGACCCAGCCATCCCATTACTGGGTATATACCCAAAGGATTATAAGCCATGCTGCTATAAAGACACATGCACACGTATATTTATTGCGGCACTATTCACAAGAGCAAAGACTTGGAGTCAACCCAAATGTCCATCAGTGACAGACTGGATTAAGAAAATGTGGCACATATACACCACGGAATACTATGAAGCCATAAAAAAGGATGAGTTTGTGTCATTTGTAGGGACATGGATGCAGCTGGAAACCATCATTCTCAGCAAACTATGGCAAGAACAGAAAACCAAACACCGCATGTTCTCACTCATAGGTGGGAACTGAACAATGAGATCACTTGGACTCGGGAAGGGGAACATCACACACCGGGGCCTATCACGGGGAGGGGGGAGGGGGGAGGGATTGTATTGGGAGTTATACCTGATGTAAATGATGAGTTGATGGGTGCTGACGAGTTGATGGGTGCAGCACACCAACATGGCACAAGTATACATATGTAACAAACCTGCACATTATGCACATGTACCCTAGAACTTAAAGTATAATAATAATAAAAAAAAAAAAGAAAGCCTGGGTGAATAGCAGTAATCATGCAATAAAGGAAAAGAAGGAAAAGGCGGAGAGAAACAGCTCCTCCTTGTATTAGTCCATTTTGCATTGCTATAAAGGAATAGCTGAGACTGGGTAATTTACAAAGAAAAGAGGCATATTTGACTCATGATTCTGCAGGGTGTGCAGGAAGCATGGCACCAGCATCTGCTTTTGGCGAGGGCCTCAGGAAGCTTTTACTCATGCATGGAGGAAGGCAAAGCAGGAGCAGGCATCACATGGCAAGAGAGGGAGCAAGAGAGAGCGATGCCAGGCTCCTTCAAACAACCGGTTCTCATGGTGAATTCATTACTGCAGGAAGGGCACCACGCCATTCATGACAGATCCACCCCCATGACCCAGACATCTCCCACTAGGCCCCACCTCCAACATTGGGGGTCACATTTCAACATGACATATGGAGGGGACAAACTGTATCACCCCTGGTATGTACCTCCTCAGTGAGTATTACCCAGTCACTCATTGGTTTTTGTTGTTTGTTTGTTCGTTTGTTTGTTTGTTTGTTTTGAGACAAAGTCTCACTCTGTCACCCAGGCTGGAGTGCAGTGGTGCCATCTCAGCTCACTGCAACATCCACCTCCCAGGTACAAGCAATTCTCCTGCCTCAGTCTCCTGAGTAGCTGGGACTACGGGCGCACGGTACCACACCTGGCTAATTTTTGTATTTTTTTTAGTAGAGATGGGGTTTCACCATATTGACCAGGCTGGTCTCGAACTCCTGACCTTGTGATCCACCCACCTCGGTCTCCCAAAATGCTGAGATTATAGGCGTGAGCCACCGTGCCCAGCCGCCACTCACTGTTTTAACTCTATGCCTTTGGGTCTGGGTTGTAATAATGCCCTTTACATCACTCTTTATCACAGGAATTTATAGAGTTTCCTTGTATGTTTCCTAGACTGTGAACACTTTGGAGAGACATTTTCTTATTTATGTAACTCCTGGGACATGGCTATTACTAGTTATCCAGTGAATTCTGGATTAATTAATTTTTTTCATCTCCACAATGTATAATATTCAGATCAAGGAAAAGAATTTCAAATCCAATATGTAATACGCCAGCATGTTACTATTATTTTGAAGATTGGTCAAGAAATTCTCAGAAAATATTTTTAAGTAAAATTAATTTATTTGATATGAATAAAAAACATTTTGTTAAATTGCCCATTTTTTTCTGATAGGCAGCATAACTAAGGTGAGGGATGTAAAGTTAACCACACTTTGCTTGCATGTCCCAACTTTAGAGAGCTGATGTCGAGGCTGAGGGGTGCCATTGAGATGCTGCAGGGCAGCCCCCTGACTCAGAAACTCTGGGCTCCTGCAGGGAGAAAGAGATGCAGTCAACCTACAGGCAAAAATTGAGGTTAGGTTTCAGCTGAGCATAAGGAAACCGGAATTTGTTGCTGAAGGGTAGAAACCTGAGGATGTGGGACTTTCCTTTCCAGCCTCTTCTGGGCTAAACCTGCCCTGCGCCTCCTACACCCGGACAAAATAAGCTCCTCTCTCGACACTCCTCAAGCTGCCTGTGCTTTCTCTACTTCCTCACCTTTGAATCTGTTGTTACCACTGCTCAAAAGACCCCACTCTTCCCTTCCCACCTCTTCCCTAGTTATCCTAGATAAACAAATAAATGTGTTAGGGGATTTGGGAATATTGTCCCATTTCACTCTGTACTTCCCCTGAAATTTATGCACATTCTATTCAAGTTGCTTATTTAATCGTTTACTTGTTTTCCCACTAGACCACAGACTTCATGAGGGTGGGAACCATGTCCAACTTGTTTCCTATTGTAGGCCTGGCCCTCAGCTTTGTGTCTGTCTCATAGTAGGTGTACAGCAAATGCTCAGTGAATGAATGAATATTCAGCCTCTCCCTCTACATAGGGTGTATCCTTCATCCTTTTGAATGATCACTTTACCCAAGTTTTGCTTGAATCCTCCTGCCTAATTTGGATTTAGAGATGCCACTCCCTGCCATACATTCCACTGCAAAATTTCCCAAACCATTTTGACATCAAAACTCCTTTAAAATTAGAATGTACTGACAGAGCATTGACAAAAGGTCAGGAGATGTAATAGAGGCTTGGTTTCTATTTATGCCAGAAAAGTGACAGACAAAACAATTGCTATCATAAATGATTAAAATTTTATCAGTTTTCTTTTTTTGAACATTATGTGACAGTGAAAAAACATTTCTACATAATCCTGCATGGATTTCTAGGGAGAGTATTTTGTTTGCCATGTGGGAAATGGGGTGGGTGGGGCGTGGGAGTTGAATATACTTAAGTAGATCTCAAGGAGCTGGAGGACTGGAAGGCAATATCAGTGAGGGAAGGAGGGAAAGGCAGATGGGGAAACAGGGACACACAGACCTAGCAGCTGGCAGACTAGACCAGTCTTGGAGAGCAATTACCCAAGGGAAATTTTTTAATGAAGTCATCCATGATGCACCATGAAATCTTCAGTGAAATCTATCTTGCACACAATACCCCATGGAGTGGATTTTATATTATGGAAATTGGGAGAAGAACTGTCAGTATTAGCACAGGACAAACACAGAGGATGCTGTGGAGAGAAACAACTTTCTGAGTGCCCCAAGAAAGGCCCACCTCAGCATCATGGCACATCTAAAAGAAACACAAGTCTGGCTTTGAAAGCCTTAAAGACTAATAATGATTATTATTGAAGACTATTTTGGTACTACTGCTTTTCCGTGAGCAGAAAAAGAGAGAATTATACTGCAAAGCACAGAGAAAAACCAAGCAGTTTTTCCCCATCCTTCTCAGTATGGAACAACATTATTCATGGATGCTGCTTCCAGTTTCTTTCTCTGCCTGTCTTTCCAGAACTTTGATGACCTCTCCCTGTCTTTAAGTTTGTGTCATTCCTTCTGATCTTTTTCTATGAGTTCATTGATGTTTGCATCGTTTCTCTCAACCTTTAATTTGCTTTTTTATCCCATCAGTACCACAAAGGTACAAGGAGCTAAATGTAAAACATAGGATATCCTTCAGAAGGAGTGACAAGAGAAAGGATATAATATTTAAGGTTTGACGGTTGTTGTCTTCCTTCTAAAATTGTCACACAAGAATTAGAAAAGTGGAATATTGTAAGAGAAAACATAAAAATCTTATTTTACATGCTAATGTAAAATGTGACATCAAAAAAAAAAAAAAAAAACCCTTTCAACAAAAACAACGTTTTGTGTCTAATTTTGGAAATGATATATTGCTGAATTGAAATCCAAATTTGAAGTGCAGCATTTAATCTATTCCACAATTTCCTTTCATTGCAAAGAAAAATTTAAAAATTCCCACCTTTCTTTTCTTTCTTTCTTTTTTTTTTTTTTTGAGACTTTTGCTCTGTCACCCAGGCTGGAGTGCAGTGGCACAATCTCGGCTCACTGCTACCTCCGCCTCCCTGGTTCAAGCAATTCTCCTGCCTCAGCCTCCCAAGTAGTGGGGACTACAAGCACCTGCCACCACTCCTGACTAATTTTTGTATTTTTAGTAGAGATGGGATTTTGCCATGTTGGCCAGGCTGGTTTCGAACTCCTGACCTCTGGTGATCCACTCGCCTCTGCCTCCCAAAGTGCTGGGATTACAGGTGTGAGCCCCCGTGCCCAGCCAAAAAAATCCCATGTCATAGAGGTGGTGAGTGTTACAGGGAAAGAAAGAGCCCAAATTATATATTTTGCAAAATCTTGGTATCATTGACTTAGATTTTTCTGGAATAATTCAGTGTTTCATTTTGAACATCTTACTCTCAGGCATATTTAGAAAGCAAAGCTTTAATCTTCATTTTGATGTATTCCAAGTTTTGCTTGATTGTGACAGTTTGAGAATCTCAACACCCTTTTTTTGTTGTTTGAAAAGGTCTTTTTTGAGTCACAGATCTGTGGAGCATGAATTTGCGTAGCATAAATATTTAATATAAAAGAAACATTAAATATTCATTTATGTTGAAATTGTAAGACAAGATAGATAACACGCAACAGCGGACACTGAATAAATGACATAGATCAACCTGTAATCAATGCTGCTTATGCATCACTATAGACGGTGAACATTTCGCATTCTCATATTAAGTAATAATCTTTCAAGGAAAGTGCTCTTGGATATGGCAGATTATTGCATATTTGGGGTCATCATGTAACAGCATATTTTGGATTTCCTTGTCTGAGAATATTGAGATGAAAAACAATTACTAGCATTTTGTCAATTTGTTTTCTAAAGTGTCAGTCAACGTCTTGAGGCACAGTAGTGCTTCAGATAACCCCATTTGGGAAGTGCTGCCTGTGGCAGACCAACTCTAAGAGGGACCTCAATGAGCCCTGCTTCCTGGTATTCATGCCCTTGTTTAATCCCCTTTCCTTGAGTGTGCATGGAATTTGTAACTACTTTTAACCATCAGAGAAAGCAAAGATGGGATGTCACTTTTATGATTAGGTTACATAACATAGTAACTTCTGACCTGCTAGCCGACTCTCTCATTTGCTGGCTTTAATCAGAAAACTGTCATGTCAAAGAGCCCTGCATGGTAAGGAATGGTAAGGAGAGTCAACAAGGAAATGAATCCTGCCACAACCTCATCAGCTTGGAAGCAGATTCTTCTCCAGTTGAGTCTTCATACAAGACCCCAGATCTGGCAGACACTTTGCTTGCAGCCTTAGGAGACATCCTGAAGTGGAGGACCCAGACAGGCTGTGCTTGGATCTCAGTCCACAGAAACTGTGAGATAATAACTGTGTGTTGCTAAAAGCCACTAGGCTTATGGTTATTTGTTACACAGTAATGGGTAACAAATATACCTCCCTAACCTGAACTGTAAGCCGGAATGTCAGTATTAATCCTAATAAATTTGCAGTTTTTATAAAGAATATTCACAAAGCCAGGAGTTTCCAAGTAAAATCTGAATTACTGGTAAAATATTTTCCTTTTCTCTTTTTTTCCTTTTGGCAAATGCTGCAAGTTTTTTGGATGACATACATGTATAAGTTATGGATGTTAAATAATCTTGCCTTAAGTTGATCCTTTTAATGTGAATTAACAAACTACTAATCCTCAAAGATTGACCCTAGCAGAATTTCCAGCTCTTCTCTGAACATTTAAAGGAGCTAGAAACCTAGTTTCCTTTGTACTTCACCTTGCTCCTTTTAGACTTGCCCCATTAAACAACCTTGCCTCATTCTCCAACTTCTACTCAGGCAGCTTCAGATCCAAATAAAGATAATAGCATCTAATATTTATTAAGATACAAGTGCTAGGCACTGTACTATGTACTTTACATTGACTGATTGATCTAGCATTCATGGCAATTGCATGAGACAGATAACATTACTATTTCTATTACACAGATGTGAAGACTGAGGTACACAGGTTAGGTAACTGTTACTCCTCCTCCTCCTCCTGTCCACAGCTCCAGCACCCTGGCAACTCCAGCAGATGTTGACTCACTTGTGGTTCTTGTCGGCTCTGTCCTGGGTCACTTCTTACTCAAGACTGATAATGTCTTCCTGGATAGTAGACTGTTCCTAACCTGGGGCGTATGCCATAGTCCCTCAGGTTTTTCAAAGTACATTGAATCAGATCTATGCATTGGGAGGCCCAGGAAATTATATTTTGGCAAAACTCCCCAGTGAAATCAAATAATCATCCTAAGCATCTCTTGTCCAATAGATGTGGGAGATGCACTGCGAGTCAGAAGTCCGATGCTTTCTCCGCATGCAGCAACGATGACCGCATGAATTTCAACCAGTCATCAGCTGCAGTTCTCAGGATGAGAATGAGAGTACTTCACAGACTTCCCAAATTATGCTACTGTGTAAAAAGAATGTGCTTGATATAGTTTGAATATATGTCCCCTCTAAATCTCATGTTGAATTGTAATCCCCAATGTTAGAGGTGGGGATTGATCCACCTCTAACCTGGTGGGAGGTGATTGATCATGGGGTGGATTTCTCATGAATGGTTTAGTGCCATCCTCTTGGTGCTATCCTTGCAATAGTGAGTGAGTTCTTGTGAGATCTGGTTGTTTAAAACTGTGTGGCACCTTCCACTGCCTCTTGCTCTTGTTCCTGCCATGTAAGACACCTGCTCCTCCTTCAACTTCTTTTTTTTTTTTTTTTTTTTTTTGAGACGGAGTCTCGCTCTGCCACCCAGGCTGGAGTGTAGTGGCGGATCTCAGCTCACTGCAAGCTCCGCCTCCCGGGTTTACGCCATTCTCCTGCCTCAGCCTCCGGAGTAGCTGGGACTACAGGCGCCCGCCACCACACCCAGCTAGTTTTTTGTATTTTTTAGTAGAGACGGGGTTTCACTGTGTTAACCAGTATGGTCTTGATCTCCTGACCTCGTGATCCGCCCGTCTCGGCCTCCCAAAGTGCTGGGATTACAGGCTTGAGCCACCGCGCCCGGCCTCCTCCTTCAACTTCTGCCATGACTGTTACCGTCCAGAAGCCTCTGCAGAAGCAAATCTTGGTGCTATGCTTTCTGTACAGCCTGCAGAACCATGAACCAATCAAATCTCTTTTCTCTTTACATTACCCAGTCTCACATATTCTTTTATAGCAATGCAAGTGCATATCTGCTGAGTGGTTACAACCATTTTAGCTACTTCTAGCATAGATGAAGGCCAGCATGGGTACTCATGCTGATTTGGAGAGAGTAGTTTCAGGGTAGGTGCATCTTACCTCTCCCCTTCCCTTTATATCCAATCTGGTGGGTAGGTGGCAGAGGTACAGGCTGAGGGTGGAGTGGGGGTGTTTCTGTTCTTTACCCTCATCAACCCAGACCCTAATACACAGATGACCAAATGCCACTCATTCATGGCGCTGCCTTAAAGTAATGGCAAACAAATTGTTTATCAGTTTATCAGTGTTTTATTGTCATTTTTGAAAGCCCCATCCTTGAAATTATAATAAGGATTAAGAAGTACAACTCCACGACCTGTTCTGGACTCCTATAAGTCTGTAGGGATGGGGTGGGGGCAGTTTGAAAATACAAAAGGGAAAGCTACTGATGAATTTGATCTTTTTGGCTTGACCTCTGGCTGATCATCCAATTCCCTGGCTACATTAGAGGGTTTAGAATTACTGACCAACGTGGGAAGGCCATCCTCATTAAAGCAAGGAGCATTTTTCCTTCCAAAGCATTTGTACTGTTTGTATAGAGTGTACTTTTATCCTGTGTGGCATAAGAGAATGCATACAGGAAACATTTGGTCTAATGCTAATCCATTAACTGGCAGGCAGACTCTGTACCCACCTAGGCACGTGATATATTTAAAATTGTTTTCTTCTTTGGCTATACCTGCCATAAATTCTTCACTTTGAACTCTTTTTGGCTACAGTATCATAATATATCAGGTTTCTCTCTAAAGATTTTTTTTCTGTTTCTCCCAAGAGCATAAGAACTCTCTTACAGAATATGGATAATGCAAATTTTTTATTCTGAGAAGAAAATCTCCTCACTTTTTCCTTCCTTCCCTCTGTCACTTTACAAAGTGCAGAAGTGAAGGAGAAGGGCAGGCTTCTCCATGTAGTTCTCCCTCCTAAGCAACACCATCATATTAGAAAACGTTGATATGAACAGAAAAACCCAGATAGTAAGGATGATGACTTACACTGTGGATCATGTGCAAAGAGAAGATGCTAACTAACCAACCAATGATAAAATGATGTCCTGCATTTCTGCAGCTCATTTCCTTAGTCTCTCTACAATGTTGGTAAATATTAGCAGATTTCCTCTACCTTCTCAGGTGACGATTGGTCAACTGGAGAAACTCACCTGCATTTGTGGTGGAGTCTACAGAAAGAACCCTCCCATTCTGTTAAGTCACTTATTTGCCTTTTTAAGTTACTTATTTGCCTTTTTTTTTTTTTTTTTTTTTTTTTTTTTTTTTTTTTTGACAGAGTCTCATTTTGTCACTCAGGCTGGAGTGCAGTGGTGCAATCTCAGCTTACTGCAACCTTGACCTCCTAGGTTCAAGGAATCCTGCCCCAGCCCCCCAAAGTAGCGGGGACTACAGGTGTGTGCCACGACGCCTGGCTGATTTGTGTATACTTATTTGCCTTTAAAAAGAATGACATTTGGAGAAACTTTTTCTCTTTTATGATCTTGTTCTTTGTTCATCTCTTGATGGGAGAAAAGAAGACCGATACCACAAGCTGGTGATGCCACATCTGGGGGACACCTGTAGTCTTTTGATGCCCTGAATATTAATCCTCTCACAAGACAGCCTCTATTTCTTCCCAATAGCTGCAATATAGAGCACTTTTATCTTGCTTCAGTATGATGTAAAATGTGGTTCTATATGATCATAAAATTGGTTTAAATGCAATTATTTCAAGACTAGTTAATGGACATTTATTATTTAACAGTATCTTTTAAGGTCATTTGCAGCCAGGAAGGAAAAAGCTAACTTCTTTATCTTCTCTTTATTCCACTAAGAAACATATATTTGTTACTGAAAATGCTCACTAATGATTTTAGCTTGTTTGTTAATTTAGGTTTGTTTTCTGATAAAACTGGGGTGCAGTTATTTGGCTACCTGAATTGGTAGCAAAGAATCTTTTAAAGAGAAATACTTGACTCTCGTTACAGCATTTGTTTCTGAAAGGCTATAAGCTGCTACTTAGAAGTGGTACCAGACTTTCTCCCCATGTGAATTCATTTTTCAAGCTACCATCTTCAAGGTTATTATCCAGTTCAGGCAGAGGCTGCTGTTAATGAAAGCCAGAGAGCTTTCTCCTAGTCACTAGTGACCTCTAAGACGTCTTCACCAATTATTGTTTCCATTCTAGTCTGTCGAAAGCCACTGCCAGTAAAATCTATAACAGTTGTTTCAACCTCTTCTCCCTGTGATCCCTCATCCCAGGATAGCAGCTGGACTGGTCTTTGAATCAACAGCAGTTCAGCCCTCCCGACTGCTATGAAGTCCCAGGGAGTGTTTATAACATCAGCCTTCAGATGGCTGCTCAGTTCAGGGCAACCCTGTTTTCTCTAATGTTGGTTGGGCAGGAAGCAGGGCTTTGTGCAGGAGGAAGAAAAAAAGATGGCATTGAATGAAATTATGTTTTAGATTTTGGGAGCCGGAAGGGCTCCTGGAGTTTATGTAGGCAACCTTTATTATTAGTCTTGATCTTAATGTGGTAAACCACACTAAAATCTTTCTCCCTGCTCCCTGTAGCCATGGGACGTGCAAAAATGGACCTCATGAAAAACACAAACCATCAGAGAATATTTACTCCTCCCTCTCCCCAACCAGAAAGAAACAGGGAGAGAATTAACATAAGAGTCTGTTTGTGTGGCACGGTTTGAGGCACTGGGATACGAGACGTGCTTTTTGTTCTTTACAGCAAACAGCCTAGTAGAAAATAGACAAGTAAATCAACCCCTCTTCTGACCAGGGTAATATATGCCACACTAGTAGCACACACAGGGCACTAAGAGCATGGAGGAGGGCATTTAAATTTGACTTGGGGAGCAGGTCACTAAAGGCTTCTTGGAGGAGGTGAGGCTTGACTTCATTCTGATGAAAGAGTTGCAATCAACTGGTAGAAATATAGCTGCTTGGGGGTCAGGAAAGCTGAATTCTGCATCCAGCAAAGCCACTCATATGACCATGGACAAAAATCTATACATTAAAAAAATGTGGCAAGAAAACCTTACGCAAGAGCATAGAGAAAAACAAGGCCATGCTTGGAAAAGAAAAGCCATGCTCCTTTCTTAAACCCTTCTGTCCTCAGACCTCTCTGACAGGTGAAAAGACCCAGAGAGGTTCACCACGGTGCTTGTCAACAGCAGCAGTTCCAGGGAATGGTGACTTTAAATATTTGAAATGACAAGTGAGAACAATTGTCTCTGAGGTCTTTTACCCTGAAAACCATAAAGGTTTACAACTGGGGATTTATCTGATTGCCCTGGGCTCTCACACAGGCTGTCACTGTTTACACATTGGTTGGAAAGGTGTTTTCAGCTGGCTTCAGCCAGTAGCTCCCCACGGTAAAGATGAGGGTCCTTTCCTCAGACTTAGAGGCTCTATATTATTATGGTGCATTACTTTATTACTAGAGTATATTAAGTGTCTTTTCAGTGTCATGCATTAGACTGGAAACTGCTATACACAGGTGGCATGCTCACAATCCCTAAGACACATGCAGTTCAGCAGGAGAGACTAACACTAAAATCCATGATGACAGGACAATGTAATAAATCCTATAACAAGGCAGGGACCCAATGGACATGGATGAGATCCTGCTGAGGGGCCCAGGCAGCGAGGGATTCTTGGAGGAATCCTTGATTCTTGAGCAGAGATTTTGAAGGAGAAAGTGCAATTAGCTGGATGAATATGCATGTTTGTATGTTAGGGATGGGTGGAAAGGGATATGGCTAAAATAGCCTTCTGAACACAACAATTTGGCCATGCCCGTTCTTCAAATGCTTTGAATAAACTTCTAACTACTTAGTACTCAAAAATTAATCCCAGAGGGATGATATCTATCTTCGCCTCAGTTTTTATTTTATTGTATTTTTTTTAGACAGCATCTCTTTCTGTCGCCTAGGCTAGAGTGCAGTGGCATGATCTTGGCTCACTGAAACTTTTGCCTCCGGGTTCAAGTGATTCTCCCACCTCAGCCTCCTGAGTAGCTGGGACTAGGGGCGAATGCCACCAGGCCCAGCTAATTTTTTTATTTTTAGTAGAGATGGGTTTTTGCCATGTTGGCCAGACTGGTCTTGAACTCCTGGTCTCAAGTGACCTGCCCGCCTTGGCCTCCCAAATGCCCTGGGATTACAGATGTGAACCACTGCGCCCAGCCTTCCCTTCAGTTTTAAAGAGCAATAAAATAAAACTTGCTCTACTCACACAGTAATTTTTAGGATAAACTTGCTGTTGGAGATGTTAGAGATCATTTCTTCACAGCCCTCTCTTGTGCCCAAATTTTGTATGCAGAAACATTCTTGAAAAGAAACTTTTCAGGCGTTCATAGGCATTTTGCTAATGATAAAGTAAAGATACAGAAAGGGTTCAGTAGGCTTAAACTTCCTTTTTATATTCAGAATATTAAGCATTAAGGGTTAAGAATTTGGGTTCTAGAACCAGACTGGCAGCAAACCCTGACACTACAACTTTCTAGGTGTTGACCTTGGACAAATTACTTAAAACCATCATCTCTAAAATAGAGAGAGTAATCGTCTAACCACTTCATGGGATAATCTTTGTAATGGATTTAACACAGTACCTGGTATAGAGTACATGCTCAATAAATTATCTGTCTGTCCATCTATCTATCTATCTATTTATCTACTATCCATCCTACTTATATAAATCCCACTCCTCACCCCATCCTAACAGGCAGATGGACCAGCTGCAGTTCCCCTGCTTCCACTTGAATTCACATTTCCTCTTAGATCGTCCCATTGCACTCCAGCCTGAGCAACAAAAGCAAAACTCCATCTCAAATAAATAAATAAATAAATAAATAAATAAATAAATAAATAAAAATGCTGGCTTTCTAGGGGCTTTTATCAGACCCGACTTTTCTTCTTTCTACTCCCAAAATGTGTATGAGCATGGATTAATCTTTACTCCAACAAAACTATGATTTGATTCACATTATGCTAGTACCTGGAAGGGATGCAGAAGTCTTGGTGAAACAGCTTAATTGTGACGTATGCAAGTATGTGATTAGATTAATTTCTATTGTGTTGGTTTGATGTGAATACAGTTGACCCTCCATATCTGCAGTTTCCACATCTGCAGATTCAGACAACTGCAGATCAAAAATATTTGGAAAAAATTTAAAAGTAACTATACAACAATAAAAAGAATACAAATAAAAACAATATAGTATAGTGACAATTTATGTAGCATTTACATAGTATTAGGTATTATAAGTAATCTAGAGATGATTTAAAGTACACAGGAATATGTGTATAGGTTAAATGCAAATACTATGCCATTTTATACAAAAGACTTGAGCATCTGCAGATTTTTATATTCTTGGGGGTCCTAGAATCAATCCCCCCAGTATATTGAGAGATGACTGTACTGTGGTCATTGGGAAAAGGGAAATAATAAAGTGAACTAGAATAGTCAGAGAAGATTTCAGGAAGGAGTTGGATATTTAAGGTTGGTTAGGATGGAAAGTCGAGAAAAGTTATTTTAAAGTTGAACAGGGATTAAAACGTAGACTTCTAAATTGAATATTCAATTGCTAGGTCACACTGTTCTTGGCCATGGGGGATAGAAATATTTATCCCAGATTGATCTATGTTGTGGGACTTGATATCGACAAAAATGTTTGTTCTCTTATGACCACAGTGAATGACTTCAACGCAGGTTTGAAAGTAAGAAGGAAAACAGGAGATGAGTAAAATTTTAAGAGCAAGCTGAGTATGGAGAGCCATGCAAGAGAGCTGCAGAATGATACTTGGTTAGGAGTGCAGTGCTTTCTGTTGGGAGTACTGTTGGTATCTATAAATTGTTTTTGGAGGCCAGATATTCTTTAGGGTGAAAAGGAGGAAGCACCTGGGTATATGAATCCTGCGGAGAGCAGTCACCATCCTTTCCCAGCCTCCATCATGGGCTATGGAAAGCTGGAGTGCTACACAGTCTGAAGATATAATGAACTTAATCATGTGGAAGGGCAAGGTCATATCTTGTAAGGTCTATATCAGCCAGAGATGATGAAGAATGGTCGAGAAAAAAGTGAAAGTAAAGTAGAGGGAAGGGCATGTCAGAAAGGGAAGGGGAAGGAGAAAGGGGCTGAGGAACAGAGGATGGGACACAAGGTGGGAGAGAAGTGGATGAGTGGAATTTTTTGTCTGCTGGCCTTTGTGATTTCTGGGTAAATTGATTTACATTCTTAGGGCTGCTGTTGATTGATAATTGTGTTTGTTAAGTGATTCCCCAAACATTTCTTTCTGTTGAAATACTTCATTTAATAAGATAATTATGCAAAAATATTTGCTCAAGAAGATGGTTCTTAGGTGATTCAAGCTCCTCCTAATCTCCACTAAAAAGACTTAACAGATGTTAAATTTTTCCGATATTCCCTTCAGATCTTTTCTTCTTTTAAAGGAAAGTATTCATTATACAGTGTGTCTTGACCTCTCCTCTGAGCTCAGATTCACCTGCAAATTGGATCTCTCCATCTGCATGTCCCATTGGCACCTCAGACTCATTGTGTTAAGTGAACAATTATTTTCCCCCACCCCCCAACCTGACCCAAACCTGCTTCTCTTCCAGTATTTCCTTCATTAAAGAAGGAAGCCATTATCAGTTCTAGTGGTCCATAAGCTTGTTTTGTGTACTCTACCTGCTCCTCCATCACTAAGCTCACGAGTGCACAGGATGGTGCATCCATCCTGCCCTTTGCTATTCCAAGTGAGTCTTTGTAACTAGAGAAATAACCCTGGTATCCAGATGTAAGCTGATAATAGAGTATCACCGCATGCATTTCTTAAAAACAGGCATGTCTTGTTCTCCAAAGCCTTGTTTGTCTCTCTGCATACTTTGAAGTATATCATGCTCTTGTTTCAGCCAGCAGCTGCCTAGAGCAAGGATCTTGACACCTTCCTCCTATGCTTTAAGACTATGTATTTCCAGGGAAAAAAAAAAAATGAAACAAACAAGATACAAACCTGATCAGTTTCCATTATCTTCAAGTACAAAAGGAAGTCTTAAATCCAAGGCTCTGCGATTTGTCACGTAGAAATGATTTGAAGATTGAGGGCTGTTTCTAAGGAGGGTATGTGTGTTTTCTGTGTGTACTTTATTGGGTATGTGACACTTTTTCCCCATTTTATAGCACGCCCAGAATGTTTTTCTTTCTTCAACCGTATCCTCTTATATTACATGTCATTTTATTTAACTATCTTCCCAGACTCTCCACCACTCTCCTTGTCGCAGTAGGTCTGGGAATCATTTTGTATGGGTCCATGGAGATTATGTCCACTGGTCCCATCAGACTACCTATGACTCTGTGCTATAACTGCCTGCTTCTTTCATTGTCTGACCCCCTCACTAGATGGCAAATGCTGGCACATCAGGGGTTTGTGTATCTTGTTCTCCATTGATTCTCCCAAGCTTAGCAGAAGCTCTTGTGTTTAGCAAGACTCAGTGAGTGCTTGTGAACTGAATTAAGACTTTTCAGCAATTCCTAGATTCCTTCCTCTTTTTTTTCCCCTACTCTACTACTTCTACGGCTGTCTGGCTTCTCGTAATCTCACATATGGATTATAGCAGAACCTCCATCCCCCGACCACCCCATAATCCTCATGCTCCCAAATAAGTTTATGCACCAATGATAGATTCATATGCCCAAATCTTTTCTGTCACTTTCTTGGAAATAGTTTGCGATTGTTTTCTATTGCCTATCACATTAAGTTCAAAGTCCTTCTATCACTTCAAGATTAATGTTCCTGGCTTACCTAAACACACAAACTCAGGTACTTGCTATTCCCAAATATAACTCCTGTCTATAGACAAGCCGATTTCCTTCCTATTCTCCCATCCATGCTTAGGTCAGGCTTACTTGGCTTACTACTTGCTCTTTCCCCCAACTATCTCTTTATATCGCCTTTCTATCCATCCAAACCCTTCTTATCCCTTATCGCTCAAGTCAAGGAGCTTGAAGCCTTCTTTCAGTCATTCATGCACACACTAATCTTTTAATTTTATAGCCATCTCTGAAATTTCTAGCCAGTTGTACATGAGTACTCTTTGTATCTAATTTCATAGACAATATCTTCAACTCAATTTTAAGTGCTTGATGTCAAGAATTATGCCTTGTAATGCCTAGCATATCAGAACGTGACCTAGCATGTTAGATTGATTGACACACTATTCTTAAGCCTGTTGATTGATTGATATTCCAGAGTCATCTAAGGTATTAAGATATCAAGAAAAGTCATATAAAAATGATTCAAGATACTTAAATTTACGTACCTTCAAATTAAGTGTTACCTTGTTACTTCATGGAATAAGAGGAAGTCCTATACACCTCAACCTTATCCCAGGCAAATATTTTTTAATGGGAACAAAATAATTACGAATTGTAATATTTATCATGGGCCGTAAGTGTTGGGAAGCATTGGACATAGCAGTCACCAGATGACTGGAGCTACAGTTGGTAACCCAAGCATGCAACAAGCAAAAAGAGGTGAAAATTCGAACTGATGCTGATATATACTAAGGGCCTGCTGCAAGCCCTCCCTACTCTCTATTGCTAAGCAAATGGAGGATGCGACAGGTCTGGTTGCTGACACAGCATGCATAAAAGACTGAGTCACTGTTCTTGCCCTCAGGGCATTTGAATCCAGTAGAGGCAACCGAGGAGCACACAAATAACTATGATCTGAAGAAGTGTATCTTAGATATGGGAGGTGTATGTATATAGTGATAAACCGCAGAAAACAGCAAGGTCTTGGTCTGGGATACTGTAACAAAATGGTATGTCAAGAAGAGAAGCCAATGTGAGAGACAACGATGCCAAATTTGGTTTTGAGCCCATCTGAGGTTAAATTGGAAGTGTGCTTAATTTTGTTAAGGGTAAGTAAAGAATGAATGACCTGGATGGTAATGTAATTTGGGGAGTTGAGAGCATAGCAGTAACAAACAAGGTATGTAGATAAGTTGCCCAGAGAGGGAATGAGTTTTCCTACATGTTGTTTTTCCATCTCTGAACTGATGTTAATAATACTTGATTTCCACTTGACATGAAGTTCTGAGAATTATTCTCAGATCTTGAAAGTGCTTTATTTAACCTGTACTGATTGATAAAGAGAATGGGCTTTCATGAGGCTGCTGAGAAATTCCTGGGAGGCTTTCCGAGAGGGAAGGGAGAAGGAGGTTGCTACTGCCTCACACTCAGGGTACTGCTGCTGAAAGGGAGTGGCGGCTTATACCACTGTGACCGCCCCTGGAGGGCACAGGAGGACATGGCACATTTTGGACCTGCCAGAAACAATTCAGTACTTGGACTTGCACAGTGGCTCTTCTTTCTTCAAACAACAAAACTTTAGAACAAAGCATCCCTGATCCTTATTAAGAAAGTTTAGATCAGCTCCTATCAGCATCATCATAGTTATCTTACATCCTGTTACTAATACCTTGGCCTATTTATAGCTGTGTGCTTTTGCTTGGAATGCTTTTACATAGATTGTCTCAGTATTTATACTGATATATGGTCTAGCTAGATAACACTGCACCTTTCTTGAGTGCTTTCTACACATTAAGCACTGAATTAGATGCTTTGCACTCACAGATCTGGTGGTATGAGTGTGCACCTGTGCAGTTGCACAAGATGCTGGCCTCAGAAAGGCCTGCATTTGATTTAATGCTCTGCTGTTGCCATCCATCTTGAAATTCTGGATAATTTTTGAAAAGGTGGTCCTGCATTTTCATTTTGCACTGGATCTCCATAACATGTAGCTGGCCCCATACAGGGGCTATTTCCTGTAATACGTACAACTACTCTATGCGTGGGACATACAATGCCATTTCACAGATAAGAAAGTGGGATCACAGAGTAATTTGCCAAGATCCTTAACCCACCAGAATTGGTCTTTTGGTTATGGTCTGTGCAACACCCAATCCTATGCTCCCAATCAGTGCTTCCAGGCGAATGTTTATCCCGGTGTGTTCACAGCCTACCTGCGTCAGATTCACCCAAGAAGCTTGTAAACATGCAGATTTCTCATAAGCAGGCTCTGCAGACAGGGCCAGGGAATCTGTATGTTGGTTCACTGCCCGGGTGACTCTCGTACACCATTCAAGTCTGAGAACTAAAGCCCCACATCAATACCTTTCAACCGTGTTTGGCCCCAACCCAGGTAAAAAATTCGTTTTACATCAAGATGCAGTATACACACACGACAAAAGTATCATAAGATAGTACTTACCAGCTGGGCGTGTTGGCTCACGCCTGTAATACCAGCACTTTAGGAGGCCAAGGTAGGCAGATCACCTGAGGTCAGGAGTTCAAGACCAGCCTGGCCACGTGGCAAAACCCGGTCTCTACTAAAAATACAAAAATCAGCCAGGCGTGGTGGCATGGACCTGTAATCCCAACTACTCAGGAGGCTGAGGCAGGAGGATTGCTGGAACCCGGGAGGCAGAGGGTGCAGTGAGCCGAGATCACACCACTGCACTGCAGCCTGGGTGACAGCAGCAAGACTCCATTTAAAAAAAAAAAGATAATACTTACCCTTACTATACACGAGACACTCAAGATTATCTTACTCTATTCTAATTCTCTTGTAAATGCCTACAGTGCTTCATGGTACAGATCACAAAGGTAATTTGAGGAACACAGTGGCTAGATGAAGAGGAAATATTAAATAAGGCTTGGCTGGGCTCAGTGGCTCAAGCCTGTAATCCCAGCCCTTTGGGAGGCCGAGACTGGCGGATCACAAGGTCAGGAGTTCGAGACCATCCTGGCTAACACGGTGAAAACCCGTCTCTACTAAAAAATACAAAAAGCTAGCCCAGCGAGGTGGCTGGCGCCTGTAGTCCCAGCTACTCGGGAAGCTGAGGCAGGAGAATGGAGTAAACCCAGGAGGCGGAGCTTGCAGTGAGCTGAGATCCGGCCACTGCACTCCAGCCTGGGCGACAGAGCGAGACTCCGTCTCAAAAAAAAAAAAAAAAAAAAAAAAAAAAAAAAAAAAAAAAAAAAAAAAAAAAAATTAAAGCTTGAGTCTGGCACGATAGAGAATCTAAGTCAAAAACACAGAAAGAAAGCTACTCTCCCATTTAGGATTGTTTAAACGAGAAGTCTTAAACTTTTTTTTTTTTTTTTAAAAACAGAGTTCTTTAAAAAATCTGACTAAAACTAGTGCCCCATTTTACAGAAAACTTCACATATACTCATGATTTCTTATATCTTTCAGGGGATCTCTAGATTTCCCTTTTTGGGGGGTGGAGTGGGGACAGAGTCTTGCTCTGTCGCCCAGGCTGGAGTGCAGTGGTACTATCTTGATTCACTGCAGAACCTCCACCTTCTGGGTTCAAGTGATTCTCCTGTCTCAGCCTCCCGAGTAGCTGGGATTATAGGTGGGGTGGGGGAGGGGGTCACGACGCTTGGCTAATTTGTGAATTTTTAGTAGATGGGGTTTCACCATGTTGGCCAGGCTGGTCTTGAACTCCTGACCTCAGATGATCCACCCACCTCGGCCTCCCAAAGTCTTGGGATTACAAGCATGAGCCACCATGCCCAGCCTAGATCTCCCTCTTTTTCAGACTCTAGATAAGTGATCCTTAATTTAATTATAGCTCTATACAGAGGCAGAAGTCCAAAGTGGATGACCTCACTGAATCCTCATTACATCATGGTGGGGGAGGGCTTGAAGTTTCAGGGGGTTATTTTCTTTTAGCTTTAAAGTCATAAAGACTGATGCCCTTTGGCCATTCTTCTTTATTTTCTATTTATCTGATATCACAGGAATGCAGTCATTAGAGAAAAATGTTGCCAAAGGATAAGGATGGCTGCTTAGAAGCATTTTTGGAGGCAGCCAATGTCATTTGTGAAGGTGGCAGAGGCCACCAAAACAAAGGCTAGGAAGGAGGACAAATGCACTTCTAGAGTCCCCAACTCTCTTGGGCCTCCCTGTCTCTGAACCAGGGACTGGGGCATGGAGGACCTGGCATTCCATGGCAAATCGCAGGGATCTCCCCTACTTAGCCCAGGAGTGATGTGCCACTATGGCATTTGGACAAGCCTAGACTATTTAGCTTTCTTTACCAGAAGACTATGTCCATTCCCAGTGATTAAGGAACTACTCAGATCATTTCCGGACTTGAGATGAAGACACAAAGCTGGGAAGATGCTCTGGATGCTCAAAGATAAGATGACATTTCTAAATTGCCAGCACTAACCATGCTCTAGTCTTGCATACTCCTCTATGCATAGTCAATGAACTATGCGATCAGTATTAAGAACATTTTGGGGTAAAGCACAGGAGGAAGTGATGGAAAGAGAGTTCAGGGAGAGTACATTCGAGCAGAGTTACTCAAAGTATGGTCAGTCCACACACTGGTGCCAAACTCGGAATTGTTCATTTTGGTTCAATGATGAACTGAGTACCCACTGAGTGTTTAGAAACGTATAGAATTTTGAGACTTCCTGGCACACTAGCCCATCTCCTCCCTCCCTTCCTTCCTTTCACCTCCTGGGAAAAAAAAAGAAAAAAAAAAAGAAAAAGAAATGTAGAGAACTCGACAGAGTAATTTTAGGTCTGTTGAATCTAGTAATAAATTTAAGCTTTTATTGTGTATGTCTACATTTTTAAATGGTTTTTTAATGAATTCATTCTTATTGCACTTTATGAAGGTATAATTATTTGACAGGTTTGAAATTTGGGAGGAAAACACCTGGCCCCTCAGCACAGATGATGTTAAAAGCAGTATTCTAAAGAATCATACATATATTCAGAAGCCTAGGAAAGGCATTCAAAGATCAGAACTATGAACCTTTCCCTCAGAATTGGGCCACATATAAATTCATGTAATTTTAAGTGGCATTTTTGTCACCATCTAAGAGGTCTGTTAGGAATGATCAATTTGCTATTCTGGTGACTTTTCTTATTATGTCACATAGATATTGTGGTTTTATCAGAAATAGAAGAAAGTGAGTACTTTCAAACCTATATTTATAGTTTGCTGGGCCTTTGAACATATTTTATAAGCATTTACTATGAGGTGAGAATGGCTATCTCCATTTTAATAAAGAAACTGAGGCACATGGAATGACCATAATTGAGATGCGTTGAAACCAGGAAGCAGGCCCAGAGTTCCTGTCCTTCCATCATCTGGTATGGCTTAACATCCAGACCCTGGGCTTCCTCCCCAGAGGAGATTATGGGGGTTGGGATTGTGTTCGTTTATTGTTTAAAGCTCTTAGTATCACGAATAAATAGTCTATAAAAATAATAGGCAGCAAAGAAAAGCAAACATATTTCTTTAGCAATGCATTAAAGTATCTTACAAAAACAAGTTTCCACATGCTGAACTTTTCTTTCACTACAAATAGTTGTGGTCTTTTGTTGGGAAAGAATCTCAGAAAATGCACAATAATACATTTCAACTAAAAATAAAGATTGCATTCCCCTCTTAAGGAAATAGAAAGTCTGTGTGTGTGTGTGTGTGTGTGTGTGTGTGTGTGTGTGTGTGTGTTTAATACTAGTATTTATAGACCTAAGGGAGTGAGTGCTGCTAGAATTCAGAGAAGCCCAAAGATGAGAATTGAATGGTCCCATAGGGAGAAACTACTGAGGAATTGAAAAAAGCAAGTAATGGTTCCCAGCATTATTTTAAAGCCATCTCAATAGATGCTGATGGTTCTACAGCAAGTAGCAAAATTGTGGAAAGACAACGTTCACCTATGAACATACATAGCTGAATCCTTAAATATTTTTTCACATGAATGATTCTTCAGTACTGCAGAAAACTTTGTTTCAGTCAAACAAAGCTACTTGTCATCGCCCATCCACAGCATGCTCATTCTTGCTTCCAGGCCTTTACCCATTACATTCTTTTTGGAGAATGCCTGATTCACTTTACTTATATTTGTCCTTTTTGTCTTTTAAAACACAGCTTAAAGCTCTGCTCCTCCAGAAAGTCTTTTCTAATTAACACATGTAACTGACTCAGTCATTCCTTTGTGGCACCAATCTGTACATTTTATACTATATTTCTATGCAGGTATTTTGCTTTATAGGTGCTTTTGGACCTGTGGGGTGTGTGTGTGTGTGTGTGTGTGTGTGTGTGTGTGTGTGTGTTCAGGTCTTGGTGGTGAAGTGGCAAGATGTGGTGGATAGGCGTCTGGTCTACTTAGATTGTGAGACTCTTGAAAGCAGGGACAATTCCTTCAGGTTGTGGTGGAGTCAGACATATTTCATAAGTATGTGTGACTTTAGGCAACTCCCATAGGATTGTTGTGGGGATTAAACAACATGACAAACGTGACCTGCAGGGCACCCGGTAGGTGTTCAATAACAGAAGTGCTCTTTTTGTGATTCTAGTACAAGGCTCAGTATGGGAGCTCTTCACTCCAGATTGCTAGTCTTCATGGCTATTGCTATTGTGGTTGCTTAATAAAAATAACCTACATTTATTCTTCTGGGAGAGTTAGATGGTCATTGAAACTAATGCTGGCATTTAGGACACACCTTGTCTTTCACTAACTACTTAACTTCTTTGGGCAGGTTGTTACAGGCATACTTCATTTTATTGCACTTCACTTTATTGCCCTCCACAGATACTGCGTTTTTTACATATTGAAGGTTTGTGGCTACCCCGCACCAGGCAAGTCTATCAGCACCATTTTTCCAACAGCACGTGCTCACTTCATGTCTCTGTGTCACGCTTGAGTAATTTTCACAGTATTTCAAACTTGTTTCTTATAGTTGTATCTTCTATGGTGATCTATGATCAGTGATCTTTGATATTACTATTGTAATTGTTTTGGGGAGCTACAAACTGTGCCCATATAAGTCGGCAAACTTAATCTATAAATGTGTGTGTTTTGACTGCTCTACCTACTGGTCATCTCCTCATCTCTTTCTGTCTCCTCACTCCCTCCTATTCCCTGAGACACAACAATATTGAAACGAGACCAATTAACAATCCCACAAGGACCTCTAAGTGTTCAAGTGAAAGGAAGAGTCACATGTCTCCCACTTTAAATCAGAAGCTAGAAATGATTAAACTTAGGAAGGCATGTTGAAACACCAGGTATGCCAAAAACAAGGCTTCTTGCACCAAATGTTTAGCTAAGTTGCAAATGCAATGGAAAAGTTCTTGAAGGAAATTAAAAGTACTACTTCAGTGAACACATGAATGATAAACAAAACAGTATTACTGCTGATATGGAGAAAGTTTTAGTGACTGAATAGAAGATCAAACCAGCCACAACATTCTCTTAAGCCAAAACCTAATTCAGAGCAAGGCAGTAACTCTCTTTAATTCTATGAAGGCTGAGAGGGGGTGAAGAAGCTGCAGAAGAAAAGTTGAAGCTAGCAGAGGTGGATTCATGAAGTTTAAGGAGAGAAGCTGTCTCCATAACATGAAAGCGCAAGGTGAAGCAGCAAGTGATCCAGAAGGTCTAGCTAGGATCACTGATGAAATGGCTACACAAAACAACAGATTTTCAATGTGGAAAAACAGCCTTCTATGGGAAGAAGATGCCATCCAGGGCTATTACAGCTAGAGAGAAGAAGGCAATGCCTGGCTTTACAACTTCAAAGGATTGATGACTCTCTTGTTAAGGGCGCATGCAGGTGGTGACTTTACATTGAAGCCAACACCGGTTAACTGATCTGAAAATCCTAGGGCCCTTAAGAGTTATGCTAAATTTACTCTGCCTGTGTTCTGTAAATGGAACAAGGCCTGGATAACAGCACATCAGTTTGTAGCATGATTTACAGATGATTTTAAGCCCACTGTTGAGACCTACTCCTCAGAAAAGAAGATTCCTTTCAAAATATTACTGCTCACTGAGAAGGTACCTTGTCACCCAATAATTCTGCTGGAGAGGTACAAGTGGATTAATGTTTTTTTCATGCCTGCTCACACAACATCCATTCTGCAGCCCATGATCAAGGAGCAATTTGGGCTTTCAAGTCTACAGGCATATTAATATCTTGTAAGGCTATAGCTACCATAGACTGTGATTGTTCTGATGAATCTAAGTAAAGTAAATTGAAGAGCTCTGGAAAGAATGTATCCTTCTAGATTCCATTAAGAATATTCATGATTCATAGGAGCAGGTCAAAATATCAACATTAACGGGAGTTTGGAAGAAGCTGGTTGTAATTCTCATGGATGAATTTAGGGGTTCAAGACTTCAGTGGAGAAAGTAACTGCAGATGTGGTGTAAATAACAAGAAAACTAGAATTAGAAGTGAAGCCTGAAGATATGACTGAATTACCACAACCTCATGATAAAAGTTGAAGGCATAGGTAGTTGCTTCTTATGGATGAGCAAAGAAAGTGGTGTCTTAGAGAGATCTACTCCTGGTGAAGATGCTATGACATTGCTGAACTGACAACAGTGGATTTAGAATATTAAATACACATAGTTGATAAAGCAGCAGCAGGGTTTGAGAGGATTGACTCTAATTTTTAAAGTCCTGCTGTGAGTAAAATGCTATCAAACAGGATCATCTGTTAAAGAGAAGTCTTTTGTGAAAGGAAGAGTCAATGAATGTGGCAAAGTTCACTGTTATCTTATTTTAAGAAATTGCCACAGCCACCCCAGTCTTCAGCAACCACTACCATGATCAGTCAGCAGCCATCAACATGGAGGCAAAACCCTCCACCAGCAAAAAGAGTACAACTTGCTGAAGGCTCCAATTACAACTTGCTGAAGAATCTGATGGTATTGTTTTTAGCAACAAAGTATTTTTAAGTTAAGTACCTTATTTGTTTATTCATAATGCTATTGAACACTTAATAGATAAATATAGTGTAAAGATAACTTTAATATGTACCGGGAGACCAAAAAATTTGTGTAACTTGCTTTATTGTGATACTTGCTTTATTGCAGTGGTCTGGAACTGAATCTGCAGTATCTCTCAAGTATGTCTGTAGCCCACAAGCTCTCTCCCAACCATCAACATGGCAAAATTTCTCTCCACTTCTGCATATAGGTGCCTTTCCCTCTTACCATTCCTCACAACACATACCCTCTAGGCTGTATGTTACATGTTTTTACTATTTCTTTCCTATTTCTAGTTTGCTGTTTGTCTTAATTCTGATCTGATTTCATCCATACAAAAACATCAGGCAAGCTACACAATACATTTTGTCCTGAATGCTGTCTCTATGGCCAGACCTGATTTTATTTCACATTTATAGCCCAGTAAGTTCACATTTATTCATATATTTTTATGTCCTTAACACTCCTCTCCATGTCTCTGTTGCACTAATGTTCTCACACTCAGAAAGCTACAGTGGTTTTTAAAAGTGGAAACGAAAAGAAAAGGGAGATATGGATGTGGGAGTCAGCAATCATTATGCAGGTGCCTGTTACCCAGAAATGAATGAAAAGAAGCCTGGGTTCAGGGCTGGAGGGCCTGGATTTCCAGATCAATTTGTCGTGGAATATATGCCATAAGACAAACCTTTTTACCTTTTGTGCCTGGGTTTCTTCTTTGGGGAACGGGCTAAGAATACTTGTTGGTTTGTAAGAATTTTAGGCTGAATTACTGGAGATGATATAAACAGAGGGCTTTAGAAAACCCACATAAACTTTAGCTCTTAATAAAGATGATGATGATATACGTTGATGTTTCTGTATGAAGCCTTTTCTTTATCTTTCTTTGCCGCTAGTGCCCTTTGGACAGTTATCAATTAACACTGTATTTTGTTCTTTAACTTTTCATGTTACTCTATTATGACTGCATGTTCCTCAACTGCATGCACCATATGACCACCTGTAGAAATGATTGTAAAATCATTAGTACAGATCCTAAAATAGTTACTTTTCAAGATTTTATGCTTGAAAAGAGGCTGTCATCTTTCATTGTTTTAAATGCTCCTTTAAGGAATGATCCAGTTTGATGAACAGAAGAAAATACTGTTATTTTTACTATTACATGTCTGTTGTTTGATCAAATATGGGATTATCCAATTCAGTTATCCATGCAGTTCATCAAAGTTGTTTCCAAACAGATTATTCTTAAAAATAAATCATCAAAAGACAAAGATTTACCACCACTGAGAATATACAAAACATCAAACTACAGGTTCCAGAGCTCTTGCATAATAAATTCATAAAGTGTAACATCACGTCATTGTATTAAATATACGCTTCCTCAGAGTGACTACTTTGAAAGTTCATCTCAAATTTTGCTATACAACTCTTGTTGTATTTATGTAAAAATTTTGGGAGGCCAAGGTGGGTGGATCACGAGGTCAGGAGATTGAGAACATCCTTGCCAACATGGTGAAACCCTGTTTCTACTAAAAATACAAAAATTAGCTGGCTGTGGTGGTGCACGCCTGTAATCCCAGCTACTTGGGAGGCTGAGGCAGGAGAATCGCTTGAACCTGGGAAGCAGAGATTGCAGTGAGCCGAGATCACACCACTGCACTTCAGCTTGGTGACAGAGCAAGACTCCATCTCAAAAAAAAAAAAAAAAAAAAGTAATTGCAACATGTTAGCATCATACCTCACACCTAGTGCATCTTAGAATAGAACAGAACTCATAGCACATGCTCAATAGTATGCAACTGATTGTGGCTTATTGTTAAGAGTTTGATATGACAGAAGTAGATAATAAAAGAATGGTTAAACATATTACAAATGAAGTACACTTTTTCGTATGTAAACAAACCTGGATTCTAGCCACAGTAATCTTCTGAGATGCATATTCTATGATTGTAATGCTTTTGAAAGGACACATTTATAACTTTAGAAATTTAGATACTTGTTTCAGTACTAGAAAAGGAAGACATTAGTAAATAGTGGAAAAAGTTAATATGGGAGTCTTGGCAATTGAGTTCTTAAGTAATGGATGGCAAGTTCCCAATAGGTGACTATACAGGGTCAATTTGGAAAGATTAAGGGACACTTAACCTGGGTTCTTCACTTATGAGTGGCAATATACTAAAATCATCTGAAAGAAATTCAGGATCTGAAAACATATGTTCAAATTCAGACAAATGATTAAATCTACTATTCATTCATCTGCTTAATTAATTGAGCAACTCCCATATGCTAGGCACTGTGCTAGGCATTAGAGATACAGTATTGGACTGAATATTCACAATTGCTTTATTTTAGTCATTATTATAATAGCTATTAAGGAAAAGTAGAATATACTACTAAAGTAATAGGGGGCTTGGGTTTTATGAAATGGACAGGGGAGAGCATTCTAAAACTTTCTTTATCTGAAAAAAAGTACTGCTAAAATGGTTATAATCAAGCTGTTTCTACTATTACAGAATTACAAAGTTTACACATCAACTTTGATAAACTGCATTGGTAATTAAATTGGATAATCTCAAATTTGATTAAATGGTTTCAGTCTGCTGAAAGGCTTTTGCTTAGGTTATAATGTAGACTCCTATTTACCATATGATTTTTTGCTGAACTACAAAAATATTATTTAGCACTAACAGAAATAGAAAACTATCAGTTATAGAAGATAAAGCAGTTCATAATGATGAAATGTAGTAAGTGTACTGGTGTCAATATAATAAAGCTGGTGTAATATTACAAAATGTAGATCAAATATAAGTCACCTGCTCAGGAAGTCATCTTTATTATGGTTTTCAAGTACGTAAGCTAGTTGTGGAACCAGTTGAAGCTGTTTATACAAAAGCTTATTGGAGAAAGGCCAAAATATTGAGGCAGAAAGCAAATTACTATTGGATTGGAGACTAGATCTAGCTGCTGTAATTCATTAATTTTTTTTTAGAAAAGTTAAACCTGGGTGCTTGTGTTTGTTGAAAGAGTAATATAATTAAGACATAACAAAATGTTATTTGTATAATGGGAGTCTCTGTTTTGAACTGTCTAGACACTGAAAGTACCTATAAAAATGTGAACTTCATGTGGGTGGGGATTTTTGTCTATTTTGTCTACTGCTGTTTCTGAAGAGCTTAGAATAGGCCCTGACATTAACAGAGCTATATATTTTTAAATTAATGAATGAATGAAAAGCAAAGTAAAAAATGGTGTCAATATTTACGTAGAAAAGGAAGAAATCAACAAAATGTCGGTGATGTCACATTTAACATAGAAAAAAATAATTTAAAAGCATTGAATAAATTGAGTTTATATAAAGAAACTACAAAAATAAAATTTTTATATTAATAAGGTAAGTATAAAAACATGACGGAACAATTCACTTAGCGTGTCATCTAGGAAATCAAATATTCAAATTGCAAGTCTATTTAAAAGGGCATTGAACTACATTATGTGTAATTTGTAGTCACAAATGCCAAGTGAAAGACAACCAAATTCCTACTTTAGGGAGGCTACCATAAGACTTTCAAGAGATTGTTTTGCTTTCTATGTGACTTTACAAAACTACAGTATGGAAGGTACAATAATGTGGGTATAACTATACTGATACATTTATGAACTCATATGCAACCATTGTTCCTTTGAGATGATGCTATGAATGTTGATTTTCACCTGCACTTTTCCAGCATTGCTAAAGACCAGTGCATAACTCACTGCAGTATAACTTCCATGTGTCTTGTTCTTTGTTCTGCTGTGCCAACTTGCACTGCCAACTGATGCTGTGACAGTCTGCTGAAAGGCTTTCACTTAGGAAGAGCCACCCAATTTCTGGGGACTGTTCCCTGGGGTTGACCACCAGCTCTATTGCCTCTAGCGTTTCGTTGTCATGTCATTCCATTTTTAATTTTTTAACCTACTTTTGAAGTGTTTCCTCCTAACCAAGTACAGTACACCTTGGTTTATGCAGATATTCATTTAAAAGACTTATTGAAATATCAATGATCAGCAATTCCTATGTATGGATAAAAATGAGTAATTACAGTAAAATCACAGAGCAGTAAAATTAGTGGCACTATGGTAATCTGTAGGAGACAGAACAGAGTCACTTTGCTACCCAGTCAATAACATTTATTGGGAAGATACTTTGCATACTATGTAAACTCTTCTCTACTCCCAGTTGTAGACTTTAATTATCCTCCTATATTTTCAATTCTCCTATATTTTCAATGATGCTTCTTAGAAATTTAAAAGAATGTGGAAGTTCAGGAGAACATACAAGTCAACAAAAGTCATTTAGGAAATTGGGTATCTACTAATTGCTAAGCACTCTTCTAGGTTCGAGGCAAAAATAAATAAGACATATTCCCTTCCTTTTCCTAGTGCACAGTTGGATAAGGGACCAGCCAGGTACACAGTGCAAGGACAGCAACAGTAGAGGTATGTCCAAGGTACAGAGGTAGTGCACAGGGAGTGATTAATTAACTGTGGGTGTGGGGAGAAATAGCGGTGTCAGGATAGGTTTTGAAAGGAAGGTTTTTAAAGATCAACTCTGAGGCCATCAGGCAGGAAAGAGGGGAGGACATTCCAGGAAGACAGAACAGATGACACAAAGGCGTGGAGGAGTCAAGCAATATGGTGTGTTTGGGGAATTCCAAGCAAACCAACATTGCTGAACCTAGAGTGCTTGTGGGAAACAGGAGAGTAAACAACTCTTGGAGGTTATGTTTGTGAGGTGTGGAGTGGCACAAAAAAGCATTGTGGAGTGGCACAAAAAAGCATTGAGCTGATCCTTGCTTGATCTGACAGTTTATGTATATACTGATGACTATGAAGACAAGTATAGGTTAAATTATCACAAGGACTTTCCAGTCATTCTATGACAATATATACAATGTAAAAGGCAACCTCTTTATGCAGTTTTTAAAATACAATATATCGTTTCTTTTGAGGCTCTTGTCCATTTCAGTGATTCTACATTTTAAGTAGTGAACGTTGACACAATAAAAATTCACCTTACCAAAGACAGGCAGGCAATCAGGACCCAGTTTATTCGTGACAAGGACGGATTATTCTTTCCTGATGGACATTAACCTTGTTTCTCTTTAACTGAGACTGCTCTGTTACCTTACCTAACTGTCCATCCTGTAGTTTCCTGTGTGGTTAAATGAAAGATTATAAATAGCCTTGTAGTACCTAAAACAAAGTACACCATCAACAAATAATTATTGACTGGCCAAGTCTATCAGACGTTGGATACATCTAAAGCACATGTGCAATTTTAAGAGTTTACTATTAATCTGCTGAATCTGTCACATTTGATAAATTCTTTGTTTACAAATGACTACAATCTGTTAATGCTCATTTGTATGAATTCAACATGTTTCCCACTTTGCTCTTTAAAAAGAATGCTATAAGGTTGACTGCTGCTAACTATTAGGTGAAGACTATTCCCCTAGAACAGCACAGCTTGGCATGTGGTAGAATGGTACCCAACAAGGGTTTATTGGGTACCACTCTACCACAGAATGAATTATTAATAGCTTATAATCAAGGCCTTCAATTCTTTTTTTTTTTTTTTGAGACGCAGTCTGGCTCTGTCGCCCAGGCTGGAGTGCAGTGGCCGGATCTCAGCTCACTGCAAGCTCCGCCTCCTGGGTTCACGCCATTCTCCTGCCTCAGCCTCCCCAGCAGCTGGGACTACAGGCGCCCCCCACCATGCCCTGCTAGTTTTTTGTATTTTTTAGTAGAGACGGGGTTTCACTGTGTTAGCCAGGATGGTCTCGATCTCCTGACCTAGTGATCCGCCTGTCTCGGCCTCCCAAAGTGCTGGGATTACAGGCTTGAGCCACCGCGCCTGGCCGGCCTTCTCTTCTTAAGCAACTAAGCCTTTTTATTCTCAGCTTTGACCATATGGAAAAGTACTGTCCAACAGAGATATAATGTAATGTAAACTACATATGTAAGTTTATATTTTTTAGGATCCGCATTTGAAAAAGTAAAAAAGAAACAGTTGAAATTGATTTAATAATATATTTTATTTAACCTAGTATATCAAAATATTAGCATTTTAATATGCAATGGTTATAATATTTATTAAGAGATATCTTACTCTCTTTTTTTCCTAAGTATTTAAAAATGTGGTGTGCATTTTATATTCATAGCACATCCCAATTAAGGTAATAAATTTCCATCGAAATACTTGATCGGTATATAGATTTTAGAAAATTTACAGTTGAAAAGGTAGATTCATATACTTAACATACTTTCAAACATAACAAAATTTTTCAGTCACTGAATCAAATCGGTTTTTAAGTGTAAATTATTTGAAATTAACTCAAATTAAAAATTCAGGCAACATGTTAAGAGTTCAGTAGTCACATGTAACTAGTACTGGACCCGGTAGTTCTAGAGAATTCTACTCCATAGGGCTGACGGTAGGCAATGCTCTTTTCCCACTTTTCACTGTATTTTTGGCACTTTTTAGATCTTTATTTCCCTTTTGTTTTGTCAGTACTTCAATTTTCTTCTGAAACTTTCATTACCCTAACACATTAAGTTAGGAATCTGTGAATTGAACATGCCACATTTGGTTAATAACCCAAAAGAAAATTACTCAAAGCCTTAAAATATTCCTTTTGTCATTTCTCCATAGTCACAGGCACAGAAGCTATATATAGTAACAAAAAAATTTTGCTCATGAGCATTTTCATTTTTAAGGACTAGGGTTAAACAGTATTGACTCCATCACAATAATGCCTCGTCATTTTTTTCCCTCTCCCATGTTTAAGGATCTATCTACCAATGCCATTTTAAGGGGACAAGAGCTCATGTAGAGACAGACAGTAATTCCTTTTGAAAAACATACTGACTTTTTTTTTTTTTTTAACCTGGGCAAAGTTCATTTTCACTTAGTTTTCACTACATACCAAGCTTAAAACCATAGATATTAATAAGGATTATTTGAATGGCTTTTTTTTTTTTTGATAGAGTTGTTCTATCCAAAAAAACAATTTGGCTAACTAGAATTTGGTTAGTTAGAATTATGGATTCGAGCTACCTAGTAATGACTCTCTTTGATAGAAACGTTCTTTGGAGATTGACTTAAACAATAAATATCCCTTATTATTATGTGATATTCTGTAAATTTCAATATGTGAAATAGTGAGCATTGTGTAGAAAATAGAGCTAAAGAATTTGTCCATGGCTTTTAACAGACACTTTAAAATCTGTGGAAGCCACTGTGCCAGAATCTGGGGCTCTCCTTTGAGCTCTGTCTCGAATTAGCCGTTATATCTTAATGGGGTGAACCTATGGTTTCTGTGACTGGTGCAAGATTGAACAGCACCACATATTCCAGTTATCTTCTTCTGTATCTTATTAACCTGGTGCATCTGTGATCTTGAACAAGTTAACTTAGTGGAATTTTGTAAAATGGAAATAAATATGCCTGTCAGGGTCACCATGATTATAAAGATAGAATAACATGTGAGTACACTTTGAAGAGCAAAATGCAAACTACCAGCTGAAGGAATGATTCATATTCCAACGGGGCTGAACACCTTTTCACAGATACTTGTTTATTGCTAGGTTAACTCAGGTACTATTGCAACACTGGGTACCCTTGTGTGGCTGCAGCAGTCAATGGTGCCGCTGACACTGGTGGCAGCCCCTACAGGCAGCCAGTCGCAACAGTTAACCAGAAAATAACCAGAAAAATACAAGAATATGCCCTTGCAACTTCAAAACATCTTGGTGATTCAGGATTTTCTGCAGAGGGAATGTAAATACTTGACATTCTCAGTAACACATCATAGTTCAGGATGCAGCATTGCAGTTCCGCCGCCTGAATTCTGTTTGAGAAGTGGTGATGACCACCAAAGGGATCTTTTTTTTTTTTTTTTTTTTTTTTTTTCATTTGATTTGTGAAATTGGGACGTGGTTACAAGAGAAAATGCTAAAGGAATAAGTACATAGATGGTGTTCTAGAAGTAAATATAGACTGGGTGAGAATTGTTTCTTTCCTCAAAGGATTTTTGTGTTTGCTATTTTTAGGTCTTTTGGATTTAAAATGATTTAAGGGTCAAGTGTTAACTTTTCAGAAACAACTTTTAATGAGTCAGGATAAAAACCATCTGGTGCAGGGGTTCTTCCTTCAAGGAAATTCAGGAGAGACGAGAAATTTCCCACCATCATAAGGATTCCGTTGGAGGCTTACTTAAGTAGCTCAACAAATGAATGTATCTACTCCTATCTTTCATTCCTTTTGTCTTCCTGCCCATCCACGAAAGGAAGTGAAAAAGAAATGTTGCAAAGAATAGAGAGATGATAAGGTTTTCGTTCTAGAGGCTGAATGTGCAAAATGTAAGCTCTCAAATGAGATAGAAAAAAAAAGCATCCTTGCTTATAAAAGGCGAATAGGTCCTGGACAATGCACTACAGACGCGGATGCCTGCAGGATGTCATGAGGCAGGTGGGTGGAAGTGTGAGGAAGCCACCTGGAAGAGGGAGGACAGGGCCCAAATCAGACACAGCTCTCCATCCTCCCTAAACAGGCTCGCCTAAGTGACACTTCCTTGTGTCCCAGGAAGTGACGATCAGCCAGTGTAGATGCTGTGACTCGCGGGTCTCACCCACGCCGGGGGTGCTGCGGGGCGCCCAGAGCGACACGTCTTCCGTCGGCCCCATTCCCGAAGAGGCCGCGCCGTCGGGGGCTGAGACCCACTTGCACTGAGTCTCCAGCCACCCCGCTAGGCTGCTGGCGCTTCTAGGGGCTTTTGCGCTCCTTGCCAAACTCTGAGGGTGACCCTGAACCTAATGGCTCCCTAGAGAAGGGGACTGACAGAGGGCTCAGGCGAGGACAGGGATTGAGAAAGCGTGGAAACGGGGGAGGAGGAGTAGAATTTAAGAATGGTAAAAGTCCCGAGGTAGGAGAAAAGGAGGGGTAGGATTCAGGGTAGGATTGAATCCAATTCTTCTCCAATGAAACGGACCAAAAAAAAAAAAAAAGAAAGAAAGAAAGAAAGAAAGAAAGAAAGAAAAAAAAAAATGCCACTTATTCACATCAGCTCTCCCACCCTCAACCCGGCAAAAACCAAACACGAATAAAAATAAAACCACCAGAGGCTCTTAGACGACCGTAAACTCTGCGGGTGGGGCACGAAATAAAAATAAACACAGGGACAGGCGGGCAAGAGAGCGCGGGAGGAGGAGGAGGAGAGGGAGGAGGAAAAGGAGGAGGCGGCCCCGCATCCCTAATGAGGGAATGAATGGAGAGGCCCCCTCGGCTGGCGCCCGCCCACCCGGCGGCGGCCGCCAAGTGCCTCTGGGCGCTGCGTGCCGCGCCCGCTGCTCCGCGCGCAGCCGGCTCGGGCCGCTCCTCCTGACTGAGGCACGGCGGCGGCGGTGGCTGTGACCGCGCGGACCGAGCCGAGACATTCGCGCCGGGGGCTCCGGCGCCGCCGCCGCTGGGCCCCGGGCGCGTGGATGCGGCTGGGCCGGGCGGCGCCGCACACCTGAGGCGGGGAACTGGGCGCGGCGCGGGCGACGCTGTCAGGGCCGCGGTTCCTGACGCCCAGGCGCTCGCCAGGACCAGCCAGGCAGTGATTTGAGGCACCGGGTTCACCTTCACCCATGGCCCGGAGAGCCTAGCGGGGCTCGCCGCCGCCTCCCGGCTCCCCTTCCCCGCCTCCCACCCCTCAGCGCCGCATCCTGCCAGCCTCGACGCCCCGCCAGCGCCGGGCAACCGCCTCGCTCGAAGCCCTCCCTCGTTACTGTCCGCGTACCCCGGCGGCGCCACCGCGGGAAGCGGCTCCCCCTCCTCTTCCTCCGCGTCCTCTTCTCTCTCTCCCCCGCCGGGGCCGCTTGTTGCACCGCTCCCCGGCCTGCGGGAGCCGCTCGCCCTGGTCTTGTGCTCGCGTCCGCACCCCTTTCCTGTCGCCCCCGGGGCCCGCACCCCAGCCGGGCCGGCGAGACCCCGGCCAGACCCCGCTGCCCGCACAAAATGTCGGCCCGGACGCCATTGCCGACGGTGAACGAGCGGGACACGGAAAATGTGAGTAACCGGAGCCTCTCTCGGGAGCGGTGGGGGCGAGACCCTCCTCTGATCCCCACTTCACTCGCGCTTGGGCCGCCCCCCGTGCCTCCACGCGGCCACCCGGGGCAGGGTCTCCACCTGGAGCCCGGCATGATCGTCACCCACAGCTCAGCCCTATTCTTCATTCCAACCCCATTTCGCTTGTTTCCCCTCAAGGGTGAGGGTGGGGAACCGTAAGTAGCGCCCTCTCGCTCGGAGGTGGTCCTCCAGGAGCGGATGGGGTGATGGAGGGCAGAGAGGCAGAATGGGATGGCAGAGTGGGCAGTCAGGATTGCTTTATTTCTACCTCTGCATTCTGTGCCCCCACCCGAATGAATGCTTGCTTTACAATAGCAGACGAGCCGGCTACCTCTCTTGCTTTTCTGGATCTTTCAATCCTTTGCACCCTCCCCTCCTCCCCCCGCATTGCCCCATGACTTTGCTTTTTGTAACATTGTGTCCACATTTTGGGTCATGGGCCCCAAAGGGAGAAGGATGGGAATGGAAGTGGAGATGTGTGCGTATTTGTATATGAGTTTATCTTGCTGTGACACTCTTAGTAGAGATGAGTAGAAGAATTTCACGAACAGCATCTATGGCCCTGGGGTTACAGCAAAATGTTGAAAAGCCACATGAAGCCAAGGGCTTTTTAATCTCTTCCTTAAGTCAGTGATAATGATGCAGGGCAGGTTTTACTTTAAATATCTCTCCTCCTTCTTGAAGTGTCACAAGGTGCACATCTTTGAAGGATGGATTTTCTATGTCTTTGATCTGATTGCCCTCAGGAGCTGTTATCAAAATGCAGATGTCCCTGGCTTTTAAGCTCTTGAAAAACGAAAAGAACAAGACCCCTTGTATTTCCACCTTCTGAAAAGTACAGTTTTGTGTGTGTGTGTGTGTGTGTGTGTGCGCGTGCAAGTTCCTTTGTGGGAAGGTTTTCTTGTTTTTTTTTTTTTTTTTTTTTTTTTTTTTTTTTTTTTTGTTTAAAATACTCAAGACCTGTAAATAGGGCTTGGCTGATTTTCCGACTGATTTTTAAGGACCTAGAGGGGTACTAAGTTTTGGTCAACTGTCCAGACCTCTGTCTAGTTATCTCATCAGCCGTCCAGCTTTTGATGTACCACTGACTTCATCGGGTTGGTAAAATAAAATAACGAAACGCTTTGGTGTTTTTAGACAAAAGGCATGAGAGAAAGGATACAAGCTCACTTCTGAGTTGTTGGAGGGGGTATAAACAGATGATTTCATCTTAGGAGGGGAGCACAGAAATTTAATATAATTATACAAAGAAGAAATTCCAGTAAGAGACCATTGTTAGAGGACCTGTGAAGATGTTTCAGAGTATGCTTTTGTCTTCTCTAGCGCCGTGCATTTAAAATGGGAAAGATAGTGTAAGGCTGCTGCTATCATAGATTAGAATCATTTTAGTACAAATCAGATTAGTTCATCTGCATCATAACTATTTTAGAAAATATAATTGATACACAGTTTTGATTGAGAGATTGAACAAGGTCAGAGAAAAAGATGGATATTTTGGTTTAAGTTGATTTTAAAGCCGAGTTGGCACGGAATTTTTCTAACAGGACCTCTAAAAAAATGCCTGTCATTCAAGAGTGTGAATGAAAAGTAAGACAGATGATAACCTTTGTTTTTATTAGCAAATTACTGTATGTGTTAACCCAGGAAGAATGGAAAAATACATTGTTTTTATTTTCTTTTAGATTTTTATAGCTCTTCTCATACTTGTATGAATAAGGTACTTCATAAAGACATGAGATATAATTATAGAAATATGCGTTAAGGAATAGTACAAAATGCAGCTTCTCATGTAAGAACACACAAAAAAGGATTTTAAAGCTAAGCAATAATAGTATGATAAATTTTGTTATGAGTACCTTCTGAAAATGATTATGTTGTGTAAACTGATTTGCTGTTTCTAAACATGTTATTTCAAAGTCACTTTTATGGTCTTGTGCCTTATTGTGTTGTACATAATGATATCTCCGTTTAGCTTACTCTACCCACATCCTTATTTTCTCCTAATTGCTATGGAAAATATCTGTTATATGACAACTGTCAATAAGTATGCACTCAGCACATTCGTTTGTTAGGTAAAGGGTTGGGAAGGGGATAGAGAAGTAGTGTTTAAGATCTCCCACCCCCACCCCCGCAAGGAGCTTACAGAAATAATAATCCCCAACAAATAATGTATAGTAGAAGACATTGTGTAAATAGGGCTAAATTGGTTTATAGGTGTTATAGGTGTTTATCAAAGAGGCCACCACTGATTGCTACTAAATCACCATTGGTGACTCTCTTTATTCTGTAGTTGGTAGTAAATGGCATCATCCGTTTTTACTTCTCATCCATGAAATAAAGTAACAAACCTGCTTGTTAGCTAATATATTAATGCCAGTATGGCAGTCAAAATGTATGTTTGTTTGTAGTTATTTTCAATTACATGACATATTTTTAAACTTTTATATTCATATGACTATTAAAGTGTTCTAAGTCCTTTGGTGTATCAAGGATGCTAACCAAAAACATTTTATTATCCTTAGAAATTAAAATCAACAAATACAGTAATTTAAAACACCATCTTGATATTTCGTTGTCATTTGCAGTTAATATAAACATTTCTTTGGTCATCCATATAACGTATTTGGATTTTGTCTCCTTGGGAATATATATAATATCTACCCTTCTCAGTGTCACTAATATATATTCAGGATAAATTAAAAATCCCAAAAGAGGACTATTATAGCACTGATCTCTTATATACTACTACTATATATAGTAGAATGAGAAAGCATTGCTTTTCTCTAAGGACAGTCTGTGTACTTTTTCAGGAGTATTTTCTTTGATGAAAGATCTGTGTGTGCCTTGTTAACAGGCCTGAATGGGCTAAATACAACAGGACAACCAATGATTAACTTTTAAGGCAATAAACACTTTGTAGTAAAGTAAAAAAATACGTGTTGCAGATAATATAATCAATGCAAAATGTGTTTGATTTTAGATTATAAACAGTAAGTCCAGAAAAAGTAAAAAATATTTTTCGTTTTTTCTTGTTAGATTTTATTTGAATAATTCCACCATGGATGTAGACAATATATTATCATTACTCTTACGTGTTTTTGAATGAAACAATAAAAAAATTTTTAGTATTTGGGAAAAACTCTGATTATGCTAATTATTAATGGGTCAAAAATGCTCAGCCTAGCTATCTTGATGAAATTTTGATCAGTATGAAGAAAACTCTTTTGACTACTTCTTGGGAGGTTTTAAAATTGAATTCGGTTCGATTAAAAAGTCTTTGAAACCCCGTCTCTACTAAAAATACAAAAAACTAGCCGGGCGCGGTGGCGGGCACCTGTAGTCCCAGCTACTCAGAGGCTGAGGCGGGAGAATGGCGGGAACCCGGGAGGCGGAGCTTGCAGTGAGCCGAGATCGCACCACTGCACTCCAGCCTGGGCGACACAGCGAGACTCCGTCTCAAAAAAAAAAAAAAAAAAAGTCTTTAACAAAAAAAGACTCTTGATGTTGAGTCTTGTAATATACTGAAATTCATGGCGGTGGTTATAATGATTACCTATTGTAACTAAGGTTGCCATCAGTAGTTTGTCCTGTGAGAATCATTGTTAATGGCATGAAGAAGCAAGAGGAAAAGCATACCTTTGCCACTACCCTTGGATTTTCTCAGTATCCTGTGCATCCTTCACATGTCACAGTACTTATCACATAGCATCTAGTTGCCTGACTTTGTCTCCCTTAGTCTGTGTTGCCAGTGCCCAGCACAGTGACTAGTATTGGTATATAAGAAATCAGTGCTGTAACACCCCTTTTGAATTTTTTCATTTATCGCCAAAGTATATTGGTGACATTGGTGAGGGTAGACATTACGTATTACAACCTGAGAGGCTGAATGAAGCCTTCAGAGAGAAAATTTAGTGACCTACCCAACGTTAATAATTCTATCCTTCAAGGTTAATAATGAAAATCCGACAGCTTCCACTATTACTGTACTCATGCTATTACTTCTAGAACGTGTTTTTTTGTTTTATTTTGTTTTGTTTGTGTCTTAAAGATTTTAGAAGAGTGACTCACGCCTCTAATCCCAGCACTTTGTGGGGCCGAGGTGGGAGGATTGCTTGAATCTAGGAATTCAAGACCAGCATGGGCAACATGGAGAAACCCTGTCTCCACTAAAAATACAAATATGAGCTGGGCATGGTGGTATATGTCTGTAGTCAGTCACAGCTACTACAGAGGCTGAGGTGGGAGGGTTGCTTGAGCCCAGGAGATCAGGGCTGCAGTGAGCCAAGATCACACCGCTGCACTCCAGCCCAGGTGACAGAGTGAGAACCCTGTTAAAAAAAAAAAGAGAGAAGATTTTAGAAGAGCATATGAAGTGGAATAAGATCCTTTATTAGAGGAAGAACAGGATATGCCATCCTTATCCCTACTTCTGAACCTTTACTGTTTCCTGTGTGGAGTGCCTTGCACTTGTCCCTTCATATCAAATTTACAAATCCTTTATGGCTTGCCTCATTGTTTTAACAAGACTTCTGAAATGATTGCAGCTAATATTGTTGTAGCTGAACAGTGGTGGATGTATATAGTCCACATCACTGGTCTCTACAGTGGGTGTGCCGGGCAATACATTGGAAGAAGAAATGTATTTAATGTCTATCACTTCACTTTTGACCTACATGCTATTATTACGTCTTCTTTTTTTTTTTTTTTTTTTTTTTAATAAAAATCCAGGTCGTATAGAATTAGACACATGATTTTAAAGTTGTTATTGTTGTTGTTATTATTTTTCTTCTTCCATCTCATTCTTTTCTTTGGGGGTCATTTTCTCTTTTCCTGATGAATATCTTTGGAAGTTCTTTTGGTGAAGGATTGTTAGTCATGAACTTTTTTAGATCTGAAGACATATTTTGCCCTAATTCTTAAAAGATAGCTTTGCTTAGTCTGTAACTCTAGGTTGATAGTTTGATTCCTTTCACCACTCAGAAGGTAGTATTCCGTTGTCTATTGATTTACATTATTTCTGTTCAGGAGTCGTCTGCTATTTGGTGTGTGATCCTTTCTGTCTGTCTCTATCTTATGTGGATTCATATGTCTCATCAGTTAGGGAAATGTACCAACCATTATGTCTTTGAACGTTACGTTACCTCTGTTCTATATAGTATTTCTGGCACTCTGGTTAGATGTGCTAAAATTTATCATTCTATCCTTCATGTTTAACCTGTCATTCATGTTTTTCCTCCTCTTTCCTTGTTTCTTTGTACTCCAATCTGTAGTATAACCTATGCTATAGTTACCATATATGTTTCGATCTTTCTTCAGCTGTATATAACCCTGTTAACCTATCTGTTGAATTTTTTTTCATTGTGGTAAAAAGCATCCATCAGATACACCCCACTCTTGTAACAAATTGTTAAGTGTACAGTACAGTATTTTTGGTGGGGAGGGAGTAGATTTTAGTGGTGGTAAGGTGGCAATTTTATTTTTTTATTTTTTTCACGTCTTATTTTTTATTTAATTTTATGATATGTATTAGATCTATTAGTGCATATTTTGGGGGTATATGTGTTAATTTGATACATTCATATAATCAAATTAAGGCAACTGGGATATCTATCACTTTACATATTGATCTTTTTATTATACTAGGAACATTAAAATTATTCTAGCTATTTTGAAATGCACATCGATTAATGTTAACTATACTCACCTGAGTGATCTATTGAACACTAGGTGTTTTTCCTTCTAAGTGTATGTTTATACTCATTAAGCAATCTCTTTTCATACTTCCCTTCCTACTAACCCTTTCTAGCCTTTGTTAACCACCAATCTACTCTATCTTCATGAGATCGCTTTTTTAGCTCCCACATATGAGTGAGAACATATTTGTCTCTCTGTACTTAGCTTATTTCACTTAACATAATGACCTCCAATTTCATCCATAGGCACAATATTGTACAGCACATCTCTAGAAATTTTTCATCTTGTGTGACTGAAACTGTGTACATATTGAACAGCAACTCCCTATTTCCCTTTCTGTCCAGACCCTGGCAACCACCATTCTTACTTTCTGCTTTGATGAGTTTGACTACTTTAGATACCTCACAAAAATGGGATCATGTAGCAGGATTTATCCTCTGTAACTGGCTTATTTCATTTTAGCACAATGCCCTTAAGGTTAATCCATGTTGTAGCATATGACAGGATTTCCTTCTTTTTTATAGCTGAATAATATTCCATTGTATTATGTACCTTGTTTTGTTTATCCATTTATCTGCTGATGGACATTTGGGTTGCTTCTACTTATTGGCTCTCATAAATAATACATCAATAAATATGGGAGTGCAAAGATCTCTTTGAGATCTTGATTTTAGTTTTTTGGATAAATACCCAGAAATGGATTGTATGTTAGTTCTATTGTTAGGTCATATGGTAGTTCTACTGGGTCAAATGGTAAGTCTATTTTTAATATTCTGAGGAGACTTCATATCGTTTTTCATAGCAGCTGCAGTATTTTACATTTCCACCAACAGTGCACAAGGGTTGCAATTTCTGTACATCCTCACCAATGTTTATTTCCTATTTTTATTTTATTTTTGTTTTATGGTTTTTAAAATTATAACTGTCCTAACAGTTGTAAAGTAAATATCTTACTGTGGTTTTGATTTGCATTGCCCGGATGATTTGTGATGCTCATCATCTTTTTATATACCTCTTGGCCATTTGTGTGTCTTCTTTAGAGAAATGTCTATTCAACTCCTTTGCACATTTAAAAATCAAGTTTTTTTAATCAAGTTTATGTATAGTTTTGCTCATACTGTAGTGTGCTTTTTCACTCTGTTGTTTTCTTTGATGTGCAGAAGCTTTTTAGTTTGATTTAGTCCTGATTGTCTATTTTTGCTTTTGTTGGCTGTGCTTTTGATGTCATATACAAGAAATGTTTGTCAAGACCAATATCATGAAGCTCTTCTATGTTTTCTTCCAGGAGTTTTATAATTCAGGTCTTAAATTTAATTCTTTAATCCCTTTTGAGATAGTTTTTGTGTATGATATAAAATGAGGGTCCAGTGTCATTCTTTTGCATATATATATATATATCCATTTTCCCAGCACCGTTTGTTGAAAACACTGTGCTTTACCCATTGTGAATTTTTGGGATCCATGTTGAAAATCATTTGACTGTGTATGCATGGGTTCCTTTCTGAGCTCTCTATTCTGTTCTTCGTGTATATCTCTGTCTTTAAGCTAGTACTATACTATTTTGATTACCATAGCTTTGCAATATGTTTTGAAGCCAGTAAGTGTGAGGCTTTGTTCTTTCTGAAGATTGTTTAGGCCATTCCGGGTCCTTTGTGGTTCCATACGAATTTTATAATTTTTTTTGTTTCTGTAAAAAATGCCATTAGGATAGTTCTTTGTTAGTGCATAGAAATGTCACTGACTTTTGTACATTGATTTTGTAGCCTGAAACTGTTGAATTTGTTTCTTCTTTCTAGCAGTTCTTTTTTTGGTATTTGGAATCCTTAGGGTTTTCTACATATAACATAATCTCATCTACAAACAGTGATAATTTTACTTCTTTCTGATTTGGATACCTTTTATTTATTTATTTTTTTCTTGTCTAACTGCTCTGCCTAGGACTTCTAATACTATGTTAAATAGAAGTGGCAAGAATGGGCATCCTTGTCTTGTTCTTGATCTTAAAGGGAAACCTTTGTTTTCTACCGCTGAGTGTTATATTAGTTGTGGGCTTTTTATATATGGTCTTTTTTATGTTGATGTAATTTTTTTCTATTTTTATTTTGTTGAGTGGCGTTTTTAATCATGAAAAGGTATTGAATTGTGTCAATGCTTTTTCTGCATCTATGGAGATGATGAGGCAGTTTTAATTTTCCTTCTATTAATGTGGTATATATCACATTGATTTTTCTGTGTTGAGCCATCCTTGTATCCTAGGGATAATTCCCTCTTGGGCATGGTATGTGATCCTTCTAATGTGCCCTTGAATTTGAATTGCTAGGTTTTTTTTTTTTCTTTTCCTGAGAACTTTTATATTGATATGCATTAGGGATATTGACTTGTAGTTTTCTTTTCCTGTAGTGACTTTTTCTGGTTTTTGTATCATGGTAATGCTGGCTTTATAAAATGAGTTAGGAAGTATTCTCTTCTTTTTGGGGAAGAGTTTGAAAGGGTTGGTTTTAATTCTTCTTTAAATGTTTAGTAGAATTCACTAGTGAAGCCATCTGGTCTTGGGCTTATCGTTGTTGGAAGGTTTTTGATTCCTAATTCAATCTCCTTAATAGTTATAGCTTTATTTAGATTTCTGTTTTTTCATAACTTAGTTTTTGTAGGTTTATCAGGGTTCTCCAGAGAAAAAAATCCAGTAGGCTATACATAGATATATGAGAAGATTTATTATGGGAACTGGTTCCTGTGATTATGGAGGCCATAAAATCTCACAGTGTTTCATCTGAAAGTGGGAGAACCAGGAAAACCAGTGATATAATTCAGTCTGTGTCTGAAGGCCCAAGAGCCAGTAGCTCTGATACCTGCAAGCAGGATAACATGAATATCCCAGCTGAAGAAGAGAGAAAACTTTTCTGTTTTTTTTTTTTTTTTTTTTTTTTGAGACGGAGTCGGAGTCTCGCTCTGTTGTCCAGGCTGGAGTGCAGTGGCGCTATCTCTGCTCACTGCAAGCCCTGCCTCCCGGGTTCGCGCCATTCTCCTGCCTCAGCCTCCCGAGTAGCTGGTACTACAGGCGCCCACCACCACCCCCGGCTAATTTTTTAAATATTTTTAGTAGAGACGGGGTTTCACCGTGTTAGCCAGGATGGTCTTGATCTCCTGACCTCATGATCCGCCCGCCTCAGCCTCCCACAGTGCTGGGATTACAGGCGTGAGGTTTTTTTTTTTCTTTATATTCCAATCGGGCTCTCTCAATGGATTGAATGATACTTGCCTACATTGATGAAAGTATATGCTTTGTTCAGTTGCTGATCAAAATGCTAACCTCTTCTGGAAAAACTCTCTTGGATATACCCCAAAATAATATTTTGCCAGCTGTCTGAGCATTCCTTAGCCCAGTCAAGTTGACATATAAAAGTAACCATCACGGTAAGTTGTATGTTTCTAAAAATTTATACCTTTCTTTGATGTTATCTGATTTGTTGGAATATGATTATTCATGGTGGTATCTTATATCCTTTTTATTTCTGTTTCATCAGTTGTAATACTTTCTCTTTCATTTCCAATTTTGAGTCCTGTCTTTTTTTTTCTTAAGTCAGGTTTCTCAATTTGTTGATCTTTTCAAAAAACCAAGTCTTTCATTGATTCTTTTTTCTGTTTTTGTGTTCACTAATTTATTTCTACTCTAATCTTTTTCATTTCCTTTCTTCTGCTAAATTTTGAGTTAGTTTGCTCTTCTTTCTCTAGTCCTTGAGGTGTTGAGTTAGATTATTTATTTGAGGTCTTTCTCTTTTTTTTTTGTTTGAGATGGAGTCTTGCTCTGTCATCCAGGCTGGAGAGCTATGGCGTGATCTCGGCTCACTGCAGCCTCTGCTTCCTGGGTTCAAGTGATTCTCCTGCCTCAGCCTCCTGAGTATCTGGGATTACAGGTGCCGCCACCATACCTGGCTAGTTTTTGTATTTTTAGAAGAGACGGGGTTTCACCATGTTGGCCAGGCTGGTTTAAAACTCCAGCCTCAAGTGATCTGCCCACCTTGGCCTCCCAAAGTGCTGGAATTACAGGCAAGAGCCACCACACCCAGACTCTTATTCTTTAATGTAGGCGTTTTTTAATGAAGTGACGATAAACTTCCCTCTTAGTGCTGCTTTTGCTGCATCCCATAAGTTTTGCTGTTGTATTTTTGTTACCGGTCCTGGAGAATGTTCTGTGTGTGCTTGAGAAGAATTTATATTGTGCTGCTGTTGGGTGGAATGCTGTGTATGTCTATATGTCCATTAGGTCAATTTGTTCTACAGTGTTGTTCTTCAGGTCCTCTGTTTCCTTATTGATCTTCTATCTAGATATTCTATCATTATTGAATGTAGGGTATTGAAATCTTTTACTGTGTGTTGCTGTCTATTCCTGCCTTCAGTTCTGTCATGTTTGTTTCTGCTGTGATGTTGGATACATATATATTTATAATTGTTATAGCTTCCTCATGAATTGATCTTTTTTTTTTTTTTTTTTTTTTTTTTTTTTTTTTTTTTGAGACGGAGGCTTGCTCTGCCACCCAGGCTGGAGTGCAGTGGCGGATCTCAGCTCACTGCAAGCTCCGCCTCCCGGGTTTACGCCATTCTCCTGCCTCAGCCTCCCGAATAGCTGGGACTACAGGCGCCCGCCTCGTCGCCCGGCTAGTTTTTTGTATTTTTAAGTAGAGACAGGGTTTCACCGTATTAGCCAGGATGGTCTCGATCTCCTGACCTCGTGATCCGCCCGTCTCGGCCTCCCAAAGTGCTGGGATTACACGCTTGAGCCACCGCGCCCGGCATGAATTGATCTTTTATCATTACTTAATATTCTTCTTTGTCTCTTGTGATAGTTTTTGACATGAGATCTGTTTTAGGCCAGGCGTGGTGGCTCAAGCCTGTAATCCTAGCACTTTGGGAGGCCGAGACGGGCGGATCACGAGGTCAGGAGATCGAGACCATCCTGGCTAACACGGTGAAACTCCGTCTCTACTAAAATATACAAAAACAACTACCCGGGCATGGTGGCGGGCGCCTGTAGTCCCAGCTACTCCGGAGGCTGAGGCAGGAGAATGGCGTAAACCCAGGAGGTGGAGCTTACAGTGAGCTGAGATCCGGCCACTGTACTCCAGCCTGGGCGACAGAGCGAGACTCCCTCTCAAAAAAAAAAAAAAAAAAAAAAAAAAAAAGATCTGTTTTATCTGATGTTAAGTTTGGCTACCTCTGCCCTCTTTTGGTTATTTCACCCTTTAATTTTTAGCCTGTGGGTGTCCTTAAATCTAAAGTGAATCTCTTGTACACAACATGTAGTTGGATCTTATGTTTTTAATCCATTCAACAACTCTGTCTTTTGATTATGGTCTTTACTCCATCTACATTTGGTGCAATTAGTGATAGGGAAGGACTTACTATTGCCATTTTGTTAACTGTTTTCTGTCTTGTAGGTTTTTGTCCCTCTTATCCTCTCTTGCTGTATTCCTACGTGTTTCATTGATTTTTTTGTAGTGACGTCTAGTGTAAGCTGGATTCTATCAGCATCTAAAACCTGTCCCTCTGGCAGTCCCCTAAAAATCAGAGCATTGGATCCATGCTCCACTCTTCTTTTCCCCCGTCTGTTGAATTTTCAATTTCATTTATCATATTTTTAATTTCTCTTAAGCTTGTCTGCCTTTTTAAGTAGATTCTTGGACCTTGCTTATTTTATGATTTCATCTTCATTTCCTTGAACGTTTAATATATAGTAATTTGCACCCTGTTTCTGGTAGTTCCGTTATCTGAAGTCCCTAGGAAGTTAGATTATCTGCTAATTCTCATTCACTACGTTGTTTCTTATTGAATGTGCTGGTATTTGATGGTGTCATTCACTATGGTTGTTTCTTATTGAATGTGCTGGTATTTGATGCTGAGCTCCTCTTTGCCTGATTGTTATTTGTGTGAAACTTGGGGGCCTAAATTGAGGATGCTTCCTTCAGAGAGGGATTGGGTTTGCTTCTGCTGGGAACCCCTACTGACCTTGGGCACTTTAGTCTCCTGTAGGGATTCCTGGGAGTTGTAGATTCAGCTCTCTAGCCCTGTAGTGAGTCCAAGGCTTAGTATTTGACTCCAGGGTAACTCAGGCTTTTGTGGTAACTTTTGGCTGTTGTTTGTTGATTTTTTTTAATGTTTGTTTACTTGTTTTTGTTTTGCCCTTGGAGGTCTCTCGTACTCTCTTATAGGTCAGTAATTCATGTAAAAAATATGTACTATTTTGGAGTACCCCTTATAATATCATGCTTACTGCACTGTAGAAATTCTGGGATAAACTTTTTGTAAATGGGTCTTTAGAAATTTACATACTTATGGGATTTCCATACTTATGTTCCATACTTATGTAAATTTCCATACTTATGTTCCTAAACCATGTGTCATTTCTGAAATTCTCATATCAGTATACTTTAAAATGTGCATAATTTTCTGTTTATAAATCTTTCATTTGAAAATTTACTAGATTTTTGAAATCATTTGTTACAATTGCTAGAATGATTAATTTTCAAGAATGGCTCGGGCAAAGTGGAAATCTAACAGAACTTTCGCATAATTGGTGAATAGATTGAAATATGAGCATCATAATTAAATAAATGCAAGCAGTTGTTCACTACTTCCATTTGTGTGAAATGCTCTCTTTAGCCATGACAGTCATTGAAATCAAGTAGCAACATAAACTGGACTTATAATCAGTCCTTCAGTTCTTTATCACAAATTGTTAAGCCAACATTTGCAAACTCAAGAAACATTCATTTGTATTGTATAACATTAATAATATTTTACTAATCACTGAAAGATTTGTACCATCAGAATTCAATATATCTCCAAAATTTTTTATACTATACTTTTTCATATGCATAATCTATTTATAAAGTAATTCATATGTAATTTATTAGTATTCCTATGGGAGTCCATACTTACACATTTCGAAGCTAAAAATACCTTGGACTATAGTTTAGAGGCCATTCTATGCCACAGAGTTTAGCATTGTTCTCTAATTCTTCTGCGTATAAACTTTTACTTTCTAGCTAAATTGAAAATATTTTGAGGCTGTGGACCACTTTCAACATTATTTCTCATATCCTTTATTACCTAGCATAGTGTTTGGCATATTTTTTGGTGCTCAACAATTTAATAAACCAAGGTCTATTTTATTTATTTATTCTCAAATACATTGGGTTTATGAACCACCTGAGGAGATTGTTTCAAATTTACATTTCCTAACTCCTGCTCCCTCCCATTCTATGTTCTTGCTCAGTTTTTCTAGGTCTAGGAATTTCTCTTTCTCCAAACCCTTAAGGAATTCTTACACAGATATCCACTGGCTAGGTTTTAGAAAACATTGATTTATATGATGATGATGATTACATTGTAATTAACCTCATGATGAAAATGAAAAGACAGTCATAGTTGATGGCTTTATTTTAGAAAAGGATGGAAGAAATGATAAGTCAATCCTTTTGTAGGTGATGACAACAGTAGAAAATATCAGGGAATTTTCTGTAAGTAATAAGGTACATGCATGTGGTTGTTATAGGTGTAAGATATAAGAAAGGGGCAAAAGAGGAATTTCATGTTCTTCCCTTCCCTTCCCTCAAGTTTATGTGGTTAACAATAAAGTGGGAAGGGAAATGGCAACAGAAAAAGGAGTTTACCATATGGTGTCTGCTGTGGTGTGAATGTGCCCCCCAAAAGTTTGTGTGTTAGAAACTTAATACCCAATGCAACAGTGGTGGGAGATGGGGCCTAATAAGAGATGATTGGGTCATAAGGTCAGAGCCCTCATGAATGGCTTAACATTTTTTTAGTAACAGGTTAGTTATCTGGATAGTGGGTTGCAAGCCCTGCCCATGGTGCTTTTCTCTTTTGCACACTTGCTTACCTTTCTGCCATTCTGCCTTTCCACCATGGGATGACGCAGGCTGAAGACCGTCACCAGATGCCAGCCCCTTGATATTTGACTTCCCAGCCTACAGAATCGTGAGCTAAATAAATTTCTGTTCATTATAAGTTGCTCAGTCTGCCGTATTCTGTTATAGCAACAGAAAAGAGACTAAGACAGTGCCTTTAGTTATAGGCTGAATCTTTCTCCTAAGAAAGTGTTATTTAATACTGTTTTGACCACTATATCAGGTTAGCCCAGGTAGTAAACAAATTAGAAACTGAGCCACAGTACCAAATTTTAGTGAACTACTGTAAAGTATATGGTAACAGGTTTCACAAGACTACCTTTCCTTTTGGGATCAGCAGTGCTGCTTTCACAATTTAAAAAGAGGGTTTGCTTTTATTTCCTTTTCTATTTGCTTCATCACAATTGAAGATGATAAGGGTACAAAGACAAATGAAACCTGTTCCCTGCTCTGGAGTGACTCAGAGCCTGAAGTGGGAGACAGACATAGAGACAAATAAGTACAGTAGAAAGTTGCAGTTCCTTGTCATCCAGCTGATTAGAACACAGAGTAAAGAAGGAAGGAGAGGCGGGCCACGTGCTCATGAAAGCCACTTCACCAAGTGGCTCTGTGGAAAGTTGAGTTGGTGGGAAGAAGAGGGCATTCTGGGTGGAAGGTGCATTTGCACAAAGTCCCTGAGTGTGAAGTGGAAAAGAGGAGAGCATCGCCCTGAGGTGGGCAGCATTTAGTGAGAGGGCCTGGCTTGAGAGTAGGCGGGGCTTTCCATGCCGTAGCAAGAGCTAGTCCTGGAGGCCGCAGAAGCTCTTGGAAGATTTAGGTGGAGGGTCAACTTGATGAGATTTGTATTAAATATTTTCTGTGTGCCTGCATGCTTTAGAAACACTCTAGTTTTTAAATTCAGTGGGCTGTTTTCTAATGGTCAATTTTTTTTTTTTTTTTTGAGATAGGGTCTTGTTCAGGCTAGAGTGCAGTAGCATGATCACAGCTCACTGCTGCAGTCTTGGCCTTCGGGTTCAATCAATCCATCTGCCTCAGCCTCCTTAGTATCCTTAGTGGCTGGGACTATAGGTGCTCGCCACCATGCCTGGCTAATTTTTGTATATTTTCATAGAGATGGGAGTTTCAACATGTTGCCCAGGCTGGTTTTGAACTCTTGGGTTCAAGCGAGCCACCCTACCTCTGCCTCCCAAATTGCTGAAATTGCAGGCATGAGCCACCACACCCAGCCTGAAAGCGCTTTTAATACAGTATTTATGTACACTTTATTTGGCATATTAGAGAAAGGTTTGGTAAAGGGGAGATGCCAGTGCTGGTGACAAAGACTCTTGACAAACTTAAGTTAGGCTGCTCAGAGCCCTGTTCTCAACTAGGCCTTGACCTTGGCCCTCTATTTCCTTCCTGCCCTTACTGGGCCTGCACAACCCCAAATTAGCAAAGAATCTTCCTGAGTCAGTTTGATGAGAGATCACCCTTGATATCTGACCACCCCTGATAGCTGATTGAGTTCTTCACCCCCCACCTTTGATGTCTGAGTCCTTGGCTTGTCATTTGCAAGAACCCCCTTACCCTTGATGTCTCCTTTAGTACTTTTCCATGTATTGACCCTCTCACTCTGCTCCTTGCCTGTAAATCACTAGCCATCTTTGCAATATTCAGAGTTGAGCCTGTCTCTCTTCCCTATGGTAGTACCCCTATTACAATAGTCTTGAGTAAAGTTTTCCTTACAATTTTAACAAACATCAGAATAATTTTTTATTTAACACCAGTTAAGAAAAGATTCATATTTTATAATGAAATCCCACACATTTTTCACTATGGTGGTATGTATTGGGAGTATGGTTACAGATGTCCATGGTAACCATAAAACAATCACTTAGTAGACTAGAAAGTAGAGTTTCTCTAGATTTAGGGCAGAAGAATAGGATGATAAAAGGGGCTAGGAGAAGAATTTAGCAAATACTAGGATTGGTATATCATTGTCCTTTAATGGTGATTGGTCTTTCTGATTTTAATCAGTAATGAATATAGTTGAACTAAAGGGAAAGATTATTTAGCTACTGCTCTGTTCTGGGTTAGATTTATCTTTCTATTACTGCTTCTTCAGTTACTTAAGGAGGGATATTATTGCTTTGTAAAGATAGTCTCCAACCTGCTTTTAGTAATGAAAAGGAACTAATTGGCCAGGCATGGTGGCTCATTCCTGTTATCCTGGCACTTTGGGAGGCTGAGGCAGGTGGATTGCCTGAGTTCAGGAGTTCGAGACCAGCCTGGGCAACAATGGTGAAACCTTGTCTCTACTAAAATACAAAAAATTAACTGGGCACGGTGGTGTACACCTGTAGTCCCAGCCACTCAGGAGGCTGAGGCAGGAGAATCGCTTGTACCCACAAGGCAAAGGTTGCAGTGAGCCGAGATCGCACCACTGCACTCTAGCCTGGGCAACAGAGTGAGACTCTGTCTCCAAAAAAAAAAAAAAAAAAAAAGGAAAGCAACTGTAGGAATAGAAAGCAAAAAGCTATGGATAAGCTAGTTTATCTTGGATCAAATCACTAACCTTTTTTTCTTATGGCTCTTACTGGTACATCTCATTTTGGTACCTACTTACCTATAAACTGTCTTGGGTACTTTTTTCTACAGAAGTTATTTATTAACTGAATAGCACTACTATATCATGCCATTGATCCTTCTGGCCACTGTAGATTCATTCTGTATTGCCTAAATACCAAGAACTAGAAGGAAATAAAGTATGTACTAGTAGCCACTGTTAAAACCAGTGGAATTGGCTTACTAGTGAATTGTTAACTACCATTGCCCAAAGAACATCCTATGGAAGAAAGTCTTGAATAGAAAAGGTTGGAACCAGGTTGGTTGATCACTTCCACCTTTCTCTTCTACCTTCCTCTCAAGGAGGGGAGAAAAACAAGGAGAGGTAAGGGTATGTCAATGAGGAGTCTACTCCCCTTTCTGCCAGAATTGAGTATTTATCAGTTGCTAATTTTACTTTGTATGTACTTTGTAACAGTAGTGTCAAACTGTACTGTGATTTTCTTTTTCTTTTTTTTTTTTTTGAGACAGTCTCGCTCTGTCACCCAGGCTGGAGTGCAGTGGTGCTCACTGCAAGCTCCGCCTCCCGGGTTCACACCATTCTCCTGCCTCAGCCTCCTGAGTAGCTGGGACTACAGGAACCCACCACCACACCCGGCTAATTTTTTTTGTATTTTTAGTAGAGACGATGTTTAACCGTGTTAGCCGGAATGGTCTGGATCTCCTGACCTCGTGATCTGCCTGCCTCGGCCTCCCAAAGTGCTGGGATTACAGGTGTGAACCACTGCGCCCAACCTCTATACTGTGATTTTCTTAAGCCTGTCCCACACATAATGCTGTAAACTCCTTGAGACCAGGAACGCTATTACTGACTCCTGTATCAAGCAAACAATGATACCTGCACTTTGCAGAATTGCTTGCCTTGCTGGGTTAAAAACAGCAAGAGTATGTCAATAAAATACATCCCTCTTCCTACAATACTTTAGCATAGTGCTGTGCACATAGTGGCAACTCATCGGATGCTTAGTAAATGTATATAGTTAAGATGCATTCATTCCCTGGAACTATTGGAGTACTTTAAGAATATGAGGTGATGCTATGTAGATACAATATTTGCTTTTTAAATTCTGGTCATTTTTTGGTGAACATCTGAAGTATATTGGGGAGAGGTTCTTCTCTTTGTATTCATGATCATAAGTTAAAGTTATCAGTTAAAATTTCAGTGTACTTCAAAAAGTTAATTTAAGTTGATATGATTATTAGCTTATATTAGGAAATAATTACTAGTTTTTGTTAGATTTACTAAATATAACTGAACTGAAGGTCGTAGAATAAAGCTCTGACTACTAGAGTATTAAAGTAAATCAAATGTAATGATTTAGAGAACAAACATCTGGTTGGGCGCGGTGGCTCACACCTGTAATCCCAGCACTTTGGGAGGCTGAGACTAGCGGATCACTTGAGGTCGGGAGTTTGAGACCAGTCTGGCCAACGTGGTGAAATTCTATCTGTACTAAAAATACAAAAATTAGTCGGGTGTGGTGGTGGGCACTTGCTATCCCAGCTACTTGGGAGACTGAGGCAGGAGAATTGCTTGAACCTGGGAGGCGGAGGCTGCAGTGAGCTGGAGGCTGCAGTGAGCTGAGATCATACCACTGCACTCCAGCCTGGGTGACAGTGAGACTCCAATCTCAGAAAAAAATAAAATAATAATAATTAATAGTAATATAATTATAATAAAAAATAATAAACAATAATAAAGAAGAAACACCTATTGTAATTTCTGGCATGAGTTTGCTGTAACGTTTTTGTTCTTGTGAGAATGAAAGAACTAGGAAGTTTGGAAAAGAATTTCACACGATATTTTTAGATAATTTAGGTAAGTGTTTTATTTTATTACCAGCTTGTAATAAATCCTGGCAAGCAGTAGCGAAAGCCCTCCCAAAGTAGCTTCTTGGGGTGTAGGGGAGTATCTTAGGGAGAAGTGCCTCTAAAATTAAAATACAGGCTCAGCCACTCCCTGTCCACCTCCTCTGTCTCAGCCCTCAGGCTGTGTTTGTGTGGGCAGTAGGGGTAATTGCCCTTTGTATACCACAATTCAGATGCAGAGGCAGTGTAATTTCTTGATTAAGAGCACAAGCTCTGAAGCTCAAGTCCTTGGGTTCAAATCCTAGCTCTAGCATTTATTAGATGTGACCTTGGGAAGCCAGTTAACTTCCTTATACCTCAGTTTCTTTCCATGTAAAATGGAACAAAAGTGTCTACCTTATTCAGTTGTTGTTTTGTTTAACTAATTGAACACATATGGTGCCCTTAGAACAGTACCTGACACCTAGTAGAAGTGCCAGCTGCTGATGCTGCTGTTATTATTCATTTAATTAAAGCTTGGGAGAAGTAAATTTGCCAGTTTTAAGTACATCTCAGGGTTCCTGAATTACATGGTTTTCGTTTTTTAAACTTCTGTATTTTACATCATGAATTTATTCCTTTTTATATCAAGAAAAAGTATACATTTACAACATGAAGTCTTTCTGTTTTACTAGAATGTAAATTAAGTGTAAGAGGGCCACTGTGAAGCTGAATTATCTGCAGGTGGCTTGGTGAGCAGGGAATTAGAGCAGAGTACAGAAGAGGAGAGTTGTGTAGTGACATAGACGTCCTCGGTGGGAATGGACATATCTGTGGTGTTATATGATGTTTAAGAGCGCAAACTTTGTAGACAGGACATTCCTGGGGTTTATCTCTAGCTCAGCCTTTTACAAGGTGTATTACATTGGGCGTGTCTCCTTATCTGTAAAACAAAGACAGTACACACGTGGTTGGATGGTTATTGGGTTTTCATTAGTAGGTTTATATAATATACTTTTGTAATAATAGGTGTTCAGTAATGGTATCAAAGAAGCAAGGAATCAAACCAAAATGATGAGAAAATTCACAGTTGCTGATCAGGATGTATTTCTCTTACCTCACAGTCGTGATACAACTAAATTTGTGTTCTTTGGGCTTGCCTTTTTCCCATGCTTACCAGTTTCTTCATTTTAATACATTCATTCTTGAGACTGACTACAAATATACTTGAAATGATTACTGCTTTAAACATGCTAATGGAATCTCTCTCTTGAGACTGCATTAATTTTACTGAACCCAAATATAAAGGCAAGTCTTAAGTCAGGGTACAGCTTGAAGTTAATTTTCATAATGTCATTGTGTATGCTGGAATATAGTATTTCTTCTGTTGTCTTTTCTGAATCATAATGCGTATATATTTTTTTGCCCCTTAGAAATGATAGATAATAGCTTGATGAGCTAGAAGCAGAGTTAGGAGAAGCTCTTTTTTTTTTTCTTGAGACAAGGTCTTGCTCTGTTGCCCAAGTTGGAATGTAGTGGCGGGAACATGGCTCGCTGCAGCCTAGGTCGCCCATGTTCAAGTGCTCCTCCCGCCTCAGTCCCTCAAGTTGCTGGGACTACAGGCATGCGCCACCACACCCGGCTCATTTTTGTATTTTTTGTAGAGACAGAGTTTTGCCATGTTCCCCAAGCTGATATCAAACTCCTGGGGCTCAAGCAGTCAGCCTGCCTTGGCCTCCCAAAGTGTCAGGATTACAGATGAGAGCTGAGAAGTTCTTTTAATTCTGTTTGTCCTGCATTCCCTTTAGGGAAAGATATTTTCATCTTAAAGTAATGCTTGGTATTTTTTTAGTCAGAGGAATTAACCTCACCTTGGTCAGGTTTCCATAATAGTGACTTAAATTAGAAATACAATCTCATGTTGAATTACCTTTTAGAAGTAAGAACATTACAATTTAATTTATCACATCAGAGTTCAGTCAGGGAAGCAGAATTCTGTAAGTGATACAGAATAAAGCTTTTACTAAGGGATTATACTTATACAATTGTGGGAGCTGGTTAAGCATTCTGTGTATAGTTGCTGCTTCAGATTCTGGTATTAAGAGGCTGAAATTCTCAGGGCCAGCAGTCAGGAGGGAAAGATGAATGTGACATGGGGGAGTAAAACAAATTAGAACCTGCGAGGACAAACTGGAACTTATGTCTCTCACTGCCTTCTGTCTTCTAAGATGGGTGACCTGTAGGATAAGCTGGTGCCCTTCATTGTAGAGTTGCCCACACATCTGGACCAGAATTCAGAGCAACTGAAGCAAGTGGTCCGGCGGGAGCTGAAGGAGCTCCGTGACACATGCCAGCACATCAGCTATGTCAAGCTTGAGTGCTGCTGTGTCTGGCCCTGCACTGACCTTCAGAGCATATAAATGATTACTGTTTTCATTTCTGCCTTCGTAATCTTGTGCAAATTTCTCTTGTGGCGATGTTAGCCTAGGACCATAGAGAGAAGGGAATTCTGGGAAACGGAGTTCCAGTTTAGCTAAGTTAACACGTTGAAAGTCATTAAAACCCACTCCTTGCCAGCTTGGCCATCATTTTAAGTATGAGATGTAGCCACACTTCTCTTAACCATACTTAAGATAAAGATAATAGCAGAATTAATCTTTAGCCTAACATGATACAAAAGTCTCTTTATCCATCTTTAGGTAATGCTCATTCCTCTTCTCAGTCTCTCCTTATTCCCTGCAACTTGAGTATTAACATAAAGAGTTAGCTAACGTTAACACTTTGATGTTGAATGATGGAGAAATGGGAAGGAGAATCAAAAAGAAAAAAAAAAAAGAATTGGTTAATATATATGCAAGTATGTTTACAGCAAAATAAGGAATAAATATTTATAAGCATTACAGGGCTTATTTCTATAACTGGTCATGTGGTTGTAGGTGGTATTTATAATTACCTCCTTCAACTACTGATTCCATATTTCCTTTGCTCTTGGCAAACACTTTAGCTGATTTTTGTTCTTTGCCTGGTGAAGTAACCCAAGCCTTCATTCCTGAGGAGTCTGGGCCTTCAGAAGTCTTGCCTGTATTGGGTTATTGCAATTTTCCATTGCCTTATCCCATAGGACATGGGAGTAAGAAGAGGTGCCCCAGAGGATCCCCTGCATTTTAGATATACTCCTCCTTACAGACATTATGTAATAGCAACCTAATTTTCCCTTGATAGTCACGCCAGACAGTATGGTAACCTCATTTTTTGCCTATTGATTCACTGCCATGAAGCAGTCTCAACTTGCCATTTAATGGACCATTACTATGGCACCTGGTGGAAGCATTTCTCCCTAGGCACTAAGACTTCTAGACCAACAGAACCCAAAGTTGTAAGGACTAGAAAAAAAATTTTTCACTAGTGGGTAATACTGAGAACAGCTATTCCCATTTCTATTTCTTGATTTCTTGATTCCTGAACCTGTGAATTCTGGTTACAGGAGAAAGCACCATATCTTAGTCACTAATTTAGAGTACATGTTGTATCCTGGAATATGTTACCCCAGCTCTGCAAGGTGTTGTCACCCAGCTGGCATCAAACAGAATCTTCAAAAGATTGTTTTATCAAGACAGCTGCTTCAGAGTATTGGGGAATATAGTGAGACTGGTGACTTCTCAAAGCATGAGCCTGGTTTTCATTCTTTATTTGCTATAAAATGAGTTTGTTGCCTAGAAGCAGTGCTGTGTGGAATACCATGATGCTGAAGAAATACCATAATGGTATTTCAGAAAATGTATTCTGTAAGTCCACCAGTGAAGATTTTGGCATAAGCATTGTGGACAGAGAAGACAAGTCTATGCTATGTCTATAGCAAGTATCTGTTTCAATGAGAATAGACAAAACACCTTCCCTTCTGTGATGAAAGTAGTCTAAAATAATCAACCTGTCACTGGGTAACTGGGTAACCTTCTCTTACCCTCTTACCCTTACCTTCTCTTACCCTCCTCCTTCTCTTACCCTCCTTACGGCCCACTCCACCCCCGGCCGCCTGCCACCCCCAGGAGTGGTGCTATTTTGGGAGCTCAGTGTTGTTCTGTGAAGCTGACAGATTAGCCTTAGTGAACGTTCATCTGTGTTGCTGGGCCCATGCGTAACCTTCATCCCTGCCATCATGCCTTTGTTCACGAGGCCATTGGGCAAGAATGGGTGGCTGGAGAAAGAGACTAACTGATGTATACAGCATGAGTCATCTTTTTTGAGTATTTACATGGGAGACAGTGATCGCCATATGCTGTGCTCATTCAGGGAGATCTATTTGCAGATTTCCTCCTTGTTATTAATTTTCAAATCATACTTTTTCTAAGTCCTTGATCATTCAGTGAAACCATTAGCACCAGTCTGTGAATCTCTATAGATTTATAGTACGTACTCTCTCTCTTTCTAGGCAAAATAAACAACCAGGTACACTGCTCAAAGTTCTGCCTATACTCTTCCTTTGGAGCCACCCCAGAGTGGGACTGTAGTGCTCTGTCTACTTTTGGGTGGTACCAGCATATTGTGCAGAACCAACTGTAAATAAGACTTGTATTGTTTTCTTTCTTCATCACCAGGTCCGGGGGAGTTCCCCATGAGGCCATACTTGTTGATTTAGACATCAGTGTAGCAGGGGAGCAGGAGTATGGGTCAGGAGCATATCATGTAATGTAATTTGTTCCTTCAAGACCTGCTCAAGCCTTATCTAATACATACCATTTGCATTTATAGTGGAATGTTGCTGTGCATGCCCAACTTTTTGGCTTGATGAATCAGACAACACCCAGCTCATAATGGGAAGCTTATGTTGAATGGTAACTTGGTGGCCTATGGTCAATTGCTCAGTGTTTATAGAGTTCAGTAGTAAGCTACCAGCTGCTTCCTTAAAAGAGAATAGTTGTCTGCACAGAATGGCATACCTTTGCTCCAGAATCCTGAAGGTCGACACTGTGGTTCATAAGGGGCCCGCCAGAGGCTCCATACTGGATTTCTATCTACCACAGACACTTACTTCAAGCACCAGTGAGTCTTCTGGGTTCAAGTGGCTAAGCAGCTTGCATGACAGTCTAGGCCTGTTGCAGACCTCTGATGTTCTGGCATCCATTCAAAACTGGCAGGCTTTCAGATTAGCTGTAGTGTTCATGAAGTATATATTACCTTCACTCCTGACATACATGGTACCCTTTCTTAAGGGTAGAAGGGCCCAGATGCAGCGATTTCTTTTTATCCTAAGAGAACTATCTCAACATTTCCCAGACCACTAGACTCCTGGGAATTTCACTGAGGAAGCAGGCCCCTGAATTTATGTGGGATGTATATCTCACCCTCTGGCATGCTTGTGTCTTATCACGGTGTCTAAAGTAGTCATTACTTCCTGCTCACCAGATCTAGTCAGTGTAATGTCATCAACATAATGGACCGGTGTGATTTCCTATAGAGGGAAAGGTGATTAAGTCCCTAGATCAGCGGTACTCAGTTGGGGGCAATTTTACCTCCCAGGGAACATTTGCCAATGTTTGGAGACATTTTTGGTTATCACAAGTGGAGGTTGGAGTATTACTGGCATCTGCTGAGTAGAGGCCAGGGATGCTGTTACACTTCTTATAATGTATAGGATAGTCTCCTATAACAAAGAATTATGTGGCCCCAAATATCTGTAGTACTGAGTTTGAGAAACCCTGAACTAAATTATGACATAAGGGTAGAAGTTTGAAATAGCCCCCAAGTAGGATAGTAAATGAAGCAGCAAGCTGGTTCCGATGTTTCTTTACTAACAAGTATAAAGAAAAAAGCATTTGCAGTTCAGTAGTCACATACTAGGTACTGGGAGTATGTTGATTTGATTCGGCAAGGAAACTACATCTAGAATAGCAGCTGTGTTTGGCATAACCAACTTATACAACTTTGATAACTTACTGTCATTTTACAAGATTCATCTGTCTTCTGCACAGGCCAAATAGGTGAGCTGAGTGGAGATGTGGTGGGAATTGCCATCCCTGAATATTTTAAACTTTTTATGGTGGCAGTAAACCTACAATTCCCCCAGGAAGCAATATTGCTTTTGGTTTACTACTTTGGTAAGCCCAAGCAGTTCTAATGGCTTCCACTTGCCCTTTCCCAGTGTAACAATCCTTAATTCACAGGCCAAGGAATGAATGTAGGCTATAGCAGATGCTGAGTACATTTCTTCCAACTGTATTCCAGAACTGGGGAAGTAACCACAGAATGGGTTTAGGGGCCCACTGATTCCACTGTGAACTGGACCCCGTCCAAAAGGTCATTGATCATCTGATTTCCATAAACTCCTGCTTTGATTGGTGGATCACAGTGGAATTTGGGGTCTCTAGGAATTATTCTTACTTTGGAGACAGTTTGGAGATGTGGCAGGGGGTTGAGGGCGTGGAAATCTATTACATGATCACCCTGTAAGTTGCTGTAGTTCCTTTTAGGGAAAGGGAGGATTTTCCTAGGAAACGAAGACTTTTAGTATGCATTTGGGGGTATATAGTAGTGTCCTTCTTCAAAGACACCTAGGTTCCCCTTTATTCAAGAGATGGGTTTTTGAAGTATTTGAAGTCTGAGAGTTGTGTGAGGGCTGTGACTCTGAATTTTTATTTAAGTCACAGTGTGAGCAGCAAAAGTACCTGACCTAGACCTAGAACATAACATTCTGCTTCCCAGATCTTGCATTTCACCTGTGGACCATGGACCGGAAGGGAATTTGGGGAAACATAGTTGTAGCTTAGCCAAGTTGACAGGACAAAACCACCATAGTTAGGTTGAGTACAAAGAAGTTGTTATTATTACTCATGTTGACCCTGAGTAGTTTAAGTTTTAGAGCTGATTTATGCTGCTTATATATAGTTAAAACAATTATCACCTCAGTTTAATTACCCGTGTGGAACAGCTAGGGTCAGGGCCACTGAGTGGCTACATAGACTGTGTACAAGTCCGTGGGATACCATTCACATGGATTAGAATGTGACAGGTGTGTGCTGAAGTTTGTGCAGCACCGCAGCCTGACTGTGGTTAATATGCAACTTTTTGTGACCAACACATGATCAGGACATTTCTGGCTTCTTAGACTATGTGATTTTTTTGATCAAAATATTGTGGGTGATATACCTTTAGAAGGTTGTGGCTCTGGATAACTACTCATCGAGGAAGTGATATTGTCCAGTTTTTATTGTTTAGATAACACATAGGAGATGTTTTTCTCTGTCAATTTTGGACAGTGTTCAAAAAAGCAGTTTTGGCAAATTAAATGCCGCTAAACATAGTATCCCCTCTCGTTAAAAACAACTAAAAATCTATATATTTGTATTACAGGTATAGTTAGAACAATTGAGTGTACATATTCAGTATTCAGCTTTCTGGTGCGGTTTTTCACTCTCTTTAGTGTGCAGGCATCCAATGATCACGTAAAAACCAGGCATTTAAATGACAGATGTTGATATTGCTAGGTAGAAGCTTGATGGGTAGGCATTTTAAATTGAGGTTAATAGCATTTACATTCAGGGAAATGCACAGTTTTTTTGCAATACAATTCAGTTAATTTTGATAAAAGTATATAGCATCTCTGATCAAGATAAAGAACATTTCCATCATTATCTCAGAAATTTTCCTTCTGCCTTTGTTTAAATTAGCACCCTCCCAAAGGCAACTCTTCTTATTTCTGTTATGGTAGATTAGATTTACCTGTTCCACAACTTCATATAAGTGAAATCAAGCAGTGTATTTTCTCTACTTTTTTTTACTTACCTTGCCTGTGAGATTCATCCATGTTGTGTGTATCCATAATTTATTCATTTCTGTGAGTAATATTCTATTGTGTGGATATGCCAAAATTTAATGTATTTATCCTGTTGATGAACATTTGCATTGTTTCCAGTTTGGGGTTATTAGGAATAAAACTGTTATGAACATTTTTATACAAGTCTTTGTAGACTTGTATTTTTATTTCTTTTGGCGAAACATGTAGGAGTAGGATGTTGGGTTGTAGCAAAGGCATATTTTAAAATGTATAAGAAACTGTCAAAATATGAGAGGACTTCAAAAAGTTTGTGGAAAAATTAAATTAAAAGATTAAGAAAACCTTTATTTTTTCAACATAAGCTGAATCAAGTTCAAGACACTTTCATAAGCGATGATACCAACCATTTAGTGTATCTTGAAAGAACTGAGGTCCTGGGAATTTACCCACGTCAATACAGTCTTATTTACATTATTAATGAAAGAAAAATGAGTGCCCTCTAACAATGTTTTTTAAGATTAGGAAACAAAAAGACATCAGAAGTAGGCAAATCAGGACTATGAGGTGGATGCCTGATGATTTGCCATTGAACCTCACAAAATTACTCTTGTTTGAAAAGATGAATGAGCAGAAGCATTGTTGTGGAGAACTCTGATAAAGCTTTCCTGGATGTTTTTCTGCTAACACTTTGGCTAAATTTATCAAAACACTCTCATACTAAGCAGATGTGATTGTTCTTTGTCCCTCCAGAAAGTCAACAAGCAAACTGCCTTGAGCATCCCAAAAAAACTTGCTATAACCTTTGCTCTTGACTGGTCAGCTTTTGACTGGACTACTTCCACCTCTTGATAACCATTGCTTTGATTGTGCTTTGTCTTCAGAATCATACTGATAAAGCCATGTTTCATCTCCTGTTACAGTTCTTCCAAGAAGTGCCTTAGGATCTTGATCCTACTTGTTTAAAATTTCTGTCAAAAGCTCTGCTCTTGTCTGTGGCTGATCTGGGTGCATTGACTTTGGCATCCATTACTGGAAAGTTTGCTCAACTTTAATTTTTCAGTCAGACCTGTGTAAGCTGAACCAACCGAGATGTCTTAGTGTGTTGGCTCTTATTTCTGCTGTTAATCATCAGTCTTCTTCAATTAGGGCACAAACAAAATTAATGTTTTTCTTGCAAGTTGATGTCAAAGGTCTGCTGCTGCAGGCTTCATTTTCAACATTGTCTCAGTTCTTCTTAAAACAAGTTATCCATTTGTAAACTGTTGATTTCTTTGGGATGTTGTCACTACAATTTTTTTGTAAAGGATCATAGATTTCAGCATTTTTCCACCCAAGAGTAATAATAATTTGATGTTCTTGCTTTAATTTTAGTAGAATTCATGTTGCTCTGAGACTCTTTTCAGACTGACGTCTTATCCATCTTAGCGCCTCAAACTAGATCCTGTTGACACATGTTATAACAAGTTAGTACAAGTCTATTTTGGCACCAAAATTGAAATTTATGCATAATTTTTTATAACATGTATTTTTTGTGAACATTTTGAAGACCCCTCATATTTTCCACAGTGGTTGTACCATTTTACACTCCACCAGCAATGCATGAGAGTCTTGACTAGCCTCTTTTATTTTGAGATAGAGTTTCACTCTTTGTTGCCCAGGCTAGAGTGCAGTGGCGTGATCTCAGCTCACTGCAACCTCTACCTCCTGGGTTCAAGTGATTCTTCTGTCTCAGCCTCTGGAGTAGCTGGGATTACACGCACCTGCCACCACGCCCAGCTAATTTTTGTATGTTTAGTAGAGACGGGGTTTCACCATGTTGGCCAGGCTGGTCTCCTGACCACAGTTGATTCACCCACCTTGGCCTCCCAAAGTACTGGGATTACAGTTGTGAGCCACTGTGCCCGGCAAGACTGGCCTACCTCTTCATCAACATTTGGTGTTGTCAGTCCTTTTTACTTTAGGTATTCTAGTGGGTACATGTTGCTATCTCATTGTGATTTTCAATTTACATTTCCCAAGCAGAGAGAACACCTAGTACATCAGGTGGGTCCAAACTTTGTGTAGTTGAAGAATAGAAAAAAAAGCTTTGTTGTCTGTACTACACTAAACAAAATGGAGAGTTGTATGAAATGATGGCATACTGGAAGGAAGGGAAGGGGTCAGATCCTATAGGGGTTTTTGAAGGCCAAGGTAAGGAGTTTAAATCTTTTTTTCTAAGTGTGTTAGAAAGACTATTAGATATATTTAATTGTAATGAAAATAATCACATATGACCTAATTTATGTCTCAGTTTATTCTGGCTGCTGTGGGCAGAATTCTTAGGGGTAAGGAGGATACAAAATAATGAGAAGCACAGAAAATTGTTGGGAGATTGTTGCTGTATTGAAGTAAGAGATGATGACAACTTGGTCTAAGTGGTAAAGGTAAGGTGTAGAGAAATGAATGGATTCGTGATGTGTTTTGGAGCTAAGGTTGACTGCATTTGCTTATGGGACTTGATATGAGGAGTTAGGGTGAGAAAGAGGAAAATCAAAAATAGCTAATTGATTTTTAGATGTAGAACCATTTAATAAGATGAGCTATTCTATGAGAGGAGCAAATTTAATATTTGGAAATTATGTTTGGCTATGAGAAATCTGAAGTGCCTATTCGATATCCATGTGGAGATGTCATATAGTTGACACACAAGTCTAAAATTCAAGGAAGAGTCATAGGTAGAGAGAAAGTTTGGGTGTCATATGCTACAGATAATATTGAAAGTCACATGACTGAGTAAATTCACCTAGGGAGAATACATAGCCAGGGAAAAGGGGAAAATACCAAAAATATAGTGGACTGAATTGACATGGTTCCCTTTCTTCTTGCTGCTAATACGTAGATAGACAAAATATAATTTCTGAAAGTTTATTAACTACATAACTGACCTTCAAAGGACAAAGGAATGAAGAGAAATCAAAGTCAGAATGGTGAGCACAAGGGGACATAATGGCATTCCTTGGGGCTTTTTGATCCAGCATAAGAGTTGGAACAGGTAGCTCTAACACTGTCTTAGGGACAGGAAATATGGTATCAGCACCATCTGTGCTAGAACTGGAAATGAACTTCTTGTATGAAGCTCAAAGCCTTGATAGCTCTGTCTCCCTGCAAAGAAAGTTAGAAAAAACTCTGCCCCCTTAATTGAGGGAGTTGACAGGGACTCTTGTCATCAGTACCTGAGGCCTTAAGTTTAACAGGGGGACACTTAAACTTAAATGGTTACTCTAAATAAATGAGAACATCAGCTCCGTGCTATATGTTGAGTAGAAACCCCAAACTATGACATTAACTTGAAAAAAATTTCACCACTATGGTAGGCTCTGCTAGAAACAAGTGAAAAAGTGCTTAGTAGAATTTCTTTCAAAATCTGGGACCCATGGGACTGACACACACACACACACACACACACACACACACACACACACACACACACAATACAGATTTCATGAGGAAACTAACCACTTGTGGAGAGAGTTAACAAATACAAAAAGTAATAATACCACCCTAAGAACTGGAAATAATGCAACTCTCTGAACAATCTGAAATAAAGCAGAATATAAATTTGTTTAAAAAGTTTTAAAGGCAGTAATAAATACCATAAATAAAAGAATAAGAGATGAAGAGAAATAAACTGATGAGAAAAAGAACTAAATAAAAATTATAGAAATGAAGTACTGTCAATGAAATTAAAAACTCAGTAGAATGATTAAGCAGCAGATCATTCCCAGCCAAAGATAGACTTGATGGACTGGTATAGATCTGAGGAAATGACTTGGAATGAATCATAGAGAAATAGGGACTGAGGATATTAAGGACTGGTTAATAAATATGGAGTACAGAATAAGAAAGTGCAGCATTCATCTACTAGACATCCAGGAGGAGATAATAGAGAAAATCTTTGATAGGCAGTATTTGAAAGATTGTGGTGAGGGGTTATCCAGAAGTGGAGGATATATGTCTTCAGATTGATGCACAGCAAATACCAGCAGAATAAATAAAAGGAGATTCATACCTAGTGGAATGGCTAACTCAGAATAGAAAGAAAATTTTAATAACAAAGAGAAAACATGATTTCCAAAGTGACAAAAGTTAGAGTTCTCATCAGCAATAATAAATATTTTTAAAATGACATAATATTTTTAAAGAATGTGAGAGAAAATATCAGTCTCACATTCTCTTTTTAACTAAATGATCCTTCAAGAATAAGGACAAATTAAGCTGGGTACGGTGGCTCACGTCTGTAATCCTAGCACTTTGGGAGGCCAAGGCGGGCAGATCACTTAAGGTCAGGAGTTTGAGACCAAACGTGGTGAAACCCTGTCTCTATTAAAATAGAGCTGGGCCTAGTGGTATGTGTCTGTAGTCCTAGCTACTCGTGAGACTGAGGCATGAGAATAGCTTGAGCCCAGGAAGTAGGGGTTACAATGAGCCAAGATTTCACCACTGCACTCCAACCTGGGTGACAGAGAGAGACTCTGGTCTCTAAATAAATAAATAAATAAAAATAAGGACAAATAAAAGTATTTTTAGACAAATGAAAACTAAGATTTTTCTACCTATGTACCCTTATGTTTGAATTACCAAAAAATGTAGTTCAGGGAGAAGGAAACAGAATTTAGAGGAAAGAAGTTGAATGCAAGAAGTGATAGTATGCAAAAGAAGTTGCAGGTTGATAAATATAAACAAGAACTGACTGTAAAACTGCCAAAAAAAGAGCAATTGCTTATTTTTAGGGTATTGGAAAAATCGGGTGAGATAAAAATGCTAGATAAGAATAATATGGAAAATTCCTGGGCACTGTGGCCCACACCTATAATCCCAGAACTTTGGGAAGCTGAAGTGGGTGGATCACTTGAGCCCAGGAGTTCAAGACCTGCCTGGGCAACATGGTGAAACCCATCTCTACAAAAATTACAAAAAATTAACTGGGCATGGTGGCATGCACCTGTACTCCCAGCTGCTCAGGGGGCTGAGGTGGTAGGATCAAGCCTGGGAGGTCAAGGTTGCCGCAGGGAGTCATGATCACATCACTGTACTCCAGGCTGGGCAACAGAGTGAGACCCTGTCTCACAATAATAGTAATAATAATAATAATAATAAGGAAAATGGCAGGGGAAACATTGGAGCTGAAAATTCTGAGGTCTTCAGTTATTGGGGAGGAGGATGGAAATGGACTATTTTATGCATTGTGCATTTAAAAATTTAAAAGAATAAAAACTGAATGTATAACTTTATAGCAGCTTGCAGTAGGGAGGAAAATTGAAGAAAAGTAAATCCAGTGGATGGAAGAGAAATAAAAAACCAGGTAAGATAATCAGAAAATAAATATAAAAGGATTAAACTCTCTTATTTAAAAAAATAGTTTCTCAGCTTGTGTAAAAACTAGTAAAATGGGGCCGGGCGCAGTGGCTCAAGCCAGCACTTTGGGAGGCCGAGACGGGCGTATCACGAGGTCAGGAGATCGAGACCATCCTGGCTAACCCGGTGAAACCCCGTCTCTACTAAAAAATACAAAAAACTAGCCGGGCGAGGTGGCAGGCGCCTGTAGTCCCAGCTACTCCGGAGGCTGAGGCAGGAGAGTGGCGTAAACCCGGGAGGCGGAGCTTGCAGTGAGCTGAGATCCGGCCACTGCACTCCAGCCTGGGCCACAGAGCGAGACTCCGTCTCAAAAAAAAAAAAAAAACTAGTAAAATGTAACTCTAGCTATTTTAAAGTGACTAAAACTTGCTGACAATGAAAGGTTGAAAAAAAAGATGATTAAGAATCTGACATATCAATATTAATATCAGACTAATAGGATAAAGAGCATTATTAGAGGTGAAGGCCATTACTCTAAATAGTCAAAGATATTATTAACAAGGAGATATGTTACTGTAACTATACATATATAACAACATGGTCCAAAATATATAAAACAAAAAATTGATATGTTTATAAAAGAAATGGGCAAATAGATGATTTTTAAGAAACATCTCTAATGATAAAACTATAGAAATAAGAATAAGCAAAACTTGAACAAGCGAAATAAGTATTACTCAGTAGAATTATGTAGAGTTGGGTACTCTCAAAACAGAGTATACTCTTCTCTTTAAACATTTATAGAACATTTCAGCTAAAATGCAACTGGGATGAAAATTTATTACTCTACACACACATACTAGAAAATAAAGAACTGAAAATTAATCAGTTGGTGTTAGACAACTAAATAGGTTCAAGAGGTCAGTTTTGCAACCAGATAAGTAGAAGGAGGATATAATGAAAATTAGAGCAGTCATTAATGAAATAGCAAAATAAAGAAAAATTATAGAAATCAGAAACCTAAAAAGCTGGTTCTTTGAAAAGATGAATAAAACAGAAGAGGCTTTGGGACAGAGCCCTTGTGCATGTCAACATTTGGTGCTAGAGAAGAGCAGCAAAGGGCAGTGAAGTATCTGTTAGTAGGTTAGAAGGAAAATCTGGAGATTGTGATGTTGTGGAAGCCAAGAGAATAAAGAGGCAGCTATTGTCAACCAGCTGTTGTCAACCAGCAGGTAACTGATGATCTTGACAAGGCTAGTCCCAGTGGAGTGGTGGGGACAAACCTGGTTGGAGTGGATTGAAGTAAACACTGAGAAGTGATACAAACAACTACAAAAACTTCTTTAAGAACTTTTTATATATAGGAAAGCAAAGAAATAGGCCCATAGTTGGAAGGGGACATGTGGTCATGGGAGAATTTTCTCTTTACCATGAGATACAGGAGCATGTTTATATACTATTGAACAAAGTCTATTTGAGAGGGAGTAATTGATGATTCAGGTAAGTGAGAGTAAGTATGGGAGCAAAAGCTCTTGAAAAGATGGAACTGAATGGAATTCATAGCATGGGAAGTGGTTTTGGCAGGGAGATTTCATGTAGTCAGAGAATATAGAGGCAGTGGGTAGGCTGCAGTTTTGATACAGATTGACGATTGAGTGGATCTCCAATTGTTGCTGGATTAATGAACCATAAAGCAAAGATATCATTGGCAAATGGGGATGTAAGAAGAGAGAGGAGAAAGAATGAGATGGAAGTTTTAGAGAAGAGTAAAGGGAGTGCATGGTAGTCCCCCCTTATATTTAAGGTATATGTTCTAAGACTGTATTAGTCCGTTTTCACACTGCTGATAAAGACATACCCAAGATTGGGTAATTTATAAAGAAAAAGAGGTTTAGTGGACTCACAGTTCTGTATGACTGGGAAGGCCTCACAATCATGGCAGAAGGCAAAAGGTACCTCTTACATGGTGGCAGGCGAGAGAGAATGAGAGCCAAGCGAAAGGGGAAACCCCTTATAAAGTCATCAGATCTCATGAGACTTATTCACTACCATGAGAACAGTATGGGGGAAACTGCCCCCCATGATTCAGTTATCTACCACCGGGTCCTTCCCACAACACGTGGGAATTATGGGAGCTAAAATTCAAGATGACATTTGGGTGGGGCCATAGCTAAACCATATGAAAGATCTCCCCCAGTGGATGGTTGAAACTGCAGGTATACATATACTGTGCATGAATTTCTTTTTCCTCCTTTGCAACTTCATGTTTAGATTTGTTCTTCCCATTGATATTAATTGCCTCAGCATGGGATTATTATTTTTTCCTTGTTGTTGAAAACTTGCACCTTCTCACTTAAATTAAGTATGTTATGGCTTCTCTTTGGCATACCTGAATTGCCAGCATCAGTGCCCTTGCACCTGGACCATTACAAAGTAAAATAAGAGTTACCCAAACACAAAAGCACTGTGATACCAAGACAACCAATCTGATAAGTGAGATGACTACTAAGTGACTAATGGGTGGAGAGCCTATGCAGCATGTGTATGCTGCACAAAGGCATGATTCAGGTCCTAGGCAGGACAGAATGGACAAAGCAAGACCTCATCATACTATTCAGAATGATGCACAACTTAAAATGTATTAATTGCCTATTTCTGGAATTTTCAATTTAATATTTTCAGGTCATGGTTGACCTTAGGTAAATACAACCAGAGAAAGTGAAATCACAGCTAAGGGGGGAATACTCTACTCAAAGTACAGAGGACTGTCAGGTGATGTTGTGTCCTCATTGGGATCTGTGACCAAAAATTTAAGTGAAATCAGGGAGCTCATTTGTATATGTGTGTAACAATGTTGAGCTTTCAGGTGCGGGTGTAGAGTAGGGAGTGGTTGGGTTTTGGAATGGTGTGGGTTTGCCAAGCAAATATGGAAGAGAGTGTGGAAAGCAGGGAAGATAGAATGTTTGCAAAGGAGTGATTATACTGAAGGACCCTGGCATATAACCTGAGGAAGGAGGTGTGGGTAAGGACATTACAGGGATGAATGGTAGTGAGATTGGGAAGGGCCAGTGAATTAGAGGCTTTGAGGTTAAAGAAAGCTTTGAATATTCCAGGAAAGATATTTGGGACAGGTGTTAAACACATCAAATAAATGCTCTATATCAAGCTTGTCCAACCTGCGGCCCCTGGACTGCATGCAGTCCAGGACAGCTTTGAATACAGCCCAACGCATATTTGTAAACTTTATTAAAACATTATGAGAATTTTTGTGATTTTTTTTTAAGTTCATTAGCTGTCATTAATGTTATTTTATGTATGGCCCAAGACAATTCTTCTTTTTCCAATGTGACTCAGGGAAGCCGAAAGATTGGACACCTCTGCTCTAAATGCTCTTAGCTTCTCTATGAGAAGATTTACTTAGAGGGATACATGATAAGTTAAAAAGTTACAAAGAACATGGTCAGAGTTTGATAATAGTGTTTCTAAGCAATGCCACAGGATTTAAGCACTTCCTGGGAAGATCCGTGCCATTTTGAGACACATGATCAGGTAAATATTGTTAATATTGTCTGAGTTATTATTAAGATCTACTAGAATAGTATAGACAATGGTTAATGAAAATTGGACTTGGGTGAATGAAGAGACAGTATGTTCATGAATAAAAGATCAACCATTTTGCATTTGGAGTTTGGCCAGGGAGCTGTTAATTGTGTTCTCTTTACTTCTAGATGTTCTAGATTTCAGAGTTTATCATTGACTTAGAAAATTAATAAAAATAAAAGCCTATTGGCAATGGATGACCTTGCCAGCTTGTTGTTTGTCAAGTATGTGGGGGAAGACTTACCATGAGAAGAAGGCCATGATTTCAAAGGGATGGTGCTTTTAAGAGAGAACATTTGGCAATCTTACACTAATATATGCGTATGCATTTGCATATGCATACAAATGCATATTTTTTATTTGCTGAAGACCTCTGTAAACTTTTATCTGGTTGGAAATATTTTGGAAACACTTAACTTACTTATTTGAGAATTTAGGTATAGCCAGTTGGCCTTTTGATGATACTGTTACTATTAACAAAAACAGGCCGGTCATGGTGGTTCATGCCTGTGATCCCAGCACTTTGGGAGGCGGATCACTTGAGGCCAGGAGTTTGAGACCAGCCTGGCCAACGTGGCGAATCCCCATCTATACTAAAAATACAAAAAAAAATTTACCTGGGTGTGGTGGCATATGCCTGTAATCCCAGCTACTCGGAAGGTTGAGTCACGGGAATCGCTTGAGCCTGGGACGTGGAGGTTGCAGTGAGCCAAGATAGCGCCACTGCACTGCAGCCTAGGTGACAGAGCAAGAACTCTGTCTCAAAAAGAAACAAAAACAAAAACAGTAGCTAAGATGAAACTTCAGCCACAACGAGTAAAGGAATTTGAAGGTCCCCAAAGAACTGTGTAATTGATGAGGATTTCTATTAAATGGACCCTTTACAAACTCCCACCTCCCTCAACCCAGTAACATTTTGTATAGTTGTCACTCCATGTCTGTGGGGGATCGGTTCCAGGACCTCCCTCAGATAAAAATCGACAGATGCTTAAGTCCCTTCATATGAAATGGCATAGTATAATATTTGCATATAACTTATGTATATCCTCCTATATAATTTAAAGCATCTTTAGATTACTTATAATACCAAATACAGTGCCTTCACATGAGTTGATTCATGTGGATTCAATGTAGTAGTTGGCAGAGCAAATTCAAATTTTGCTTTTTGGAACTTTGTGGGATTTTTTTTTTCTGAATATTTTCAATCCATAGTTGGTTGAATCCATGGATGTGGAACACTACAGATGTAGAGGGCCAACTGTACATATTGATATCAGTCCTCTTCCTGCATTTAAGTAGGTAGCTTGGCAGGTGTAGCAGGTGCTGAACTAAGACACAGTCTCTTGGCAGGCCAGGGCTGTCTTTATTGCTGTGTCTGCAAAATGTGCTTCTTAGTATGGTGCTCAATCAATGTCTGAGATCAAGGTAAATGAAATAATGTATCCGAAAGGCAACTCCTAACACTGGAAGGGAAAATCCTTTCAAGCAGTACATTAACGTAATTCTTGATTTTGGTAAATAGTAAATACAATCTGCAAAGACATTGAGGAAAATTATAAATAATTTTCCTTAAAAGAAGGTAAGAGAAAAGTAAAAAAACAAAACAAAACAAAACAATTACCTGAAAAATAATGGCTAACATTTACTGAATGCTTAGTATACCTCTTACTGTATTGTATATTATTCATTCAATCTACTCAGCATTACTGAGTTCCTACTTGTGAGTATTGGACACTGTTCCTAGGAATCAGGACTATAGAAGTAAATAAGACAGACAAGATTCTTATTCTTACAAATCAGATGAAAACAAGTAAATGATAACTGTATCATTTTAGATAGTAGTAAATTACGTGAAGAAAATAAAGGAAAGTTAAAAGATGGAGAGAAACTGGCAGGAGGCATTTTTAGAAACAGTGATCAGAGAAGACCCCTCTGTGTAGTTGGGTGAAAAATTGATCATAGCCCTTTGAAGAAGATATTATTATCATTCATTTTCCTACTTGTGGTAACCTAGGAATACCCAAGTTAAAAAACGTGCCCAAGGTCACACAGCTCACAAGTTGCAGTGCCTGGATTCAAATCAGGTGGCCTAATTCCAGACCTATTCATTTCTTTTAATCACTGTGCTAAAGTCTGTAGGAATTAATGAATAATCAAAACATATTTTTAACGGAAATATTTTTAATTTGAACCCCCATCTTTTTTTTGCTTTAAAAAACTGATAATCCAGTTTATATAGAGAGAGCCTTCCTTCTTTATTGTGCTGTCTTCCTTTTGGTTATTTCATTGTAAGTCAGTACTTCTGTTAGAGGATAACAGTGGAAAAGAGAAGAGATGCCAAGTTAAAATGGATTACATGCTTATTTATTAAAAACATTAGTTTAGTGAGAGACAAAGTAGAAACCATTGCATTAAATAGCCTTTAAATAGCCTGTGGATTTAATTTCTCTTTGTTCTCTGTGCTCTTAATTTAATACAAATAATTGAGAGTTTTTTGTTCTATGTGTTTTTAGTCTGTAACTTCTTTTTGTGGCTTGGATTGATATGGTATTCATTAACCAAAGGCTGTGTGATATCTAATAAGTATGAGTACTGCACTGGGGAAGCCCAGTCGTAGATCTGTATATATTTGGATGTTTAATCCTTTGTTTCATACATGAAAACCTGTTGTGTGCTGAGTATCTGGTACAAAGTGTTTTGCTTGGTATGAGACAAATGAGTCAGCACTTTTTCTGCCCTTTGGAGACATACAATTAATTATTTAATTATAGTGATAATTGTTAAGAAGGTAGAAACCAGATGTATATGCAAATTGTTTTCTCTATATGCTATCCAGTTAGGTCTCGGATGGTACAAGGTAGATAAGAGAAGATCTACTGAATTATAACCGAGGTGGCCTGAGAATTGCTGTTTAATGTTGGGAAACAATTCTAGCTGACAGAAACATAGCATCCTATGTGTACCTTTCTTATAAAGTACCATATCATATGGAAACTTAGTTTTTCCTACTAACCTTTAATATTTTGGGCCATTTCTTATAATCATGTTTATTACTTCAGCAGCTATAGGTTGTCAATTAGTGTTTGTTAAATTCAACTAGACAATGTGATGTTAAAGTGTAGGGACTTCATCTTATTCCTGAAGTAATACTGTCTTTTTTCTTCTTTAAGGCTGTTTATTCAAATACCAAAGAAGAAATATTCAATATAATTTCCTTTGTATTATCATTATTCTCATTTTCTTCTTTAGATTACATTTTCTCCTTTCTCCCCATTCTGTTTTTTCAGAGAAGAAACTTGCTTATATTATAATTTAAAACACTACAAAACTACCTATTTTATGCAAAAGCATGTAAAATCCCAAATGTGTATAATTCTGCCTTTATATTTCAATAAGGTATTGTTTGCAGTAACTCTTTCATTAAGAATAGAATAGTAGATGTGAAAAATGAGCAGAACTTTAGGGGAAAATAACTATATTTTAATTATGTCCATCAAATATATTCCCATTTGTTTCTCACTGAGCATTTAAGCTATAATGTGAATGATCAGTTTTCTTAGCTGTGGCCATCACTTAGAGCGTGGGGATGTCTTTCATCAGCTAACAACATATTTCAGATGGTGCTACAATATTGAGGTTCGTCTGGGAGACACCAGTATCCCTATGGTAATATCCAGAGAATACTACCTTGACTCTTGCTTTTGTAAAGTGGCCCATTATCTCGATTTGTTGAAGTTGTTGTCATTGTTTTGGAGGAACAGAAGGAAATGCTGAAATGTGAGTGTGTACTTGTATATGCACTGTTCTGTGAGGGTTGGCTACATGGCAAGCCCCTGGTCTTGGATCGCCTATGAGGAGCAGGGGTCGCAGGAGTTGGAGCAACAAAATGTAACTGGGAGTGGGGACGAAACAAAGGCCGCCCTAGCCCAAAAGCTCAGGCTAAAGACCCTGTAGGAGGAAACTGGCCTTGTTGTAGTAGCCAGTGAGAGATATCGATGGGATTTTTCCTTGTCCATGTCTGTAAGAATTCTCATCAGATTTTTGATGTTTTTCTCTCACTTACTGTTTTTAGTTATTGGTAAGGCTGGACAGTCACAAGGGGCAGAGCCTGCCTTGCAGAACTTACCATGTAGATGAAAGCTGGTAACACTGTAAACACTCAGCCCGAAGAGGAATCCTTTGGTATCTTCAGAGACTGTTAATGTTGGGATAAGAGGAAGGTTTGGGGAGGTAGCTCTAGTGAAAAGCATAGGCCTCATGGTAAGATGGATCTAGGTTTTTACCTCTGGAACTGACATTTACTTGCTATGTGACCACTGGCAATTTGTTTTGCTTTCCAAGCTTCTGATGTCTCATCTTTAAATTGGGTTATGTTATCAGTTTCTCAAGCTTACAATTAGGATTAAATAATATAGTGTCTAAAAAAGCATTCAACACAGAAAACATTGTCAGTGTTGAGTAAATGATGACTGATATTACTATTATTGAACTGGTAGTAACAGTTATTCCTGTTTTCAGGGATTACAAGTAGTTGCCAATGTATTCTGCTCATAGTAGAAGCTAGGACAAAATGGGAAAGAAGCGAACAGATGAAAGAACCACCATTTAAGACATAAATCTATGCTATTTAGTCTTGAATGATCTATTAATGAAGAATAATACCGAGTCACACCATTTCACCATATATCTATCTGCTAGAATTTTCTAGTTTTGGATCTCCATCTGCAGACCAGAAAACATTTGTACTTGAAACTATTATTGGTCAAGCAGTTTACTGAGAGCAAACCATTGCTAGGGTGTTTTAGTTTGTTTATTTGTTCATTTCTTAAAAGATGTGATGTGAGTGGATGTAAATACACTGTGCTTGCCAGGATCAGTAAATGTAATTTGTGTGGGCATGTAGTTCCCTAATGACAGCAGTATTAACTAAACAAATTATGAAATTGAAGACAAAAATGTCAATACATAGTAGATATGTAGTTAGCCTTTGGTGAACAAATTCAGGTATAATCTAATTTGCTTAGAAAGTAGTTAAGTAGCTTCTATCTATTTAGTAACTACTTAATAGCAGCCATCATTTACTCAACACTGACAACGTCTTCTGTGTTGAATGCTTTTTTAGACATTATTTAATCCTCATTGTAAGCTTGAGAAACTGGTAACATCTACTAAGTAGCTACTTAGATTGAAACTAACTTTTGTCTTTTGTTGAAGTATTTTTGTTGATAGGCAATATATTCAAATACATGAAAATTTTAAAAGTTCAAAAGGGCATGCCAGTGAAGTTTTCTTCCCCACCTAGTCCTTAGTATCTTGAGTTTGTTTTCGGATATATTTTATGTATATATGAGCAAATACAGATTTCTCCCTTACACAAATGGCAGCATATTACACTTTTTATTTTTTTGATTTTTTTTTTTTTTTTTTTTTTTTTTGAGACGGAGTCTCGCTCTGTCACCCAGGCTGGAGTGCAGTGGCCAGATCTCAGCTCACTGCAAGCTCCGCCTCCTGGGTTCACGCCATTCTCCTGCCTCAGCCTCCCGAGTAGCTGGGACTACAGGCGCTAGTTTTTTGTATTTTTAGTAGAGATGGGGTTTCACCGTGTTAGCCAGGATGGTCTCGATCTCCTGACCTCGTGATCCGCCCGTCTCGGCCTCCCAAAGTGCTGGGATTACAGGCTTGAGCCACCGTGCCCGGCCATTTTTTTGATTTTTTAAAAAATGTAATAGTATGTCTTAGAAATGATTGTATATCACTATATAAAGATTTTATTTCTAAAAATTGCTTAGTACTCTACTGTATGGACATATTTAACCAAGTTTGCTACTGATGGCCATTAAGGTTGTTTCTGACCTTTTGTTTTTGCAAATATTTTATTGCAGTGAATGTCTGACCTGTACCTGTGTCATTTCACATTCACATGTGTGGGAATTTATTTGTAGGCTAAATTCTTAGAAGTGGAGTTGCTGGCTCATGGAGTAAAGACTAAAGAAACTTCTGATAGGACAAAATTAGTACTTGTGTTTCACCTAAGAGGGATGGAAAAACACAGGAGAGCTCCCAGTTATGTGGTAAGCCTTTTCACATTAAAAGCTATTCAGGCCTCTTCCGATTCCTGAAGAGATACCCGAAAGCTAGAATTGCTACTCTGGACTTTCCCTTTATTTTAAAACAACTTGGATTAGGACTGTTTTTCTGATATCAGAAATATTGAAAGGCATTTGTTCCATTTTGAATTGTGACAAGGACAGTAATCACAGTAGGTTCTGGTGTTGAGGATGCGCCAAGCACTGTGTTAAATGTTCTCTTTTGTATAATTATAATTTAAAAATCCTTGACTTACAGGTAATAACAACATTTTATAGAATAGTAAACTGAGTCTCAGAGAGGTAACTTCCCAAAGGTCACATTACTTAGTGGCATAGGCACTATTTGATACTAAGTCTGTCTAGCTTTAAAGCTTATCCTGTTAATTACCACATGGCCCCTGCTTTCTATCCATTTGTATTTGCCTAGTATATTTTACTTTTAACTTTTTTACTTCAGTTATTTTAGATGTGTCTCTCATGGGCAGCATATAGTTGAAGTTAGGAATACCCCTCTCATGGTATAAGAAGTCTTTTTCTTTTGAATAGGTTAGTGCAACCCACTTAGGCTCAGTAATATAATAGATGTTTTTGTTAAAATATTGTTAAATTATTGTATTTGAACCTTTTTAGTACTTATTGATATTTGTACTTTCTCAGGCACTTGGGATATAAAAGTAAATGCAGTAAATATCTTTGTTCTTATGCGGGTGGGGAAAGGGGGAAAACACTACTAAACAATCAATCAGAAAGGCAAAGGAGATGTGTGGTATGAAATAGGTCAAAGTAAACCTCACTGCAAAGATGAGATTTGAGCAAATACTTGAGGGACCTGAAGGAATTGAACAAACTGATTTCTGAGAGAAGCATGTTCCAGGCAGAGGGAACAGCTAGAGCAAACGGCCTGTTGTATGAGCATGCCAGACATTCCTGAGGAATGGCTATGAAACCAATTTGGCTGGAGCAAGGTGAGTGAGAAGGGGCATAGTAGCAAATGAGGGCAGAGAGATAATAGGGGGTCTGAATTTGTTAGTCTTACCTTATTGGCCATATAAGGACTTTGATTTTACTCTGAGTAAAATGGGGATCTGTTGTAGGATATTTAACAAAGAGTGTGATGATATGATACATGTTTTAAAAAGAAATACTCTGTTTGCTGTGTTAAGAATAGGCTGGGACCGAATTCTACCTGAGGTACAAAGAGTAGCTGGTACCATTCCTTCTAAAACTATTCCAATCAATAGAAAAAGAAGGAATCCTCCCTAACTCATTTTATGAAGCCGGCATCATCCTGATACCAAAGCCTGGCAGAGACACAACAAAAAAAGAGAATTTTAGACCAATATCCCTGATGAACATCGATGTGAAAATCCTCAGTAAAATACTGGCAAACTGAATCCAGCAGCACATCAAAAAGCTTATCCACCACAATCAAGTGGGCTTCATCCGTGGGATGCAAGGCTGGTTCAACATATGCAAATCAATAAATGTAATCATCACATAAAAAGAACCAGTGACAAAAACCTCATGATTATCTCAATAGATGCAGAAAAGGCCTTTGACAAAATTCAAGAGCCCTTCATGCTAAAAACTCTCAATAAACTAGGTATTGATGGAACGTATCTCAAAATAATAAGAGCTATTTATGACAAACCCACAGCCGATATCATACTGAATGGGCAAAAACTGGAAGCATTCCCTTTGAAAACTGGCACAAGACAGGGATGCCCTCTCTCACCACTCCTATTCAACATAGTGTTGGAAGTTCTGGCCAGGACAATCAGGCAAGGGAAAGAAATAAAGAATATTCAATTAGGAAAAGAGGAAGTCAGATTGTCCCTGTTTGCAGATGACATGATGGTATATTTAGAAAATCCCATCATCTCAGCCAAAAATCTCTTTGAGTGGATAAGCGACTTCAGCAAAGTCTCAGGATACAAAATCAATGTGCAAAAATCACAAGCATTCCTACACACCAATAACAGACAAATAGAGAACCAAATAATGAGAACTCCCATTCACAATTGCTTCAAAGAGAATAAAATACCTAGGAATCCAACTTACAAGGGATGTGAAGGACCTCTTCAAGGAGAGCTACAAACCACTGCTCAGTGAAATAAAAGAGGACACAAACAAATGGAAGAACATTCCATGCTCATGGATAAGAAGAATCAATATCGTGAAAATGACCATACTGCCCAAGGTAATTTATAGATTCAATGCCATCCCCATCAAACTACCAATGACTTTCTTCACAGAATTGGAAAAAACTACTTTAAAGTTCATATGGAACCAAAACAGAGCCCACATTGCCAAGACAATCCTAAGCAAAAAGAACAAAGCTGGAGGCATCACGTTACCTGACTTCAAACTATACTGCAAGGCTACAGTAACCAAAACATCATGGTACTGGTACAAAAACAGAGATGTAGACCAACGGAACAGAACAGAGGCCTCAGAAATAACACCACACATCTACAACCATCTGATTTTTGGCAGACCTGACAAAGACAAGCAATGGGGAAAGGATTCCCTATTTAATAAATGGTGCTGGGAAAACTGGCTAGCCATATGTAGAAAGATGAAACTGGATCCCTTCCTTATACCTTATATAAAAATTAATTGAAGATGGATTAAAGACTTAAATGTTAGACCTAAAACCATAAAAGCCCTAGAAGAAAACCTAGGCAATACCATTCAGGACATAGGCATGGGCAAGGACTTCATGACTAAAACATCATAAGCAATGGCAACACAAGCCAAAATAGACAAATGGGATCTAATTAAACTGAAGAGCTTCTGCACAGCAAAAGAAACTACCATCAGAGTAAACAGGCAACCTACAGAATGGGAGAAAATTTTTGCACGCTACCCATTTGACAAAGGGCTAATATCCAGAATCTACAAATAACTTAAATTTATAAGAAAAAAAAAAAATCCATCAAAAAGTGGGCCAAGGATATGAATCGAAGACACTTCTCAAAAGAAGACATTTATGCAGCCAACAAACACATGAAAAAATGCTCATCATCACTGGTCATCAGAGAAATGCAAATAAAAACCACAATGAGATAGCATCTCACACCAATTAGAATGGCAATCATTAAAAAGTCAGGAAACAACAGATGCTGGAGAGGATGTGGAGAAATAGCGCTTTTGGTGGGAGTGTAAACTAGTCAACCATAGTGGAAGATAGTGTGGCGATTCCTCAAGGATCTAGAACTAGAAATACCATTTGACCCAGCGATTCCATTACTGGGTATATACCCAAAGGATTATAAATCATGCTACTATAAAGACACATGCATGCTTATGTTTATTGTGGCACTATTCACAATAGCAGGGACTTGGAACTAACCCAAATGTCCATCAATGATAGACTGGATTAAGAAAATGTGGCACGTATACACCATGGAGTACTATGCAGCCGTAAAAAGGGATGAATTCCTGTCCTTTGCAGGGACGTGAATGCAGCTGAAAACCATCATTCTGAGCAAACTGTCACAAGGACAGAAAACCAAACACTGCGTGTTCTCACTCATAGGTAGGAATTGAACAATGAGAACACTTGGACACAGGGCGAGGAGCATCACACCCCAGGACTGGTCGTGGGGTTGAGGGCAGGGGGAGGGATAGCATTAGGAGAAATACCTAATGTAAATGACGAGTTAATGGGTGCAGCAAACCAACATGGCACATGTATACCTATGTAACAAACCTGCACGTTGAGCACATGTACCCTAGAACTTAAAGTATAATGAAAAAAAAAAAAAAAACGATAGACTGGAGAGAGGGAAATGGTAAGGGACAAGGTTAGAAAGAGGATAACCTGTTAGGAGGCTAATGCAATAATTCAGGTAACTCAGCCAAGGGTGGTAACGTAGGATTGGTGAGAGTAGCTGGATTCTGGATACATATTTTTAAGGTAAAATCAATAGGATTTCCTGACAGGTTGAGGGTGGGATGAGAGAGAGAGGGAGGGAGGGTTGGAAGGGTCTAAGTTAAAGATAACTTCAGTTTTTAGTCTGAGCACCTGGAAGGATAATATTGCCATCAGATGAGATAGAGAAGGCTGTGGTGGAGCAAGTTTTGCAGGGTGTGGGGGTGGAGATCAAGTTGTGACATGCTTAGGTTGAGATATTGACAGATAAACATACAAGTGGAGATATTAAACTGGCAGCTGGATGTAACAGTCTGGAATTCAGGAGAGATGGCTGAAGGTAGAACTTTTGAAGTTGTCTGCATATACATGTTTTTTAAAACTATGAGACTGGATGGGATCATAGGATTACCAAGGGAGTTGGTGTAGCGTGGGCAGAGAAGACAGGAATACCAAGATCTGAATTCCTGGGGTTTTTCAGTATTAGGAAGTTGAGGAAAATGGAAATAAACAAGACTTGAGAAATTTGTATAATTTTAACAATATAATTACTTATTTGCATTGCCTTTATATGTATATATACAGATATAAAATATAGTCTTAATAATACCACTGTTGATAAGACTACTGAGTGATATTTAAGAGTTTTTTGCCCAAAAGTATATGTGGTCAGGTGGGGAAACCACGACAACCAAGTAAAGAAGAGTATTAAAGGATAAAGAAGGGATCAGCTGTTTCAAAAGATGCTTGTAAGTCAAGAAGATATTTTTCCTCTATTCTAGTCTTTAGTTTTCATCTCCTTTCCCCCTTGTAATTTAATTTCTCTTGTTTGAGAGGTCGTCTACAATAGTGGTTAAGAACATGAATCCTGGAGCCATACTCCCTCCATTTCAATCCGAGCTCTGCTATTTAATAGCTAGCAGAGTGACACTGGGAGCCCCTTTAGGCCAGCTTCTGTGTCTTTTTGACATAATTTCATTAATAATTGCCAGTGTTCTTCCTTCTGGCACACGATGTCCCAGGTTTATCTGGTAAATCTCCTGCCCCCAGACCTAGACTCAGCCATTTCTCTAAAGAGGGTGCCATTGTTACTGGGTTGTCTGTGTTTTGAGACCTTTTTCATCCACATTCAGGAAATAGACATTTTGTTAAAAAAGCGTGAGTCATGAGTTCATGCTGATATTTGTACTTCAAATTTAATATTACAGGATTTTTACTTTGATTTTATCCTGAAAATTTTTATAATTTTAATATATAATTACTTGGTTTGTCTTTATATGTATATATTCAGATAGAAAATATAGTTTTAATAATATTACTATTAATAAGACTACTGAATGATATTTAAATTTTTTTGCCTAAAAGTTTTTTTTATTAAGGCTATACAAAATATGGTTCAAAGGTCACTTAATTTGTTTATTTTGTTTGAAATATTCTAAGATTACTTTTTTCTTTAGTTTTGGTTTTATTTTTTGAATGTTGTAGAAGAGGTTTATCTAAAATATTTTTTTCTTTCCTATTTTCTGAAGTAATTCTTTTACCATAGTATATATATTTTTTAATCTGGTATTCCCTTTCTCCACCACACAATATCTATACATAGGTACCATGTTGGAATATTTTCCATATAGTTCATCCTTTGAATGGGGAATTTTATCTAGATTTGCTGTTTGCTCAAGTTGGATTGTCCTTGATTTACCTACCATTAAATGTAAATAGAACTTGAGCTGACAGCTGAGCATGTGTTAATAGATTCATATTCTCTTTTCATTTCTTCAGTAGTTTGAAGGAAATGATGAGGTAAGAGGAGAGAGGTTGTGGTGGTGGTTGGGGTTGCCTCAGATAACCTTGGCTAAGGTTTAATTCCTTAGAACAGTTTCACTAAATTTTAAGGGTCTTGAAGTCACATCTAGTCCATTAGAGAATGCTTCTTGAATTTTGACCTTTATTTCCAGAATGAGCAGATTTGCTATCCTTTTTACTAGTTAAGAAATTGAGTTGGAGAAAGGTAGGATGATCTTGCAGTATAGTACTTCTTTCAGGGGCTGAGTAGCTTGTTCGCCGTGTTTCTCCTGTGGTCTTCTACGCACCCTATCATCATCCCTCCTAGTTAGGAGTTATTAGTAAGGGTCTCTGAAACTGTTCACTTACCACTTTTTACCTAACTTGAAGTTTGAGGAATGGGGTTGTAGTTGCATTCTTACTATACTATAGGTTGTTTCTTTCCAACCTTATTTTTTTTCCAGTGGGTTCTCAAGAAGGTTATATAAATGTACTGTCATTCTGCCATTTGCCGTCAAAGCTGTATTTCAAGTTTAAATTTTTAAAAACGTATCTACAGCTAGGTTTATAGCAATAAATGGCTGAGTTTGAATACCAATAATGTGAATAGCTATTGAGTTGAATTTGGGTACATTATTCAATCTAACACAATGTATGGTACATAGTGGACATTTAATAAATGGTGGGTCCCTCTTCCCTTTGCCCAGCCTCTTCGGCAAATTTTTTTTTAAAATCACTTGTTGAAACCCCGTCTCTACTAAAAATACAAAAAAAATTAGGTGGGCGTAGTGGCACGTGCCTGAAGTCCCAGCTAATCAGGAGGCTGAGGCAGGAGAATCACTTGAACCCAGGAGGCGGAGGTTGCAGTGAGCCGAGATCACGCCACTGCACTCCAGGCTGGCGACACAGCGAGACTCTGTCTCAAAAAAAAAAAAAAAAAAAAAAAAAAAAATCACTTGTTCTGTCATATTGAATAGTTAATATATGTGCATTTAGAACAATATTCCAAATACTTAAAAATATACGTTAGAAAAAGAAAATGTTCCCTCTACTCCTGTTTCCCAGTCCCGTAGCTCCCTTTTCTAGAGGTAACTGCTTTCTCTTCTGTGTCTTGTGTAACCTTCTGGAGATAGTCTGTGCTTATTGAAGCATGTGCATGGAGGCACATGTACACATACACACATTTACAAAGAACATACCATACATACATAACCAGCTCCCTATTGATGGATGTTTGTGCTTGCTTCTGTTTTTGCTGTTACAAACAGTGCTACAGTAAATATTGCATGTGTTCATCTTTACACTCATTTGTGACTATGTCTGTAAAACAAATTACTAGAAGTAAAATTTCTAGCCCAAGGATTGTGGGAATGTATTTGATAGTTGTCTCCCAACTCCTCCTATACATAGAATTTGTGTCAGTTTTCACTGTGACCAATGATACATAAGTATGCCTAGTTCTATATCGTCACCAACAAATGCTGTCAAACTCTAATCATTGTAATCTGATAGATGAAAAACAGATTTTATTGTAACTTTAATTTATATTTAACTTATGATTGACTTCATATGTTTGAAAGTCACATATATGTCCTTTTCTGTGAAATATCTGTATACCTCCTGTGCACATTCATATTTGCCCATTTAAAAAATTGACTTGTGGAAAGTTTAGTATTTTAAAATTAACCATTTGCCTGCCATATGTTACAAATATTTTTTCTCAATTTATTATCTGCCTCTTTGCTTTGATATAAGGAGAGTTTTTTGAAAAATCAACTACTGTCTTTTAAATTTGTGATGTCACATTTATTAAACTTTTTTAGTGACTTTTATGTTATACTTAGAGAGGCATTTCCCACGCTGAGACTAAAAAACATTTGCTGAACTGTTGATTCTTTCTTCTAGTACTTTTGTGGTTTCTTCATCTTTGTGTTTTTTTCTGTTTGTTTTTACATTTATATTCTTAATCGATTGTGAATTTATTTTGTAGTAAAGAGTGATACCTCACTCCTAGATATTCAGCTTTGTTTTTTCTAGCTGTTCCAATACGATTTGTTGAATAATTTATTACTTCTTCATTGATATGAAGTGCTAAATTTCACACTGACATATCACATATTCTCCTTTGCATTTAGGTCTATTCCTTAGATAAAGGTTTTGTAAAAAGTTTTTTTCACCTGGAACTTCTGTAGGATTTCTTCTGTCTTTTATTATTTTGTCATTCAGGGGTCACAATTTGTGATGTTTTTATAGATATAAGTAAATCATGTTTCTAAAAGGTTCAGCCTTCTGGAATAAGTCCAGGAGTAACTGGAAGAATGTTCCTTTGTACCTGTTCTGTATCTAATGGAATTGTTGTTTACATGTGAAGTTGAAATAAAAATTAGTAGCTGTAAAGATTCAGAAAGTATATCACCTACACACCTATCTGAAAAAAATTTTACAAACTAGAAAAAGTAAATCTAAGAGAAGTGCAAGGATGTAAAAAGCAATAGTGAACAATATATCATTTCATAAAAATTAATTAAAAATTTTGAAACAGTGCAGTGCTAGAAATAACAATAGAAAGACCAAATGTGACACTGAACCTGGCTTAGATGAAGAAGGAGTAGAAACTCCAATATGATGTGTGGCATTTCCTGGGAAGTGATGTCTAAGCTGAATATGAAAGGATGAATGAAGAGTTAACCCAGTGATTTTTCTCAAAATGTAGTGATTATTAAGGATGTTTCCTGTCTCCTACAACTTTTTGAACCTCCAAAAGATACTTTATTGATTTACTTGGATTTTCTAGGTTTATATTTATGCCAGCTGCAGAAAGATAATACAAATAAATCTTTTCCATATATATATGTTCTTAAGAAGCATTGCTGATATATCTAGTACTGCTACTTTGTTGAATGAAGGTGTTTGATGGGATACTCTTGTTTCTGTTTTTATGGTTTATCTCACTTAGTACAACTCTATGTTTTTCAAGTCGAAGCAGTAAATTGTAATATTTTTCTTGTATAGAGTTAACTTTGCCTTCTGATCATACACCTACTTAATTGAAGTGATAATTGTCTAATATGTTACTGGTGATATCAGCTAATATTTCATTTAGGTTCCTTGGATCTCTATTAATAAACTATATTGGCGACTTTTCTTCATTTTTATCGTACTATTTAGGTTTTAAAACCGAACCCATTTCTGGTACCTAAAAACAAACCAGGTAAAAGGGTACTTGTAATATGAATATTTGGAAGATTGCGCACTTGCTCAATAAGGGCAGGCAGGAACATATTGTACAACTTCTCCCTTTGGATTTATGCTGTGCATAGCATGGTAGCTGTCGGAAGGTTTTAGTGGCAATTTATTTCAATAACTTTTTCTTTTTCCATTGTTAGACCTTGTATTTTTGTGTTTTATGTTTTTGGAAATAGATATGTGACTGTCTTATCAAATTTATTGACATCTCATTGAAATAAGCTCTGATAATATCAAATTGATTTTTTTGTTTGTAATTAAGTTGCATTTTGTTGAGGACTTTTAGTTTTGTTGATTTTAAAGAACGAGATAAAATAGTTATTGAACAGTTTGCAGAAGGATTTAAGTTGAGTACCTAACAATAGAACATAACATATTTAGTGGGTTCATTCATGTACTAGTCACTATATTGAATGATAATGAATGTAAAAGACGTAGTACTTGACAATTTAAAAGCTCACAGTTTCATAGAACATGGCTTAAAAAAATAAGGTAGTTTCATTGTAAGGTTATAAGTATTATGTAAAAGAATGTTTCAAGTGCAGTAGGAACATAGAGGAGGAGAATCACAGGTCTTCTATGTTTCATAAGCATTCTTTTCCAGCTGTTAAAATGTTTTTGTCACTCAAAATTACTGTCACTGACAACATCCACCATTGTACTATTTAATATGAAAAGTCACCTTGAAATGTCAAAATAGGGGAAAGAGGGAGACATTATTGTATAATCATATAATAAAGGAGAAGTGTACCAGGTCAGAGAAATATTTCCAACAACTAAACTCAGGCAGATTCGTTGCTTGGATCCTTATGAAGTAGGTATTAATTATTATTAATGTATCTTCAGCTATGTTGCTATAGAGATGTAACTGTTCTTTTTTATTTTCATTTTTTGTTTCTTTAGAGACAGAGTCTCACTATGTTGCCCAGGCTGGAATGCAGTGACTGTTCACAGGTGTGGTCCCACTATTGATCAGCATGGGTGTTTTTACCTGCTCTGTTTCTGACCAGGGCTGGTTCATCCCTCCTTAGGCAACCTGGTGGTCCCCCACTCCCAGGAGGTCACCATATTGTTGCTGAATTTAGTGCAAACACCAGGTCAACATAGTGTACTACAGCCCAGAACTCTTGGGCTCAAACTACCCTCTCACCTGCCTCCTGAGTAGCTGGGACCACAGGCAAACACCACTGCAGCCGGCAAAGGAGTTGTTCTTTAAGTTATCCTTTGATGAAAAGACAACGTTGTCACTCTAAAGAGAACTAAAATATCTATGGGAAGAGCTTAAGAGATCTAGAGAAGGGTTCTTGACTTAGAACTTAAGAACCACGTGCTTTAAGAAATCTGTAACCTTCCATAACTTGATAGTGTTGTTCAGGTTTTGTGTGTCCTTACTGTTTTTTTTTCTCTTCTCTTCTCTTCTCTTCTCTTCTCTTCTCTTCTCTTCTCTTCTCTTCTCTTCTCTTCTCTTCTCTTCTCTTCTTTTCTTTTCTTTCTTTTCTTTTTTTGAGACAGAATTTCGGTCTTTTTGCCCAGACTGGAGTACAATGGCGCAATCTCTGCTCACGGCAACCTCTGCCTCCCGGGTTTAAGCGATTCTTCTGCCTCAACCTCCCAAGTAGCTGGGATTACAGGCATGTGCCACCACGCCCAGCTAATTTTTTTGTATTTTTAGTAGAGACAGGGTTTCTCCATGTTGGTCAGACTGGTCTCGAGCTCCCAACCTCAGGTGATCTGCCCGCCTTGGCCTCCTGAAGTGCTGGGATTACAGGCGTGAGCCACTGCGCCCAGCAGTTGTTTTTTCATGTATAATTGTTCTTTCAGCTATTGAGAGAGTAATGCTGAAATCTTTGACTATAGTTTTGTTTTCACATATTCTTACTTCTGCTTATAAGTTCCACTTACAGTATTATGCTTTGCTTTGAAGAGTCATATGTCTTTTAAATAAATGAAGAGATGGAAAAATGTATACTGTTTTGTATTTACCCACATATTTTCTAGTTCCAGAGCTCTTTATTCATTTGTATAGATTCATTTTACCCTCTATGGTTACTTTCATTTCTTTAGCATTTTTTATAGTGTATGTCTGTTGGCAACAAATTCTTTCAGTTTTTGTTAATCTAAAAATGTCTTTTTTGCCTTTTTTGAGGAATGTTTTCACTGGATAATAAATTTTGGCTTGCATTTGATTTTTCTGTAGCACTTTAAAAATGTTGTCATCTGACTTCCATTGTTGATTAATGAGAAGTGAGTTGCCATTTGTATTGTTATCCCTATATGTGAACGTGTCATTTTTCCCTGACTCCTTTTAAGGTTTTTGTTTTCCTCTAAGCATGGTTTCAGCAATTTGACAGTGATCTTCTACACTGGCTTGTTTTTTTTTTTTCTTGGTATTTATCCTTCTTTGAATTTATAGTTTGGAGGAATTGTATGGCCATTATTACTTCAAGTTCTTTTTTTCCACCCTATTTTCTTTTATTCCTTCTCTGGGCCCCATTTATACATGTGACAGTTTATGTGACATTGACCCACCACAGATCATAGAGACTTTATTTATTTATTTATTTATTTGAGACGGAGTCTCACTCTGTCACCCATGCTGGAGTGCAGTGGCACCATCAGGGCTCACAGCAAACTCCACCTCCCGGGTTCACACCATTCTTCTGCCTCAGCCTCCGGAGTACCTGGGACTACAGGCACCCGCCACCATGCCCAGCTAATTTTTTTGTATTTTTAGTAAAGGTGGAGTTTCACCATGTTAGCCAGTATGGTCTCAATCTCCTGACCTCATGATCCACCTGCCTTGGCCTCCCAAAGTGCTGGGATTACAGGCATGAGCCACTGTGCCCAGCCGAGGCTTTATTTTTATTCAGTCTTCCTGTGTCTCAGTTGTTAAGATTGGCTAAATTTTGTTAATCTGTCTTCAGGTTCATTGACCCTTTTTTCTTTGCAGTCTACTGTAATTCTAGCCAATGAATTTTTCTTTTTAAATATTGTAGTATTTAGTTCTAGAATTGCCATTTGTCTCTTTATGATCATTTTAATTTTTAGCTAACATTTTCCATATACTTGTTCTTTGTGACCATATTTTCCTTTACTTTAAAAAATATATTTATAATATCTGCTTTAAAGTTCTAGCCTGCCGATTCCAACTTCTGGATCATCTTGGGGTCTGTTTCTGTTAACTATTGTTTCTCTTGACGATGAATCATATTTGTCTGTTCCTTCATGTGTCTAGTAAGTTTTACTTACATACTGAACATTTTCATTGATACTCTACAGAGACTCTGAATTTAATTATCTTCTGAAGTGTTGATTTTTGCTTTAGCAGACAGTTAATTTGGCTTGACTCAAACTTCAAATTCAGCCTCCTTTTGGTGAACAGGCCAGATACCTACTTTATTAACTTACATTTCTAACTGCCTTGTTCTAATGTGTTCCTTAGAAGTTCTCTTGCTTATACATAGTTTGGGACTTAGCAAAGCACCTGCAATTAATATACAAATTTCATTTTTCTTCTCCATGACTTCATTTTTCCCAAGGTTTTCTCTCTCACTTTCCAGTCATATTATGAGCTCCCAAGCCTATCCTCAGACTCCTTTTTAGCCAATAAAACTGTTGCTGTCTGCTTGTGTTTAAGTCATATGGAGCAAGGTGGGCCAGAGTTTGCCCCCAGCTCAAAACTGTAACAACCCACATTTTACATTGTGAAATTTTTCTTCATTCAATGATCAACTTCCCTTAAGACTTTGCTTCCTTTTTTCTGGCTCTTCAGAGCCTTCAAACAGTTGTTTTTAATATTTTGTCTACAGATTATATTTTTGTCTGCTGATAGGTTTAGTTAGATACAAACTATTCTTCGTTGGAAGCAGAACTTTCCTACTCTTTTTAAAAAATGACTGAGAAACGAAAGTGTGGTTATTGTTTCTAAATTGCAGTGATCTGTATTGGTGCTAATATCACTTGGCCAAAGGGTGGTTGTGGCATGCATATTAGCATATTCCAAAGTCCTGAGAGCAGAGCTGTGACAGGCTTCAAGTCTAATATGTGATCTGACTTTTTAGGAGCATTTGAATATTCAGTCACCAAGCAGATTTAGTGGCTGTCATAAAACATTGCAATTTTTTAAATATATATTTCCAAGGATGTATAGCCAGTGAGTAGAAGAACTTCATTTCAGTCAGTATTAAAGGCGGGGAAAAATCTCTTATTACTCAGGAATTTGAGTCTGGTGCTCCACAGGATACAGCACTGAAGAGCTAATGAAATCATTATCTCTGATTACTTTGACTGCACTGCACACTCAGGGCAAGCTTTAGGGTCACATTACCACTGCTGCAGAAAGAATGAAGGAATTCACAGTCTACTGGATTAAGTGGAAAACTTGAGAAAGAATGACAGGATTGGAACTTGTGTTTTCAGATAATGGTAGAAATTAAAATTCATAGACATGCTGTAATTGAGCTAACATAATTTCTTCTATCTAACAGCCTTAGGGTTGAGGTAGTTCTAAATTAAATTCACTGTTTAATCTAGCATGAGCTGAATTGACATTCTTGCCACATTTTCTATTTGAGAATTAAGCTGTTGATCAGGAAAGTGAGATCAGCTATCCCAAACTGTACTTCAAAGAGTCCTTCCAAGGAAAGGTTGTCTCCTAAGTGATGCTGTAGCAATTCTAAGGAAAGATGTAATTTTTTGAAAATATTTGTTTTGGTGAGTATCATGTAATCAGAATACATAATATATTCAGAATGCATAATATAATATAAAATATATGCTGTATATCCTGATTTTTTATTTAAGACATATAAATGTATTGTGTATAAATGGTCATGTTTAATGTTGAGAGCTAGGAGATCTTTAAAAAAAATCATTGAGAAACAATTTAAACCTGTATCCCAAAATGTGACATGTTACACCAAGGGTTGGCCAGCTACAGCCTATAGACCCATGAGTATATTATTTCTCCAGAATCGTTTGCCAATCTCTATGTTACACCATATTTGGTGATGGGGATGCAAAATAATCAAGGATTCTGCTCCCATGCAGCTTACAATCAAGGGTTTCTCCTTAGGGAATTGGCTGTATATAGCTCCTCTTTTTTTTTTTTCTTCTCTTCCTCCCTCTTCCCCCTCCTTCCCCCTCCTTCCCCCTCCTTTACCCCCCCTCCTCCCTCCATTCCTTCCTTCCTTCCTTCCCTCCCTCCCTCCCTCCTTCTTTCCTTCCTGTTTCTCTCCTTCCCTCCTTCCCTCCTCCTTCTTGCTTTCCTTCCTTCCTTCTTTCCTTCCTTCTTCTTTCCTTCCTTCCTTCCTCCCTCCCTCGTCCTTTCTTCTAGACTCTGCTAAAATGTAAACGTGTCTGATAAGAATCTTTTCATTGTTCATAAGTTTTTGCCTTTTCTCTTATGTTTACTTTTTAATTTTAAAATAATGATAGCATTGTGTATCTACTGAGATTGCTGTGTAACAAATCATCCCAACCTAAGTGGCTTAAACCAAAAACCATTTATGATTTCTCATGAGTCAGAGTCAGCTGGGGAGCAGTTGATTGAATCTTGGCTTAACTGGGAGTGACTCTGCTCCATGTATTTCTCATCGTCCTTCTGCTGTCAGCCTGGATAAGTCCTTCTTATGGTGATGGCAGAGAGCAAGTTGAGACACAACAAGACCTCTTGAAGTCTAGCTTGGGACTTGCCTACCATCATTTCTAACTCATTTTATTGGCCAAAAAAAAAAAAAAAAATCATGTGACTGAACCCAAAGAGTGGGAAAGTATGTCCCCCCTCAGTGGGAGGGTCCTGGAAAAGTTACATGGCAAAGGGTGTGAAAATTTGGGGTTAATAATACAGCCCATCAAAATGTAGTATAGTATCAATATATAGCCTACAACCAGCATTAGGAGCTGAGTTACATCTCAAGTATTTTAATGCATATTGCTTTTATATGCATCAAAGATCTGGACAGCATGGACTCATTCCTCAGAAGTCATTCTGTAAGGGTACCAGGAGTATGAGGATCCTAAATCCCTTCAATTTAGTTAGTATGTATCAAATGCCTTATCTGTGCCTAACACTATATTAAGTTATGGGGCTTTAGGAGCTTTAAGTCAGCGGTAAACACAGACCATGGACAAGTACTTAGAAGATGGTGTGAGAGTTCTAATAGTTGAAGTATATATTGGGTATATAGGTAGCAGCAGAAAAGAGGAATAATTATCTCTGTGAAAAGACATAGAAAGCTGTGTGGAGGAGATACTCGTATTAAATCTTGAAAGATGAATGGCCAGATGCAGTGGCTAATGCCTATGTCTCAGCACTCTGGGAGGCTGAGGTGGAGGATTGCTTGAGCCCAGGAGTTTGAGAACAGCCTGTCCAACATGATGAGACTCCATCACTACAAAAAAAAAAAAAAAAATTTTTAAAGTAGCCAGGGGCAGCGTTGTACGTTTATAGTCCCAGCCACTCAAGAGGCTGAAGCGGGAGGATCACTTGAAGCTGCAGTGAGCGGTGATCATGCCACTGCACTCCAGGCTGGGTAAAAAAAAAAAAAAAGATACATCTTGAAGGCTGGAGAAATCAGCATTCCCCGCAGAACAAGTTCAGGTAGAGTACTAGTTGTAGGAAATATAATGGCAGTCTGTTAACTCTTAGAAATTAAGTACTATAATTAAAATCTCTTGTTTCTACCCAGATAATAGAAAAGTCTCCAAGAGCCAGTGAGTAACTTTATATTTTACTCCTCCTTACATTATTTTCATTGCAGTTCTCAAATGTTGGCATGCATCAGAATCGCCTGGAGAACTTGTTGAAACACGGAGTGCTGGACCCTCCCCCCAGAGTTTCATAGTCAGTAGGTCTGGAATAGACCAGAGAATTTGTATTTTGAACAAGTTCTCAGATGATTCTGATGGTGCTGGTCCAGGGATAACACTGTGAAAATTATTGCTTTATTGAATCCTTCCTGTGTATCTGGTAACCTGTAATGTGCTGAGTGTGTAAAGATGAAAAGAAAACATCTCTGCCCTAAAATTGTTTATAACAGGGTGGTGGGAGACAGGCAAGTAAATGTATAATGATAGCACAATGGAAAGCATGCTGTGATACGTGGAAGTACAGGTTGTGGTAAGAATACACCAAAGTGCATCTAACACAGGATGAGGCCAAAAGCTGCAGAGGTGTGTAAGACCCAGCAAAAACCCTTAGTCCTGAGCTGAGTTTTAAAAAATTATCATAAAATAAAACAAAAAGTAGTTACAAATAGAAAAATGACTTTGAATCATGCTTTGCATGAGATTGGTAAATTGATTCCTCTTTAATGTTGCCTTTAAGATCAAAATTCTTTAGGAAGCTGTTGCTCGTATAGGTGGGGCAATATAACTCTGCATTATTTTGCAAACAAAAGATATCCTTTCCTTTGTTATTTTGTTTTACTCTTCTTCAGCAATTTTTTAAGATGCCAGAGAAAGATGTTGTGTTTATCATGTGTGATTCAACGTTTTCACAAAAACTGCTAGAAACTTCATGTATGTCAAAATACAGACAAAACTAGACAAGAACAGGAACAATCACAGCTAGTGAAACAGAGCTGGTTAGGCAGCTTGACCTGGGAATTTAGGTGCTGAGTCCATAGGTGAACAGGATCAGCTATCCATTGCAGTTGTAGGTTAGTGTGAAGCCATGAGACAAAGTGACATCTTTGCCTCCACAACAGCACTGATGCAATGGATAGGTTATGGACCTGGGCAGGACTATAGATAGCTTTCACTTGGACACGATAAACTGGGTGAGGGGGTTGGGCAGGAATGAATTATAGGTATACTTGAGGCAGGCTGCTCATTGGTCAGTTCTTTGAGTTATATGCCCCCAAAATGGAAGCAAGAACATGACAAATGTCTGGGCTAGTTTTGAGAAAGAGATTTACACCCATGAGGTTGTCTTGGCAATAAAGACATTCTGCCTTTTTAATGAAGCAGCCCTGAACGATACTGTCATCAAACCTAAAGAGATAACACCTTTATAAGGAATAATGGTTTGTGAGGCTTCTGGCTGTATATTTATTTACAATTTTAAATTGAAGGCATATCCCTAAAGCCATGTAGAATATTTCATTTCATTTTATTTTTTTGAGATGGAGTCCCGCTCTGTCACCCAGGCTGGAGTGTGCACTGACGTGATCTTGGCTCACTGCAACTTCCGCCTCCCAGGTTCAAGCGATTCTCCTCCCTCAGCTTCCCAAGTAGCTACGATTACAGGCATGTGCCTCCACAACCGGCTAATTTTTGTGTTTTTAGTAGAGATGGGGTTTCACTATATTGACCAGGCTGGTCCTGAACTCCTGACCTCAAGTGATCCGCCTGCCTTGGCCTCCGAAAGTGCTGGGATTACAGGCGTGAGCCACCATGCCTGGCCTGAATATTTCATTTTAAGCAATTATACCCTACCTGGTAAAGGGAGCTGAAGTCCAGAAGAAATTATAAATAGAACGCTCAAACTTTAAAAGGATGTAGTGCAATATATTTTTATTGAAGAATTGGTAATGATAATTATTTGTACCCTTTTTACTTGTCCTTTTATAATATAATTTAACAATGAAATCTTGTAAACTTTTTCTTAGCATACATCTGTGGATGGATATACTGAACCACACGTCCAGCCTACCAAGTCGAGTAGCAGACAGAACATCCCCCGGTGTAGAAACTCCATTACATCAGCAACAGATGAACAGCCTCACATTGGAAATTACCGTTTACAAAAAACAATAGGGAAGGGAAATTTTGCCAAAGTTAAATTGGCAAGACACGTTCTAACTGGTAGAGAGGTAAGTTTGCACAATGCCTTTTAATATCTGCCTGGACCTCTCTGGAGTCTTGTTAAAGCTTCCCTATAGCTCATGTTTGGGAGTAAATGACAGTTTCAATATGGTAAACACTGGGGTATGTGTGAATGGAACATTAGTAGGCAGAGGTTTATCATGGCATAAAGGTTGACCTTTTAATATTTAGAAAAGAATTATACATATAAGCATCTTATCAATCAGGTGTGCTGCAGATGAGCTTTCCTCAGATGCTGACTTTCATTATATGATTTCTGTGAACATTTCTGATTTCCATTGCTGCCTAACCCTCAGGAACAAAAGTTCTTGCTGCTTGCGATAAGTTAGGTATAAATACGTAGAAAGTCACTTGCTAATTTGTATGTGTTTAGAGACTACATTGAACAAGTACTTCTGTGTGTGTGGTTTTCTCAGGTAATAAGATAATTGGATTTCTAAAATTTCATGTGTTTTAACTTATATGTATTTATATAGTAAGAATTTATATACTTGCACATATGTACATTGTGTATATATACCTGTATGCTAGGGTTAAAGACTTTATTTGAATAAACATGTAACATTTTGTATTATATAACGTTTACTAGATCTAATTAGGACATTATATAAAAAAAATCTTAATCAGGCCCAATGCAGTGGCTCATGCCTGCAATCCCAGCACCTTGGGAGGCTGAGGCGGACATAATTGCTTGAGGCCAGGAGTTCAAGACCAGCCTGGGCAACATGGCAAAACCCCGGCTCTACAAAAAATACGAAAATTAACTAGGCATGGTGGTGTGCAACTGTAGTGCCAGCTACTTGGGAGCTTGAGGTGAGGGTCACTTGAGCCCGGGAGGTGAAGGCTGCAGCGAACTGTGATAGCGCCACTGCACTCCAGCCTCAGCAACAGAATGAGATCCTGTCTCAAAAAAAACAAAAACAAAACTCAATAAAAATATTTTTAATAAATTTTCACTTTGCTCTCTATATAATATTATTGTCGTTTCCCATTGAATTTGGTTCCTTCTGTCTATTCTGACCCTAGGAGCCATTCAGAGACAGGGAATACTGGGCAGAGCCTTAGATATTCAGGTCCGTTTTGTCAGTTTGCTCTAAGTGAACTTGGATATCCAATCTCTCTACCAGCATAATCGTTTTATTCACATGATATTTAACTTACTGCAAGTTTACAAGCCACTTCCCCCCTATAATTGTTGCTTATCAAGATCATGAGTGAAAGGTTAAGATACAGGATGATTTTTACTTTAAAGAAGGAAACTTAGAAGAAATAGCAACGCTTTCATTTCATTGGCTCAGGATCAAAAGATTAAAGACTTGGGTCAATGGAGTATATTCTAAGGCTGCCAAATTATCAAAACGTTACTATCTGATTATGTGAATATCTAAAAAGAGTGAAATGATATCTAGTTAGGAATGAAACAAATGTTGGGTTTTTTGTAAGTTTTATGAATTAAAATATGCATTTTTCAGATAGAGTTTAATGATTCTTTTGTTTTTTAGGTTGCTGTGAAAATAATAGACAAAACTCAGCTAAATCCTACCAGTCTACAAAAGGTATTTAATTAATTTAATAAGTAATTAGAATGTGAGTTTATCATTAATATATGATGTTCTGTAAAATCAGTCATTCTAAATTTTCTGTTAGCTACAATTCTACATTTCATCAATATGTGAAGAAAAGACATGATATAAAATGTAATGTTTATGACTTACCAAGTAGTTGCTTGAAAACTATCTACTACTTAAATACATGTACCATATGAAAGAAATTTATCTCTTCTATTCAATAGAATAAAACCTTGTATCATACATATTCAGGATTTGAAATATTCAAATATTTTGAAGTATTTTCAAGTATTCAGAATTGACCTCTGAAAATTAGACTTATATTAAACGAATAATCCACGTAATGATAGTATCTGATGTCTTAGCTGTTATATAAAATCAAATGGTGGCCTAAGCCATTTAAACTTTTGTGAATTTTCAGATAAAGTACAGAGACCTTGCTGGTAAGCTTTTTAATTAAAAATCTAGTTAGAAGTTAATATTGTTCGTAGGTGAGTTTCCTTTTATTGCTTCATTTGCTCTTATTCCTTCTTCCACAAGAATGACTAGTCTTTCAGATAACTCACAGTAAAAAATAAGAATGTTTCTTTAAAGGATGAAAATAGGAAACAACATAGAGAGAAAAGAAAGCAGTTAGGACGGGGATTGCCTTAGCAAACCAAAGCTGTTTCCTGTTACTTCATTAATTACTTAAATGAGAAAATTTTCTCAGATGCGCATTTTAGTACTTTAAAAATGAAACGAATGTTTTAACATTTATGCCATATATGATAGGTTTGTATCGAGTGAGAGAATGTACATTGTGACTTTTATTAGAATATAATGGGACCATTGTCACATATGTAATTTTAACACAGACGACTTTGAATTCCTAAAACAGAAAGAATCTTATAAGAAATTGTTAGTATGCTGTGCTTACATCTGCTATGATTGTAGCGTTAGATTAAAAATTTAGGTTTGTGTTATTCAAACTTTCTTCTCATTTGGCTCAGTCCCAGATTTCTTCTTAGAGCTCTGCCTTTGTACTTATTGGAGATTCTTTTGAAAATTTGATAACCAGTTTAACTTTTCATAACACTGATATTTCTGCCCAGTAAGAACATGAAAACTTTGCTGGGTTCGTCTTTTTCTATGAATGTGAGATAATGTATTCTAAGTTTCTTCTGGGAGAAAGTCTCTTCTAGCACCAGTCTTTTTGCTAACCATGATGCATTTGTGTAAGTGACAAAAAGACACCTTCCCTGGACCAATTAACTATGCAAAGATGCTGTTTTTTACTGGGCTGGAACCACAGTGGGATATGTCTTTGCCCACCCGTGTGCTGGGAATCCATTTAAAATGCACAGACTGCGTAACTATACGCAGTGTCCCTGTCTGTGGCTCACCAGCTTTTCTACTTTTCCTGTATTTAGCTGTGGATTACCCTAGCAAATTGAGTGATTTTAAGTGGCATCTAGAACTACTCAGGCCTGTTGTGCTAGCTGGAATACACAGTAATGCGGCTCCTACTCTGTCTTTTCCAAGGTTGTATAAACAAAGTTGTACTTACTGAAACATGTGAACATGAGACTGAATGTTGCTTTCTTTATCTGAATAACTAAAATGTGTACTTCTTGATGATAAGTGATTTCTGTCATATAGTCTACTAATCTTGTTGATAAAGTATTGCTTTTCCAAATAGGCATATAAAAAATGATACAATTTTGTTTTCTCTAATCCGTGAAAATAAAAATAAAGATGAAGACTCACTAAATGTAGCCAGTACACTGTGTGTGTGTGATTGTTTTTTAAGTGATTTACATGTATGTTGATAGATTTACTTTCTTTTAGAAGTTCTGAAGAAAAAACAGATCAAGTCTTCATTAATTCTCATGTGTTTAGAACATTCAGCATTTGACCTTTCCCATTTAGGCAGTGGCATCTCCCAGTCAGTCAGACCTAAAAAGTAATGGAATGTAAAACAATCCATTTTTCCCTAGCATTGAAAAAGATAGTAAAATTTGCCTCCATGTCTTAGGTATACTCATTAAAAGGCAGGTAATTATCGCACATTTATATGAAATAAGGATTCATTGTAATCTCACTTCTAGAAGTGTTTGGGTAAATTTGTTATGGTTTGATCTGAATTTAAGCTGATCCCTCTCCTTTACCCTCTTCTGTGTATCAGATATTTATAGGAATTATTGCCTTCCTTTGCAAACATCAATGATAGATAAAAGAATCTAAAGTTGATACACCAACTGCTTAACACTGCCAAAATACAAAGCTCTTAAAAGTGTTTGGTTTTTGGAATTGTTAAGTATCTTTGGCTTCAATATTGTTCCCATAATATGCTATTATTTGTATTACATATTTTGAATTAATGGAATCCAATTTAATTAGTTTTCATAGTTAAAAAGTATTTAAGGTAGATGCTATTTTTAGTTCTTCCTCTTCAAAGCATTAGTTCTGCCTCATATAATAATGTATTTTAGAAGAGGGTCCATGAACCATACTAGTGATTCCGGTTTTTTTTTTTTTTTTTTTTTTTTTGAGACGGAGTCCCTCTGTGTTGCCTAGGCTGGAGTGCAGTGGTGCTATCTTGGCTCACTGCAACCTCCACCTCCCAAGCTCAAGCGATTCTCCTGCCTCAGCCTCCTGAGTAGCTGGGACGGCAAGCACATGCACCACACCCGGCTAATTATTTTTGTTTGTTTGTTTGTTTGTTTTTTTAGTAGAGATGAGGATGGTCGCAATCTCCTGACCTCGTGGTCTACCCACCTCGGCCTCCCAAAGTGTTGGGATTACAGGCATGAGCCACCATACCCGACCTCCTGGGGTTCTTTTAAACAGCCTACTAATGTTGAAGGAAAAGCAAAACAATGAAACAATATTTTTCATAGTTCATAAATTTGAAATGTTGTAGGATCATTTTCTCAGAGATATCACTAGTTTTGAAACTCGGGCACATCAATTTATGCAAAGATGGCAAAGTTTGTGTCAAGTCTGTCTCAGCTTATAGTCACGGGGTGCAGTTAATCTCTGCTAACATTTTTGTATCTTCCGTGTATTATTTAATAATTTACATTTTCTATTGTTTTACTGTGTTATTTTATGTTCCAAATTCACAAAAGTGGCTAAGTAGTTCAGAAGTGATTTCCTAACTAGTAAAATCTGTAATGAAAATAAAAACAAGACTTACTACAACTCAGAATTACATCATTATATAATAGATGACTGCTGTGTTCAAGTTTTATAGAATGTGAATCGCTTTGCTAGGACAGTGATTTTACACAAACAGGAAAAGGGTAAAAAATTTAAATTATTGAATTCTGAAAATTAGACTTTATTAAATGGATTATCAATTTACCACTCATGTCTGGTGTGTTACCTGTTATATAAAATGTTGTCAAATGGTGGCCTAAGCCATTTAAACTTTTGTGAGTTTTTGAATAAAGCTCAGAGACCTCTCTGGTAAGCTAATTAAGTTTTCCAGAATATCTGCAAAATAATCTTTGTCATGTTGAAGAATTTCATAACGAAAGGTAGAGAGGAGAACAGAACCATGGGAGCAATATTCAAAATTCAATATGTTTTAGCAAATTATCAGAAACCAAACTTGTAAAACCAATCACAAAATTATTGACAAATATTTTTATCAAGGAGCGAGCAGAAGAAGTGCTTTGGAAGTATTCCTTAACAAATGTTACTATTGGACATATACTGAAATATCAGCTACTCTCACATGTACATGCTATACAGCATATTTCACTTTATAGCTGAACAAAACCACTTATGTGCTGAGTACTTCTTTCATACAGTTCTTGTCACATGTGTGGATCATTTGAAGGAACAATTTGGCTAGTTCTTACTTGGGCCAACAAAAACATAAGTAATAAGAGAATTATTATTTTGTGAAATGGTATGTAGACTGCATATCTTTTAATCAATAATGATGAAATACCCCTAGAGCTTTTTTGAGGGTTAAAGGTGGGGATATTCTGCAAGGAATAATACTGCCATGTGAATAAATAAGATTATGCCTAATACCCAGTTACCCACTGTTTCATTCTCCATGAAATTAGTGATCGGCAAGATACTTTTAATTTTGATTTGGTTTTGGACAAAATATTGAAAACAGAGTTTAACATAAAATCATATGAAGAATTGGTGGGAAGTATACTTTTCACGCTGAAATATGAGGATTTTGAGGGAAAAGGTGTTTAAACAAGTGTTTTAAAGGTGATACCAATAATATTAATATCTGGCTAAAATATCAACAGTTTAAATGTTGAGGATGTGATCATCAGATTTGCTGAGAAAACCAAACGGTGCAGTTTAGTGACCAAAAATCTGACTTTTCTAAACTTTGTTAGCCTTCTTTAATTACTGGAGAAAGGGCTCAATGACATATAATTGGTCATTTTTAACATACAGATGTGCATCCAAATATGAAAAATATCTTCCAGAGCAAGCATATCCAAAGAGTATATCAAAAATCTGTTTGCTAATATCCCTCAAATTAAAACTTCCAGTCTTTCAGATTTTGAGTTTAATAAGCTCAACAACCTAGAATTTGACAGCCATACATAATCTTCAGGGAGGAATATCTCTTTAAGGTTAGATTTAGTAATCATTCTGAATGTCTTGAGAATTATCTGAAACATTACCTAATGCTTATTCATTTTCCCAATCTATGACTGTGACTTGGGGATTTTCAGTCTTGCTGATTTTATTTCTTATATCTCTTTTGAAAATATCTGCTTTTATCTTTCTCCATCATGACCAGTTTAGACAAAGTCACTGTTATCTTCTTGTAGCCTTCTAACTGCATCCATTTTATGTATGTATGTACGTACACACACACACACACACACACGCACACACACACACAGAGTTTAAAATGTAATACATAGAGTTTAAAAGTCGTCAAGAATGCAAAATACGTCTGTGAATATCCTATCCCTTTGTTTAAACTTTCACATGGCATTTTATTGTTTGTAGTCCAAAAATCAAATTCATTAACATGGTATAAAGGTCCTACCTTCCTTTTCTACCTCATGGATCATGAACTCCCCATAGCTTCTCTTCACTCTCCTCTTCCCCAACTCCTGCAGCTTTAGTGATTTTCATCTGCTCCTATTCATACTCTATTCCAGTTACCAGGCCTTTGCAACTTTCTCCCACCTGGGTAAGGCTTATCTCCCCTCTTCCCTTAATTAGTCCTTACTCATTCCTCCCATTTCAGCCTAGAGTCACTTCTTCAGGGAAAACTTTCCTATTCCCCTGACAGTGTTAAATCCACTTAACCTCCATAAAATCAAGCACTCATAACCAAGTTATTTATAAATAATCACTTCCGTTTTTATTTGTTTTGGTTTTGGTAGTCATTTTGTTGATTTGTTTGTTGATGCTTTTTGTTTCTGATGTTTTGGGTTTAATGCCTGTATTCTGCGTCTAACTCCGAAAATCTCTATCCTAATTGCTTGGTTTTTAATAGCTGCAAAGCATCCATTTCTGTGTTCTCAAGAAGCTGCTTAAGATATACTGAAATCAGTGTGGAAGAATTTTCTGTTGAGGGAAATGAAGGAGGCTTAGAGTATTTAAGTCACCTATGAAGTTTAGACTAACCATCTGGCTGTTTTAAAAATCACAGTCTTTTTTCTTATTTAGTTATTTTAAGAGTCATATTTTCATGTTTTTCTAAGCTTGGCTGTTTGTTGATATAATAAACTAGTCTATTTTTAATTTTTGGATGGGGACTTCAAAATGTCTTTCCCATTTTAAAAAAGTTGCTTTCTCATGATGTTTATTTATTACACTAAAATGTTTTATTCTAATCTTGTTTTTAAAGAAATAAAACATCACAGCTACAGTTGAAGCCCCATGTGTCATTTCTTGCTTCCAGTCTTGTCTTTTCCTACCTAAAAATAACTACTATTCTGAATTTGGTCTTTCTTATTCCCATTCAAATTTTTAAAAACTTTTTTTTACATATGGTTGTACTTAAAATACAGTATATTTGTTATTTTAAAATGTCCTATCTTTCTGTAACCGGATTTTTTCATTTAACATTGTCTTATAGTTTATTCAGGCTAGTTATATAGTCTTACTCTTTCTTTCTCCCCCCCCCCCCTTTTTTTTTTGAAACAGAGTTTCACTCTTGTTGCACAGCTGGGAGTGCAATGGCGTGATCTTGGCTTACTGCAGCTTCCACCTCCTGGGTTCAGGTGATTCTTCTGTCTCAGCCTCTCAAGTAGCTGGGATTACAGGCACCCGCCACCAAGCCCAGCTAATTTTTTGTATTTTTAGTAGAGACAGGGTTTCACTATGTTGGCCAGGCTGGTCTTGAACTCCTGACCTCAGGTGATCCACCTGCCTCGGCCTCCCAAAGTGCTGGGATTAGAGGCGTGAGCCACCATGCTTGGCCTTGTTCATTTATTTTTTATTGCTATTGTTGGATCCCATTGTATGAATATGCCGTGGTTTATCCATTTTCTCCTTAATATACTACATCTATTTATTTTCCTGTTAGTGGATTTTATTGTTCTATGTTTGTATTTTATTTTGTTTTTCTAGGTAGTTAACTATTTGTTTTTACTATACAGATAATGAATGACCATTATTGTGTATATCTTTTTGAGAAGATACATAGAGGGATGTCTCTCTCCAAGTAGCGTTGCTGGGTTGAAGGGCATGCATAACCTCAACTTTACTAGATAATGTCAAATTGCTCTCCAATGTAGTTGTACCAATTTTTACTTAAGCCAGCACTGTATGAGATTTACTGTTGCTCCACATTCTTGTCAACACTTTATATTACCATGTTTTAAAACTTTTGCCAACCTTATGGGTGTGAAGTTTTATCTAGTTTTAATTTTAATTTCCATGATTTCTAATGAAATTGGCCATCTTTTCAAATTTAGGCTACTTTTAAGTTTTATATCTTCTTTCTGAAATTATTTAACTTTATATCTCTAACAATTACTTTTACTGAGCACTGATTTATACCCAAAGCTGTGCAGGATCTTAGGAGAGATTCTAGTAATATGAAATTGGTACTGGTTTATAAGAAATTATAAGATTTATAATCTTCTTATAAGAATCTTATAATTATCTATGTGAAGACAAAACTTCGGGAAACTGACACAGGCTATCATTTATAGGATATTTCCTTCTATTACTTTGCAATGAATAATTGGCTGCAAGTTATCAACTTTATAAAGAAATACTGAATAATTATTTTACTGTTGTAGTTATAAATCACCTAATATGTATTCATTTAATTATATTCAGATGTCTTTCTGTGCTGCGATTTCATAGGAAGACCTTAAGAAGTTAGCTTAAATTGTTATAGTGCTGCTAGCAATAATTTTACAAAATACTTGACATCCCAATGAGATGTCTAAGAGCTAAAAAAGAAATGACATGATGATCCTAGAATTTAAAAAGCTGAAAGTTTAATCTGTAGGATTCCGTTAACATAGATAAAATATATACATATACACATAATCCCTCAATAAATGGCACTTCTGAGATAGTCTAGACAAGGACCTAGCAGTCTCTTGGAACTGCATGTCACCTTCAGGGTAAAGCTGCACCCACACTTCATATTAATAGGCCAGTAAACTGTCAAAGATACAGATAGAAGTTTTACAAAGATTGCAGTGTAGACAAAGAAGGGTTCCTAACCCTCCTAAAACCCATATCAGAGCAAAATCCTTGAAAGGTGAAGAAGGCTGTGTTGTAAGGCACAAGAACTATATGCCAGCCTTCTCCTAGCCCAGTTTACTGTGACTCTGAAGACAGCCTGGAATAGCTCTCTCAGGAGGAACGAGGTCAGCCATTGCCTTTGTCAAGTTCCCAGTGACCACAGTGTGCTCCTTCTGCCTCAAGATCAAGCAAGCGATGCAGAAGTCCTGTGACATTGAGGAGATCAAGGGCAATTTCATCAGACTGGTGAGCAGGTCTGATGGAGAGAAGACTATGTGCATTTGACTGGCCCCTGACTATGACACTTTGGGTGTAACTAGAATGATGATTGTTTAAGCCATGTCCAGTTGGCTAGTTCTAAAAATGGCAGAATTTTTCTCATCACAAAAAGAGTACTAGTAGAAGAATGGAAGAGATAGGAAGGAACAAAGAGCAGTTGAGAAGAGACAAGGAAAATGCACATAATCGAGGCAAATGTTGACTGACACTAATGGGGTTTGGCTAATCCTGACCTAAGCTCTAGCCAGGAAAGACCCAATTGAAAAGTCAATATCTCCAAAGAACTGAAGATTGTTTACTAACTTTAGTTATCTGGAACAAAGCCAAGAACCAAGAAGGAAACAATAAAGGCCTCTGAACAACTAGAATAGCTGTGATATATATAGAAGACGTATCACGGGCCTTCACTCCTGACTTATTTTCCTAATTTAACACACAATTCTAGCAAACTCTGGCCTTAATTTCCAGCCTACAGCAAACCTGAAACAGTAAATTCGGAGGGGAATAGTAAATTCAGAGCTCTCTTACTAAATTTACATTTGCTAGCAGCATTGTGTGACATCACAGTTTGAAAATGAGAAAGAAAAAGAACTGAAAATTAACATCAGAAACTCAAATGGCACTACTATTCTTAAAAATACCTCTATTTTTTGTACTTGTACCTGGAGGATATGACACATAGAGTAATTAACTTTGTAAAGAATAACTCTCTGTTTCAAACCTCTTTTCATAGTCTAAATGCCCATTTTAACTCTCTCCACTGACCCAAAGAAGTGTGAAGATTGGCACCTTGCTGATGAGGATCTGCTCTGGGTTAAAAGATCACATATGTATATGTGGCTCTTCCTCTCCCTCTCCCTGCTTCCTTTTGCCTCGTGCAGCTCATGCAGAAAACTCTGCCATTAGCTTCAGTCTCTTTCTTTCATGCAGCCAACTGGAAAATAAAGAGTTAGGCAGGGGTTAAGGGGAGTCCTGGAGAGGAAGAGATATCTTAGACATTTGCTGAAGCCATGTGGTACTTTTCAGTTGGCCAAAATTCTCTAGATTTGGAGGGTTATCATATTAGTCTGCTAGTAGGACCATCACAAAATACCACAGACTGGGTGACTTAACAGAAATTTTCTCACCTTTCTAGAGTCTGGAAATTCAAGATGAAGGTGTAGGCAGGTTTGGTTTCTCCTGAGGTCTTTCTCCTTGGCCTGCACATGACCAGTTCATCCCTGACATTTCTTCCTCTTTTTAGGACACCAGTCATATTGGATTGGAACCCCACTCTTCTGACCTTACTTAACCTTAATTAGCTCCTTGAAGTCCCTGTCTCCAAGTATAGTCACACTGGGCATTAGGGATTCCACATATGACTTTGCGGGGAACACAGTTCATTTCATAACAGAGATCCAAATCCAGCTGACAATTCAAGTGTTTCTTTGGGAGGAGAGATGATTGATGGGATAGGAATCTGGTATTCCATTATCCTTACTCAATATACCATGTAAAACATCCTGATGCTCCTTCTAACAGCAACCATTCTTCGACAACTGCCTATCATTTTTAGTCAACACACACCCAAACCCACACACATCTTATTGTTATCGCTTATGTTTTTTTCTTTCTCTTTGTCCAAAACTGCTGAAGGAGAGGAAACTAAGGATTGAACAATATGCTCAAGACGTCTTTGAGATATAGGAACCCAATGGCTGTGTATTGCTGTTTTAATTGGAATTAAAAATTCCGGTTAAAGTTATGATTAGAACTTTGGCCCTACCTACAACTCTTTTTCTTGCTTCTTCTCCGGATGAAAGTGGAGTGGCCTTCTGTTTAGGTGCTGTTTTTGTTATGGATGCCCCAGTTTTCACAAAATGATTTTAATCCTATCCCTCAGCTCATGTCTATTCTTTGTAGAACGGAATAACTACATTCCAGGTACCAGTCAGGGATTAAATTTACTAACTCATTGCAGTCAAAAGCCCAACTTATGAAATAATTAAATAAACAAAAAAACACCCCAATACTTTTGGAGGAATACCTGAAGAATATGCTGCCAGTCTGTTTCTTTAGATTAGTAGTTCTGAAACATGGAGCTGCCAGGAAACATCAGTATGTTTCTGTTAGTTTTGAGATATGTCCCAGCCAATTCTAAGAGAAAACTACCAAATTTGCCAGTAATTTCATAAAAAGTAACTAGAGTCAATTCAAGATTATTCATATGACAGTGTTGTCTTCGATATTCTGTAATTTGATGTGCTTTGTCAAGACAAGATAAAGAAGAGGAGTTAGAATCCAGAAACCAACATGGCTTATTCATGTGGCTTAATGGGCCACACTTCCTAGTACACAGGAAATGCCTGTGCCAA